>NC_080022.1:189867917-190467917 GCF_030020395.1 Manis pentadactyla
TCACCCTCTGCTGCCGGCCTGCCGCTGGCGCCTGCTGTGGGTCCCCGACCCCAGCACCTGGCCCAGAAGGAACCGGCTCTGCGCCCAGGGAAAGCCTGGCTCGCTGAGATGCCTTCACGAGTGTGTTCCAGAGGGTAGGGGGTGAAGGGGCTCCGCGCGGAAGCCGTCAGGCGGCTGAGGGGCCCCGGCTCCGGGCGCACGGGGCAGCATGGCTGGCGTTCACAGGTCGGGTCTGAAACCTTCCTCCGGTTCCGGCAGGGCCACACGGAGGGATCCCCAAGCCAACACTGCCCCCCCGTGGACCTGGGCGCCTCCATCCTGGAGTGCTCGAGCCCGCGGAAGGCCTTGGGGGAGCCTAGCCTCGGTCCTGGGTGTTAGAGGAGTGGTGGTGGGAGGCGGCGGACCCCACCAGCCCTCCCAGTCCCTCCCAGTCCCTCCCTTTGCGGGCGGCGGCAGCGGGGCCACTGGAGACGAGAGAGCGTGAGATGCCCAACTGCAGGCACAGCCGGCAGGCACTCTGGGGTCCGGGCGGCCCCTTCTTGGCTGGGGAGGGAAGGGGCCGCCTCCATCTGGGAGAAAGTCACTACGGGGCAGCACAAGGACAGCGCGGGGGCTCCACGTGCCCCCACCCTCGGGCCCAGCGGCAGCCCGTTCTGGCTGCAGAGCGCCCCTCCGTCTGGCCTGCTGCAGGTCTCCTGGTGGTCAGTCAGGAGTGTGGCCGGCCTGGGGCTCATGGCGCCTCTGTCCCAGCAGTGCGGGGGGACGCAGCCCGCAGCTGGTCGCTGTCCCTGTGACCACGACGTGATTCAAGGGGAGACGCTGCACCCACGCCTGGCTGCTGGCTCCGCACCAGCGCCGCGCCTTCTGCAGCTGCCCGGCCATGCTCCGATGCTCCGGCGTGTGGGGGCTTCCCCCTCCTCCCCCTGGGTCCCCTGGCTGGCGTGGGCCTGGACGCACGAGGCTGACCCCCCTGCGGACTGGGACCCTGCCCCTGTGCTCAGCTGGCCTGGATCTGGCCAGGGGGGTCCTGACCCCGGTTCTCACACCTGCCGGCATGTCCTGTAGTGGAGTGAGCTGCGACCCCGGTTCCCCTCGGCAGAGTGGGAGGCTCAGACCCGAGCTCTGGGCGCGGGGGGCTCCCAGGCCCTCCTGGCGGGCAGAGCAGGAGCACGCACGCCTCTCTCTGAAAGGACCCAAAGCTGACCCTGGTAACCCCGACCCAACCTGAGCCCCCCAGCGCCCGAGTCAGCCTTCCCTCTCCTCCCTCCCTGCAGGAACCGCCCCCTCCTCCCCAGGAGCCCCAGCACACAGCTGGAGGAGCCCCGGGAGGAGCCCCAGCACACAGCTGGAGGAGCCCCGGGAGGAGCCCCAGCACACAGCCGGGAGGAGCCAGCTGCTTGGGTCTCCTGCTCCTCGGACTTCCCATCCAGGCGGCGGCCTCGCCAAGGCCCCTGGACACCTGGACCAGGAGGGAGCGTGGGATCCTGGCTGCTGCGCAGGTGCCAGGGCTCAGAGAGCTCACCCAGCCACCCGCCCTGGGGGAGCACGACGGCCCCTGGCCTGTCAGCCATGGATTAGGCGCCTTGACCTTCAGTCCGGCCTGCACGCAAGGTCTCCTTGGTCTAGAGTCCTGGGCACGGTAAGTGCACAGGGGCCGCTAGGCCAAGCACCTGGAGGGACTGTGGCACGACTGTGGGCAGAGTGGGGGGCAGGCATATTACCACAGCGTCTGCTGCTGGGCCAGGATGGGCCCCTGGAGCCCGGGCTGTGGGGAGGCCTGGGGCCCCAGGGATGGCACCTTGCACCGGGGGCTGAGGCTCTGTGTCCTCCTTTGTGCACCCCCAGCAAGGTTCAGACTGTCCTAGCCTGGCCTGTCCACACCTCCCCTCTCCTCTGCAGCCACCCTCACACATCCAGCCCAAGGCATATCTGGGCCCTCCTCAGGCATATCTGAGCCACAGGGCACCATGGCCCGTGTCCATCTCCACTGCCACAGAAGGTCCTGGAGGCCTGTCCCTCCTGTCCCTCAGGGCCACTCTCAAAACTTGGCCTGAGGGCCCGTGCATGGCATGTCTTCAGTCTTATCTGTTTCTGCCAGAGGGCTCTCAGCACCTTTCAGACATCACCCTACTGTCCCTAAAACCTTTCACTGAGGAATAGGTCACCGCAGGTCCCTGCCAGAGGCCTCAGGAGGCCTGTTAGAGGACGCACGTCCTTCACTGCATCCCCACCACACCTATGGTAAGAAGGAAGGCGGCCTGTCCATCAGATCCAGGGGGATGGCCGCTGCAAAGCCCCAGCTGGGAACCTTGGCCCAAACCCAGCCCGTGGCAAATGGGCACCGTGCCGAGGGCCAGAGCACAGCCAGGCTGGGGGAGCCCTGCAACAGCCACATAGGGTGGCCCCACTGTGAGGCGCAAGGACAGTGGGCTCAGATTCCGAGATCCCACGGAAGTGCAGGGCCTCCTTTGAGGGTCCTCCGGAAGGAAACCCCGGTGCTGCGTTCCTTTCAGGGCCTCACGGACCCCTCTCGGCGCGAGCCAAGTCCTCCTGTTTAGAGGACACGGGACAGCCACCCTCCCGCGAGGGGGTCTCTCACATGCACCGTCTGAGCGGCAGGTCTTGAAGACCTGGGGAGTGAGGGGGCCGCACCCTTCAACGGACTGTCTGTCCGAGACCAGGCCCCAGTGTGAGCCCGTCCAAGGTGGGTAGAGGGGGGAGGCAGGGCCAGGCCAGCCACGGGGCCTGGGGGCTCTGCAGGCCAGCCACTCGGGCAGAGCCTCCACGGGGCGACTCCTGCAGGGAGCAGCCGGCCAGTGGCAGGAGCAGACCCGAGGCCGGCGCAGTGCCCACCTGTCTCCTGGGGGCCCCGGCGTCCAGACCGCCCAGCTGCCGCCTGCTCGAGGCCCTTGTCCCAAGACGCTTCTCCAGCTCGGCCACCTGCCTCTGCAGCTCCAGAACCTCCAGATGCACCTGGTCTGCCTGGTGGGGCAGCTCACGCTGGATGGCGTCTACGTCCAGGGGCTCCTGCTGCACCTGGGAGGCGGTGTTAGAGGCAGTGTTAGGGGGAGGGTACGGGCTCGGAGGGGAGACGGGCAGGAGCAGGGGAGGAGGCAGGGCAGACGGCAGACAGTCCAGGAAATGCATTGCTCAGCCTCTCCTCTGGCTTAATGTGGCCCCCCATCCCAGCCCCAGGGTGCCCCCGTCCCAGCCCCAGGGCAACCCCCAATCCCAGCCCCAGGGTGCCCCCATCCCAGGGTGCCCCCATCCCAGCCCGAGGGTGCCCCTGTCCCAGCCAAAGGGTACTCCCCTCCCAGCCCCAGGGCAGCCCCCAATCCCAACCTCATGGCAGCACCCGATCCCAGCCCCAGGGTGCCCTGTCCCAGCCCCAGGGTGCCCCCGTCCTAGTCCCAGGGTGCCCCCGCTCCAGCCCCAGGGTGCCCCCATCCCAGCCCCAGGGGGCCCCCGTCCCAGCCCCAGGGGGCGCCCGTCCTAGTCCCAGGGTGCTCCCGCCCCAGCCCCAGGGCAACCCCCGATCCCAGCCCCAGGGTGCCCCCGTCCCAGCCCAAGGGTGTCCCTGTCCCAGCCCAAGGGTACCCCCATCCCAGTCCCAGGGCAGCCCCTGATCCGAGCCCCAGGGTGGCCCCGTCCCAGCCTGAAGGTGCCCCTGTCCAAGCCCCAGGGTACCCCCATTCCAGCCCCAGGGTGCCCCGCCCCAGCCCAAGGGTGCCCCCATCCTAGCCCCAGGGCAGCCCCCATCCCAGCCCCAGGGTGGCCCTGTCTCAGCCCAAGGGTGCCACCCTCCCAGCCCCAGGGTGCCCCTGTCCAAGCCCAAGGGTGCCACCCTCCCAGCCCCAGGGTGCCCCTGCCCCAACCCAAGGGTGCCCCCCTCCCAGCCCCAGGGCAGCCCCCAATCCCAGCCCCAGGGTGGCCCCATCCCAGCCCCAGGGTGCCCCCGTCCTAGTCCCAGGGTGCCCCCGCCACAGCCCCAGGGTAGCCCCACCTGTCCTTGCAGGGGATATGGTCACCAGTGGTGGAGCCTGAGCACAAGAGCCCCGCGGCTGACTGGGGAGAGTCTGCAAGTGGATGTGCCTGGACAGAGGCAGAGGCCTAACATCCCCCTCCGGAGCCCAAGGCCCAGATGGAAACCCACACCTGAGAAAGTACATCGCCAGCTGCGGGGGAGGGGGGAGGGGGAGGGGTGGGTGCTGACAGGGCAGAGGTGGAGGGAAGGTTCACAAAGAGGAGTCCCAGGCTGGGGGAGCTGCGGGGGGTCGTGAGGTCCCTGGAGCTGAGCCCTGGCCACGGAGCTCAGGGCAGCCCCTACGCATCTGCTTCTCTCAGCAGCACTGCTCTCCTGATGTGGGGGGTGGGGGAGAACAGGCAGAAAAAACACCCCTCTGCACCCCTAACGCTTCCATTTTATTCTCAGGAGGATGAAATACTATTGTCCTGTTCCAGGGACTTCTATGATGAATTCCTGGTGAATATTTTATTCTTTGAATTTGTCACATGTACACTAAAAAAGGTGACCATTTGGTAAACAGAAAAAAAAACCTCAAGGTGGGCTTTTTTCCCCAGGATAACGAAATCATCTATGATTACCAGGAGAAAACCCAAAGCTCTCACTAAATGTTTATTTCCTGTTTGTAGCATGTAACATATACGTTTGCATGTGTATATGTGAAATTTCCCCAGTGGGGCAGAACAGAACTGGGGAACAGCTCTGGAGCGTCACAGACCTGAAGGTGCCCCTCACTGTGTACACAGACCTGTACACCCATAAATGGAAAGGGCAATCAGTCAAGTTCATCTCCATCACAACAGAAAATTAACTTTCAATCAGGTCAGGCATCAGATCGCAGGCACACGGCCCATCTCTGCAGCAGATGGAGAGCCCCGAAACCTTCCTGCTCCCAGTGGGGTGCTCCGCCCCACAGAACATGCAGAGTCTGTAAGGACAGTGTAACTTCTGTGATTATGGACATAAAGGACAGGTGAAAAATTCTCTCTTTATGTCGCCTCATGAGAAACATGTGCAAAAGGCAACAGGATGACACAACACCAATGACACGAACAACATGAAGCAGACAGACAGGACTCCGTCAGAGTTTAGAGCACCTGCGCTCAGAGGACGTTATCCAGAAAGTGGAAAAACAAGCCACAGAATGGGAGAAATTTTGCAGATTTTATATCTGATAAGGGACTTGTATCCAGAATACACAGAGAACTCTTATAACTCAACAATAAAAACATAAGTAAGCCAATTAAAAACGGGCAAAGGATCTGAATGTTCTCCAAAGATGTATAAATGGCCAATAAGCACATGAAAAGAGGCTCCACATGATTTGTCACCAGGGAGATGCAAACCGCAAACGCAGCAACGTACCAGTTCACATCCGCCAGGAGAGCTAGGATCAGAGAGCAGAGGCAGGGCCTGGTAGGCAGGGGGGCGGGGGGGACGCGGGGCCCCCACACGCCCCTGGGAGAGCACAGGTGCGGCCCGCCGTAGAAAACAGCCTGGCGGCTCTTCAACAGGTTAAACAGTCTGAGCAATCCCACGCCCCCATACGTACCCCAAAGAAACGAAAACAGGACGTGAGCAGATACATGTCTCCACGCTCACAGCACATTATTCGCTACAGCCAAAAGGTGGAAACAGCCTAAGGTCCTTCAGACGAGTGGATAAACAAGATGTGGGGTGTATGATGGGATGTTATCCAGATACAAAAAGGAACGAAGCACTGACACCTGCTTCAGCATGGGTGAGCCCTGAAGACGAGATGCTGCGTGAAATCAGCCCATCACCAGGGATGCACACTGCAGGCCTCCACTGACGCGAGGCCCTGGAGGCGCCAAGTTCACGGAGATGGAGAGACGACAGGTGGCCAGGGGATGGGGGAGGAGGGCTGAGGAGTTAGTGTGCCATGGGGTCACGGTTTCCATTATGATGGAAAAGTTCTGGGAATAGACAGTGATGATGTACACAATACTGTGAATACACTTGATGTCACTGAATTGTACACTTAAAAATAGTGTAAAAAACTATGTTATGCATATTTTACAATTTAAAAAACACTAAAAAAGAGATATTATGAATTTGTAGCAATACAACACATGTGGCTACAGGAGCTATATTGTATAACAGGGTGGAATTTGTGCTGGAGTTTGTGGGGCTGTCCCGTGTGCCAGCTCAGTGCATGATGCCACCTGCCCCCAGAAGGGCAGGGCCAAGAGGACAGGAAGGGACGGTGCTTGCGAGCTCACACGTGCTCATCACTAATGGCACATGCTCTTGCCACAGCTCGGTGCCCGGATGCTAACGCAGTACAAGGGCTCGTCCACGCACATCCTGAGCGGGCAGCTGGCATCAGCGCTCACAGGCAGGCAACAGCCCTGCAGCACGGAGAACAGGCCCCGTGTGCACAGCCACTCCCGTGCTGGACATTCCTGTCGTTTCCAGGCCCCCACCGTGTGCCTGCTACAGAGCACACGGGACAAACCCGCTACTCCTCACGGTGACCCCTTCCTGGAAGGAGACTGAGGCAGAGGTCAAAGGACATGTCGGAGGGCGTAATGGGGCTTGCGCTGCAGTGTGGCGCTAGAGCCCATGCACCGTGCAGCTCCCAGCCAGAAGGCCTGCATGGCCTGAGAGTCAGAGGTTGGCCATACCTGCTGTCTGAGCCGGGCCACCAGGAAGTTGAGGAGATGCACCCTGTCTCCAAGCCTCCTGAGCGCTGAGCCCATGGACATGCTGCCCTCTGACGCAGCTCCTCCTGTGGGAAAGGCAATCCTGTCAAGCCCAGGCCCCCTAAAGCCTTGGGAAGATCCCGACCGCCTGCCCCCACTCTGGGGAGACGGACATCTGTGCTGCTCAGGCTGGAGGCATGTCTTCTGCCCTCAGGGACGCCCTGTCACCAATGGTCCACCTCGGCATGAACACGTTCCGAAGCTGAGTGGACAGGGTTGGGTCCCCAAAAGGAATGTGCTGTATATAAAGTATAGTCCTTATGGCAAGAAAGTAGGAATCTTTGCAGGAACAAATCCAGCCTTGCCATCTAGTGTCTGGCCGGTCTGCACCAGCATCCTAGTTCATTTGCCTGGGAATTAAGATGCCTGTACAACCCACACTAATAAGAAGAAATCACAGTGGATGTTAGAAATTATTTTGAACTGTATTATCATGAAAACACTGCTTACCAAAACTTGAAGAAGGCATCTAAAATTCTCCTTTCAAGAATATTTATAACCATAGAAGCTTATTTTAGGAAAAAAGGCAGGCTGAAAATCAGTAAGCTGAACATCCATTTCAAAAAATCAGAAAAGAACAACCAAATAAGGTAGAAGGAAGAAAAGAATAAAGCCAATATTAGATACTGAGAAAATAGAAAAATCAGCATATATATCAGAGGACTAGCAAAACCAACAGTTGGCTCTTTGAAAAAAGCTAAATCTTTGGTAAGACAAAGCAAGAAAAAAGTGAACAGAAGCAATATAAGGAATGAAAAGAAGTGTTATTACTTTAGATCCTGCAGGCTTTTAAAACTCATAGGAGGGTACTAAAAGCAACCTTATGCCAAAATTTTAAAAATTTAGATGAAATGGATGATTTTCTAGTAAAATATAACATCAAAATATGACACACAGAAAAAGAAAATCTGTATAGTCCTATAAGTGTGAAAAAAACCCTGAATTCACAATTTTAAACCTTCTTACAAGGAAAATGCTAAACCCATGTGGTTTCAACGTTGGATTCTATCAATTGATTTGCAAGACATGCATCTAATGCAAACATTTTCAGAAAACAGAGAAATAGGGAACACATTTATGAGGCCAGAGAAAACCGATCCTAAAACCTGACAGTGAGAAAGGAAATTATAGGTTAATCTTACTCATAGACCTAAATGTAGTAGTTCTAAACAAAATATTAGTAAAAGAATGTATCACTTGCTGGGTT
This sequence comes from Manis pentadactyla, assembly GCF_030020395.1. Lineage (NCBI taxonomy): Eukaryota > Metazoa > Chordata > Mammalia > Pholidota > Manidae > Manis > Manis pentadactyla. The sequence continues at coordinate 189,875,875 of NC_080022.1, forward strand.
TATTTCAGAAATGCAAGGTTGGTGTAACATTCAAAAACCAGCGTACACTTTTGTTACGGGCGAGAGGGAGCATGTGCACTGCACCCACTCCTCTTCCCAAGTCCAAGGGGAAGAGCTGGAAGGTGAGCAGGAAGCACCCAGGACAGACTGGACTGTGCAGAAAGGCGTGCCGCACGGCAGCGAGGGACCTTGCGGCCCCAAAGGACGACTAGCAGAGCGCCTGCTCTTTTTTCTTCCTGTACTTCCCAGCCTTAGTGCCAGAGCAGCCGCGGCCCAGGATGCCCCTGAGCTCAGACAAGAGAGATGCCCTGTGCAGACAATGTTCGCAAGAGGCTCTGCCACCCTGTGCTGCCCCTGGCCTGGCCTGTACTGCAGGAACAAAACAGAGGCAGGACTGAAACAGATCTAATAAGCATCAAAATTTCATAACATCCACAACAGAGTCCGGGATTACTCATCATACTCATAAGTAGGAAAATCTCAACTCAGAGGACAAAAGACAACGCAGGTGTCAGAATTTTGTGATAAGGCCTTAAAGCATCGCCAGCAAGCTCTCAGGTTCCCTTAAAACAAATGGGAAAACAAGTTTCAGCAAAGAGATAAAAGATAGGAAGAAGAGCAAAATGGAAATTTTAGAGCTAAAACTGAAATAGAAGTCCCACTGGATGGGCTCAGGAGCGAGCAGAGAGCGTGGAAGGGAGAGCCGGTGAGTCTGAGGACTCAACAGAGAACATCCAACCTGAACAACAGAAGAAAAGCCAGACCGCAGAGCCCCCGCGGCCGCGGGAGGAGCACGAGGACCCAGCAATCCGTCAGCGGTGCCCCAGAGGGAAGTGAGTACATGGCCGAAAAACACCAAAAAAAATAATGGTTGAAAGCTTCTCAAATTTGGCAAAAGGCATAAACCTTCAGATTCAGCACCAAACAGGGTGAGCCAAAGACATCTTTCAGAGTCACAGATGTCATACTCGATTTCTGGGACGGAAGACAAAGTCGTGAAAGCAGGCACAGGGGAATGGCGCGTGGCCCACCAAGACGCAAATGGCAAAGGGCTTCTCATCACAAACTGCCGCCCCGTCTCTCACCAGGGGCAGCGTGATATGTTTTGAGCGCTGAAATAGCAAAGACCTGCCAGCCCATGATTTCATACAGCCTGTGTTCAATACCATGTACCACACGTAACATGCACAGCCAGTCTGCTTCAGGGAGGGAAGGTGGAGGAAGGGCATCTCAGACCCAGGAGCGGAGGGGCACTGACCCCAGCTGGCTGTGGGAGTCCTCCTGGAGCAAGTGCTCCAAATGGGGGCCAGGGCGCTGGCATTTAGGAGGAGCCACACAGAGAGGGGGCCATCCAGTGAGTAACAGACTCCACCTGTCCTCCTGAGGTGTTAAAATTACACTTGACACTTGAAAGCAAGTGATGGTCTCGTCTGCATGGCTCTCAGTGTGTGGAGAGGTGGCACCTGACCCAGTGGGATTTCCATACTCCAGTGAGCCTGTGAAATGTCAGCCAAGGTGCTGAGCAAAGTTAAACGGGTGGACTGCAACCCCTGGAGCGACCATCAGGAAACCACCCAAGGAAATAGACTCAAAACCACAGAAGAGTATGGAACCCTAAAAAATGTTCAGGTAGCCCACAGGAATCAGGCAAGAGACACTCGGGGACAGAACCTAGCACTAAACAGCTGACTCAGACCCTGAGCAGCAGTAACGTCTCAGGTACAAATGTTATAAACACATGGACCAAAAACACCAGCACAAAGGAGTCGCAGACTGACCTAAATCTACGAGGAAGTCGCCTCACACACGATGGAGGCAGGTTCAGAATAAAAGGCTTAGGACGACACAGCAGGCAGACGCTGACCCAGGGAACGCTGGGGCGGCCGGGTTGGCACCAGACAGCACGCCGCAGAGCAGAGCCGACTGCGGGGGAGGAGGGTGTGCGCGATGCCAAAGACCGAGCCACTAAGAAAACATAACGATTCTAAATGTATGTTCCTCTTAAATGCTTCAAAATGTATTAGGCAAAACTGACAGAATCATGATTAAAATAATTTGTATTACATGGGAGTAGAAAGAAACTTCCTTAATCTGACAAAAAAGAAAAACAGAGCAAAACAAAAACCTTCAGTAAATTATCAACTTAAAAGTGAAATGCTGAGTTTTTCTCTGGGGTCAGGAAGAAAACTGGCAATTACCAACATCAGGTGGGAGACCCCAGCCATGGGAAGCCATGCCAAAAAAAGGAGGAAAGGGTATCAGCATCGGAGAAGAACGAAGCTGCCCTTATCTGAGATGAGATGACTGCAGACAGGACGTCCTGCCAGGCTCCTTCCAGTCGGTCCTGGAAGCCACTGGGGGTGGCACGGAGAGGTGCCCAGGCCTGCATCTGGCCACCCCGGGGTGCATGGAACACGGGGCGAGGGGGTGTCTGCAGGAGGGCGGCCTGGCATGGCTGTCAGAGCACAGTGAGGGCCAGGGAGGTGCCCACTCAGAAGGGAGCAGAGGCCCCGTGGGGAGGGCAGGCAGGCGGAGCGGCGCAGCTTGCATGCAGGCAAGCTGATGGCGGAGCTACCCGGGGGAGGGCATCAGAAGCCAGGCTTCCCATGGTTGGAACAGGAAGTGGTAAAGAAAAGGAGGAAACCGGAATGAGAGCACAAAGAAACCCGGCCCGTGAGCCTGCTCAGGGTGAAGGCCTCTGGCCCAGCGAGGACACCGGGGGGGCAGCCCAGGCGGCAGCCCCACAGCCCGCTGCCTGCTGCCCAGGGAGGAGGGCGTTCAGCCTTCCTGCCCCAGGAGACACACACCAACCACAAGAAGGCGACGGCACCCTGGGGGACGGGCTGGCGCTGCCACCTGAACACAGAAGCCAGACAGCAGAACAGTCCCCAGTAATCCCACGGGACGGCAGTGAGGGGTCAGGACCGTGACTGGCTCTGGGTGCACCCGGGCGGCCCCAGGGCCCTGGTAACAGGACCCCCAACGTTTGGCATCCTTCCTGAACTGTGCGTTGGCCTTCAGTGGACTTTCTGTAGGGTCTGCTCTTCAGACTTAAAGGAAGAGCATCACTGGGACGGAGGCCATGACACAGTGGGACGGGGACTCTTACCTGCGGCTTCCATTGTGGGAGGAAAACGGGGCTGAATATCAGTGTGAGACGAGGACCTCTTCGAGGGACCTGACACAACTTCCAGTTGTTCTTCCAGGGTTTTAAATTTATCCTTTAGATTTAGTATTTCTGCTTCAAGGACCAGAACATAATCTGCCCAAAAAAGCCCAGTAAGTACACAGTGCGTCCAGGCACACACGCCCACATGCCCGCCCCTGATCACCAAGGCAGGGGTCCCCCCTGGAAGCGCCGCTGCGCCACCCCTCCCCCTTGCCCCCCGCCCCGCCCTCACCGCCGTCCCCGTGCCGTCAACCCCACTCCCCCTCGGTCACCAAACAGTGTCCAGACACCAGCCAGCGTGCTCTCCCAGGGACTTCCACCCTGGGAGCAGACAGTGCCCCCCAATCCCGCTGGCCTCACGCACGGGCACCCAGATGCTTCCCCACGGTCCATAGAGGCTCAGTGGGTGGTGTGGCCCCCCTACTCAGCCCAGTCCCCCGGCCTCAGCCTCTGCTGCCTGGGCGCCACATGCTGCCCACACACTCTGCCTTCCATAGAGGAAAAAGTTTTCCTTGTATATAAAAATTGACTGGAGGCCCTTCTCTTGGAGGAAAAGCAGCTCTAATATGTGGATGCAATTTATTAAAGGGTGTTTGTTTAAGACTCCAGGTGAGACCTCCTGGGACCCAGTAGAGATCTGCCTTTGTCCTTCCTGTCCCTCCATCCCCTAACCTCCGTCTCCCTCTGTCCCCATCTCCCTCTCTGTCCCCCTCTGTCCCTATCCCCCTCTGTCCCCGTCTCCCTCCATCCCCTAACCCCCGTCTCCCTCTGTCCCCGTCTCCCTCTCTGTCCCCCTCTGTCCCTGTCCCCTTCTGTCCAGGTCTCCCTCTCTCCTTGCTCACCAGGAATGGCAGCATGTGCTGCCACCTTGGGGTCAGGCTGGCCGCTGTCTGCAGCCTCTCCTCCTAACAGGGCAGAAGGAAGGAGCCGATCGCTCAGGGTCTCCATCTCCTCCCGCATCTGCGCTACGGCCTCCCGCAGGTTCGCATTCTGCTCTTGCAGCCTCTGGACCTCACTAGATGGAGACCTTGCAGTCATGTCTTCTTGACGCCTTAGGAGCAGCTGTCAAAACCAGAACACAAGGGACACTGATAGCCACAGAAGGAGCGCACAGCCCCCATGCCCCTCCCAGGCCGCCCTGTGCACCCCCGGGCCCTCCCGCCCTCGGTCCCTGCTCTCCATCATCCATCCTCAAGGCACACAGTGACCTTCCTTTCTAAAATGACAGAAGTATGAAAAATCTCTTTCTTCTAGGTTTCACAATGACAAGACTGCTCTTTTTTGAAGGTGAGTTTTTTGAGAAATGTGGGGACCCTTCTTTTTCAGTCAAAAAGCCAGTAGTCACCCACTAGGGTGGCTAAAATAAAAAGTGCAGACAATAGCCAGGGCTGCTGAGGATGCAGAGCCAGGAGAGCCCCTGCGCATTGTACAGGGTGGATGTGTGCAGCTGTTCGGCCGTGTAAGAGGACGCAGCTGCTCGAAATGGTCTGGCAGGCCCTCAAAAAGTGAGGCGCAGAGCTGCGTATGACCCAGCAGCCCCACTCCCAGGGGTGTGCCCGAGAGAACCGGAAAGTCTGCCACACAGAAACCTGTGCAAGTTCACAGCAGCATTGTCTGTCGTGGCCAAACTGGAAACACTGATGTCCACTGATGGATGGATGGGTAAAACACAATGCAAGAGAATATTATTCCACCATAAAAAGGAACCAGGTCTTGGCATGTGCTACAACACGGGAGAACAAGGAAAACTTCGTGCTAAGTGACAGCTTAGGGTTTTAAGGCAGTTATCATTATAAAAATGCTCAAGGACTTAAAACATGAACATAGAGAGACATGGAAGATACTTTTAAAAGAACCAGTTAGCATCTACAGAGATGAAAAACACATTATCTGAAATAAAAAATTCGCTGGGTAGGTGGGAGTAAGGGCGTTGCCAGGAAGCACATGCGGCAGCAGCGGGAGCCCGCGGGCCTGGGCACAGCCGGGAAGGCAGAGGGGGAGTCAGCAGGTCCCCCAGCCTGCGGGGCGGCGGCGAGCGGCCTCACCCTCGAGCAGACAGGAACGCAGACAGATGAGGACGAGAAACAGTGTTTCACTGATAAGGTGCTGGCCAGGAGATTTTCAAACCTGATGAAAACGCACGTCCACAGACTCAAGCGGTCCAACAGACCCAAAGCAGGACAATCACAGAGGAAAGCATGAGCGCTTCACCGTCGGGCGCCGCAAACCAGCGAGGAAGAGAGACCTTAACGCGGCCTGATAAACAGGGCACATCACACCGGTGCAGGCGCTGGTGGGACCTATTTCTCATGAGAACCACTGAGACAGGGAAGGCAGACAACAGTGACATGTGGACAGAAAACCCTCCGAACCCTGCAGTGGGTGAAGGCGCCCCCAAAATTGCAGTGGGAGAGGCCTGCTGCAGACCACAGGGAATGCCCGGCCACGGGACATGCCCTCTGGCTGTAACCAACCAGAAACTCAGATAAATTCTAGGAAATAAGTGTCTTCAGACAAGGCCACACAGAACGGGGACACCAGAGAGAAGGGCACAGACACTGTGGGCCCAGGCTTGCTCAGTGCCTGTGGCTAAGCCCGACCAGAACCCAGCCCTTCGCCAGTGTTTGCTGGCACTAAGTACCCACTTCCCCTCCTTCACATCTGCCCCCAATGCCAGCACGCTGGCGTCCAGGAGGGCAGTGGCCTGGAAGGAGGGTGACCTGACGTCAGCCTGGCTCCAGGACCACTTCACCACCCTGTGGTGGCCACGCATCGCTTCTCCAGCACAAGCCATCTTTCCTCCCGCTCGCAGGACCCGGCTTTCCAAGGCCTCCCTCAGGCCGCCACTGCCCTGCTGAACGCCAGCTCCACCTTCCAGCCCAGGGCTCAGTCCCCGCCGCTCACCACAGGGTGACACTGCCCACGGGGGGCGGCTCGTCTCTGCCAGCACTCCGCCCCCCCTTCTCATGCCTGCCCAACGTCCCCACCCTCTTCTCACAGGCAGAACGGCAGTGTGGCCAGGGGCCTGTGGCTGGCCTGACCCCACTCAAACTCTCCCCCTGCCACGTGGGGTCTCAGTGTCTTCCTCTGTGACATGGGGTGACAGGATCCACCGGCAGCCCCGGCTGCCACCATCACATCTATAGCGCTGCATCCCGACAAAGCGCCGGAGGCTCAGGCCGCGTGCTCTCCCCGCACCAGCACTGGGCAGCCTGCGCCAGGGTGACCGCGCAGCCCCTGCTGAGGCTCCGTGCTGGTGCCTGTGTGCCAAGCAGGCCAGTGGGAAGAAGCTGCTGCCACACGGCCGGGAGGCAGCCGCCCACACAGTGGAAGCCCCCCGGCAGCTGCCTCCCCGCCTCCACTTACTAACAGACCCCCGCTGCTCCCTAGGATTTGCCGACAGGGCCCACAGCCCCGGAGCCAGGCAGGCGCACTGCGCGTGGAAGCTACACTTTCCCCAGGTGGTCACATCTGTGGGCCCATTGAGTCACCAGCGCCCTGTGAGGTCGGAAGGGCAGGTATTACCTGCGAGATTCAACTCAAAACTTCACTCCATCGTGTCAGCTAGCGATGGGCACAGTGCCACCGACCCAGGTCCTGGCTCTGTGGCCACATCTCCCCCATCAAGGCTAGCACACGGCCTCCACGTGGGGCTACCGCGTCCCACTTCTTCACCTCTGTCCAGGGTCCTGGCGAAGCCCCCTCTGTGCAAGGTCAAAGGGGTGCGTCCCCTGGTTCTCCATGGCATGCGGGGCACCGATGTTCCTGACACCCAGACCATTTCTAAGGTTCTTTGTTTCCTTACCACCACCCAGCAAGCTGAACCGATGCTTTGACAAAGGTCCCCCTCTACCTGTCAGCCTGGGGGGAAAATACAACACAGAAAAACTCGGGGGTGGGAACACTGACAAGCAGCATTTGTTTTCTGTGCGACCAGGCTGTGAGCGCCCAGGGGCCACAGGCAGTCCCAGAGGCCAGGCCAGCCTCTCCTGCCTGGACCCCCCAACGAGCGCATCTCACACCAGGGCCTGCCCCCAAGACTGGCCACACAGAGGGCTTGTTGACAGACACACCTTCTGGAGCTCACCCCCCGGGCACGCGGCCGCAGGTCTGAGTGGGGTCCAGGGTCCATCTCTGCCGCATGCGCTCACAGGAGTGGAGTGTTTTCTCAGCACAGCTGCCTGATACAACCTTCTTCAGGTAAATTCCAGGTCAATTCTGGATGCTCAGCCCCCGCACACCTTGGTCCACCTAAAACGCCAACTACAGGGTGAGCACCAGCCACAGAGGTCACAGCCGGAGGCCCCAGGGCTGCCTGTCATTCTACCGTGAGCACGGGTCACACCTAGCAAAGACACATGCGATGTGCACCCCCCCCCAGGAAACACAGCAGGCGTGCACACTGGGGAAGTAGGGCTTGAGTGGATGGCTGGCACCCCCAGAGGTTCTCCTGAGGACTTTGGTGGCTCCATTCCCCTGCACCCTGGGTGAGTGCCTTTTCATAAAGGGACAGAGGTCAGACTGCTGAAAACTGGGGCCCTTGACCCAAGAAGGGCGTGTGAGACGGGTCAGGCTGACCAACCCGGCACTGCTCTGGAAGCACCTCTCCCTGTGGGTGTCTGGATTTCATAGCAGCCTGGCAGCAGCTTCTCTCAGAGTCCCTGGATGGACCAGGACCCCAAGGTGATGCCCACAATGTGCCGGGACTGGCTGTGAGGCCGGCCTCAGGCCTGTGAGCCTGGCCCCTTCCTGCCCCTCCCAGCCTCTGGTGTTTATGGCGCTCCGTGGCGCCCCGGGCCCGCAGGCGCCTCACCCCATCTCTGCCCCGTCCGTCATCACATGGCCTCCACAAGGACACCAGCCACATTGATCAGGGGCCCACCCTACTGCAGAGGGACCTCCTCTCGGCTAGCTATGCCTGTGAGGTCGCATCCTGAGGTACCGGGGACTAGGGCGTCCACGCATCTTTTGGGGGCCACCATTCAACCCGCTGGCATCTCACAGCCAGGATCAGGCTCCGGCCAGGTAAGCGTCGGCGAGGGCTTCTGTGGGGACGAGAGCGGCCACCACAGGTGAAGAAGCTTGTCTTTGGGATAAAGTTCCAGCCTCCCAGCCTCTTCATGGCCGGGGAGACCCAGGCCCTTGTTATGAAGGGCCCGTTGCCGTGCCCTGGGATCCCCTTCTGGACACTTGATGGGACACTGAATTTTCCAAAATCAGTGCCACAAGCCAACAACGTGAGCAGGGAGGAAGCAGTCCCACCTCTGCAGGTGAGGAGGTCTCTGGCCAGTGGATGGCAGGCAGGGTGCTGGTGTCCCCACCACCTGTGGCCCCTCCCCGGAGCCTCCACTACCCGTGCTGCTGCAGCCGGAGGGAGCCTCCACGCTCACACGCGCCACCTCCACGAGGCTGCGGCTCCCGCCCAGCTGTGCACACAGACAACAGATCCTGTCTGACGAGTCTCACGAATAACTAGACAGATTCATCAAATGTCGACAGCCTCTGCACTAGAACTTGAAATTCTTAGAAGATGACACAGCGTTCCTGGTCCCTGTGTATGTGTCAGGGGGTGGGTGTCAGACCAACTGACCGAGTGAAGGAAAGTCATGGACCTTCGGAACACTGGTGAGCGTCTGCGTCTGCTGGGGCGTGGCCATGCAGCACCTTGGAGGAAATCTTGCCTCCTGGGTCCCCCTGACAAGCCCTGGGCAGAGAGATGAATCCCTGGGGAGAGAAATCAGAAGAGGAACTGCCTCTGGGAGGGGGGACCCACAGGAGGGCACCGGGGCTTCCTGGGGGGATGGGGATGCTCTGGATCCTGTCAGAGGCGTGGGCCACAGGTACACCCACGCCAAACCCACTGACTTGTACACTTATGACCCATGCATTTCACTGCAGGTAAGCACACCCCGTTTTAAAACACAAACTAAAAAACTGCAGGGCAAAATAAGACCATCCACAGGCCTAGAACAATCCTCACCAGTCAGCCCCCTGCCCGTCTGGCTCAGACCCCAGCTCAGGCTGGCTCCTTAGGGCCTCTGTGCCTCAGCTGCCTGGCACCACCACAGCATCAGAGATGTGAAGAGCTTGCAGGTATGATGCTTCAGGGCAGACCTGGGTGCAGGGGAGCCTCGACATTACTAGCTAGGGACATCAGTGCCAGACCGCAGCAGGGGCTGGGGAGACGGGGTCCCAGCACGGAAGGCCGGCCGTGAGGCTCTGGGGGTAAACGCGTAACACTTTTACACTGATTGTCTGCTGTGCCTGATATGTTACTTTGGGGTCTTTAGAGATTTCAAATGCTGAAGATACAAAGGAGATTCTGAGTACTGATTCACTTTAACTGTTTAAAGCCTTCAGATGCACTGTTTGTGAAAACGGTTGTTTGGAAAGGAACGCAGCTGAAAAGCCCTGACTCCGTTTTGGTTCTATTTGGCATCACTCCCCACTGCCACTGCTCAGAGGAGGCGCAGAGAAAGCTGGGCAGTGGACACTCCTGGGCCAGAGCGAGCGCCAGCAGGGGAGGCTCAGACGGGAGGGCGGCCGCTACACAAACCTGCACCTCCTCCTTGGGGACTAGCCCTCGTGTCCTCAGGGCCTGTACGGCCTGGTCTCTCTCCAGGGTCAAGGCCTTCAGCACCACCTCCTGGTCACACAGCATCTGCTCTGTCTTCTGGAGCTTGGCAGCAACCTGGGGAAAATGCAGGGGCTCAGTTCGCCTTGGGAGCAGTGCCAAGGTGCTCTTGGTGAGAGCACTTCCCACCCCTTTCTGGGAAGCAAACAAGCAGAGGGCAGGGAGCCACAGAGGCCCCTTGTGATCAGAGCGGCAGGGCGGCAGGGCGGCTGGGGCGCTCCTGCTGTGGCCAGGTGGGCCTCCTGGTCCTAGGCTGCGTGCTTGCAGAAGGGGGACTCATCCAGCACTGGCCTGTTGCAGTGGCCAGTGAGGAAAACACCGCAAAGCTGGGGAGCAGGGCAGGGACAGAGGGCTGTAATTTTTGTTGCTGTAAGTCAGACTGCTTAGTAGGGCCATTTCCAGATTTAAAGGACGACCTGGGGAGAGCCCGAACACGGCCTCCATGGTGCTCACCTCCTGCAGGAGTCAGAGGGGGCGTGTGACGTGGGGGGGCACAGACCTGCTCTCTCGCTGTGATCAGCCCCTGGATCAGGTCCTCGGACCTCTGGCAGTGGCCCTGCTCGATGCTGTCACAGCGGCGCTGCCAGTCCAGGCCCAGCTGCACCTTCTCGCGCCCCAGGGTCTGCTCCCTCTCCACTGCCAGGGACAGCTGCTGTTGATACCTGCAAGGGGTCAAAACCAGCCAACCGTCAGGCTTTCCTGAGGTCCCTCTGGGCACGTCCCACGGGCAAGACGAAGGGCACGGCCGAGCTGCAGCCATGTTCCTCCTGGCCCTCCAGGCCGGCCCCTGTTCCTGTGTGCTCGCTGGCATGCAACACGGGCTGGCAGCCAGGGGGGAGCCTGCAGGCAGGTGCAGGTTCAGGGTTATGCAGTTGGCCAGGGATCTCCCAACATTGAGAAAACCCAGCACCGTGAGAAGATCTAACTCAAGAAAGGGGCACAAATTTTGTAAGAAAAGAAGGGAAGAAAGCCAACAAACTTGAAAAAAGTAAGAAAAATGGTTGCACTAGAGAAATGAGAGGGTTTCACAGCTGCAGCAAGCAAACCCCCGGAGAGCTTGAGGGCAGCGGACCCCGGAGCACGGTGGGTGGGGCTGGGGCAGAAGCTCGGGAAGGGTGCCATCAGGGCAGAGGGCGGAGGTGACCGGGAGGACAACAGGGAAAGTCCAGCACCGCTGGGGAGGTGGGTGCCCTCGGACTGAAAGCGCCAGAGGGGGTGGGCCTTCCAGACCACCCCCCAGACACCAGGTGGAGAAAGGGCAGAGCGCCAGGGTAGGAGAAACACCGACAGGTGAGAGAGGGAACAGACACGAGACTGGCATGGAGGTTCTCGACAGCCACCCTCAGCCACGCGGAGCAACTGCAGGCAGGGTCTCTGAACGGCCTCTCCCCAGCGAGGGCGGGCTGTGAACAGGATGCGGTCACTCCCGTGCTTGGGCGACTGTCTAAGACTCCATCCTGCCCCTGGGGAGGGAGATGCTCTGGCTGACCTTGAGGAAGTAGGGGCCGGGAGTGAGGGCCTCACGGCCAGGCCCCCGGGCGCCTCTAGGGCTGACCCCGATGCCACGGAAGGCCAGCAAGGAGACCTCAGCCCCACAGTGGCGGTGGCTGGAGGAGGCCTGAATAAGCCTCGGAAGGGAGGGCAGCCCCGCCAGCACCTTGATCCGAGCCCAGTGAGAGCCCAGCAGGGACCCTGTGGGGCCGCGCCCAGCCTCCTGACACAGACACCGAGGCGACGAAAGGGTGCGGGTCCAAGCTGCTGAGTTCGCAGAGATTCGTTCCAGAGCGACGATGAAGTAGCTCCCAGCGGGTTTAAAACCCAGAGGGAACATGGTTCGGAGCCCAGTACCCTAAATGCAGCTGAATGAGCGTTCATACCAGAAGGCAAAAATGAAGACATGTGAAGACATGAAGGCTCAAAGCTCATCGCCTGGGGATGGACCCTCCTGAAGAGGAGCCACGAGAGGATGCAGAAGCAGCGCGCTTCTCAGGCTGTGCTGAGAGACCAGTCACTTAGTGCTGAAATGCCCTGGCCACCGAGGACCGACACTTCAGTAAACGCAACTGCTATAAAAAGTTCCTGAACACCTGCTCTCTCTGTACTTGTGTCCCCGGAGCAGGAACACACCCAGCTTGGAGCAGAGGTTGTAGGGGCCCCAACAACAGACGATGCTAAGGGAAGAGGACAACGGAGACACCATGGGAGGGCCCAGATGCAGAAAGGGACACCGTCTGCAAACTCCGGGCCAGTATCAGGAACAGGGTCTTGCTTTGGTTCAAAGGAAATAGTTAATAGAAGCCACTTTCAGAGGATGAACTCTTCGGTTAATTTAAGCTGTTGGTTTTAAAACGAAGTAAGCCTTCGTCACTGACATTCACAGAATACTGGCTCAACACAAAACGCGGCCTTAGACAGTCGTGGCCGCAGGGCCCTTCCTGGCTACATCTCCACTCTGTTTCCTCTCCTGGCTCGTCCTGGGTCCTGTGATGACCACAAGCAGCAAGCTTTGTTCACACTGGCCAGGACTGAGCTGTGCCCTCTTCATGCTGAGAGGGACAAAGGCTAGGACGGGTCACTCCTGGGTCAAGCATTAATCGCCTATATTTCGGTTGGCAATGGAAACAGGAAGCAGAAGAAGGAGGGATGAAAAATGTGGACCTAATAAATAGTAACAAAAGTAGATCTAAAAAAGGGTCTAATACAGCTAGGTAGAGATTTTTTTATCCCTGTAAATGCAAAATATAAATAAATCTCTAAGATACCATTTGGTGGCCATGACGGAGCGACTGTCGCCGGGATTGCCTCCCATTGTAAACCAGACGCTGGACAAAGACATGGACAACAAGCGGGGCAGCACAGCAGCCCCAGAGGTGAGACTCACGAGGGAGAGGGAGCCCAGCCACTGCCGGCTCTCCCCTCCGGCACCTTCTGGACCCCTGCAGTGGAGCACAGGCCCAGCGGAGCACGGTGGCCTTGCTGCGTTGCAGAGACAAAGATCTGGCCGGGGAGGCAGAAGGCTGCAGGACTTCATGGGGCGGAGCACCGACAGGAGGAAGCACCGGAGGGGTCCCCTCGAGGCTCTGACTGACAGCACCCACGGGCTGCGACGGGCCAGCGGGAGGAACTGGGGGGCCACTCTGGCTCCCACAGCCAGGGGAATGTCCCTGGGACCAGCCAACACGGCACCCAGTGGGGACCCTTGGGGGCGACACCGGAGCAGAGAGCTAACCCGGCCCTGGTGAAGAGGTGGCCCGGGGCCCACCCTGCCCGAGGTCCGCAACAAGCCCCAGGCGCCACGAGGCACTGCCCACAGCCAGAACAAAGGTGGTACATGAGAAAGGAAGGCAAAAGAAAGCCCAAACGCTTGTCAGCCAACAGCCACACGCCTGACACCTGACGGAGCTGCCAGGCAGCAGGACACGTCAGAGATAAGCAGGGACAGAATCAGCAGACAAATGTGTTACGATGGCCGGAACAAGTGTATTCGGGGATTCATGGTGGCCGTGCACAGATGGGGACATGGGAACTACACTGCCGAGAATGACACTCGCCACCTGACCAGGAGATCAGACACTGCACAGAGCAGGCTGCTGGCTTGGCATCACCATGTGGCCGAACATGTACTTGGCAGCCCCAGAAGAAATGGGGGCAGAAAAGGATCTGTAAAACTGGTGACAGGATAAACACACCCACAAAACCTCACCAAGATACATGAAACCACACACGGTGAGTCACTGCACACCAATGATAAGAGAGAAACCACAGAAGTGGGGGAAAGGTGGGCACGCAGTCCTGCAGAGCCTCCCCAGAAGTGCTGGCAGCAGAGGACGGCGGGACACCAGTGACAGCTGGGGGGCCACCGCCACCCGGGAGCCCCCAGCCGGCAAGAATGTGCCTCAGGATGTAGAGGCAGGAGGTTCCGGGCAGAAGGCGAGACGGTCCGTGAGCGGTGGAGCACACAGCAAGGAGCGCAGGCGGTTCTGGGGGTCGAGAGGAAGGGCATCAGAAATGAACACTGGAAGACGTGTGAAGGTTTTGTTCTCATTTTTAAGTTTTTGATTAAAGGACTGTTGTCTGAGCAAAGCAAAACCAATAGCAATACCCATGTGACTATCTGTATATAAAAGTGAAAAGTACAACAATAGTAGTAAAAAGGGGGAAGGAAGAAATAGGGGGTCATAACGATTCCATATCACACATGAAGAGGTAAATTTTATTTAAAGGTAAACCGTGTATATTGTAGATCTTAGAACGACTATCAAATAATAAAACAGAGAGGTTTATATAAGACAGTGAAAATAAAATGGAGTCTTAAAAAATATGCAATTCATTTTTTTAAATGGCAGAAAAAATAAGAGGCAAAAAACATGAAGAAAATAGAAAACTAACAGCAAGTGGGACATTTAAACACAAACATATCAATAATAGCATTAAATTAAGTATCTAAACACTCCAACAGGCAGAGGTTGTCATGTGAGATTAAGAAAAGCAAGATGCAGCCATGTGCTCCCAATAAGAAATGCTCTTCAGACAAAGCCCACATCCGAGGAGAGGAGTGGGAAGACGTGCCACGCAAACACGAGCACGAGGAAGCGAGGTGGCTACTCTGACGTCACACTCGGGACCGAGGCGCGGGGAGTGTCAGCAGGAACAAAGAGGTCGGTCTCCTACCAGCCACGGGCGACTCATCAGGAAGCCAAGACGATCTGAAATGCACTTGATACAAGACTCACGATTCATGACGTTTGAACCATTAGAACTGAAAGACTGGTGACCCCAGGGCCTCTCTCAGAAACTGGTGGAGCAGACAGACAGAAACTCACAGGGACATAGAGGGCAAGAACGTTGCCCGTCCGCCCGCCTGAGCCTAAGGGGAGGACACTCTCTCCAAGTCCGCACAGATAGCCACTGAGATGGGACACATTCTCAAGTCACAAAACAAGTAGGTACAGAGGAACTAAAGTCACACAGAGTATGCTCTCTGTCCACACAGAGTTAAATTAGAAATCACTGGCAAAATGGTATCTGGAAACCTCAGACCAACAGGAAACTACGCAACATGCTTCTGAATAACCCCTGGGTCAAAGGAAAAAAATCACACTAAACTGAATAATAGAAAAGTGTGTGAGACCCAATTAAACAGTGCTGGAAAGGAAATCTGTGGCATTAAATGTTTATATTTCTTAGGAAAGAGGGGTGGCCAAAAATTAACCATCCAAGATGTCACCTTGCGAGCTCTCAAAAGAACAAGTTAAAGCCAAAGGACACAGAAGAGATTAATACCGGTAGACGTCACTGAAACTGAAACAGGAAAACTGAGGAAGATCAGTGACACCAAAAGCTGGTTCTTTGAAAAGATCTGGAAAATTGATAAAACTCTAGCAGGGAAAAGAGAGAGAAAATGCAAATGACCAATATCGAGAGTGGAAGACAGGACATCACTCCAGACTCTGTACATACTAGAAGGACAATAAAATACTATAAGCAGTTTTATACCAATACAGCCAACAATTAAATGAAATGGACAAATTGAAAGACGCAAATAATCAAAACTGATTCAGAAAAAGATAGAAAACCTGAATATTCAAATAAATACCCAAAGAAGCCAAATGTAAAAGCACATATATGGCGTGACTCCATTTGGATGGAGCCCGTGCTCAGGCCAGCCCAGCCCAGGGGCCGGACGGCCTGTAGGGGACGGGCAGATGCAGGGGTCTGGGCGGCTCTGCGTGCTGGGAACGCGTGTCCTCCTATGGCACGGGTGGTCACAGGTGTCAGGATTCATCAACTGTGCACTGAAAATGGGTGCAATTTTTTGTATTTCAATTACTCCTCAAGAAAGAGAATGAATATTTGTGTTTACTCAGTGTTCGTTCCTACTGCTAAGGAAAGACACTGGGACATTAACTACCGGAAGACGTGGAGAGCTGACTCTTCACAAAGGCTCAAGCAGCACACTTCTGTGGCCCTTGTTATAGACCAAACACCACCCTCCACGCGAAAGACCTTCTCCAACCACCCCTTCCGTTTGCCCCGTCTGCTTACTTATCCCTCCTCAGAAACTCAGATGGTCTATCTGTGTTTCCCATTTTTTTGTCTTTCTCCCCAACAGGATGTGAGGCCAGGGACTTGATTCTGTTCTGTTTTGTACCCTTAGCACCTAGAACAGCTCCTAGCCCCTAGGAGGAACTCAGTGGATAGATCTGCCTTGGGGACAGTCACCTTCCAATGTCCTGCTGGCATCTGGCCAGCTGTGCCTTGAGCGTCACCTCTTCTTCCTGCAGAGACTGAATCTGAAGGTCTTTGGAGACCATCTCCTTGGAGAGTCGAGCGATCTGGGCATCCCAGCTGGATTTTAGAGTCGACGCATCTTCCTGAAGTCTAGACACAGAAGGGGAGCTCTGTGAATGTGGACGTGGCTCTCACTCACTTGCACTTCCTTCTACATGGGGTCCCCACAAATACACGCACACTCATACACGTGCTCCCCACAAGTACACGCACACTCATACACGTGCTCCCCACAAGTACACGCACACTCATACACGTGCTCCCCACAAATACACGCACACTCATACACGTGCATGGCCTTGGAGGGAACGAACGCTACAGATGGGTGTCCTTCCTCGCTTACGTCTCCACACAGGACAGAGAGTGCCCTGCCCAGATCAGGAAACGGTGCTGCCCAATGAGAAACAGCCACCCACCCAGGTGGCCAGCCCAGGCTGGTGTGCGGGCCCAGTGGACCACGGCCTGCCCCTCGGAGCCCGCGCACCTGACTTGCTGTGGAGCTCCTCCCAAGCTCCAAAGAACACCTTGCCGAGGACACATTCAACACATATTTTCAAACTGAATAGTAAGATGAGGTTCTGTAGAAACCCTTAAGTCCCCTGGTAGAATCACCTAAAATTGGATAAACTTCCCGAGAAAAACTTCAGAGAAGACACCTAGCGACTTCAACTAGGGAAGCCGGTGTATTGACCTCACAAAGGCTCTGGAAGTTCCTCCTATTTGCCCTTTTCCTCCCTAAGCTGCACTCAGTAAGCTGTGGAGAGGGTGTTGGTGGTCATGTACTGGCCCCTGCTCACAGCCACGGGCCCACGGGCGGGCCACAGCATGCTCTGTGGACCGTGGACAAGCTATGGGAAGGCAAATGGCCATCAGCTGACAGGACCTTTAATCAGGGCCCCCAGTTCAGGTGCACTGAGCCCCAGACAAAACTCCACCCACACATGAAGACAGGGAGAAGGGACAATTTCCGAGACAGGGAAAACTTCTGTGAACATGTCGGCTTTAACCGGCCGGCCTGGACATCAAGGCCGGATGCCCTTGGCAGAGGGCCCCAGACACCGCAGGGGGCTCTGCTGGGTTCTTCCTGCTGCTGCCAGCTTCCCCCAGGTCTGTGTCCCTGCCGAGAGACCGCATGCTCCTCACTCTCGCCGGCCCCTGAGCCCTGGCACGCCCAGCACGGACGCACCTACCTGCTCATAGGCAGACCCTGCTGCGCTGGGCAGGGGCTTGCTCGGGTCCCACAGCCTCAGTCCCAGCTAAGCCAGGATTATTATCAAACAGAGGAAAAAGTCTTCTCTGCTCAGAAAGGGCTGCTGTGAAACCAAGTGGGGAAAACACTTTAAAGAGTGAGGTGGGCATGAAGGGGGATCAGTACAGGAAGTGTACAGAGCCCCCACCTCCAGAGGAGGGGGTGCTGCTCAGGCAAGACTGAGGTCCTCAGGGCTCTCCTGCTGACCTGGGAAAAGGCGCCCCCTCAGAATCCACCTGCGCACGGCAGGTAATAAATCTGGTGTCAGAGACATTCTAAAAGGAGTAAGTCTGTCAAGCATAGAATTTCCAACATTATTCTTAACCACCACAGGAAGATAATTTTTCTTCATATAATTTAAGCAGATCATTTCTAGAACAATCTGTCAAACTCATATTGACCCCTTGCCTAAACAAAACAGCTCATTCTAGTATCACACAGGGTGGCAAAGAGTTGGAAACTTCAGGTCCCTCGCAGCTGGGTTAGTTCCGGTACCAGGAACAGCAGAAGCTGCTCATCCCAGGGCCACCCGGCGCCTCTCGGGGGAGGGCACCCACATGCTGCCACCCACGGCGGTCAGGTGAGGAAGCAGCAGGTGAGGAGGCAGGGTGGGTGGGTGGGGGCTTCTGCCTGGCTGTGCCATGCCAGACACTCGGCCCCAGAGCCCCAAGCACACTGTGTCCAGTGTGATGGACAGAAATCATAAACAATCTTCTCCAGCTACACACCCTCTGAGCCCTGAGCTGTATTTCCAAAGTACAGCCTTCCTCTTTCCCCATTTGCCGACAGCCCCGTTCTAGGAGGCAAGGGACCAAGCCGAGAGGCGATTCATAACTGAGGCTTGTCTGATCTTCCAGGTGGGAAAGGGGAGCAGCTGGCAACCCTGGCAAGTCAACTGCCCAGGCCTCAAACAGCGTCGGGCAGCATGTCCCACTCCGGGCACCTCGATACTGTCCCTGCATGACTCCACGTGTGTGTTGGGTCTCCCCAGCTGTGAGAGAAGCTGGAATTAAAGAACCAAATCATTTCTTCTCAGTTTTCAACAAGAACCTACGAAATGATCTGCACACAGCAAGGGCTTTGCACCTATTTCTGAATGTGGTCCTGGTTATGGCTCCAATCTGCCAAGACCAGCCTGGCACCATCAGACCAGTGCTGTGGAGAGCGCCACTGCAGTCAGCCGTTCAGACCTGTGCTGCCCAGTGTGGGCCACGGGCCACACGTGGCTCCTAAGCGTGTGGTCAATCCGAACTGAAACATGGCTTCAAAACTCAGCACCAAAAAAAAAAAGCTAAATATCTCAGCAATAATTTTATCAGGCAAGTTTATCCTTTTTTATTAACTTTTTATATTGATTACTTGTAAGGATATGCAACATAACATTTTGAAATACTAGGTCAAATAAAATGTGCTACTGGAGCTCCCCTATTTGTTTTACCTGCGGGACCAGAAAGCTGAAGTGTCGGTGTGGCCCCGTCATGTGTCACAGGCTACGTGGCCGCACAGGACACAAAGCCCTCTCGGAGTCATTGGTTTTCACCTGGGGCATTCACAGCTGATGCTCTCAGGGAAGTCATCACAAATAGGCCCAATGAGACAGCAAGCTCACAATGCGGGCTGTTTTTGTTACTCATTTTTAAACAAGAATGTGGCTCTCTTACCCAGAGAGTAAGGCTCTCTCCTGGGAACACAGGGCACCAGGTCGCCCCGGTGGCCTGAGCACTCCTGCTGGCTGGCCAAGGCCCACCTGGCAGGCCACATGGAGGAGCCGGAAGGAATGCCAAGACCGACCTGCCGGGAGGTGCGCACAGGTAGAAGGGGGTTGGCCCAGGGCTTCCACACAACGAAGCTCTGTAAATCCCACAACAGCTGTGAGAAGGGCCCAGGGAGAGCCTTCCCAGCGTGGAGGAATGCCTGGGGGGAACACACCTCCTTTAGATTTAGTCTCTTCCGCTTCTCTAACTGCCCTTGCTTGCATTTAATAGATCAAACAATAAAATAATGTGTCAAATCCAAGGAAACTATCCTGAATAAGCTTTAACTTCCTGGTAATTTATGGTTACAAGAGCCACTATCCCCTAAGTAGAAACACAATTTGGCAGAGAATGCTCTGTAAAAAAAAAGACAACTATTTCCCAAGCAAAGGGAGAGGCCGGTTGCTAAACATGGCAAACACTAGCAAGCGACTTATTAAATTGCCTCCTTGTCTCCAGTAAACACAGCGTCTCCAGGGCTGCTTCCTTACTGGCAGTCAGGACACTGGGCTGGGTGACGGTTTCAGTCACAGTGGTTTCATGTGCATTTCTCCCTAGACGCTGGGTGCACTGGGACACAGCTACTCCCGGGTCATAGCCTGGCTCAGATGCTCAATGAAAACTGGGTTTAAAAAGAAACTAGTTAATGGAGAACTTGCAACCTTTATGCAAAATGGTTCATATGCTCTGGAAAACAGTGGCAGTTCCTCAAAAAGTTAAACACAGAATTCACCACATGATTCAGAACTCCCCTTCTGGGTATACCCAAAAAAAACTGAAAAAGGAGACCCAAATAGATATGCACACACCCACATACACAGAGGTGTTATTCAAAACAGCCACAAGGTGGGAGCAACCCAGGTGTCCAGCGACAGATGGATGAAGTGGTCCGTTCATCCAACAGAATATTATTCAGCCTTAATAGGGACATGAGGTCCCTAGGGGTGTCAAAGTCATATAAAGGAAGGAGGGTGGCACATCCCCGGGGGCTGGGTGGGGACGGGGCATCAGCATTTCCATGTTACAAGAAGGAGAGAATCCTGGAGACGGAGGTGGTGATGGTTGCAAACCAAAGTGACTGTGGTTGATGTCACTGAGCTGGTGCTGAAAAATGGTTAAAATGGCCAATTTTATATTACGTACATGTTACCAGAAATTAAAAGTGCATACATTCATACATATACACACATATACACACATATACTAACTACCCAATTTCAGAAATGATAAAGGATAAAAAAAAAAACGGTTAAAAAAAATGGCCAGTGAGCTTGAGAGAGCCCTGCCCCGGCGCCCACGCCCCTTATCTGAAGTGTGTGGAGGCAGCAGCCGGGCCCCCCGCCCGCTCACTTGCAGATGACAGCGTCCTTCTCCTTCAGGGCGTCCCCTTGCCTCCACTGCGTCCTGCGAAGCTGCAGCTCAAGGGCCTCACACTGCGCCTGCAGCTCCAGAGCCCTGGCCTCCAGCGCCTGCAGCTGCTCCACATGGGCGCCCTTCACTGCCGCCAGCACTGCCTCCCGTTCCCTGGCCACGCGGTCAAGCTCCTCGTGCCTGAAACACAGTGAGGTCCCACGCACCCGCTGGGCCCCAGGCCGGCAGAACCGCTCTGGGGCATTTCTCGCCCTCCCCTGGACGGGGCAGCTGCTAGCGTCCTCGGCAGAGTGCACGCTTTCTCTGCAGGGCAGGTTTTGCCTGTTGACCTCAGCAGCCACTGTTCATCTGCTCATCAATCCTCGTGTGAACAGATAGAACAATTCTTACGTGCCAGGCCCCTGGCCCACTCTCTGGGACTCAGTCCCATGGAAGAAAGACACCAGAGACAGGTGATACAGTAAAGCACAATTGTACCCCCTCCGCCCCCCATATTTCTATCAACACCTGAAAGCAAGTAGCAGTGTGTGGTGCCCTTGCACCCCAGCCACGCAGGCAGACTCCCGGTTGCTCCACCTGCTGAGCTGACGTCGATCCAGAATGTGGGGGCTTCCCTGGGGCTGGGGGCTGGGGGACGCCAGCGGTGCCTGTCCTCTCCGGAAATGCCAAACCTATCAGGACTCTGTCACTATAACAGATGTTCATCTTGACAATATACCAGGCTGTTGGGTATCACACATACATTTGACTGCGGATAATCATGACTTTTCACGCTTTTATTCTATCTGATTTCAATAAAAAGTAAAAAGCCCTAAAAATTATTCTACATTTCTTTTAGATTCCATCAGCACTTTTCAATGAGATGGTTAAGCCTTAATTAACTCAGGCACACACTTTTCACTGTAATTACAATCAACCCTCATCTGTGAGCTCTTCAGCATTCTCTACCTTGTTAGCAAAAAAATAAGAACACCCTAGCTGCTGTCCCCATTAGTTTCTGCCAGTATATTCTCTTCTCTTTCGTCAAGTCATAGGAAAGGTTTGACCATGATAACTACTGGAGTTATCTCCAAATCGCAGCACGACTGTCTGGTTCCTTTTGAAAGGCAGACACCAAGACTCCAGGGCGTGGATGCCCTCACCTGCATGAAGGAATACACCACCTTCCATCATGCTGGCTCCCAAATGATAGTTTGAGCAGTACAACAGAGTCACTGTCACAGAGCGTGAGGCGAGTGTCTGTGTCCCAGCTCTAGGGACATTTTAGAATGGGTCAAGTACATTAGCACCAAGTGGTCATCTTCTGGACTGTCTGTAGTAATTTATTGTACATGTGATCAGTAATTCTCAGTGTTTTGATGATACTCCTCCAAAAACACACAACTTCGCCTGCTTGAGCTGAACAATGAAGTGAGACTATCGCACAGCAAGGCTGACCGGGGAGCAGGGGCTTTGCCACTTGGGTGACCTGGTAAACAGTTTGCCTAAACTGAAATTAGATCTGCAGTTTGAGGTTCTGGGGGAAAACTGTAAAGCTTGTAGCAACAGAAAAGTACTTTACAAAGATGATGTTGGCAAAGGTGTGCTGGGCCACAATACTTCAGTTTCCCACTTTTCTCCCCTCTCAGTATACTAGGAGGTGTCTCAAAGCAGAAAGTTACCAGGTGTAAGTGTAAGAGTTATGTGGTAAGTCTTGGTAAAACTTGTATCTGAACTTCTAGAAAACATGAAAGTAAACAGTCCTGCCGACTGGGGGGAGCCTGTGGCAGGCGGGGGCACTGCACCTCTCTGCTTTCACAGGGTCGGGGGGCTACATCGTCAGCCAACAGACGGTTTACAATCATTCTTGTGGGGAGGCCAGCAGGTGGCTCTTAGCATATGACCTAGAAGGAGTTTGGAGCACGTGAGATGTCGCCCCAAGAACCCATCCAGCCCCCACTGGTCGTGCGTGTGAGCGAGATGGTCCCGAGCTGAGCGAGGACCCGGGCAGGCCTGGGCAGGGCCCGGCGAGCAGACACAGGGCCCTCCCGCCTCAGCGGGCGGTGCATGCCCGGGGCACCTGATGGTTTACTTCGTGATTACTGGATTTTATCGTATAGTACATTGTTCTTAAAGTAGGTACCGATGATTACCATATCTCCGTTTAGAAACCTTTCTGAACACGTACAGCCTTGGGACCCCAGGGAATTTTATTATTTTTAGTTTATTATGAATACACTTGATGTTAGAGGTGATTAATTCCAAATTTCTTCAAGCATAAAAAATACGTCATATTCAGATAAAATTCCTTGGGGGGGTGCAGTGGAACCAGGACTGCAAGGAGAAAAGGGGACGGTGTGAGGCCTCTGGCAGCGAGAGAGGAGCTGGTTCCCGCACTTCATAAAGATCCATGATGTCGGTGGGCGTGGAATCACTACGGTGTAGGTGTTTTAAAAATGTCACTGAGCAGTTTTATTTCTTAATGTCAATATTTATAAAATGCTAGAAATTATATTCATTTTTAACTATTTCAATTTATGATCAGAAGGAGTCTAGGCGTACAGCAGACAGACATGCAGAGCAGCAGTGTCCCCAGCCTCACCCTCGGCTGTGCAGGCCGGGAGGCCACAGGGCACAGGGTGCTGCGCAGAAGACCCGCACCACCGGCCTGGGCCGGTCCGGGCACGCCATTTTCTGCTGTCCCCTGTTCATGGGCACATGCTCCTCTCAGCCTCAGTCTCCCCATCCAGGAGCGGGCACCGAGCCCACCCTCGGGTGCTGGCATGTGCTACATGTGGGCAGACTCCTGTATTCTGGGCAACAGCTGAGGGCACAACCCCTCCGTCCACCACCAAAGGGCATCTGGACAGTGGACAGCACAGCAACCTTCAGCTCCATATCTGGTTACAGGGGAGGCAGCTGACGGACAGCCTTTTGCATGTATTGCACGAATATCACGGCAACAAAACAAAAACTACAAGAAGAACTGCTCCAGTTCACCGCAGGTCATTCCTGGCGCCTTCCTAAGCACCATGCAGGCTCTACAGGTGGCCAGACCACATTCTCCAGAAAAGCAAAGCAAATGATTCCTGCAGCCGCTGAAGTGCAAGCACGCTGCCCCCGGGGTCTGCAGGGCCGGCCAACCCAGGCCTGGGCACCCCCCACCTGGGCACACTCACCTGTGCCCCTGGCACGGGCCTCCCCTGCATGTGAAGCCAGCCCTGTCCTTCTCTGACCCCCTACTGCATCCTACGTCTCAGCTCAGGGGTGAGGTGCCAGGCACGCAGAAACCTGCTGCTGCTCTGTCAGGCACACTCCCCACACTAGGTGTGAGGCAAGAGCTTCCACGGGAAGGGGGGCTCTTGAGAGCCTAGAGAATGTACAGCCAGGAGGACAGAATTATTTTGCCACAATTAAAAAAAAAGGTGATCATATCACCAAAGTAACTGCTGCAATCTAAAGTTGATAAGCTGCTTAGTAACCTTTTAAGTTTTAAAGGTTAACTTCTAAGTTTAAAAGTTTTAAAACACTAAAAAGCCTAAACACGCCTGAAGAAATCCTCAACAGAGCATGAAAGCAGGCCAAAGCACTGGGTTCACGGGCCAGAGGGCCCTGTGCTGGGTGGGACCCTCGGCCCTGGCCATAGACTCACCCACAGCCAGCTCTCCCTCCCACGCCGGGGGCCAAGGACACCGGCAGCCAGAGACACTCACTTCCTCCTAAACGTTTCCTCTTCCTTCTTCCAGGAGAGCTGCACGGAGTGCAGCTTACACTCCAAGTCTTTTATCCTGAAAAGGATCAGTTGTTAGCAGAAGATGAAGACAGAGGACAAGGTAAAGCCGGCCTGGAGTGACCTGGAACAGGCAGGGTTAGAGCCCCACCGTGGACACACTGGCCAAGCCCACCCGAGGAGAAGCAGGGGCCCCGCACCGGGCGTCCTTCACGGCGGCCAGGTCCCTGACCTCCCAGGCCTGGTGCTGCAGCTTCTGCTCCAGTTCCAAGTTCACCGTCTCAGCACGCTGTAGTGACTCCGCAGCCTTCGCGCCGGCTTCCTCCAGAGCCATGAGCTCTTTGTTCAGTAGTTTAACCTTTGAGAGAGAAAAGGTAAGTCAGAGCACGGATATACTTGGGGCAAACCAGGAGTTAGAGGTCAGGCACTGCCATTCATCAGCATGAGAGGAAAAGAGAAATCAGAATTCAGGAGGCCACAGGAGAGTGGAGTGCTCCCACACTCCCACAGGAAGGCTCGGAGGGGCCCCAGGACCTCGGACGGTGCTCTCCACCCGACGGCGGGCCGCACGGGCCAGTGTCGTTCCACCCACTCCCCAGCCCCATGCGAGTGCCGTGGACGCCAGCATGGGAGGTGCAGGCGGGGGCTGCGAGGCCACGGCCCCCTGCTCAGCATCCTCCCTGGACAGTCTCTCTGGGCGCATTTCCCAGCTGCAGACTCTGGGTAACGGTAAAGGCTGCCACACCCGGACAGCTGTGTGCACATTGTGATGTCCTCGAGGGGTGGGTGTCCAGAGCTTTGCAATTAACTGGCGCAGCGGGACAGGGTCTGCACCTTGGGGATCCCCTAGCTCCACTTACATCAGCCACAACCCCAAGAGCGTGCCACTGTGTCACGGAGCTGCGGGGCACAAGGCAGCCCCCATATCCGCCTGCCCTCACTCCCGGTGTTCAGGAGTCCCCCGATGGGCCTCACGAGGGTCACTGTGGAGCAGCCCCCACCTCAGGGCCAAACGCCTGATGGCCTAGGCAACTCCCCCCGGGGGTGGAGCGGGGGGATTCACGCAGAGGGGCCTGATGTCTGTGCTGGGACATGAGGCCAGGTGGCCTGGCCTGGACCCCATGCAGAACCACCCAGGCCTTGGGGCCCCTGCTGGCTGAACACTGCCCTTGGACTACGACACTGTGGGGAGGCTGGCAGCCCAGGCCAGGCATCACCTGCTTCCTCTTCCCCTGACCCTCCAGCTTGGTCCTTGTCTCAGTGCTAAGGGTCAGGCATGCATGTGCCTCACACGGATCCTGGCAGTACCTAGGCGGGTGCTTTAAACCACCCACGGTCACGGAGAGATGGCAGCACCACGGCTGGGAGCATGAGCTGCAGACAGGCCACTGAACCCCGGGACCGGCCTCCCTGCTGTAAGTGGGCGACAACCAGCAGCTCCTCCCAGGCCCATCCTGAGGCGCCCACGGAAGGCCACGGCCAGCGACAGGGTCTGCACAGTCTCAGGCATCCCAGCAGGATTATGCGGCACTTTATGCCGGGGGCTGGGGGTGCACCTCCCAAGGCCAGGGCAACTGCAGCGGAGGTACCAGAGCTCCTCTGGATGGTGGAGTGGCCTTCACTCCTGAGCGGAGCCACGTGGCGGGCACCGCGGCGGGCTCTTCTCTTGCATGTCACCCCCAGCTCCGTGCAGTGGAGACCCCAGCCCATGTGCAAACAAGAAGGCCTTCGTGTGAACCCTAATGCGCAGCTCAGAGGTCACCTCGCAACTCAACAGGGGCTCTGGCTGCTGAGGAGGAAGCTGCCACAGCCCGAGGGCATCCCCGTACCTTTAGCTCCTGTGCCAAGGCCACGCTACTCATGCTGTCAGCCTGCAGGCGGAACTCATGCTCCCTCTTCCTCATTTCAGATTTAAACTCCAGCAGCAGCTCCTGGAACAAGAAGGGATCATGGTGAGAGGGCAGTGGGGACCCCGCAGAGACCCACAGGAGACACGTAAGCAAGAGAGTGGGCAGACCAGGGGGGAGCAGGGGCCCCGCGCGAGCGCCAGGGAAGTGGGCTAGAGGGGACGGCTGGGCGTGGGTCAGGACCCACTCCGCAGCATCCGCGTGAGTGGCCGCGGCCCCAGGGCTAGTTGCCGCCACACTGTGGGCTTGTCTCCTCTGCTTGGTCCTGTCAGGGTCGCTCTGCGCTCAGCGGGCCACGGCGCGTGTGCCAGGGAAGGCGCCCCAGCCCCACCTAGAGCCGCTCTCCTATGGGTCCCGTGTGTCTCTAACATGCTCACACTGCCACCCAGCCTTCCATGTTATCTGCTGGCTTCTTGCTACAACACGCAGCATCGACCAGCCCCCCCAACACCTCCTCACACCTGGCTCTGAAAACACGGTCTTCAAGCTTCACCCATAGGCTGAACCTAAAAGCCAGAATCAATGAATTATGATGACCACAAAATCGCTCACTGTTTGCCCAACGGGGCAATTATCACAGTCCCTTCTTGTGCCTCCTGGAGTTCTGAATATGAGCAACACTTATGGGGACCAGAATACGAAAATCACTGAGTCACTCATCCTGACACATGACAAAGGAGCGAGGCATTTGTTTCTGCTCCAGGCTCTGCAGGCTGTGGCCGCCGGGGGGCAGGAAGCCCTGGTGCAGGCGGAGCCGGCGGACGGCAGGCAAGAGTTCCGCCAGGAGTAGGAGGAGCCCACAGCCTCTGGCTTGGCGGCTGCGTCCACTTCACTGCAGACACTCTACTCATGCCCGCCTCCTGGCCCCCCCTTCTCTTCTCTTGCTCTAGGGTGCCTGCTCCTCAAGGACCGCCTGCCCCCTGTACTCTTCCACCCCCCAACCGTCCTGTCCTCAAGGTCAAGTCTCAGCCTGGATGGCTCCTCCGGTGATGCCCCGGCTCCCAGCTCTGTGCCCTCCACCTGCCCCCACCCCACGCCCCGGCTACAAAGTCTCCTCTTACCTGCCACGTCCACCGGGAAGTCCGGGAGACGCTTCCCACAGCCTGAGCCCATGTTCCCCACTCCCTGCGCAGTTCCCACCCCAATACTCGTCAAGTCCCCATGCAAAACCATGCAAAACCATGCAAAGCATTTGGCCCCAAGCCTGTGGGTCCGCGGCGCCTGCCTCCCTGCCTCCCTCTCCCATGCGATCCTGCTGCATGGTGTGCCCATGACCTGCCCACTGCCCTCCCCTGGGCCCTGCCGTAGGCCCCAAACCCCACCTCTCACTGGGGGTGCAGGAGGCTCCTTGCTGCCACCCCGCTTCCATGGCCCCACCCTCTGTCCCCAATCCAACAGCAGAGGATCTTCTAAAAACGAGGCTCAGCCCTACTCAGGCCCCCCACGCTTCTCATCTCACTCGGAGTAAAGGCCCATCTTCAGACATCAGGAACATTAGTTTTTACACCGGCCCCGGCTCTGGAAGTAAGGACACTTGACTCGACTCTCCAGCTTCGCTGTCCCGCCCAGGGCTGCTACTTGTGAGTACTACACAGCCACCCCACCCCAACCCCCTTGACCCTGGACACTG
Source organism: Manis pentadactyla (assembly GCF_030020395.1). Lineage (NCBI taxonomy): Eukaryota > Metazoa > Chordata > Mammalia > Pholidota > Manidae > Manis > Manis pentadactyla. The sequence continues at coordinate 189,903,589 of NC_080022.1, forward strand.
AGGTGAGGCTCTGGACACACTGGCACGCCTGTCACCACCTGCAGCCTTCCTGCACAAGCCCCCTTCTCAGGGCCCCCTTCCCAACCACCCTGTATAAAAGGTCAGCCCCACCTCATTTGCTGGCAGTGCCACACACAGGATGCCCTTGAGGCACTACAGGTAGGGACTGTGGAAGACCAGCTCCTCCCAGGGCGGTGGGTCCCAGGGCTCACACCCCAGCCCAGGTGCACAGGAGGGCACTTGGCACATGGTTTGAGTAAAAAAAATTTGTAAAATGAACAAATAAATCAATTATTTATTCCATTTTTCCTCCAATTACTGCTAATCAATGCAGAAGCAGCTTTCCTTAAGTGCAGTCTAAAACTTGCGGATATAATAAAAGTTAAATGGACTCAATTCCCATCATATATTTTATTTTTCAAGAGAAAAATCTTTATCGCAGTGAATCAATGCCACCTCTGACAAATCGACAATGGACACAGAGACCTTCAGAAACCTGAGACAGGAAAGCAGCCCCAAGGAAACCACGAAGGCGAGGAGCACCTAAGACCCGTATTCAGCCACAAGAGTGAGATGCGGGCAGCAGAGCAGGATCCAGGCAAAGGCACAGTGTGCCCGAGTGCCAGCCGGGCCCAGACGGTTCCGGGGCCACACTGGACAAATGCTGCCCACAGTCTGGCAGCAGTCCCGGGCGGGCCAGCAAAGCCCAAGAGCTGAGACATCAAGTGTCCTTCCTTCCAGAGGCAGGGATGGCATCAGAACTCTGCCCCCACTCCCTTCTTCCCTGGCTACTTGAAGACCCCCTGCACAGCCCCTCTCCCAACCGGGGAGTTCATGACCAACCAACCACTTCAGCGGGAACAAATGGCACTGATGTCCTTTCCCCCAGGAAGACAACAGCACCAAGCAGAAATTCGGCTGAAACCAGCCAGAACGTGCGAGCCCAGAGCACATGCCATCTCAGTATCTGCATTCAGACCCCATTTTGGTGGTGACAGGACAAGCGGCTCTGCCATGACTCATGATTCTCTGGATCATGCAAACAAAAGTGAGCCGGAACAGACCCCCAAGACCTGGGCTGCGTGAGGGGAAAAGGCCTCAAGGTGACAGCGGGAGGAAGGGCAGAGGGGTGAGGAAGGCCAGGGCCCAGGGCAGCGCCAGGGGGCAGAAAGGGGGTGGGCAAGGGCACCCAGGGGGGCGGGCGCTCCGCAGTGGGTTTCCCTGTGGGGCTGTGCAGATCTGTCACGGGAGGACCGACTGACTAAGAACTCCCGAGCAACACGCTCCCAGTGTCTGTAAGGAGCCCCTCAGGGATGCGGGGCCCGATGAGCCACAGCAGAGGCTCCAAGTGTGCACGGCCCGGGGAGCCACCCGCAGGCCCGGCCCGGCCAAACACAACTCCACCGGAGTCAGCACTGCCTCCCAGGGTCACGCGAGGCCCGCCTGCTGAGGGGGTGGTCCCACCCCTGCCTGACCCCTTCTAGAATTCCCTCTTTGGAAGTGGCTCTGGCGCTGCTTGAGGAAGCCTCACCACCGACGTAAGCCCCCGCTGGTCTTTTCTTGACAGCCAGTTCGGGCCTTGGCTTAGTGTCTTAATGACCTTGGGCTATTTAAAAAGCCAAACCCACCCATAATGTTCTTTGGTCCCTGAGAATTCTAAAGAAAGCGGGCTGCAGATCTCCAGAGCTCTGACGGACGTTGAGCATCATGGAGGATGAACACCAGGCTTCCAGAGGGGAAGGACAACATGCTGTCGGACGCGAAGCCTGGGCGTCGGCGAGGCCTCCGCTGCCTCTGTGGCCAGGAGATGCAGGCCCAGGTGCAAGTGTGGTCAGAGGACACTGTGTCCACAGGTGCCTTTCTGTCCTGACCCGCCCGGCGCCTCTCAGGCCAACGATGCTGTGCCCTGGGGCAGTGGGCCAGGCGGCCAGGCAGCCAGGCCCCAGCCAGCTGGCGCGACAGGTCTGCCCTTGAGAGCTGCCCACCCCAGTGCCTGGAGCAGAGCCAGCGCGGGCAGGCAGGCCCTACACCCCCGGCCCAAGGCAATTCGCCGGGAGACAAGGGGACAGCTCTGAGTGCAGTGGCCCTGAGAAGGGCAGGGGCAGGACACAGCACAGGCCAGCTTCTGGACCAGGCTCCTTCTCCGGTATCACAGGCAGGAGTCTAAAGATAAGACGTGGGCAGCCGTCCCGGGGCAGCAATAGCACGGCTAAGGGGTTACATGCTGGACGCATCTTGAGCTCAAACGACAGCTCTGCCACTCGTGAGGATGCCCGGCAGGTTCATCAGCCCCTCTGGGCCTCGGTTCCCTACCTGTGAGAGCGCAGATCAGGGCCGTGTGCCTGCTGTGAGGAGTAGATACGCTCACACATGTGCCCAGGAGCTTCATGGAGCCACTCGCCCTAAACACCTGCCATTGCCATGACGACACAGCTGGAGGGAAAGCAGGCAGAGCCCGTCACCTGCACCCACGCAGCCCCACGCAGCCCCGCACACACGGAGCTCTGCCAGACATGGGCTCCGGCCATGGAAGCAGAAGCTATCCTCTGACCGCAGCCCGGCACAGCTCGGCCTCTCCAGTGTGCAGGCTGAGTTCCAACGACACAGGAGAAATTCTGTTGACAGGCTTAAGTGTCACCCGGCAGCTGAAACATCTATATTTAAACTTATGATTACTTATTTTTCTGTTGAAAAAAATACAGTCATCACAATTTGAGTTCCCAGCTTTTTCCACAGTAAATAACTCAAATTTTAACCTTTTTTTAAGTTAAAATTTTCTTAAGGTAAAAAAGTATTGAATTTAATACTTTTCTTATAAAATAAATAAGGGAGGAACTGCTCATTCATTTCTGGGGAGAACACTGTGGGGGCTGCAGGAGGAGGGCTGGACACCCCGTCCCACTTCCTGCGGCCACCCCGGCACAGAGCTCTGCTCCTGTGACCTGGCTTCGGCCCCGGGGACACCGCACGGCGAACGAGTGAGCGGCGGTCTCTCCCTGACCCGGCACGAGTCTGGTGTCAAAGCAGTGGCAGGGCAGGCACCCGAGAGGGCGCGGGCTCCCGCGTGCCCACCTGCCTCTGCAGAGCCAGGTCCCCGTCGAGCTCCCGGAGCTTCCTCTCCAGCTTCCGTTTCAGGGCCTCGTACTGTCCCCGCTGCTGGCCAACCTCGCCATTCTTGTCACTGGGTAGAAAGTGCAGCACAAGAAAAGTCACAGTCGATAGTCTCCAGACAGACACATTTCCGTGCAGACTGAGCGCTCCACTCCTGCAGCGGCTCCAGCGGGACCCGGAGGGGCAGGCCTCCCCGCCCCTGGCCCTGCACGCCGCACCCAGGCAGGCGCCGCCTGCAAAGGAGAGCGCAGGATGACCCCCAGGGCCTCGCGAGGTCCTTCCCAAAGCATCCGGGTGCTTGCTGGGCACACCGAGAACCAGAAAAATCTCAACTCAAGTGGCATAAGGCAATCAGCAGATGCTAACACCAAGATGACACAGACATTAAAATTATTTAACCAGGATTTTAAAGCAGCCATCACAAAAATTCTTTAACAAGCAATTTAGTATATTCTTTTATTTAATTTTTTTGTGGAAAGGCCACATAGTTTTATTCATATTTTTAAAAATTTTTTTGAATTTTTGTATCATTAATCTACAATTACATGAGCAACATTATGGTTACTAGACTACCCCCATCACCAAGTCCCCCCCTCATACCCCACTACAGTCACTGTCCATCAGCGCAGTAAGATGCTGTAGAGTCACTACTTGTCTTCTCTGTGTTGCACAGCCCTCCCCGTCCCCCCACCCCCTACGTTATGTGTGCTAATCCTAATGCCCCCTTTACCCCCTTATCCCTCCCTTCCCACCCACCCTCCCCAGTCCCTTTCCCTTTGGTAACTGTTAGTCCACTCTCGGGTGCTGTGAGTCTGCTGCTGTTTTGTTCCTTCAGTTTTTTTCTTCGTTCTTATACTCAATTTAGTATATTCTTAAACAAATGGAAAAATAGAAACTCTCAGTGAAGAAAAAATTACAAAGAATCAAATGGAAATTTGAGAACTAAGAGGGACGATAACCAAAATATTCACTAGACGGGCTCAGTGGTCCCCTGAATATGACAGAGAAAAGAATCAGCGAACTTGAAGACAGAACAACAGAAATTATTCCATCTGAAGAACAGAGAGAAATAGCCTTAAAAAAAAAAAAAGAAAAAAAGAAAAGAGCCTCAGGAACCTGTGGGACAATAACAATTAATCCGACATTTGTCACTGATTTCCAGAATGGAATGAAAAAGAGGGTGGGGCTGTGTGATATAATGCATCACTCAGATGACAAAATATATATTCCCCAGGTGTAACCGGTCTTCACCGCAGCTCCTGAAAACGCTGCAGTCTTAAAGCGGAAACAGGTGTCTTGTCGTGTCCGTGAGAGACTTTTGGTTCCTACCCAGGTACAGGGACTGGAGGCTGAATCAGCCAATGGCCGATGATTCATCAATCGCGCCTCTGCAGTGGCCACGCCCTCACAAAAACCCACGAGAAGAGCTTGTCGCTCTCCCGGGTCCTGCTTCTCTGCAGACAGAGCTTCCTCGTTTGGGGAACCTGAACCCATCCACACACCACGGGCCAGGCCCCATGCTCCACAGGATAGAAGTTCCTTTATTTGGGAACTTGCCCTATGTTTCTCTTCATCTGGCTGCTAACTTGTATCCTTTATGGTATCTTTAATTACACTGGTAAAGTTAAGTGTTTTCCTGAGTTCTGTGAGCTGCTCTAGCAAATGAGTCAGACTGCCGGGAGCCATGCTACTCAAGCTGTGTAGCGAAGCTCAGGCTGGAAGACGACCCCCACAAAGCAGGGGCCTTCGCAGCTGGCTCCCCCGTTACCCACCTTGATTTTGTTATTCTCCATTATACTATTGGCTTTGTCTTTGCTTGCATTGTTGCCAAGGGCTAAGCTAACCTTTGCTAAGCAGCACGGAAAGGAGGAGAACATAAACTTCCCAGAAGCTTTTCAGGACAGTGGTCCTGAAGAATAGAACACGCAGAGGCCAGATGGCAATCTTGGCATAGAATACCAAAACCTGCAGGTAGCTAGTCAAACACTGACTACCCCATCTCCACCTAAGTGGGAATGCCCCCCCTCTTTTATTTTTTAATGCTAGTGAAATTAGTGATGAAGAGTTTTATAGGAAAATTAGAGAAATAGAGTTATAGGGGAATACTGAATAGAATGACCCTGTCTGACACTTAATGAATTTTCTCATGTTTTCTTCTATTTGCTACTTCTATAGCTTTTCTTCTTCCTTCCTAATTATAGTCCTTTACTAGAATTCGTGCCTATATGTGAAATTACCAAATACCATAATTTTTCAAGAAGTAAAAATATCTCAAGAAAAGAGCTGGGCCTGGAAGCCACAGGGCATAAATCTGCAAAGAAGTAAAAAGCTAACATTTTCAAAGAACATTACTTCTCTCTCACTTACCAGCTTTACATCTCCCTGTATGGCCCCAGAAGATGGCTGGTTAGCCAGAGACGGGTAAGATTCCTCAAGGGAGGAACAACCTAAGACAGGCACAGTTGCAGGGGGGCCAGCAGGTGAGAAAATGGGGGCCAACAGAGGTGAGGCTTAGAACCTCAGCCCCCCAGTTTTGAGATAAATCTTCTACACCCGTGGATGTTTTGTTGCCCTTGTTCAGCTTGGATTAATACCTGGTCTGTAGGCACAAACCTGATCATCTACACCTGCCTTCTTACAGTTCTAAATCATGCTTTCTATCTATATCTTGCATTTACCTACTACATCAACATTTTATTAGATTCATATATAAAGTACAAAAATCAAATGAATAATCATACATCATATTTGACTTGATTGTTTATAGTTTAAGGTTTGTAGTTAAAACAGAAACAGTTTCTATGATATGAATGCCCTTGCATTGTTCACCATGTAAGAACTTGTTAAGTCCCTGCAGTAGTGGAGTCATGGAGACCTGTGTAGCATATGTCAGGGAGATTTTGGTATCCACACAGAAGAAAGAGAAATGTAGATAAGAAGGAGAAATTTAGTTTGCTGCCTACTGTGCCCTATAAAGGGGTATAAGGTGAAGATATGAGTTTATGATTTTAGATTGATTATAAATTTATTAAAGCCTCTAAGAATATTTTTGTGGGAAAGAATCCTAGCTAACTGTGGCACTAGGTGACCTGTATTCCACCCTGAGCTGATAGACTCCATAGTCGCTGCTACATACTGCACGCTCCTGCGGTCACATGCACTACTTAGAAACTGCGTTGCATAGAAACGTAAAACACAATAGAGTACATGTTGCTAGGAAAAGCTTCGGTCAAGGAACAGAGAATGATCACCTGTCTAACGCTTGACCAACCATGAATAGACTAGAAAGAAGAAGAAAGAAAAAAGCTTGCCTATACTAATTAATCAACTGCCTATACTAATTAATCAACAGAACAATAAAAAATAATCATATCCTTGTGCAAAATGGTATAAATAAAGCTGTCATCGGCACTTTGTTGAGAGACCACCTCCAACTAACTCCGTGTCCTGTCTCTCCATATGCCAACTCTGTCCTGCACCTTCGGGCATCCCACCCCTAGGCTGGAGCTGGACTCCCACATCAGACCTTATGGGGAGGTCATGGGAACCTCCAATCTGTAGCTGGTGGGTCAGAAGCTCAGGGAACTGCTTGGGGCTTGCAACTGGCTTCTGGAGTGGGAAGTGGAGGCAGTCTTGTAGGATGGAGCCCTTAACTTGGGGAATCTGGTGCTGTCTCAGAGTGCATAGTGTCAGAACTGAGTTGAGTTCTCTGACACCCTGCCAGTGTTTGAGATTTGTTTGGTGTTGTGTGTGGGAAGACCCCCTCTCACACACACACACACACACACACACACACACACACACATTGGAATTGGGTCTGGTAACCCAAAAGGAGATGTACTATCACTGCTATATCCTATTACTGCTGTGTATACTATTGTTGTGTGTGTATGAAAAAATACATTTGATGTCAGAAGTGGGATTTGCTAGAATAGCCCAGGCTCACAGAAACGTGGTTTTTGAAAAGAAAGAATGGAAGGGCAGGGGATGAGGGGGAATCTTTGATGTCTGGATGGCTGCCCACCCACGGTAAGAAACAGCAGCCATGCTGCAATCAGTCACTAAAGGGAAAGGTTACCAGGGGAATTCAGAAATGGCAGTGGACCCAACTCCTAAGGAGTCGGCTCCCTGGGTAAGTAAGGAAATGCAAACTACTTAGAAGCAGGCTGAATACACCATCCCTGGTTATTGTTATCTGTAATAGCCAAAATGGAAATAAAAGAAAGCACTGGGTGAGGCCTTGATGCTGAACCAAGCTTGGATTCAGGTCCATCTGAGCTTCAGCCATAAGCCTCAAAGTTGCCTAGAAAGGGAAAAATTATGTCAGAGCAACAGAAAGTACCTCTAAAACCTCTGGTCATCAAGAAGACAGTTAATGTGCAGGGAAGTGAGAGGCAGGGAATGGCTGAGACCAGGGATACAGTGGGAAGGAACTGGCTCGTTTCGTGGATCAGTATCATCAGCTTCCTGAAGAACCTTTAGTAGAGCAGACTGGGAGAATGACCAGTTTGGGGGCTATGTCTTTAGTTTTGAGTGCTTCCCTGTGGAAGAGCGCGTTTGGGCTGATGCAGGACCCACAGCTCACTACTGAACAATGCCAGGCATCTGTGTGTGATCGAGACGCACAGGAGGTCATTCCTGAGGGAACCACCAGCCTGGTGGACTGGATAAAAGCCCCTGTGAGGTCTGTTTATCCTGAGAAGGGTGACTGCCCAACTCCCCCTATAAATGCCAAATGGAACACCCCAGATGCAGCAGATATGCTTCATATGCAAGCCATGTGGGAATTCACCAAGATATTCACCCACTGACTATTCCTGTTACACAGGTCATGGTGAATGCCGGGATTAAGGGGGCCCCTGTTACATGGGCACCCCATGAAACCTTACTGCTACAAAATTGAACACAAGAAGCCTTGTCAGATTTGTTATCTCAGCTTCCCCACATGGATCCTATTGATACATTAAAGTAATTAAGAAAATGGGGAGGGACAAAGGGGAGAGTCCAGAGACTCGACCCAACAGAGTGGAGTCTTCAGATGGTTACTGAAAAATGGGGTGAATAAAGTGGACACTGACGGCATTGAAACAATGGTGTTAATAAAGCACTGCGGGATACTGGGCGGGCCGGTGGGACCCCATGCCGTTACCCCAGCATTACAGAGGCCCAAACAAGTCTGCTCTACTCCAGTCTGGAGGAATTTAGAAAGTCTGAAGGCCAAGATTACAGTGAGAAATATGAACAGGAATCCCTGGTCAGGTAGGTTAATCAAGTTAAAGATTGACCAAAGGTCCAGGTCTTCCAGCCACACCCCCAGCCAGGGACCTGAGGCCACTTGCACATGCAGGGGTAAAATGGCCAGGGGGAGAAGAAACTTCCCTGGGACTCCTTGATGCGGGAGCCCGATGCACTGTGATCCTAAAGCCTGTTGAAGGTCTTGATGGGGACGAAGGTCAGACTGGGAGCATAAGGCTGATGGGATTAAGGTGAAAGTTTGGTTGAAAACTGGGGTATCTGAGCAGACTTTGTATGAGGTGCATCTCCTGCATCTCCTTTTCCTGAATGTATTATTGGGATGAATATCATGTCTGAGTGGGCACTGCTTCCCCTACCTAGTACTGCAAAACAGAAGGCATGTAAGCCCACCCTCAGGCCAGTTGTAATGGAGCATGCTAAACAGGAACTGCTGGAACTGCCCGAGCCCACTCAGATGGTTGACTTGAAGCAGTACCGAACACCTGGTGGACAAAAATAGGTCATCACTGTGATTAGTGACCTGCTAGACGCTGGAGGGCTGGTGCCCACAGATTCGCCGTACAACAGTCCTGTGTGGCCTGTGCGAAAGGCGACGGCTCACGGAGATGAACAGTAGACCATTGAGGCTCAAAAGTCGTACCACCTGTGGCCTCCACAGTTCCAGACATGGTCTAACCATACAGGAAGTACAGCAGGCTGCAGGAGGCTGGCACTCAGTGACGGACCTCGCACATGCTTTCTTCTCCACCTCGATCTCTGAGAAGAACCGACCCCAGCTTGCCTTCCCATGCAAAGGATCCTGATTTACATCGACTGTGCTGCCTTGGAGTTATCTGAACTTACCGGCTTATTGCCACAACTTGGTCAGTTGGGAGTTGGACTTGATGCGGGTCTCAAGTGTAATAATACAATATATTGATGACATTATGATAATATCAGAAACCAAGAGCAGGCTAGGACTGATCTGAACATGATAGTGGCGTACATGACCAACTGGGGCTGGTTAATAGAGCCAGCAAAGGGCTAAGGGCCTGCTCACACAGTGAGATTCTTAGGAATAACATGGGCGGAAGCCACCCAGGGCTATCCCACAAGTGACTAAAAATAAACTGCTGTCACTACCTACACCCAGAACCAAACGAGAATCCCAGTGTTTGGTTGGTTTATTTGGATTTTGGAGGATGCATATTCCACACCTGGGAATATTGCCCGCTCCCATCTATAAGACGACACAAAAGAAAGCTGTATTTGGGTAGGGACTTGAACAAAATCCGGCCATGTCTGAATTACAAAAGGCAGTCATGCTCTCAACACCTCTGGGCCCTTATGACCCCCACTCATGATTTTGGAAGTGCCGGTCACCTGTACCCATGCAGACTAGAGCCTGTGGCAGAAACCCATGGGTGCCTTACAGCAGTGACTATTGGGATTTGGGAGCAGAAAATTTCCAGATGCCTCTGCCCAATACACACCATTTGACAGACAATTATTAGCATGCTATTGGGCATTAATTGAGACTGCCTCAATAACTTAAGGACATAAAATGATTTTGAAACCTGAGATATCCATAAAGTCATGGGTGATGTCAGAGAAATACTGTAATAAGGAAGGCAGTGCCCAGCAGAAGCCACTGTTCTGATCACAAAGGGCTGGCTAAAATGAACTGCCAGCCACAGCGGACTGAGACCACTGCCAGCACACAGACAGAAAGGCAGCCCTGCCCACTGCCCAACTGGGGCTCCACTGTAGAGGAGAACCGGGCACTGGAGAGGAAGGAGTTGTGAGCTTCTGGGTGCCACAGAGCACCTTCTTCATAAAGCCATTACTCTCTAGACTAGGAAGCAGAGCAGATTCATCTAATACAAAGGAAGAAACACAGAAACCCTAATAAAAGGGAGGCAGAGGAATATGGTCCAAACAAAACTATAGGATAAGACACCAGAAAGAGAGCTAAAGAAACAGAGATCACCAATCTTCTTGAAACAGATTTCAAAGTATAAAAGTCATAAATATGCTCACAGATCTGCAGAAAAGTATTGAAGACCTTAGGGAGGACTTCAACAAAGAGATACAAGAACTGAAAAGAGCCACTCAGAGCTGAAGAATACTGTAACTGAAATGAAACATACGAGGGAGGGAATGAATGATTGATTGCTGCAGAAGAGGAGACAATCAGTGAGATGGAAATCAGAAAACGGAGCTGAGGCACAGAGAGAAAAAAGGACCTCTAGGAATGAAAGAAGGCTAAGAGAGCTGTGTGGCCAATCCAAAGAAAACAATATTTGCATAATAGGGGTATCAGAAGGAACAGAGAGACACAGAGGGGTAGAAAGTCTCTTTGTGGAAATAATTGTTGAAAACTTCCCCAGTCTGGGAAAGGAAATAGATACCCAGGTCATGAAAGGACAGAGAGCCCCAGTAAAAGGAACCCTAAGAAGATAACACCAAGACATATAATAATTAAAATGACAAAGATTGAGAAATACCAAATGATTTCACTCATCTGTGGAATATAAGAACAAAGGAAAAACTGAAGGAACAAAACAGCAGCAGAATCACAGAACTCAAGAATGGACTAACAGGTACCAAAGGGAAAGGGACTGGGGAGGATGGGTGGGGAGGGAGGGATAAGGGCGGGGAGAAATAAAGGGGGCGTTAGGATTAGCATGTATAATGTGTGGGGTGGGGGGTCATGGGAAGGGCTGTACAACACAGAAAAGACAAGTAGTGATTCTATAACATTTTGCTATGCTGATGGACAGTGACTGTAAAGGGGTCTGTGGGGGGGACCTGGTATAGGGGAGAGCCTAGTAAACATAATATTCTTCATGTAATTGTAGATTAATGATAACAAAAAAAAAAAGAAAGAAAAGGGGGATTACTCCCTGATAGGATAAAACTAACTAAATCAACGATTAATGCATGCTTTAAATATCCTTAATTTTGATCATTTAAAGGGTGTTAGATGATCAGCTATGGATATACATTTTTCTGATAATATTCCTTTCTCTTAAAAAAAAAAGAAAAAAAGCAGTTCCTGTGTGGTGGTCTCCAATAAGTTCTTCACAAGGGTATAAAGGGCATATCGAAGTGTGGGCAAAGGGTTTGTTTGTATTTATACAGAGCATCAAAGCCTAATTTGGCTACCCAGAAAACGAATTAAGATACGATATGAAGAAGAACTTTCAACATCAACATTCTCTGGAAGAGTCATTCCAGAAGATGATCATCAAAAAACTTCAACAAAGATCCTGGCCCTGTTGCCGTTGTAGCTGCATTCATCCCACCGGTTCCTGGACTTGCCATGGGAATGAAGGAGACATCTAAGCTGGCCTGTGCATACGGTAAAACAACAAATTTGACTGGATCTCTACTGTTGGAACTCAACCAAGAATTAGGAGAAGTGCAAGTTGCAGCGCTCCAAAATCTTGCGACTATAGACTATCTACTGTTAAAAGAACATATGGGATGTGAACAGTTCCCAGGAATGTGTTGTTTTAACTTGTCTGATTTTTCTCAAACTATTCAAATTCAGTTAGACAATATCCATCATATCATTGATAAGTTTTCACAAATGCCTAGGGTGCCTAACTGGTTTTTTTGGTTTCACTGGAGATGGCTGGTAATTGTAGGTCTGCTTTGGTTATGTAGCTGTATTCCTATTATGTTAATGTGTGTATGCAATTTAATTAGTAGTTTAAAACCTATACATGCTGAAGTTACTCTACAAGAAGATATGTCAAAGAAATAATCAATCTTCCCAGGTTTTCTTCCATCTGCTACTTCTATAGCTTTTCTTCTTCCTTCCTAATTACAACCCTTAAGTAGAATTCGTGCCTCATATCGACAATTACCGAGTATCATAATTCTTCCAAGTGGCAAAGATACCTCAAGACAAATGCTGGGCATAGAAGCCACAGGGCATAAATATGCAAAGAAGTAAAAAAGCGAACCTTTTCAAAGAATATTGCTTCTCTCTCACTTACCAACTTTACTTTTCCCTGTATGGCCCTGGAAGATGGCTGGTTAGCCAGAGACGGGTAAGATTCCTCAAGGGAGGAACAACCTAAGACAGGCACAGTCGCAGGGGGGCCATCAGGAGAGGATAGAAATTGGGGACCAACAGAGGTGAGGCTTAGAACCTCACCCCCCCTGTTTTGAGAGAAATCTTCTGCATCCGTGGATGTTGTTGCCCATCTAGCTTGGATTAACACATAGTCTACAGGCACACACCTGATCATCTACATTTGCCCTCTTACAGCACTAAACTATGTTTTCTACCTTTATCCTGCATCTACCTACCACTTCAGCATTTTATTAAAAATAATAATAATAATAATAATAATACGGGAGAAATGTGGGATTCACATATAAATCAAGTATAAAAATCAAACGAATATTCATATTTGACCTGATTGTTTATAGTTCATGATGCGTGATCAAAACCAAAAGTTTCTGTGATGACTGCCCTTGTACTGTTCACCATGTAAAAACTTATTCACTATGTAAGAATTTGTTCACCATGTAAGAACTTGTTCGTTATGCTTCAGAAGATTGGAGACTGTTGAGAATTAGGCTTGGGGTGGATTAATGATTGTGCATTGAGTCCCCTATACAGAATTTTATTGTTGTTAACAACCATTTGATCAATAAATATGAGAGATGCCCTCTCAAAAAAAAAATGACAAAGATTAAGGGTAAGGAGAGAGTATTGAAAGCAGCAAGGGAGAGAAAAAAAATTACTTATAAGGGAAACCCCATCAGGCTATCACAGACTTCTCAGGAGAAACTTCACAGGCCAGAAGGAAGTGGCATGAAATATTTAATGTACTGAAATAGAAGGAACTTCACCAAGAATCCTCTACCCAGCAAGATTATCATTCAGATCTGAAGCAGAGATTAAACAATTCCCAGATAAGCGAAAGCTCAAGAATTTATAACCACTAAACCAGCATTACAGGATATGTTAAAAGGACTGCTGTAGATGGAAATGTACCTAAGGTTAAATAGTTTGCACCAGTGAAAATAAACTTACCATAAAGGTAGTAAACCGATTACTTACCAAGCAAGTACAAAATTAAAACAAAAGTAGTAAAACCAATTATACACAAAATCAGTCAAGGGATACCCAAAAAGTGTAACTTACGACATCTAATACATAATGTGTAGAGGAGGAAGAAGAAGAAAAAAGGAGCAATTTTAGATTGTGTTTGAAATAGAACAATCAGCAAATCAATACAGACTGCTATATAGTGAGGAAGCTATCCTTGAACTTTTGGTAACCGCAAACCTGAAGCCTATAATAGATACACAAAAAATTTTTAAAGAGAAATACAATCACAACACTAAAGAAAACCATCAAATAACAAAGAGTGTAAGAGAGGAAGAAAGGAACAGAGAAGAACTATAAAAACAACCATAAAACAATTAATAAAATGGCAGTAAGTACATACCTGTCAATAATTACCTTAAATGTAAACGGAATGAACGCACCAATCAAAAGACACAGAATGGCAGAATGGATAAGGAAATAAGACCCGTCTATATGCTGCCTACAAGAGACTCATTTCAGACCCAAAGACATACACAGACTAAAAGGGAAGGAATGGAAGAAGATATTTCATGCAAACAACAGAGAGAAAAAAGCAGGAGTAGCAGTACTTGTATCAGACAAAATAGATTTCAAAATAAAGAAAGTCACAAGAGACAAGGACATTACATAATGATAAAGGGGGCAGTCCAACAAGAGGACATAACCATTATAAATATCTTTGCACCAACACAGGAGCACCTACATATGTAAAACAAATACTAACAGAATTAAAGGGGAAATAGATTGCAACGCCTTCATTTGAGGAGACTTCAACACACCACTCACATCAACAGACAGAAAACGAATAAGGAAACAGAAGCACTGAAAAACACATTAGATCAAATGGACTTACTCTACAAAGCACTCCACCCAAAAGCAGCAAGATACACACTTTTCTCAAGTGTACATGGAATGTTCTCCAGAATACATCACATACTAGGGCACAAAAAGAGCCTCAATAAATTCAGAAACACTGACATTGTATCAAACAACTTCTCAGACCACAATGGTATAAAACTAGAAATAAATTACACACAAAAAAGCCTGCAAACACATGGAGGCTGAACAACATGCTTCTTAACAATCGATGGATCAATAAACAAATTGAAACAGAAATCAAGCACTACATGAAGACAGATGAAAACAAAAATTCAATAGTCCAAAATCTGTGGGATGCCCCAAAAGCAGTTCTCACAGGGACGTACACAGCAATAAAGGCCCACCTCAAGAAACAAGAACAATCCCGAATAAACAGTCTGAACCCACAATTAAAGAAACTAGAAAAAGGCAGGCAGAGCCCAGAAGAGTTCCACAATGAAATGGAAACGGTTCCTTCAGGAGCAGGCTGTCGGGGGGACGTGAGGAGGCCCACACCGGGCCCATGAGCAGGTGGCCTCTTCTCCCCCAGGACCGCCGCTGGGTCCCCCTGACGAGGTGCTGATCACCTCGTGGGCTGTGCCCCGTGAAGGCTCTCAGCTGAACAAGGGCTGCCTGGTTCACCGATGGCGGTTCCGAGGTGAACAGACAGTATCCTGTTTGGAAAGCTGCCGCATTAAGGCCGGAGGATGGCAAGCCTCTGGTGGAGGAAGGTAAGAACAGATCCGCTCAGTGGGCCGGGCTGCAGGCTGTGTTCCTGGCAGTGACGGAAGAACCGAACAGCGATGAAAGCCCGTCTGGATTTGTACTGACGCATGGGCTGTAGCCAATGGTCAGGTAGGGCAGTGGAAAACTGGACTAATAAAGGAATGCCACTGTGGGGCGCAGCCCTATGGAAATCACTCTGGGGATTTAAGGGGCGCATTAAGGTAGGGCATGTCAGTGCCCACCAGAAGGTGACTGGAGCCGCCAGGTGGACCTGCGGGTGTGCTCCCCTGAGGCGGCCGCCTGGGTCCCTGAGGTGAGCGTGCGTGGGGAGGCTGCGGCAGTGCAGAGGCGGGCTGATTCGGGCCATACTCCTCTTGTATCCTGTGAGGCTCAGAATGCTGAGAACTGCTGTGTTTCAACGAGAGAGACAAGGACTGCAGGTGGCTACGGGGAATCCCGGGGGGGAGTCCCCACCCATAGCTGGCACGTGGACTACACTGCACCAGTGCCAGGAGCCCCTGGGGGCTGTAAGTGGGTCCTAACTGGAATAGACACTCACTCTGGACTGCGCTATGCATACCCAGTGGTAGATGCAAATGCTCAAACCACCATTAAAGGATTGGAACAGAAGATACTGTACCAATTTGGACCACCAAGTTACATCTCTTCAAACCAAGGGACAACCTCACAGCCCATGGCTGCAACTGCGGGCGCCAGAAGCAGGGAAGATTACCAAGCAAGAGACTGTAATGTTACCCTTAAATCTTTATGTGAGAATTCCTAAGAGCCTGTTGGGTGGACTGTGCCTTCGCCGCATGTGGTCAGGCTCAGGGCTGACAGTGAGCGCAGCTGGGCTGCCTAGTGGCCAGAACAGCCAGCTAGCTCTCACCCGGGTAACCCTGCCCTACGTGAGGGGGACTGGACTGAGGGGGAGGCCCTTGCTAGACCAGTATCACTGCCAGTACAGTAGTGGAATCTAATGTTCTTTCCACAGGCGGGAAAGTCTGGGTAATAAACGACAAATGCAGAGAAGGAGAAATTACACCTGAGGGCAGAGGGATGATAAATGGGTTATGCAACCAAGGAAATCCAACCTTTTGTTAATGCCGACGCTCAGAGCAAGAGAATAGCATCTCTTAGCAAATGCATACCAGGTGCCCGGAAGGGTGAAGCTGGATGTTTTACCACTTCTGCCTTTGGAAGCTGACAAGGTTGAGTGACAGCCTGCGAGCAGGAGTTCTGTTGCTTTGGGTCCTAACTTCCAGGTCCCAGCGCCTGGGCGCCCGCACGTCACAGGCAATGCCCGGACCTCAGTGCAGTCGCAGGGCCCTTACCTGCGGACCCGCTCCAGCTCCAGGCGGTGCAGCCGTACCTGCCGCTGGTACAGCTGCTGCAGGTCCTCCCGCTGCCCAGCCTCGCTGGCGAGCGCCTGCTTCAGCTTGGCCACCTCGATCTTGAGCTCGCTCACCGCGGCCTGCTGGGCCTCCTCCTGCCCCCGGACAAGGCCGAATGCTGCCTCGTAGCGCTCCAGCTCGCGGTCCCGCTCCTCCAGCACCTGCAGGTTGTAGACGAAGTCCTCCCGCAGGCGCCGCAGCTGCCCCTGCGCCTCCTCCAGCCGGCCGCGCGCGTCCTGCAGGGCCGCCTCCTGCAGCTGGGAGCGGTGGGCCAGCAGCGCCCTCCACTCTTCCTCGTTGCGGACCAGCAGCTCGGTGAGGGCCTGCCCTGAAGGCGGCGGCATTGCAGCGACTGCAGAAAAGGGAAGGTGAGCACTGGGCTCCCCACGAGGGGCTCCACCTGTCCTTCCCCGTGCCCACCTCTGGCCCCTGGGCAGGAAGTGCGTCACGGACCAGGAGAATGCCCCGGGCCAGCTTCTGCCGTGGGGTCAGGGTGGACTCCCGAGGCCCTGAGGCGGCTTCCCTGGGGCCCCGGGGAAGCAGGGAGGGCTCAGCGCAGTGAGTCCAGGGTCGGAGGGAAGCAGAGGTGGCCCGGCCGCATCAGGCACTCTCCCGGTCCGCAGGTGCGGGCACTGAGGCAGCCACGCGCAGCACTGGACTCCCCCCCGTAGACGGTGGAAGCACTAAAACAAGAGTTTTAGACACTTGTTTACACTTGCGGATTATTACTGGCTCTGAGCTCAGCATAACCGTCCTTAGAACACAAAGTAAAACCGGAGAGCACGTGACCCGCACCGGGATTGGGCGCTGAGGGCTGTGTAAGTATCAATACTGACACGTACCGAACTGAGGACCTGCGGGAAGCTGAGCACCCAGAACACCAGGACCCGCACAGAGTCGCATCTTTCACAGGGACGAAGGAAGGCGACCCCTCAGGCGAAGCCAGAATTTTCCTGGCACTGGCATCCGAATCTGAATGAACCCCTCACCTAGGTCTTCCATGAATGAGGTGGGGAAGGGGGACGCAGGACGGAACACACAAAGGGCCCGAGCTGGATCGACCAGCCAGATTCCGGAGTGACAGGCAGAATGGCCTGCGGCCCATGCACGCTACGGAGGAAACGGGATGGCACGAGATCATACCAAGGTGGCATCCAACTGGACCTGGGACAGACCTGTGACCTCATTAAAACCTCATTTACATAGTAAAAACCATGCCCCTCGGCGCCATGACAGTTTCCTGTTGTCGTGGCAACCCCCAGAAGAGCCCTGATAAGGAAAAGACTCCCTCTTCTAGAAAGTCTTCCCAGAAAAACCATGCCTACTCTGCCCTTTGCACTACATACTGTGAGTGCCCCACAAAAGCGCTAAGAGGCCCCCGGGGGGCTACTCTGCCTCCGGAGCAGCCGTGCCCCGCACCTCCCGCCTCCTACTCATAAATCCGCCTTAAGCTGTACCTCAAGGACTTCTGTCCGGAGTGTAGCCAAGAGCCCCGCACGAACGTCCCCCCAGTCTCCTGTCGCGTGAGGGCAGTGCTGACGCAGCGCATGGCTTGGTGTGATCTCTCTGCAAAGCACCAGCACTTGGGCCTTCGCAGGCCACAGGCTCTGTCACACTCGGCTCTGGGTGAGAAGAGCCACGGGGATGGAGAGTGAACGGGCTGGGTCCGGCCCACGGGCCTGCTTTGCTGTGAGCAGGCGATGCCCTCACCAGCACCTGTGTGACAGATGCTGCCACCTCCTGCAGCTGCTCCTCGCAGCCCCTGACCCTAGGGCGCCAAGACAAGACCAGTCTGGACACAAACATCCACCCACAACTCTTCCCTGGGGTCCCAACAGGCCCAGGCCCGCCTCAGGTAGGGGAGAACGCGCATGCGCCGCGGGCCCAGCTCCTCTCAGGGAGCCTGCCTTAGAGAGGGGCAGGGTGCGGGGGTGGGGTGGGGGGAGGCCACGCCGAGTCCCAGAGGGAGAGGCCGAGGCAGCGGGAGGGGCCGGGGAGGCTGCGGGGCCTGCGGAGCCCTGTGATGCTGTGGTACGGCAGGAACCACAGATCTGGTTTCTGGCACGCCGCTCCTTAAAATCCTTATAATTTCCTGAGCAACAGAAGCCATAGGAGCACTTTTATTATATTTAGTTTTGGTGCTCAGTTCCTGAAATAACTCCAGGTGATAGGGAGTCTCCTGTTGTTCCTGACAAACCTCTTTCTGCCACACCTGGATTCACGTCAGTGAGGGGACCCAGAGAGCTCCGGACAAGCGCAGGACCGAGGCTGTGTGCCGGGGGGACCGGCCGCATGGCCAGAGGGCTGCGACTTCCAGTTCCGCCTCCCAACTTCCAGGAGGGGGAAGGAGCTAGAGGTTGAGTCGGTAGCCAGTGGTTCACTCAATAGTGCCTGTGTGATGAAGCCTCCAAAAGACCCTCAGCGAGGGGGTTCAGAGAGCTTCGGCGTCTGTGAACACGTGGGGTGTGGGGACAGTGGCGCCTGGAGAGGCCATGGAGGCTCTGCACCCTCTCCCCACTCCTTGCCCTGCACATCTCTTCCATCTGGCTGCTCCTGAGTTATAGCTTCTATAATATACAAGATAGTGCACACTGATTCTACAGTCAAGCAGTGATCTAGTAAATGGACTGTTTTCCCGAGTTCTGTGAGCTGCTCTAGCAAACTAATGGAACCCATGGAGGGGGTCATGGGAGCTCTGACTTACAGGCAGGCAGGCAGAGCCCCGGTGACAACACGGTCTTGAGACTGGCACCTGAGGTGGGGGAGGCAGCGCTGAGGGACCGAGCTCTTAACCTGGGGGGCCTGTGCCAACCCCAGGCAGTTAATGTCAAAACTGGGTTAGACTGCAGGACACCCACTCGGTGCCTGTGAGGCTTAAAGAACACTTGGTGGAGAAAAAGCCCCGCGCAGGGCAGGGTGAAGCGGAGCACGGCGAGAGCCCAGGAAGGTCCCGGAAGCAGTCACGGCCTTTCGGGGCAGCAGAGCTCCCGGCGTCCTGCAGCCTGGTCCTCCCAGGGCGGCCTCCCCGCCGGGCCTGGAGCGGCCAGGGCTCCTCTGCGGCAAAGCCGAGGCGCCGGCCCGTGCAGGCTCCCCTCTAGCTCACCCCTGCTGCGAGCCAGACCCCAGCACACCCGCGTTTCTCCTTAGCTGCGACACGTCCTTGCAGGCACCTGCTTGCCATCTCAGTAGTTGAATCACTGTTGTATACTTGAAACTAATACAATATTGTTTATCAACTATACTCCAATTTAAGAAAATAGGGTCCCTATAGACCACCTAAGCAGCCCACCCTGTGCTTCCGCCCCAGTTCCCCTCAGCTCTTTTCAGTGGCACCCCCTCCACGCAGCTGCCCAAGCTGAACAAGTGGAATCAGCCCACACCTCCCGCTGCCTCTCGTCCCCCAGTCCACGCTTGGCCGCCGTCACCCCTCAGCTGAAGTCTCCCCCAAGAGCCCCCAACCTGGCCCTTCGGTCCTGACTCACCCTTTGATGGCCACCAAAGGGATCTTTTTTAAAGAAAAGCATAACCCCAGGGCTTCCGTGATACAATGAGTTATAAGAAATACATATTTCCCAGGTGTATTTGGTCTTCATCCACGGTTCCTGAAAACACCACAGTCTTAAAGGTGAACCGGGTGTTTTGTCATGTTAACGAGAGACTTCTGGACCCCCGCCCAGGGGTAGGACCCGAGGCTGAATCAGCCAAAGGCCCTGATTGAGTCAGGCCTGCCTACAAAGCCCTGACAGGAGCTCCTCTCCCTCTGCTCTCTGCTGCCTGCTCGGTTGGGTCCCGTGGCTTGTGGGCGAGAGGTTCCACGCCTGGGGAACCAGATGCCTCCGCGGGCCACGGAGCCGGGGCCCAGGCTCCACCAGGACAGACGCTCCTGTATTCGGGACCTCGCCCTGTGTCTCTCCTCATTTGGCTGTTAACTTGTATCCTTTATGGTACCCTTTATTAAACTGGTAAATCTAAGTGTTTTCCTGAGTTCTGCGAGCTGCTCTAGCAAATTAATGGAACCTAAGGGGGAGCTGGTGGGAACCTCCCATCTGTAGCCGGCAGGTCAGAAGCACAGGGAGCTGCCTGGGTCAGGGTCAGGCGTCTGGGGTGGGGGTGGAGGGCGGTCTTGCAGGACGAGCCCTTAACCTGGGAAGCTGGTGCTGTCTCTGGGCAGACAGCCTCAGAACTGAGTTCTCATCACTCTGCTGGTGTTCAAGAACTGCTTGGTGTAGGTGGGTGTGGGAAGACCCCCCTCCCACATACTTACACACATTGGCGTCGGGTCTGGGTACCCGCATGAAGTTACACTACTGTTACTGCTGTGTGTAATACTGTTACTGTTACACATACACATGGGGAAGAAACCCACCATTGCATTTGGTGTCAGAGATCCGATAGCCTCCCATTCTACAAACGTCATCTCAAGCCTCCTGCCACCATCGCCTTCTTTCAGGGCTGGACACACCAAGTGGCCCCATCAGCCTGGGCTCCATACCCCTCTGCCTGGGTAGAGGTTGTGGGGAGAGGGTGCAGAGCCTCCATGGCCTCTCCAGGCGCCACTGTCCCCACACCCCACGTGTTCACAGACGCTGAAGCTCTCTGAACCTCCTCGCTGAGGATCTTTTGGAGGCTTCATCACACAGGCACTATTGAGTGAACCACTGGCTACCGACTCAACCTCATACCCCCAGCCTACATGCAGCCTGCCTCCCGCCACTGAGACCAACTCAAATAACACCCCAGGAAATCTTTCCTAATCTTCAATCCCATACTGCTTCGGTACCTTTGCCCTATTCAGACCCTTGTCAGGAGTAGATGGTTCACAGCTTCTGCATCATTCTTCTCGACATGTTCAGTATGGTGTCCCCAACACTGGCAACTTCAGCACACAGGAGGTACTCAAAAGTATGTGCCAGTAATTAAATGGGAAACCATATCACATGATAACAAATAGATGGGTTCCACAGTACACTATGTCCCCTCAGGAACCTGCACCCCTGGCCCCTTCCAAAACACTGCGGCCCCTCCTCCAGAGGCCCACCTTCCTTGATGTGTGCACAGCCTGTGTGCTGCGTGGTCTGAGACCCCTGGGCGGCTGCACCAGAGGAGGGCACTGCACCACTGAGGAAGCTGGCCCACCACCCCGGCCGCTCTGGCCTCAGATACCCAAGCACCCCTGCCTGCCAGCCCTCACCCTTCAGATTCAGTCACCTCAGTCCACAATAACTTGATCTTTAAATGTCTTAATGCATGTGTTGATGAATTACAGAAAAATAAGGGGCATTTACTTTAAAAAGCTTTGGATTCAGTAAAAACTAGTTAGTGGTTTCAAATTTAATCAGTGGCCAAGTATTGCCCCCAGAAGACAGCTAAGATTTCATGAAATCACCTCAGATTCTGTTCTGAACCCCAATCCCTGGCATGTAGAAGGTGACCACAACTGGTTGTTTAATTCATGAGCAAACCCCTGCTATTACACTTAGAGTGCTATGTCATTGTAGCCAGAAACAAGGATACTAGGGAAGATAAAATTCTCACAGATGCAGTAAGCTTTCTTAAATTCATTCATTTATTCACTTAGTAAGTGTTTGTTTAGCCCTTACTAGATGCCAGGCACTGTTTCACCTGCTGGGGACAGACAAGCAAGGCCCCAACACTGCCAGGCTGTCATCCCAGCTGGGGCCAGACAGCACCCTGGGGACAGATGTGCAGAGGAATGACTTTCCTGCCAGCAGAGCAGCTGGGGGCACAAGGACGGTCTGGACAGAGGCCGGGAAGCCTCTGCCCACAAGGGAAAGGTGGGAAGGGGCTCTCCCCAGCCTTCAGAAGGCTTCCACGCCCTGCTCAGCCTGCAGTCCTGGCACTCCCTGCAGGGCGCTCAGGACCCTGGGAGACCAGGTCACTGCAGATCAGGCCAGCCACGAAGCTCAGGGAAAGCCCGTGTGGGATGGCAAGAGTCATGGCAGCCTCCACGGGTGTGGGTTCACTCACACTAACTAGACATCTACGGCTGCCCCCAAGACACCCAGGAGGCTCACAAGCCCAGCCACTGCTGTAGAGCCTCCCGAGTGAGGAGCCAGCGTGCGGCCTACTGAGTCTAGGGTGCGCCACAGTCCTGCCGACAGAAGCTGATGCACACACAAGCCACCCACCTGCCCGGGCACAGTCACAGGCAGAGTCGGGATCCAGGAAGATACACAGCATTAAATAACGCCAATGATTCTGTGATCTTCGATGACTTAGACCGACTCCTGAAGAGCCATGAGGCATCAGTTCAGAGAGCACATGGAGGTGGGCACGGCCGCCAGCCCCACCTCCTCCAAGGGCTATTCATTAGGACCCTGTCCTGTGTGGGCGTCCTGCCACCAGGCTCGCCTCTTAAATGCATTGGTCACACAGCCACCACTCTTCACCACTCAAAACCCTGATCAGAGGCGGAGCCAAGATGGCAGCGTGAGTAGGACAGTGGGAATCTCCTCCCAAAAACATATATATTTTTTAAAATACAACAAATACAACCAATCCTAAAAGAGAGACCAGAGGACACAGGACAACATCCAGACCACATCCGCACCTGCGAGAGCCCAGCGCCTCGCGAAGGGGGTGAGATACAAGCCCCGCCCCGGCGGGAGCCGAGCGCCCCTCCCCCCAGCTCCCGGCGGGAGAAGAGCGGGCAGAGCGGGAGGGAGACGGAGCCCAGGACTGCCGAGCACCCAGCCCCCGCCATCCGGGCCAGAGCGCAGACACAGTGCGTGCGCAGGGGGCCCTGGATGCTAGGGAAACAGGGCAGCAAGACCTCTGAGCAGGTGCCGAAGTTGGTGCCCCTGTGACAAAGAAAAGCGAGCGCTGTTTGAAAGTCTTAAAGGGACAGGGACCCACAGCTGGATGGAAACAACCCAGGTCACAGCCCAGTGGCTGGAAATTACAGGGAAAACTGGGCGCACTAACCCCCTGGGCAACAGCTCTGAGACCCCTCACGGAGGTAAACACCCAAACAGCCCCCCGTCCATTACCCCTCCCGGGGCCCCGCCATTGCAGAGTGGCGGCCTGAGGCTGGCCACGCCCACAGCAAGGGAGCTTCCTCCATAGCGGCCGGGCAAGACACAGAGACCCACTCTACACGCAATTGCCCAACACAAGCCACTAGGGGTCGCAGTTGTCCCAGTAAAGAAAGGCCAGTAGCAAGTGGAAAGCTGATAGACGCGTCAATAGCACTCCACTGCACCTATCAACATGAAAAGGCAAAAAAATGTGATCCAGACAAGACTAACCTTCGGCATCTGCTACATCTTCCCCTGAGAAGGAACCTGGGGAGATAGATTTAGCCAGTCTTCCTGAAAAAGAATTCAAAACAAAAGTCATAACCATGCTGATGGACTTGCAGAGACATATGCAAGAACTAAGGAAGGAGAATTCAGAAATAAAACAAGCTCTGGAAGGACTTCAAAACAGAATGGACGAAGTCACCTACAAAGGAAAACCCATCAGGCTATCATCAGACTTCTCAACAGAAACCCTACAGGCCAGAAGAGAATGACATGATATACTTAATGCATTAATGGACTAGAAAACAGAGAACAGGAACACAGAGAAGCTGATGCAGAGAGAGATAAAAGGATCTCCAGGAATGAAAGAATTCTAAGAGAGCTGAGTGACCAATGGAAATGGAACAATATCTGCATTATAGGGGTACCAGAAGAAGAAGAGAGAGAAAAAGGGATAGAAAGTGTCTTTGAAGAAATAATTGCTGAAAACTTCCCCAAACTAGGGGAGGAAATGGCCTCTCAGACCACAGAGGTACACAGAACTCCCATGACAAGGGATCCAAGGAGGGCAACACCAAGACACATAATAATTAAAATGGCAAAGATCAAGGACAAGGACAAAGAATTAAAGGCAGCCAGAGAAAAAAAAAGGTCACCTACAAAGGAAAACCCATCAGGCTATCATCAGACTTCTCAACAGAAACCCTACAGGCCAGAAGAGAATGACATGATATACTTAATGCAATGAAACAGAAGGGCCTCAAACCAAGACTACTGTATCCAGCACGATTATCATTTAAATATGAAGGAGGGATTAAACAATTCCCAGACAAGCAAAAGTTGAGGGAATTTGCCTCCCACAAACCACCTCTACAGGGCATCTTACAGGGACTGCTCTAGATGGGAGCACTCCTAAAAAGAGCACAGCACAAAACACCCAACATATGAAGAAGGGAGGAGGAGGAATAAAAAGGGAGAGAAATAAAGAATCATCAAACTGTGTTTATAATAGCTCAATAAGCAAGTTAAGTTAGACAGTAAGATAGTAAAGAAGCTAACCCTGAACCTTTGGTAACCACAAACATAAAGCCTGCAATGGCAATAAGTACATACCTTTCAATAATCACCCTAAATGTAAATGGACTGAATGCACCAATCAAAAGACACAGAGTAATAGAATGGATAAAAAAGAAAGATCCATCCATATGCTGCTTACAAGAGACTCACCTCAAACCCAAAGACATGCACAGACTTAAAGTCAAGGGATGGAAAAAGATATTTCATGCAAACAACAGAGAGAAAAAAGCAGGTGTTGCAATACTAGTATCAGACAAAACAGACTTCAAAATAAAGAAAGTAACAAAAGATAAAGAAGGACATTACATAATGATAAAGGGCTCAGTCCAACAAGAGGATATAACCATTATAAATATATATGCACCCAACACAGGAGCACCAACATATGTGAAACAAATACTAACAGAACTAAAGGAGGAAATAGAATGCAATGCATTTATTCTGGGAGACTTCAACACACCACTCACTCCAAAGGACAGATCCCCCAGACAGAAAATAAGTAAGGACACAGAGGCACGGAACAACACACTAGAACAGATGGACCTAATAGACATCTACAGAACTCTACATCCAAAAGCAACAGGATACACATTCTTCTCAAGTGCACATGGAACATTCTCTAGAATAGACCACATACTAGGCCACAAAAAGAGCCTCAGTAAATTCCAAAAGATTGAAATCCTACCAACCAACTTTTCAGAACACAAAGGCATAAAACTAGAAATAAACTGTACAAAGAAAGCAAAAAGGCTCACAAACACATGGAGGCTTAACAACACGCTCCTAAATAATCAATGGATCAATGACCAAATCAAAATGGAGATCCAGCAATATATGGAAACAAATGACAACAACAACACAAAGCCCCAACTTCTGTGGGACACAGCAAAAGCAGTCTTAAGAGGAAAGTATATAGCAATCCAGGCATATTTAAAGAAGGAAGAACAATCCCAAATGAATGGTCTAATGTCACAATTATCGAAATTGGAAAAAGAAGAACATATGAGGCCTAAGGTCAGCAGAAGGAGGGACATAATAAAGATCAGAGAAGAAATAAACAAAATTGAGAAGATAAAACAATAGCAAAAATCAATGAAACCAAGAGCTGGTTCTTCGAGAAAATAAACAAAATAGATAAGCCTCTAGCCAGACTTATTAAGAAGAAAAGAGAGTCAACACAAATCAACAGTATCAGAAACGAGAAAGGAAAAATCACGACAGACCCCACAGAAATAGAAAGAATTATTAGAGATTACTATGAAAACCTATATGCTAACAAGCTGGGAAACCTAGGAGAAATGGACAACTTCCTAGAAAAATACAACCTTCCAAGACTGACCCAGAAAGAAACAGGAAATCTAAACAGACCAATTACCAGCAACAAAATTGAAGTGGTAATCAAAAAACTACCAACGAACAAAACCCCCGGGCCAGATGGATTTACCTCGGAATTTTATCAGACATACAGGGAAGACATAATACCCATTCTCCTTAAAGTTTTCCAAAAAATAGAAGAGGAAGGAATACTCCCAAACTCATTCTATGAAGCCAACATCACCCTAATACCAAAACCAGGCAAAGACCCCACCAAAAAAGAAAACTACAGACCAATATCCCTGATGAATGTAGATGCAAAAATACTCAACAAAATATTAGCAAACCGAATTCAAAAATACATCGAAAGGATCATACACCATGACCAAGTGGGATTCATCCCAGGGATGCAAGGATGGTACAACATTCGAAAATCCATCAACATCATCCACCACATCAACAAACAGAAAGACAAAAACCACATGATCATCTTCATAGATGCTGAAAAACCATTCGATAAAATTCAACATCCACTCATGATAAAAACTCTCAACAAAATGGGTATAGAGGGCAAGTACCTCAACATAATAAGGCCATATATGATAAACCCACAGCTAACATCATACTGAACAGCTAAAAGCTGAAAGCTTTTCCTCTGCGATCAGGAACAAGACAAGGATGCCCACTCTCCCCACTGTTATTCTGGAGTATGCCCACATAGTACTGGAGGTCCTAGCCACAGCAATCAGACAAAACAAAGAAATACAAGGAATCCAGATTGGTAAAGAAGAAGTTAAACTGTCACTATTTGCAGATGACATGATATTGTACATAAAAAACCCTAAAGACTCCACTCTGAAACTACTATAGCTAATATCGGAATTCAGCAAAGTTGCAGGATACAAAATTAACACACAGAAATCTGTGGCTTTCCTATACACTAACAATAAACTAATAGAAAGAGAAATCAGGAAGACAATTCCATTCACAATAGCATCAAAAAGAATAAAATACCTAGGAATAAACCTAACCAAGGAAGTGAAAGACTTATACCCTGAAAACTATAAGACACTCTTAAGAGAAATTAAAGAGGACACTAACAAATGGAAACTCATCCCATGCTCTTGGCTAGGAAGAATTAATATCGTCAAAATGGCCATCCTGCCCAAAGCAATATACAGATTTGATGCAATCCCTGTCAAATTACCAACAGCTTTCTTCAATGAACTGGAACAAATAGTTCAAAAATTCATATGGAAACACCAAAGACCCCGAACAGCTAAAGCAATCCTGAGAAGGAAGAATAAAGTGGGGGGGGATCTCACTCCCCAACTTCAAGCTGTACTACAAAGCCACAGTAATCAAGACAATTTGGTACTGGCAAAAGAACAGAGCTACAGACCAATGGAACAGAATAGAGACTCCAAACATTAACCCAAACATATATGGTCAACTAATATTCGATAAAGGGGCCATGGACATACAATGGGGAAATGAAAGTCTCTTCAACAGATGGTGCTGGCAAAACTGGACAGCTACATGTAAGAGAATGAAACTGGATCACTGTCTAACCCCATACACAAAAGTAAATTAGAAATGGATCAAAGACCTGAATGTAAGTCATGAAACCATAAAACTCTTAGAAAAAAACATAGGCAAAAATCTCTTAGACATAAACATGAGTGACCTCTTCTTGAACATATCTCCCCAGGCAAGGGAAACAAACGCAAAAATGAAGAAATGGGACTATATCAAGCTGAAAAGCTTCTGTACAGCAAAGGACACCATCAATAGAACAAAAAGGTATCCTACAGTATGGGAGAATATATTCGAAAATGACAGATCTGATAAAGGCTTGACATCCAAAATATATAAAGAGCTCACACATCTCAACAAACAAAAAGCAAATAATCCAATTAAAAAATGGGCAG
The DNA here is from genome assembly GCF_030020395.1 of Manis pentadactyla. Lineage (NCBI taxonomy): Eukaryota > Metazoa > Chordata > Mammalia > Pholidota > Manidae > Manis > Manis pentadactyla. The sequence continues at coordinate 189,931,610 of NC_080022.1, forward strand.
AGGAGCTGAATAGACAGTTCTCTAAAGAAGAAATTCGGATGGCCAACAGACACATGAAAAGATGCTCCACAGCGATTGTCATCAGAGAAATGCAAATTAAAACCACAATGAGGTATCACCTCACACCAGTAAGGATGGCTGCCATCCAAAAGACAAACAACAACAAATGTTGGCGAGGCTGTGGAGAAAGGGGAACCCTCCTACACTGCTGGTGGGAATGTAAATTAGTTCAACCATTGTGGAAAGCAGTATGGAGGTTCCTCAAAATGCTCAAAATAGAAATACCATTTGACCCAGGAATTCCACTTCTAGGAATTTACCCTAAGAATGCAGCAGCCCAGTTTGAAAAAGACACATGCACTCCTATGCTTATCGCTGCACTATTTACAATAGCCAAGAAATGGAAGCAACCTAAGTGTCCATCAGTAGATGAATAGATAAAGAAGAGGTGGTACATATACACAATGGAATATTATTCAGACATAAGAAAAAAACAAATTCTACCCCTAGCAACAACATGGATGGAGCTGGAGGGTATTATGCTCAGTGAAATAAGCCAGGCAGAGAAAGACAAGTACCAAATGATCTCACTCATATGTGGAGTATAAGAACAAAAGAAAACTGAAGGAACAAAACAGCAGCAGAATCACAGAACCCAAGAATGGACTAACAGTTACCAAAGGGAAAGGGACTGGGGAGGAGGGGTGGGAAGGGACAAGGGCGGGAAGAAAAAGGGGGCATTACGATTAGCATGTATAGTGTTGGGGGGCACGGGGAGGGCTGTGCAACACAGAGAAGACAAGTAGTGATTCTACAGCATCTTACTATGCCGAAGGACAGTGACTGTGAACTTGGTGACAAATAGTGATTTTACAGCATCTTACTATGTTGATGGACAATGACTGTGAACAGGGATATGGGGGGGACTTGGTGAAGGGGGGAGCCTAGTAAACATGATGTCCTTCATGTAATTGTAGATTAATGATACCAAAATTTTTTTTAAAAATTTAAAAACAAAACAAAAAAAACCCTGATCATGTGACACTGTGCCCAAGGCTTTGACCATCTTCAAGGCTGCTTGGCACAGTATGCAAAGACCCCTGGGGAAGAGGCTGTCCATATCGCTCACCACAGCTCCGTCTGGATTTCCAGCAGCTCCCCAGACAGAAACCAGCTTCCACTGTGAACACCAGATCCCGCGGCCCTTAGGACCACAGAGGCAAAGCCCAGTATGCGCAGGGCTTGCTCCTTCCTTACCCCACCACAGAGGAGCCTGCCCTGCTTCTGTGCAAATCCCAAAGGCTGGTCCTACAAGCCCTGGGGCTGAAATTCATTGGCTTTAGCTGCACAGCTTCAAAGTCTGGGTGCAATCTGTCTGTCTGCAGCAGATGTCCCCAGCAAGAACCCAGTTTTCATGAGAGCTCACAATAAAACTTCTGGGGAAATGCAGAAGTCTCCCAAGAGCGGAAGGGCCACTGTTAACTTGGCCTGGTCCATGGCATCCACAGTGTTCTAGAAGAACCAGTGGGGTCAGGAGGCCTACCTCAGCAGGGGACAGACCAGGATCATGCTAGGTCACCCCATCACTTTGACTTTCTCTTTTGTGAAATACTGAGCTTTCTCTTTTATCTACAGGGGATGTTGGAAGTTTACCTGTCAGGTCTGAAAAGCACTTGGAAATCCCCAGGTCTTAGGAAGATGGAACTAACTCCTCATGAAAGCCATGGCTTCCCTCTCATGGAAAACTTGCAGGCCCCAAACAGACACAGGCAGCAGAGCCCCTCTGGAAGACCACCTTAGTAATCAGCTAGCTTGAATGCACGCCTAATGTTTACATGATGCTGCAAACAATACAGTGTGGAGCAGCTCAGGAGTTGCTCACCTGAAACCCACCAGGTCTGCAGTGGGTGACCCTAAGCGTGTGGCCCAGCCCAGGGAGAGGTCAAGGGAGCTAGCTGCACCTGGGGCTTGGTGCTCTGGGTGCAGAGCGCAACAAGACAGAGGCTCAGAAGCCCGCATCTTCCATTAGTGAGGGACTCAGATACTTCTTTACAAATTATGACAGGGCCAAGACTGCCACAGCCATGAACAGGATCCTTGGCCAAGTCCTCTTAACAGCCAGCCTCAGCGTTCAGAGGAATGATTCAAGATGAAGGATGAGTCCCAGGGAACTATAAAAAGGAGCTATGTGGAAAACAAAGGACTTTGCAAGCACAGTGGGCTTTGCAAGGGGCTTGTGTTGGCCTGGTGGTACCCGCTCCCCATCAGGCTGCCGCAGTGACTATATCCCGGGTAAACAGGGAAGGGGCACGAGAGGAGGATTCTGTCCCTGACAGTCTCAGCCCTCTACAAGACAACCAGACCATCAGAGGAAAACATGTCAGAGTCAGAGATGAACCCGCAGGTCACCCAATCCACAGATGTGACAGTGGAATCAATCACACTTCTGTTTGGTTAACCAAAAATTTGGTGCAGTTTGTTTTAGAGCATTTGGTAAGTTAATTGGAAAAGCATTGCACGACCTCAATAAAATGTCAATAGTTGCAGACTCTAAACCACAAAAAGACCATCCTAAGGACTAAGGATCAGTAGATGGTTATAATCAAGTTGCTTAGGCACACTTGCTGGGCAAAGAGACATCCAAAGCAGGGGTTTGCTTTTATCTCCTTCCACTGAAAAACCATGGTTCCAGATGCATCTGGCTTCCCACTCAACCTCCAGTAAGACAAGCTCCACCATTCCTACCATTCCTAAAGCAGAAGAACCTAAATCTACTTCAGTAAGGAATGTTGTCTTGTTGTTGCTCTGTAAATACATTTCATGAGCTTAATTTACAAAACATGTTCATAGGACTTGAAGAAAAGTCCAGAGATGGCTCATCTGCTCTGCACTCAGGACAAGTGGCTCAGTGCTGGCACCCTCTGGAATCATAACACAGGCTGTGTGGGATAAACTTAGTATACACAATCTTCAACGGGGTCTAGGGAATGAAAATTACGGGCCCATGACCCTCATCCTTCACTGACTGCCAAAGAGTACCCACAACCATTTGTAAAACCTGAAATAAGAGAGATGAGCCACAGATCGATTTGAATCCCATCACTGGCACTTGCCAGGGGTGAGGGGCACCACTGAAGTAGGGGTATGCAGTCCTTTATCTGAATTTACACCTGCCAAATTCCCTTGCTGAAAAGAAAATGAAGTTTGTAAATGGATTTAAAATGGAAGAGAAGTTGAATACTCTAGTAGTTAAGAGCTTAGACTCTGCTGACTTTTAGAACCATATAAATGTTTCACATACCAAAACTTAAAATCAGTAAGGACTCAAATTGAACTATAAACAAGAGAACAAGTGAACCTAACTTTATTACAAATGAATAACATAAAAGCACTAAAGTAACTTTGTAAAACAGTTTTTTAAATATATATTCTAAGGATAAAAACCAAAGCAACTACGCGCAAGTATTAGACTCCAGTTCACAGGTTTACTCTTCACAGAAATACGGAGGCAATTCTGAGATTACATTATGTGTAGTCTAAGATCGAGCAAATAGGTAAATATATTGAAGACAATAGGAGCCAGATTTAGAGAGGAAAAGGAATGTAGAGTGAACCCTTGGTAACCGGTTGGAATTGGAGGTATCAATATAAACTCAATTCTTAATAAATAGAAATGTATAGATACAGATGTGTATGGTGCATACAAATACATGTCTTCTAGCTCTGCCCATTGGGAAAGCCAAAAAACAATGGTACCCCAGTAGCAATGAGCATACCTACACCCAGATACTGGTTTCTACTCACCATCTTCCTAACTAAAAAGAATCAGCACTTCTTAGAGCAATGATTGATTTAGAGCTAGGTCAAGAAAAGCACAGGATGAGCCTGGAACATCTTGTGGTACAGAAAGTAAAAACAGTGCTCAAAAACGTTGGGGCCATGCTAAAAGGACACAGAGGTCAATTTGAAGGGGCTCGTAATGCCCAAATCTGGAGAATTAGAGCAACAAAATAAATGATAGTAATGGATTATAGCCTATGGAACTAAAAATACATCAACATAAATAAATGAATAACTAGGAAAATGGGGAGAAGGGAAGTTTCTTTCTTGTTGTAAAATTCCAACTGATAAATGTAATAATGGAAATAAATAGAATAATGGAAACAGAAAAATCACCATTTGGTGAATTCGACATTAACAACTGTTTTGGAAAACACCTGGTGGGTGCTAAAATTAGTGATAGAAAGTATAGTTAGAAACAAGATGTTTCCATAATCTCAAAGTGTCTCCCAATAAGATATTTATTATTTACAAAGGAAAAAATGGTAACTTTTGTGATGGAAACACCTGGAAGACATTTCCTAATCCATGTCACCAAAATTAGTATCACCAGTAAAGGGACAGATTGGCATCATGTACCTCCTTCTGTGAAGCACTGAAAAGGGCACAGTTTCACTGTTGAGATTTTCTTACCACAAATGCATAACTTGCAATCAATCATTGAGGAAACATCAGGTAAATCCAAATTAAGGGGCACGCTACAGATAACTGATTCATAAAAGTCAAAGGAAGACCGTGGAACTGCTTCGGCCTAACTGAGATTAGGAAGACACGGATGGTCCTTTCTGGGACCCTGGAAAAGAACGAAGTCATCCCTAAACTGGCGCCGAGCCTGTCCTAACCTGGGGGTACCGCAGCGTGGCTTCGCGTCAGCGCTGATTCATTCAGTTTGCCAAGTGAACTGTGGTAATACACAAGGCTGACATTTCGGGGAATCTAGGGCAAAAGGTACAGGGTAAATCTTTGTACTACTTACGCAACTTTTTTGTAAGCCTCAAACTGTTTCGTCCTAACCGATCCGAACCAGCCTGGGTTGGAATCTGCCCTCCCTGGCTGCGGGGCTCGGGCGCGGGGCGCTCCGGTGGTGAAGCCCACCGTCCACCTGAAAGGGCTGGGGGGCAGCACGCGGGGCACCAGCGGGTCCCGCCCTCGGCCCCCGCCCCGTCGATGTGGCGCTACGGGAACAGCCCTGCCCTGGAGCTCGGGGCCCACGGGACAGGGTCCACGGAGTCCGCGCCCCGGCCCGGGCGGGCTCGGCGTCCCCGCGAGAGCGGGCTGGGTCCTGCGGGACTAGAAGGCCTCGCGTGTTTCCAGTGAAAGCCACGAAAACCTTGAAAAGGGATCCGAGAGGCGGTCAATGGAGGCACTTTCCCGAGTCCCCACCCGCCCTTCCGAGAGCCGGCGAGGCCCGGAGCCCTCTGACCCGCGCGCCCGCCCCGCGCCCCCTCACCGGGCTCGCCTGTCCGGAGCAGCCTCCCCGGCCGCTGCGTTGCCATAGCGACCCCAGTCCGCCGGCGCGGTCTCTGCGCGCGCAGTGCAGGGCTTAGATCCCGCCGGCCGGAAACGCGAGCCCCGGCACTGGGTTCCGGCTCCTCCCGTCCGCCAGGTCCTGCGCGCGGGAGCTTAGGGGCGGATGGAGTTGGGGTCCCCACCCACCCGACCCCAGGCTGGGGTCAGTCTAGTGAGGAAGAAGGGTCCGGGGCCTTGCGGCGTGGCGGGGAGGCGGCCGAGGCTTCCCTAGCTGGGCCCAGGACCGCCAGGACTCTGGCTCCCCGAACCTCCGCCTCGTAGCCCCGAGTGTTGGCGGCCCCGGCGGGCCGGGGCGGGGGCTGCCCGGAGCGGAGAGGGCCTGTGCCTACGCGGGAGAAGGGCCCGGGGCCGCATGAGGGGTGTGGCGGGTTGTTCCACGGGGTCAGTGCGCCGTGCGTGGATCCTCCAGCAGTGAGGCCAGATGCCGTGGGGGTGCGCGGGTCTCCGCTCTTGCAGGCGGGCGCTCAGGCTGGTGGGGCTGCCCGGGTGGGCGCTGGGATGGGAGGCTTAGGGGCTCAGGCTGTCTGGCAGGTCCAGCTGCAATTAAGCAGCAAAACCGCCCTTGCAGGCAGCCTTCCTCACGGCAGTAACAAGCCAACCTTTCTACTAAGGTCCCCACCCCATACTTGGGACCCTCTTCACCAGCGTCTGCAGGCTCACAGGGGCTGGAGAAGAAGTTGTCCCAACAAGTGGAGACAACGCATGCGCAGCCCGCCTACACGGCGGCACCTTCGGGCTCCAGGCAGGGATGGGCACCAGAGGCCCAGGACAGCCTCCAGCCACCCGTAGTCCCCGCTTCTGTCAGTCTGTGTTCACCTGGAAGGCATGCTGGCTGCCCTGCACTGGTCCCCAAACTGGTGCTGCCAGACGAGCACCCCAACCCAGTTAACAGCAAGGAAGGTTCTGCTGAAGACAGCGGCTCCTGAAGGACCACAGGACCAACCCAGCGATGAGCGTGACCTCCTCACCTCGCGGCCCGCGTTCCTAACCCGGCCCACTCCTGCCCGTGACCCGAGGGTGGCTCAGGACACAGCATGGCCTTGCTTCCCATGGCAGGCGCCGGCTCCTACCACCCTTTTGTGGTGACACGCAACTTCCCAGCCCCTCCTCCCATCGCTTGAGCCCCAGCTAAGGCTTCTGGGGAGTCCAGAGGGGGACTCGCCACAGTCACACCTGGCCAGCCCCCACGGCCCCTCTAAGGTCTGAGCTCTTGTCCACTCAGCCTCCCTGGGCCCCTTATCTATGCCCCATGCCCATTAGCTCAATGGGTGTCCATGGGGCTTGGAGGGATGTGCTGGTGCCAGAGTCTGCCCCTCTGAGCCCCTTGGACCCTGCAGGCTTGGTCCTGTCTGGCCGGTGCCCCTCACCCCAGTGCTCAGCCCCCAGCTCAGGCCCTTCACTGATCTGACCAGCATGTAGTGACCACCTCCCCAGTGGCTCCCTGCCCTTCAGGGCCCACCAAGGTGACATTAACACACAGTGACCCGGTAGCCTGACCCGCTCAGCAGCCTCCTCCCGTGACAGCCTACCCGCTGTGTCTCTGGTCCCTGAGCACTCTCCACTGGGTTCCCTGCCTGGCTCCCGGCAGGCAGGCCAGACTCCATGTTCTCCCAGCCTGTCTGCTAGGCTGCCTACAAAGCCAGTTTTGCTTTTTCTCTTAATTTACAACTGATGAGCTGAACACACAGCAGACAGCAGGTTGCTCTGTGCACGAACCAATGAATCCTCACAAGCAAATCACCCCGTCCAGCAGGGCCCAGCACAGAAGACCTCACCTCACTCACAATGCCTCTGCCCCCTTGCAGGCAGGTGCCCTGCTGCCCTGCGGTGGTAGGGCTGGCAAGTTTTGTGCAGCCCACTGCATCCCCGCTGCTGCCCAGCGGCAGGTTCTGTGTCAGTGTCCTGGGGCTGCCATAATACACAACCCCAAACGCATACAGACAGCAGCTCTGGGGGCCACAAATCCAAACCCACAGTGTCGGCTTTGCTCCCCTCGAAGGCCCTGGCCAGGTCCCTTCCAGCCTCCTGCGATCATGGCGCTCTGTGGCGCCCCGGGCCCTCAGGCACCTCACCTCATCTCTGCCCCGTCCGTCATCACATGGCCTCCACAAGGACACCAGCCACATTGGATCAGGCGCCCACCCTACTGCAGAGGGACCTCCTCTCAGCTAGTTACACCCGTAAGGTCGCATCCTGAGGTACCGGGGACTAGGGCTTCCACAGGTCTGTTTGGGGCCACCACTCAAACCTGGGCCTGCGATGGGCTGGTAGCCCCACGGCCAGCTTTCCACAGGGCACCCTGTGGTCACCCCATCACAGACTCAGAAGCAGCAGGGAAGCTTGGTGACTAGCACAACAGGATCAGACTGACCCCCCACCCCAAGCACACAGCTGGAGCTCGTAGATGCTTGTGAGTTACCTTTGGAGGGTCACCAGAGGACATGAGGGGTTGGTGCCACACCTTCCCTCTGAGCCAACAGGCTCTGAGGGGCCTAGCTCCCTGGTGTGTCATGTGGGGTGGCCCCAATATCACAGGGGCCCTCACAGCCACCCTTGAGGATGGTCCAAGAACTCTCTCCACTTGATGAGGAAACTGAGGCAGAAGGACTCAGGACCAGGCCAAGGCTGCCCACCGGCAGAGATGGGTCTGTCCTGCTCCCAGCATGGCCCCAGCGCGTGGCCCAGAGCAGATGCCAACACTGGGTGGCAGGCTGGCTCTGTCACGGGGAGGCTGGGGAGGCAGGAACCAGGAAGGGCCATCTCTCGAAGGGCTGGGCTTGCGCTGTGGCTCCCATATCCCGGAATACAGCCTGACCTCGGCCTCTGAGTGACCGCTGGCAGGCAGCCATCCTGGCAGGGGATGGCTTCCCAGGACAGTGCCCCCAGGGGACACAGGAAGTGCCAGGGGCTGCTCGAGGAGGCTGCAGTTCTGATCACTCCAGTCCCCCGATTTCGGCATTGACTCATGGCGTGGGGAGCTGAGCTCACAGTGGGAGCCCTCCACAGCCTCTCATGAGGCCCCAAAGGCACAGGGGTCTGGGGTGGCGCTGGCTTGGGGACTGACCTGCATGGCCTTGGGCAAGTCACTTCCCCTTGGATTAGGAAAACACTGTGTTGGGCCTGTGGCAAGAATCTCTCCATCTGCTCTAGGCCTCAGAAGCAGGAAAGGTGTGGCCTGCTGCCTGGGCCTCTGCACATGAGGACACCTCCAGAACGGGTCCTGGGGGAGTGGGGACCCAGATGGGGTATTCAGTGGGAGGCACCCTTCATCCGCAGTGTGTGCCAGACCCTAGCCAGCCAGCCAGATGGTCCCCGTCCCCCCAAAACCCGGGGTGCCCTGGGGCAGAGGAAGCCAGCATCACAGCTCCACAACCAGGGAGAAGCTCTGGTGGGAAGGGCAGCAGTCCTGGAAGGGACAAGACCACGGGCCCAACGTGGCTGCCTCCTAGAGGTCACAGCCGGGTGGCAGACGCAGGGCTGTGGGGGTCATTGCAAGCTGGGGACATAGGCAGGACAGAAGAGATGTTCCCCCAAGGCTGGTGCAAAGGGGTGCCTGCCAACGGGTAGGCACTGGGGAGGCGCACGCCTCACCAGCACGATCCCCGGAGCCACCGTGCCCAGGGGGTGGCATCCACCTGCCTTTGCTGCCGCACAGACGTCAGCCCAGGAGGTGACGTGGGGGCTGCGGGACTTGCAGCGTGTTCACACGGCAGCCAAGACCCCAGAGCCCATGAGGCCCACCACTCGGGTGAAAATGCAAAAACCAGGTGGGAGACCAGGGGGGCGAGTGGCCCCGCGCAGAGTGTGGACAGGTCCCGGGCCCTCTGCTTCCTCATGTGGAACCTGCCCTCAAGCGGGCACCACTGTGAGGGGCGAGGGACCACCGGCCGGCTGTCAGACGCCCCCAGGCCGGGTCCGCCCCCACCCGCAGTTCCTCTGGCTGCAGCGCTGAGTCACTGAGGCCAGAGGGCTGCCCCGGAGAGCAGGAAGGTGGGGCCGGAAGGGGTGCTCAGAGCTCGGCCAGCAGCCAGCCCCACCCCCTCAGCCCCGTGGTGCAGGGCCTGGCTCCTCGCCAAGGCCTGGCTCCTGTCCTGTCCTGCCCTCCATTCTGGCTTGGTGAAGGCCCAGAAGCCCATCCTCCACCTCAGAATTTTCCTGTGCCTCCAAGTACCAGGCAGGGGCTGGGGTCACAACCTCTGTCCCCTGGGGCAAGGATGCCCCAAATTGAGACTGGGGGAACTAGGGCGGGCTGTAACTTCGGGTGGTGGCCAGTCCCGGTGAGCCAAGCTTGATGGCTAGAGAGCAAAATGGAGGAACAAGATGGGCCCGCACCTGGGTCACACCTCAGCAAGTACAGAGCCCCGCGAGGTTGGCGAGAGGAGGCCGAGGCAGGTCATGTGGGCAGAGCATGTGGGCAGGGCTGCGTCAGCTGGGGCACCAGGCAGCCCTCCTGAGCAGGTGAGACCTGAGAATGGTGGCCGAGGAGGAGAGGACAGAGCCCCAGCCTGGGCTGCGGACCAAAGGGCTGGCTTGGGAGGCCCCCTCTGGCCGTTGCATGGGGTTCAGGCTGCAGGGGCTGCCCCAGGCCCCAGGCCCCAGGCCGGCGGCTCCAGTGAGAGCGCTTCCCAAACGCCCCTCACTCACCTGCACTCGCTGTGTGCTCTGCTCTGGGCTCTGCTCCAGGCACTAGGTGGGCACGGGCCCTCCCAGACTTGGGGGGCCACAGCCCAGGGCATAAGGAGCCATCGGACTTGCCCAGCCTGGATATAGGAATGTGGGGAAGAAAGAAACCCAGATGGCTGCCTGAGGTTCAGGGGCACAGGAGGGAGTCTGCAGGGCCAAGGGGCGTTCGGGGTTCTCGGGGGTCCTGGGCTGCAAGGGTATCTCAAGGTTGCCACTGTGAAGGTGGTTTGAGGGCCCTGAGAATGGTTGCGGCACTCCCCAGATGGTATGGACAGAGAAGAGGGGTCAGGAGGCATGGGGAAGCCCTCGGGGCTCCAGGCAGACAAGCCCTGAGAAGTGGTCCCTGTGTTTGGGAGTCAGGGCTGGGGGACTGGACAGGGAGTAGGGGGCACTATGCAGTAGCCAGGATGCCCTGGGCAAGGCACCTGAGTGAGGGTCTGTGCAGTGTCGGCCAGCTTCCCAGCTGCCCCTGGCCTGTGACGGTGCCATGCCTCACTTGGAGAGCAGGTATGGCTCCGCCACCCTCGGGCTGTGCACAGCCCATGGAGCAGGCTGCTGCCCACTGAGGTCGTGTAGCCACAGCTCTGTTCTGGACCCCCTCTCAGGAAATTGTGGGTACCAGAGGCCAGGCCCAGGCAGTGGAGGGGCCCCCACCCCAGCCCTCTGCAGTGGTGCTTCTGGCCATCAGCCCTTTATAGATGCTTCCTGGGTCCTCACCTGGCCACCCTACTGCTCTTAGTGACACTTCTCTCTGGCCAGGGCTGAGAGCAAACAGTAATAGACAAGGTGGACAGGGGCACAAGCAGGCGACATTCCACAGCAGCCACCCCTGAGCTGGTGGACATGGTGGTGGGGGACAGGCCACGGGCAGCAGAGTTGCTGTGTGCTGTGAGCCTGGACTGGGGGCCTCCAGGAGGAGCGGAGGGTGGGACGGGCAGCAGGGACCACACGGACCAAGGCTGGGGAGGCCTGTTGGGTGCAGGCCTGGGGGGACCAGGGCAGGGAGAGGGCAGGCGCAGTGGCCGAGAGGGAAGCGAGGGGCTTCCACCAATGGGAAACAAGAAGCGACAGTTCCGACCCCATCTCATGACCCCCGTGTCCCAGTCCCCCCTCCAGGGCTCCCCAGCTCAGGATGGGGCAGGGCAACAGACCCCGGTGGCTGCCTGACCCAAGGGCCCAAAGGCAGGCGGAGTGGAGCAAGGCAGAGAAAAAGCACCCCAGGGGCCGGGGCAGCAGGCAGGGCAGGGGGAGCCTGAACGCGCAGGGTCACTCCCCATCCAGCCTCCAGACCAAAAGACAAGCTGAAAGGGGAGGGCTGAGCCCTCCAGCCGTTGGCCCACCTGCCCAGCCAGCCTCAGGGAGAGATGGTCTCTGATGGCCTGGCCCGGCCTCCCCAGGCGGGGCCAGCCCTGCAGTGTTAGTGGCACCCAGGGCAGCTGAGGCTCCGGACACAACACGCCCTTGCAGCCGGGAGGGCTGCTGCTCCCCTCCCTGCACCGCCTCCTGCCCCATGCCCACCACTGAGGCCTCCAGCTTGGGTGGTCCTCCTTGGAGGCTAGGGTGCTGCAGGGACAAGGGGCTGGGGCAGGGCTTTGCTCCTCCAAGGTGAGGAAGGGGACACAGGGCGGCCTCTACCCTACAGGGAGGCCCCTGTCTGGCAATGCCTGCTCCAGTCTAAACATGGGAGCAGACTGGACACATACCTTTACTTTTGTAATTTTGAAAGTCATACTTCAAATGGTGACAGGACACCCGGACATCCTCAGATCATCACCTCACACCATATACAGAAACCAACTCAAAATGGGTCTACCTATGAAATATAAAACTCTCTAATGAGGACCCTGGGCCTACAAAGAACCCTTAATGAAAGACAAAAAGTTCAATTTAAAAAATGGCTAAAGGACTTGAATAAACATTTCTCCAAAGAAGATAGACAAATGGCCAATAAGGACATGAAAAGATGTTCCTCATCATTAGTCATCAGTGAGATGCAAATCAAAGCCACATTGTGACACCACTTCACACCCACTAGGACGGCTCTGACTTCTAAAAAACAGACAATAATAAGTGTTGCCGAGGATGTGGAGAAACAGGAACCCTCATGCACTGCCGTGGGAATGCAATGTGTAAAAGGAGTTGGCAGGTCCTCAAAAAGTTGAACATGGAGTTACCATGTGACCCAGCAATTCCACACCCAGGTGTATACCCAAGAGATATTAAAATATATGTCCACATGGAAACTTACAGGAATGTTCATAGCCACTTTATTCATAATGGCAAAAAGGTGAAAATGACCCAAATGTCCACCGACAGATGAATGGATGACCAGGGCGGGGCATCTGCGCAATGGAGTGTCATTCGGTCCTAGAAGGGGGTGGGGCGGTAAGACCACAATGTGCATCGACTTTGAAGACCCTGTGCTGAGTGAAAGTGGATAGATAAATCCCAGGATAGATAAATCCATAGGGACACAAAGCAGATGAGCAGTTCTCAGAGGGTGGGGAAGGAAGGAATGAGGGGTGACAATTTAATGAGTACAGAGTGATTTTAGAGGGTGATTAAAAGTGTTGAAACTAGAGAGAGCTGGTGTTTGCACAATATCGTAAATACACTAAATGCCACTGATTTTGTACAGTTTATATAATAATTACACATTACATGAATATCACCTCAGTTTGAAAAAGTAATAGGTATTCCCTGCAGGAAAACTGGGAAATTCTAGAAAAGTGTAAAGGAGAATATTGAATATGGGGTGTGTGCTTCTGACCCCCACCTGTGCATCTGTGTATTTCTTAAAGCAAAACCATGAAAAAACAGCACTCAACTTTGCACTCTGCCTTCCACCTCACGGTGCATTGGCAGCGCTTCCTGCGGTCGCCACCCTCAGAAGCAGGCCCAGCTGGGTGAAGGGTTCACAACCTCTCAGCAGCCCAGGGAAACAGAACTGTCACACCGGAGCCCCCAGGGAGGAGCCTGGGGAGGGGCAATGAGGGGAGAGGTGAGGGGGCAGCCGCTGTGGCATCCTGCAGCCCAGCATCAGGGCTGGGCAGCTGGAGGGTATGTGGGCAGTCACAGCCCCCAGGTCCAAATATCAAGCCCACTCACCCCCAGCTGGGCAGGCTTTGGAGCTCAGGGCTCCCACCGACTGCCTGGCATTCACTCTCCAGCTTTGTGCCTGGGGGCTGACACCCACCTCAAGGCACAACCTCGGGACTTGCAGGCTGGGATGGGGAGGGAAGAGTGGCTGCCCGCCCCCCAAGGAGACCCGAGGTCGTAGCCCTGGTAGCAGTTCTGGTCTGTCTACACACATGCTGTCCCCTCCCTTTTCTCTAGGGCTGAGGGTCAGGCGGTGGGGAGCTCAGGTATGAGCAGCCTCTGGGACCTCCAAATTCTTTGATCCTCCTCCCTTCCAAAGGTGGAGGCAAATGCCCCACCTTCTGCGTGTGGCCTGGACTTGGTGGTAGATCTCCAGGACTAGAGCAAAGGCCCCCTGGCTGTCTTGGACCACTCACTGTGGGGACACCCAACCAGTGCTTTGGAGAGGCCCCCACACAGGGAGCTGATGCTCCCCGCCAACAGCCATGTGGGAGAGCTGTCCTGGCAGCAGGTCCTTCTGAGAGAGATACCCTGACCACCTGGTTCAGCCGCCCCCAGATTCCTGGCCCTCAGACACGGGGCAAGGAATAAATGTCTGCTTTAAGATGCTACATTTTGGGAGTATTTCTTATGCAGCAATACCGAACAAGCACAGCTCTCAAGCCTGGGAGGTGAGGGGGGTTCCAGCACCAGGCACAGTGGTTTCCTCATGCCCAGGACCCCCCAGAGCCGAGGATCTGTGTCTACAGATGGGGGGAAAGGACATTTCACCAACACTGTGTGACGGGTCCTTGCAGAGGGGCACTCTGGTTGAGTTCTAAGCACAATGGACAGCCCATGCCCACCTCCACCTGCAGGACCCTCCCACACTTACCTGGGCGAGTGCCAACTCCCAGTCCCACCTTGGAGCAAGCTGTGATCTGGTGACAGACTGGCTTGGGCTCATTGGCTTCCCTGGAAGAGGGCACAGCAGGGGCAAAGGCACAGAGCCTGGCGCGACAGAGTTCCCAGAGCCTTGCAGCTGTGTGGCAGGTGGCCCCTCTGCTGCCCCGTCTCTGCCTCCCGCTGCTGTGCACTCCACGCCCAGCCAGGCCAGCACCTCTCCCTGCCCCCCAAGCTCTGCCTGGGCTGCCCTGCCCTCATGCTCACGTCAGAGCTTAGGTCTGCACGTGAGTCCTGACCCTCTCGTCTTGGCTCCCCTCGTCATCTACAAACGGGGACCGAGAGCTACCAAGGGCAGCACAGGGGCTGCCCCCAGGGCCCTAAGAAGCCCTTCCACCCCCACTGGTCCCTTGCAGGGGCCCCACCCACGGCTGTCCTCGCCCTGTGCCAGCAGAGCTCAGCTGAGGATGGGGTGGGGGGTGAGCGGTGCAGGGGTACCAGGCAGGCTTCAGGAAGGGGGGTGCAGAGCCAGGCAGGCAGGTCCTCCATGTCAGTGCCCAGCCCTCCTCTGAGCCCTGGAAACAGATACGAGTGCAGGGAGGGGCTGGTGCACCATGGAGCCCAGGCCTAGGCCCCTCCGGTGCTGGCAGGACAATGGGCGCGAGGAGGGAGCTCCCTGGAGACAGGAAGAGAGCGGGGTTTTCCAGGTGCACTAGACAAGGTCGCACCTCAGGAGAGGGTGCGACGTTTAGGCCAGCCCAAGAGCAGTCAGGGTGGGCTCCATTGTGCCGCTTCACAGACAGGAAACTGTGGTCCACAGAGGTGCCAGGCATGACCCCGCACCTCCCTCATGGATCTCTGCTGCATTCCCGTACCTCACCTCAACCAGATTCTGGGGCTTGTCTGCCCAGCTCCCCATGACCTCGGAGAAAGCCAATGGCTGCCAGAGGAACCGCCCACCGGGGTCCAAGCCAGAGCCCACTCCCACCCCTACTATGTTCCCAGCCCCGCCAGACCACCTCCACCTCCTAGCAGGGACATGCCAACCCGGACCCAAAACAAACACCCGCAACCCCCCACCCCCCAGACACCTCCACCCACACCCTCATCCACCACGCCCGGCAGCTGCCCCGGGTGAGCAGAGCAGGTGAATCAGGTGTTTAGGGGCTGGGCAGAGAGAGGTCTGGCCTCTGCAGCCTGTTTCTGCTTCTGCCTGTAGCCTGGGCCAGTCAAGCAGTGAATATGTTTGTCTGGGAGCCCGAGTAGATCCCCAGGAACAGGCCCTGGAGAAAGCAAGGGAGGAAGACGGGCCAGGCTGCCCTGGCTGGGGGTGGGGGTTGGGGGAGCCCTTCGCCTCCCTGGTGTCAGTCATCTGGAGATGGCCTCTCCTCCCTGGAGTCAGGGATGGCATGGAGTGACAGCAAGCACTGTCTGAGACAGTCATGCCAGCAGGTCCCTAAGTTGGGCAGGGGCAGGAGCCAGGACCCAGGGCAGAGAGCTGAGGCTGGGCCAGAATGCCTGTCCCGTGGCTTGCCTTTCTCCACTTGAGCTGGCCTGTCCTGGCCCCAGTCCTGTCCATGCAGGTGGGGATGGCGTGGGGCGCGGGTTGGCGGCTGGCCCTGGGTGGCACAGGCAGGCCTCCATCCAGGGCTTGAGGATAGGGGGCTCTGCATGGCCCCATCAGGCTCCAGAAGGCCCCCTTGGCAACTGAGATATGGCCCCAGATAGGAGCAGGAGGCCTGTCTGACCACCCTACCTGGGGCAGCTGCCATCAAAACCCCGGGAAGCCTCTCCAGGTTTCCAGGCTCATTTCTGGAGATAGAGGTGGAGCCTGGCTCCCATCCTTGGCCTGGGTGCACAGGGAAAGGGAGATCAGACGTGGGGCAGGTGATGGGTCCGGCAGACACCCCTCTTCCATGCCCACCTCCTCCCCAAGAGGGCATTCCCGGGAAGGGTGGGGCACGCCCCTAGGAGCTGCCGACGGCTGGGGAGGGCAGTGGGGGACAGCCCTCGGAGCACAGTCCCAGGCCTGATGGGAGCTGGAGGCTTGGGCTCTGCTCCCTGTTCCCTCACGTGTGTGTCCTTACATGGCAGTTTCTTTAGCATTTCGGACTGAGGGTCGTAGGGCTCCTGGCATTCCAGGAGTGCCAGGGCTCATTTGACAGACACCAGTGAAACGTGCAAACAAAAGCAGAAGGCCTTGCTGGGCTCACTGTCAGAGGGCTGTGTGACAGCGGACTCTGGGTCAAGCAGCTGGCGCTGCCATCTGCCCGGGACTCCTTATGTGCCAAGGCCCGAGCCACCCCAAAGGCCTCGGGAGGGCCTGATCCTTCATGGGTGCTCATGCTGCCTCCTTCCTGGGTGGGCTGGGATCTTTATGACAGTCCGCAGCGCCCAGGGCCTTGGCCTCCTGCAGACGCAGGGGACCTGGGGTCCGGTGGAAAGTGTTTCTGCGTCCCTGCTGGGTGGCAGCCACGGAGGCACCTCCTCGGACCTTAGTTCTTTCCACCTGGATCCGCCGCCCCACGGGCAAGTGTCCCCAGGGTATGGAGATTGGGGACGCCCCCGGGGCCAGGTCTCCCGCCCCCACGACCGGGTTCTTTGCGCCTGAGCGGGGGGAGAGCTGTGCAGGCCGGGGGCACAGGCTTCATCTGGCTCCGCAGGGCGCAGAGTCACATACGGAAACGGAAGCTCAGAGAGGATGATGGCCTTGCCCAATATCGCCCAGGCGGTGCGGGGCGCCGCTCCCCGCTCCCCGGTGGAGGGTGGATGGGGGCGCAGACCCCCGGGGCCTGGGGAGGGCGGCCTGCACGCCCCAGAGCTGAGCCGGGAGCCCCACGGAGTCTGCGGACACCTCGCTGCGTGGCGTGCACGTGTCTATACCAGAGAGCCCGACCCGGGCGTGGGGGCGAGGGTGTCACTCCTGTAAGGACGAGGGACCTGGCCGCGCCCCCACCGAGCTGGGGCAGATGGAGGCGAGTGGCCCCGGGAAGAAAGCGGAGGAGCGTTAAGCGCTAAGCCACGGGGAAGGCGGGGCCACGGGGCGCGCTCGAGGGCGCGCGGTCCCAGTGGGCCCGGAGGGCGCTCGGGGGCCGCGCCGTCGGGAGCTCGGGGCGCCCCCCCCCCGCACGGCGCCCGTGGCGGCGCGGGTCCGGGCGGGGCGGGCAGGGGCGGCGCCAGGCGGCGGTGACGTGCGCGAGGGACGTGCCGCGCGAGCGGCTGGAGCCCGGAGGCGCCCCCGGCGCGGCGCCCGGCAGCGAGACGGGCAGAGGCGCGCGTCGGCTGAGCGGCGGCAGGTAGGCGCGGCCCGGATGCTGGGCGCGGGCGGGTGCCTGGGACCCTCGGGGCCACCCGGGAGCCGCCCGGCGTGGGGGCGGCGCCCGGGCCCGCGCTTTCGCCCCTCGCCCCTTCTCTCGGTGAGGGGCGCCCCGCACGGACGAGCCTCACGCCCCGCAGCGCCCTACACCAAGGGGCCCCGGGGACCCCCTCCGCGCCCGGGGACCGCAGCCGCCCGACCTCGCCTTCCCGGCCACACCTGGGCGCCCCTCAGTCGGGCGCCCCTGGGGTCTGGGCTCGGGCCAGGAGGCGGCTGCCCAGCGGCCGAGCCGGGTCCCGGGTATGAATAGCTGCCGGGGCGCGCGGGCTATATTTGGTGGGGCTGCCACCTGCCCGGGCCCCCTCCTCGAAGGGGTGGGAAGCACGTGCGCTCCCGCGGGCGAGGCGCGGAGGGGGTGCCCACGGGCGGCCCTCTTCTTCAGCACCTGCCCCTTCTGGCCGCCACCCTGAACACTCACCAACCCACAGCTGCCCTGCGGCGCCGGCTTCCAGCCTGGACCCAGGGCAGAGAGGCGGGGGCCCCTTCCAGAGTCAGGCTGAACTAAGGTCGCCCCGCAGCCCTCCCAGGTCCCTACCTGTGGGAAAACCAAGCGGGGCCCCAGGCGCCTCAGCGTTTTTATCTGGAAAGTGGGTTCACAGTGCCCCTGCCCGGGTGCTGGGCCAGCTTGGTGGCCGGCAAGCCTGTGCGTTCAGGGGTGTCTTGGCCACCGGGTCGCCTGGAGTCTGGGTAAGGGATAGTGCGCTTCTCATCCAAGAGGCCCTGAGCTGCTCCTTCAGAGCTGCCTGGGCTGACGGAGTCACCCTGCGTTGATCGTGAGAGGCTGAGTTTCCGAGGGACAGCACGTGGCAACTGGACCCTCACCCATGAAACCCCAGCCACGGGGGCTTGTCCAAAGCCAAGAGCAGGGGTGGGTGCTTTGTGTGCAAGTGGGTCCCAGGGGTCTCCTGCCTCATTCTGAAGGCCCAAAGGTCTGCTGGGGTCATGTGGGTGCTGAGAGGGACAGGAACAAAAGCCAAGTGTGTCGTGGAGGCTGGACTGGGCCCCATGGTGCAGGCAGTGGCCCCTGTGATGGGAGGTCTCCCCCCAGAGGGGCTCTGAGGGCACCGTGGCAGGGCCTCGGCAGGTGTGGGGACTTCCTGCCCAGCAGTCTGTGATGTGCACACAGCCTGGGGTGGGCACTGGGAGGCCTGGCCCCAAAGCAGGCTCTGCAGTGACCCGGTGTGACCTTGGGCAAGGCTTGAGATCCCGGAGGCAATGGCTCTCACTGACTCTAGCTGGACATCTGTTTGGAGGGGCCATAAGGAGGGGGGTTTGTGCTCCCCAGGTCAGCGGCCAGGAAGTGTGTGTGTGGGGGGGTATGTGGGATCCCACGCACAGGCCAGTGATGCCCCCTGTGCTGGGCATGACTCGCTCCAGGGCGGGTCCCTGCAGTGACCTGGCTGGTGTGGAGGGGAAGGGCCAGTGCTGCTCCTTGAGGTGAGGAGGCTGGGCCGTTCCGTCTGGGAAGTGACGGGTGGAGACACGCAGCAGGGCCATCCACCCGCCCATCGGAGGCGCCTGCGGATCGGGCCTGGGGCGCACCTGGCACTGGGGCTCCTCAGGGCGGTGCCTGGGCGAGGGCAGACCTTCCGGCCTCGCCCACATCTGTGAAATGGGTGGTGTGGGGAAGCCAGGCCCGGAGCCTAGGAGTTTTCAACAAATCGGGCCGAGCCGCGCTGCGCTGGGGGAACCAAGGGGTCCCCTTCAGTGCGCAGCCGCTCGCTGACCCCGGGCGCCCCGCGCACCAGCCAATACGGTAGGACCAGGAAGGGCGCGTACTCCAGGCAATACGGCGCGGCTCCTCCCATGGCGCGGTCACGTCCCCCACGTCCCGCGGCCCGCGAGCCGCCGGGCAGAGCTCCCGCCCCTTCCAGTCCCGAGTCTCCACCCTGGTGGTACCCGCCCAGCCCGGCGGGGAGGTGGTGGGAGAACGGAGCCCCGGGGTTAGCGGAAGGAGCTCGCCGCGGCTTTGGCCTCAGGGCCCTGGCTTTAGGGGGCGCGGCTTGCAGGGCGGTGAGCAGTGGGGCCAGGTGTCCACGTGGCCTGCAGGCCAAGCACTCCCAGGCTGGGCAGGGTCCTAGCCTGGGGCAGGCGCGGCTTCTGGCCTGCTCTGACTTCCACTGCCTCTAGAGGAGGGCGCTCCCAACAGAGTAAGCCCCCAAACGTCCCCGGGGCCACCTGCTGTGGCCTCCTCACCACAACGGGGGATGGCGTTGGAAGGGGCAGCGGCTCAGAGGAGGGGGCCCGGGGCACGTCCCAGCTGGCCGACGAGGCTGGGATTACCGGCCTTTGCAACAAGGCGAGCCCGCCTGGGAGCTGCCAGGGTACCAGGCATGCAGTGGGGGGCTGCGTGGTCAGTTGGGGATGGGGTGGAGGACCTAGGCCAGGCCTAGCAGCCAGGGTTCAGGGGATCATACTGGGGCGGACCCTTGCCCAGCACCCACCTCCTACCTCCCCAGAGGATCTCGTCACAGCCGTGCACACAGGTGGGGGCAGTGGGGAGGTGGGGGGATCCCGCACCAGGCCTGGGAAGGGGGCAGGGCAAGGGCATCCTGGATCTGCCGGGTTACCTGTTTGCACCACTGGGGCAGTAGGGGAAGCAAGATGGGACTCTGAGGCCCTCCCTTCTCCCAAGAGCCCAGCACCCCCCTGCCCACAGCCACCCCCACAGGCTTCAGGGGACTTGGGGCTCAAGAAGCCAGGCACTAGCCACAAGGGGCTCCCTTGGTGCTCAGGTATGTCTCACAGGCCTCCTGGCATGGATGAGTCCTGCAAGGAATGTAATTGTTCTTTCCTACCCCACCTGCCTGGAGCCGGTCCCCAAGGTCTGGGACCCCAATCGGAGACCCCGCCACCAACGCTAGAACGCACACTTTCTGAGCACTTGGGGTGGGCTGCAGGGTCTGGGGCCAGCAGCCACCACGCTGAGCCTAGGGACGTGCCTCGTCCTGGAGGCCCAAGGTGGGTGAGGGGACTGCAGTACTGCGGCCCTTGTAAGGGGAGCATGCCGGGCTGCACTGGCGTAGCGGCAGGCCTGTGGGCTGGGGCCGAGTGGTGGGAGGGGCCCCCAGCGGTGGGAGAGGCCAACAGGACACGGGGGTGCGAGAGGTCTCCAGGGGGTGATGTGCAGAGGTGCGCTGGGTATTGTTGGCACCGGGATGGAACCCAAAGCCGGGGAGTTTGGGCAGACAAGGCCGCGCTGGGGAGGGTGAGGAGAATGTGGCAGGCCACCAGCTGGGTGCTGGGGGGCTTGGAGGCTGGCATTCTTGACCCGAGGGAGAAGCTGGCAGGAGTGGCTGCTTCAGGAGGCTGCAATGGGCGCTCAGATGTGTGGTCTGCTGATCAGGTCACTCCCAGGGGCCTCATGCTCACTTCTCCTTGGGCAACCCTCTGCTCAGCTTCCAGCTCGGAGCCTTGTCTGGCCTAGAAGTGGGCACACCCCACCTTGGGGATCAGCTTTCTGAAGCCCAGAGGGCGGGTTATTTCTGGGCTGGGGACGTGGTTTGCATGCTTCCCTGGGAGAGTAAATGTCACCAAAGGCCAGCCGGCCAGTGCACACCCATGGATGTGCTAGCACCACCTCTGTCTGCACTGCCGTGAGGGCCCAGCCCCCTGAGGGGGCCGCTCCTCCCGCCCCAGGTCTAGAGTGGGCAGCACCAGGGCTGTGCCTGGAACCTCAGCCAGCCTGTGCCTCCGCTGCCCCAGGCCCCAGAGGCAGACTGGGTGGCGAGGCCTTCTTGCTCTTGGGAATCTTGGCCCCCTTCTCTCCCCCTGCCCCATACAGACATGACCCTGCTGAAATCCCTTTGCCCAACCTAGAGCCACCACCCGTTGGCCAACTGAAACCTTGCTGAGAAACCTCACTTTGAGCACCCTAGTGTGGGAATGGGGCAGGGCCGTTTCCATGTGCCTGGCACCCCAGGCAGGGGGGTTTGCTGGGAGAGATGACCGTGCTGGGCCTCAGTTCAGGCACAAAGTTTTGCCCCTCCAACATGAGCCTCCTGGGGTAGCCACTTGGCCCACGCAGGCCCCGGAACACACCACATCCTCCTGATCTTGGCACCTGCCCTCTGCTCACCCTGGTGGGTGCTGTTCAGGGGACTCCCCATGTCCCACAGACTGCCAGCAGGCAGGAGGGCCTCAAAGGTTGGGATGCCTGTGACCCCAACGAGCACCAGGCAAATGTCAGGGAAAGGCCCTGTTTTGTGACCTGAGGTATATAGAGTTGGCCTATTTCTAGTTGTTGGTTCCAGACATGCTCCTCTCCTTTGCCTCTGCAGGGACCACTTGACTTATTTTAAGAAGTGCAATAAATGTCTATCAGCCCACAGCCCAAAGCAGCCGCGACCTCCCGGGCACCCCAGGGCCACACTAGCTGCTGCCCTTTGTCCTGAGTGTGGGGTTCCCATGCTTTCTGCCTTAAATGGTATTACTACATCACAGTGCCTTCCTAAAATGTACATTTTCCTTTACATTAGACCTTGAAGTTTAATGCCACTGGGATAAGGGCTCTCTGCCGCTTGCCGCCCCCACCTAGTATTCTGGATTTGGGGTGATTCGCCCTTTTGTCCAGGCCCAGGCCTGGGGCTTCATGGTCAGAGGCAAGGCTCTGGAGGGCCTGGGACAGAGCCACACCAAACCTGTGCCCACTGTCCAGGCAGAGGCCCCCGGCCTCACTCCAGAGTCCTTCCCAGGTTCTGGGTCTGCCTTAGGTACGGAAGTGGGCCACCCAAGGCTGTGCCAGTCAAGAGGACTGGAGAGCAAGGGGCAGGAGGTGCAGCCGGGACACACGGGGACTCTCGTGGGCAGGTGAGCAGGTGATGGAGGGGCGCTCAGGTGCTGCTGGCTCTGGCCTCCCGCTTAGAAGTTCCTGGGCATCGGCGCAGGGGAATGTTGACACCACACAGTCGGCAAACGCCACACACCAGGGCTCCTTCCTCCCAGACAGCTGGCTGATGGCACCCGGCCCGTGAGGAGAGGGCCAGGCTTCAGAGGGCAGCAGCGCAGGAAGGACTGAACTAGCCGTGGTCTTGGAACTGGCCTCCTGTCCCCACGCCTGCAACGAGGCTGACCCTCCTTGAAACAGCTTCTGTTCGGTGAGGTGGAGGGACAAGGCCCCCAGGCTGCTCCTTGGGATGAGGGGATTTCTGGTACCAGGTCAACTGGAGGGGCAGGGATGATGGATGGAGGGCAGGACCTTCAGCCAGAAGCAGGGCCCCAGCATTCCAAGCAAGTGTACCTCCCAACAAGCTAAGTTTCTGAGGCTTAAGAACAGGAAGGGGTGTGGGCTGAGGCAGGTACAGCCAGTCGGACCCTCCTTGCCTAAGCAGCCTGGGGCCGGAAGAGTTTGCTCCAGGGGATGGACAGGAGCCCCACCCCTGCCCATGCTTCCCCACCTGAGGGGTCAGGACCCCAGCAGCCGACAGGTGCCTTCTTACCTGGGCTCTGCGCCTGCCCCAGGCCCAGTCTCTCCCCCAGAACAGCTGCCTCCTGTGGTTGATCACTGCGTGGGGGCAGTCGGCACTGGCAGCGAGCGGGTGGGCAGGGGCAGTGAGGCAGGGAAGGACCAGAGGGCCATGAGTGATGCCCACCTGCCTCCTGGGTAGCCCTGCGCTGCCCAGCGCCCCAAGCCCCCTGGCAGCACAGCCTCCCTTCCTCTCCAGGCTCTCCCTTGGAGCTGCGGTGTGGTCCTGGGGGCCCTGCTCCCCTGGGGGTGGGAGGGCAAGGCTGGTCGCATCCAGATTCAGGCCTCAAGGGACACCACCCACAGACGAGGCTCCGGGGGGTGGCAGGTGCTGGCTGCCAGAACCTCACCGGCAGCAGCGGTAGGCTGCTTCCCGGCACGGGGTCAGGCGGGAGGACGGGGCCTGGCTGGGGTCTGCTTGCCTCAAGGGGTAACCCGAGACCTGGCTGAGCCCAAAAAAGCCACTGCCCTTTACGCCAGCTGTGTGGGAGCAGGCCAGGCCTGCTCGGAGGGCGGGCGCTCAGGGAACAAGGCACCGGCCCAGAGCCGGCCTCCTGCCGGGGCTGAGGCCTGGGGAAGCAGCGCGTGGCCCGGGTGCCAGCCCTCAGGTGTGTCTGTCCCTGCACTGCGGGGCTGTGACTCGCTGCCAGCTCAGCCCGGCTTCCTCCTCCTCAGGGACGCAGAACAAGACCTCCTGGCCATGGGAGGGGCTGCGGTCGACGAGGGCCCGACGGGCGTCAAGGCTCCCGACGGGGGCTGGGGCTGGGCCGTCCTCTTGGGCTGCTTCGTCATCACGGGCTTCTCCTACGCCTTCCCCAAGGCGGTCAGCGTCTTCTTCAAGGAGCTCATGCGCGAGTTTGGGATCGGCTACAGCGACACAGCGTGGATCTCCTCCATCCTGCTGGCCATGTTGTATGGGACAGGTGAGGGGCTGCCATGCCTGGGGCGGCCGCCCCTGGGGGTTCACCCAGTTCCATTCTGGTGACGAGCCCCACACAGGCAGGAAGGCCTGGGGTTGGGGGCCTCAGGGGCCCTGGAGGGAAGCCCTCCAGAGCAGAGCTCCTGCGAGAAAGCAGCGGGTCTCCGAGGGCCACGCGGGCATGGGCTACAGCCCCAGGGGCGTCTTTACAGCTGCTCGGTTCTGGATGCCTACACAGACCACCCAGGAGAGACTGCTGGCACGGCTGGGCGAGTGGGGGGCTTCCACTGGCCATGGTGCTTTGCTCAGCATGGGCAAGTGGGAGCTGAGCTGCAGCACCTGGTACTGTCTGCTCTCCTGGTGTCGGGGGCTGGAGCAGGGGCTTTGGGGAGGGATGCTGCCCCAGGCAGGGTCCCAGCAGGCACAGGAGAGACTGGCCCTTGCACCCCACTTCCTCCTCTGACCCCCGCAGGCCCGCTCTGCAGCGTGTGTGTGAATCGCTTTGGCTGCCGGCCCGTCATGCTTGCGGGCGGCCTCTTGGCATCCTTGGGCATGGTGGCTGCGTCCTTCTGTGGAAGCATCATCCAACTCTACCTTACCACTGGGGTCATCACCGGTGAGTGGGGCCCAGCCATGGTTGGGGTGGTCTGGGTGTGTTTGCTCTGGATGGTAAAGAATGGGGCAGCGTGCCCTGGTGGGGCCCCTGGGGTGCAGTGTGGAGTGTCCTCCCACCAGGGCGCCAGCCTGTCCTTCGTTCCGTCTCTCCTGGGCATGTCAGTTGGTGACTGACTCCGTACACACATCGGGCTCCCTCACGGCGACACCCATCAGACTCACAGGCAGACCCACTGAGGCCAAGCCTGTGCTGGGGAGGCAGCAGGGGGCCGGGGTCAGTGGGCCTGCACCTCACCGCCGTCCCCCTTCCAGGCTTGGGTCTGGCACTGAGCTTCCAGCCCTCACTCATCATGCTCAATGGCTACTTCAGCAAGCGGCGCCCCATAGCCAATGGGCTGGCGGCTGCTGGCAGCCCCGTGTTCCTGTGTGCCCTGTCCCCGCTGGGGCAGCTGCTGCAGGACCACTTCGGCTGGCGGGGTGGCTTCCTCATCCTCGGCGGCCTGCTGCTTAACTGCTGCGTGTGCGCCGCGCTCATGAGGCCCCTGGAGGTGCCCCGGCCAGGCTCAGGGCCTGGACCTCAGCGGCCATCCAGGCGGCTGCTGGACCTGAGTGTCTTCAGGGACCGCGGCTTCATCATCTATGCTGTGGCCGCCTCCATCATGGTGCTTGGGCTCTTTGTGCCACCCGTGTTCGTGGTGAGCTATGCCAAGGACCTGGGTGTGCCCGACACCCAGGCTGCCTTCCTGCTCACCATCCTGGGATTCATCGACATCTTCGCCAGGCCCACCGCCGGCTTCGTCACTGGGCTCAAGAAGGTGCGGCCCTATTCCGTGTACCTCTTCAGCTTCGCCATGTTCTTCAATGGCTTCACCGACCTCACTGGCTCCACGGCCAGTGACTATGGCGGCCTGGTGGTCTTCTGCATCTTCTTTGGCATCTCCTATGGCATGGTGGGCGCCCTGCAGTTCGAGGTGCTCATGGCCATCGTGGGCACCCAGAAATTTTCCAGTGCCATCGGTCTCGTGCTGCTGCTGGAGGCCATAGCCGTGCTCATCGGGCCCCCATCGGGAGGTGAGTGCCGGGCACCCCTGCCCTCCCTAGGGAGAGGACCCCCACCCCGACCCGCACACTCCAGCACAGCCAGAAGGTCGACGCGCTGTGCTGCCTCTCAGGGACAGGCCTGGCCCACATGGGAGGGGGCCGCAGGCAGGTGCACTCCCAGATGACGGGTGCGGTGGTGGCCTGGGAGGACAGTCCTCCTCCTCCTCTCTGGTGCCCCCCATGCTGGTGGGGGCACAGCTGAGGCAAGGATCAGCTTTTGTTACGTCAGGTCTTTGGTGGCCGGAGAGATCCCGGAGTGGGATTTGCGACGACATGGCCCTGGGGGCAGCCTTGCCGAGGTCCAGGCTGGGCCTCTCCCCAAGTGTGGGTCTCCCCAGCTGGCCCTGTTGGTCCCCGCCCAGCAACCCCGAGAGCAGCAGGGCTGCGTCTCAGGCCTCTAGCTCCTTCAGAGGGGCCCAGGCAGTTCCTGTGAGGACCGCTGGTGGGGGGCCTCCAAGGAGGCAGATGGTGGGGCCGGCTCCCTCCAGGCCTCCAGCAACCCTCCACCCCGTGAGACCTGCCTGTACCCACGAGGCTCCAGACTGGTGACCACTGGTCCCCAATGCCAAGATGTAGGGGTGAGTGGAGCCTTGGGCAGACACTGTCCCCTTTGCAGGCAAGCTCCTGGACACAACGCACGTCTACCAGTACGTGTTCCTCCTGGCCGGGGCCGAGGTGCTGGCCTCCTCCCTCGTACTGGCGCTGGGCAACCTCTTCTGCATCAAGAAGAGGCCTGAGGCGGCCCCGGAGGAGCAGCGCCACAAGCCCCCTGCGGACGTGAGGGTGGACTCACGGGAGGTGGAGCACTTTCTGAAGGCAGAGCCGGAGAAAAACGGGGAGGTCACGCACACCCCAGAGACCAGTGTCTGAGTGCAGGCCGCGGGGGCAGCGAACAACAGACACTGTCAACGCTTTTTATTTATTTCACCAACAGGACTAGCTGGGTGGGGCCGTCGTTCAGCAGCGGCAGCGCATCGTCGCCTCATCAGTATTTTTCGGGGGAGGTGGTGGGGTGGGAACCGTGTCATTCCAAAGCAGATCTGTGATGAAACGAAGCTGGGAGGACCCAGCTTGCTGACCTGGAGTGGCCTGGTGCCCACCACTGGGCTCAAGGACCTAGAAACCCACACTTCGGAGACAATGCAACTTTAATTGGAGGGACAGCTGGGGTACGGATGTGACGAGCCCTCCCTCTGGCCCCCCGAGTGTCTAAGGGACAGAGCTCCCTCCCTTGCCCTCTGCGAGTCTGAAATAAACAGTGTGGGAGCAGCCCTCTAGGAAGGCCTTCCCAGAGCTGCAGGAGTTTGAGTCTGTGTAGCTGGGTGGTCTGACCATCAGCCCCAAATCTCTCATCAACCTGGGTAATTTACAAGTGGTTCTGGTCTTTTGTCAGCCAAGCCAACTAAGCGCTACTGTTCTGGACCCTGCTGTGCCGGCCCCAGGCAGCTCAGAGCATCCACGCAGGGCCCTGGTGGCTGGCAAGGGTGTGGCCCTCACTGGGAAGCCCCTATGAGGTGTGTGCACTTAAACCAAGACATGCATGTGACTTCTCCTTAGCGTGTGTTCAAAGGGACATTCCTGCCTTCCATATTTTCTGCCCTCGGTTGGCTGACAGCTGCCCTAGCGGTCAGTGCTGGCCAGGCACCTGATCCCCATCCTCCTCATCCAGCCCCGCTCGGCCTCGCCCCCTGTATCTCACACCCACCTGCTCTCGTGGCCAGTGGCGACCTGTGTGGCTGGGAGCTGGTCAGAGGCTGCTAGGGCCGCCTCAGCAGGTGGTGCGTCGTGGGCGCTGGGGACGGCAGCGAGTGCCCTGGCGGGCCGCGTGCAGCCGGAGAGATGCCACGTCCCTGCTCCTCTGCAATGAAAAGCAAGCGAGAGCTCACGTCTCGGGCCCACCCAGAGACACTGCCCCCCGAGGGACACCACCCTCCTGCTTCCACCTGCCTTGCAGCTCTGCACACCTGGGCACCTGCCTGCAGCCCACCTGCACTTCTGTGGCCCTGGGCCTCACCTGATTCCCATAATGGCCTTCCCATCCCCTCTGCCAAGCTCAGACTAGAGGCAGTGCCAACAGTTGAGGGGCAGGGTGGAGCCTTGTATCTACTGACCACATGTGTGAGGTAGGCCAGGCAGAGCCCCTGGGCAAAGCTGAGACGGGCACACCCTGCTTGTTATGTCTCCAAGAGATGGCCCAACTAGGGTCACTGCAACTGCCTACCTACCTGGGCCCAAGGGGAAGGGGGAAGAGGGAAGAGGCAGAGGGCAGCCTGTCCACACACCTCCCTCGAGGGCACACCCCCTACCCGTCAGGGCCAGTGGGGCTGTGCACACCCACTCCCTTCTCCCCCAGCCTGGGGCCTCCTGCAGCAAGCTGAGTGCTCAAGGGGCTGAGCACCCCACCGGTGTCTCTTCACCCTCACCCTGAGCTACATCATCCCTGCCAGCCAGGAGCAGCAGGAAGTGGGTGGCCCTCCCATCCCCTGCCTGCACCCAAAGGGCCTGGCCGGTATGATGACTGGTGGCCCCCTCAAGTCCTGCTCTGGGGACACAACTGAGGAATTCAAGATGGTCAACACATCAGGGATGCCCACTGAGGGTGGTTTGGGTAGAAGCCTGGCCTCCCTTGGCCTCAGGAATTTAGGGCCCATCTGGTCCTCGGCCGGCACTGTGGTAGAGACACCAGGAGGCCCCAGGACCTCCTTCTGCCACGGCAGCAACATTAGCTCCACCCGACTGGGGGCTGGTGTTGGGGCCCAAGGGGGAGGGTGGGCAGACGTCTTGTCTGCCTGGTCTTCTTGTTCCAGATGCTCCCAGCTGTGCCCAAGACACAGAGAGGAAACCTGTTCAGGGAGCTGTGGCTGCCAGGGCTGAGGGCCCCAGGAGGGCAGCTCAGTGAACTGTCAGCGCCCTCCTGCCGTCCCCACCAAAGGAGGCTCACACCCAGTATCCCAGGAAGACCCCGTTACATAGATGCCACCCACACATCAGCCCAAATGAGAGGCAGGGATACACAAGCCCGGCACCCTGGCTGCTGCCCAGACCCTGACATCCAGTGGGCTGCCTAAGGGGACTCTGGTGCTGCCCAGGATCTAGAGGACCCACCGGAGGGCCTTCCTGGTTCTTCCTACAGCCTGATCTGGTCAAGACAGAACGTGGCAGATGACCCCTGAACACACACCTTCACAGTGCTGGAGGTGCTCCCTCCAGAGGCGCCCCCAGGGAGAGAGGACGGCCCTGCTGCAACACAGGGCCTTCCAGGAGGCTCCAGCAGCGCCTCCATGGGGATGAGGGAAGGCTGCGACATGCTCGGCGAAGCACTGAGCCTGCGCTCTCGGGTCAAGGGTCCAGGGAGCTGGACGGGCAGACGCTGAGGGGAGGCAGTGCCCTGGCGCCTGCCCTGCTTGGGCCCCGAGAGGGCTGGATGGGCCCCGGCAACAAGCAGACGTCCTTGGCCTGGGTAACCACAGAGGTGCTGTGAGAGACTGGCCGGCAAGCTGCTGTGGCAGGGGTTCTCCTGGCAGCCAGCTCCTCAGGGGGTGTGCCTGGGCCAATGGTGCCACCCCTGCACCTTCAACAAATGGCTGAACAGACAAACAGATGCTCCCTTCCCAGATGCTGTTTGTCCTATTAGAAAGACTAACCTGGGGTGGGGATGGAGCCCAGGAACAGAGGGCCATGCCCGCAGGGAGAGGAGCCACCAGGCCTGGGCCTCTTGGTCCAGGTAGGGGCCCCCTTGGAAGCCACCTCACAGGCACTACATGTATCCGTGGGCAGCAGGGCTGAGGCACCGTGCCAGCCACTGCACCATCCACCTCCCCAGAAAACCCAAGGCAGGTGGGAATATTTCCTTCCCCGCCTGCCTGGAGGGCCACGCCCATCAGGGACCTATTTTGCAAAGGCAGCTAGCGCCAGGAGAGAGGGGACCTGCGGAGACCCTTACATGGACTGGCACATGCTCCATCCCGCTTGCCCCCAACCAGCTTACAAACCATACCGATGACACCAAGACAGACTCAAACCTGGTGAAAACTCCCCAACTGATGAAATAAAGACCACGTGGCAGGGTGGGAAAGAAGGCAGAAGTCACTGTGAATTTATTATCACACGGTGGTTAAGTACACAGACACAGTGGTCATACAAATGTGCAGTTCAGAGACTGGCTGATACAGACATTCCAACTACGTTTCCCGCAGGTCGCACGGGGGGGACTGAGTACTGGGAGGACCGCACCACCTACAGCCATACTGCTGAGGACCGAGGACCAGTCAGCTTCCCCAGGGAAGACCTGTGTGCAAACAGCAGAGGCTCCTTGTACCGTCCCGGCCCAGTACCAGGGACTGCAGCTGCTAACCTGTCTGGAGGGAAAGCCCACCTCTGAAGGCAGCACTGGCCTATAATGAAAGCCCCCAACTCAGCCTGACCCACCCCAGCACCCCCCTGCACACCGAGGAACAGCCCCACCCAGCCAAGTCCCCACATCCAAAAACAGACAGTAGGCAGGATCTCGGGATTCAGAAAGAAGCAAACAGCCACACTGTGTGCCATCGATGCACCCCAGTCAGGGCAGGGTGCCCTGGGCCAGCACCTGGGCTGGAGGGCTTCAGGAGCAGGAGGGGAAAACAGATGCAGACACCTCGGGTCCCTAGCTTCCTACAAGCACCCCGATTCCCAGACAGACCCTGGGCAGCAGGGGGACAGGAAGTGGGAGGTCTGTGAACAGGTGCTAGACCTCGTTTCCCAGGGCAGGGGCTCCTGCCGGAGCTCAGCACGGCAAGGTCTTTCTGGCTGGACCCGGCTGCTCTGCTGAGTGACTAGGTCCCGACAGGGATCACCAAAGTGCAAGACATACCTGCCCCCATGACCAGGCTGGCCAGGTCACTCGGCCCCTGCTAAGGAGATGCCCACCAGCCTTTCCGGGCAAGACGCCCCTTGGCTTTGAGCAGAGATGGTAACTCGGACTAAGGGCCAATCTGCACATTACAATACAGCCTATTTAGGTAACTCCCCAAATTTAAAGGCATTGAGGCAACGACCACCACCAGAACCGCCAAACGTGACTCCAAGGAGAGGCCCACACTTGCTCACAACCCTCTCCTGAGGGAGTGGTGACGCCCATGCAAAGCCTCTGCTCCCGCCACGCTGAGCTCCCTGCTTCCTCCTTTCCTTGCTGCATCTGCTGGGAGCAGCGCTGGGCCCTGCTGGAGTCGACAACCTCTAACCAAGCTGGCTGCAAGGCCCCTCGCACTTCCATGCCACGCAGGCATTCTTACAGTGGGGACAGGGGAGCGACAGCCAAAACCAGGTCGATGAGGTCACAAGACAGCACACAACATACACGCACATCACTTACACATACGTATGCGTGTGACAGAATCCAGACGAGAAAACCCTCTCCACAGGGACCACACCACAAAACCCACGAAACACAGACCACGCAAGTTCACGTGTGCTCAGCTCCCTGCCTCTCCATTCCACAGAAACGCCAAGCCAGCATCTTTGTTTCAGGATTCTTTAAAGTCAACATCTTTTTAAGACCGCGGAAACAGACAAGAAGGAAACAATAAAAAGACAGATTTCTTTACACAGATTTAAGCCAGTAATTTTTAGCAAAATGATACAAAACTGTCTTAGCCAAGTAGAAGACAGGAGTTACAGTGGGCTCGTCAGGAAGCATGGGTGCGCCACGCCGGCGGGAGGGCCGAGAGGCTCTTGAACGGGAGTCTGATTCTCTGCCACTGTCTCTCACTCTCTGCGTTTCCTTCCAGCCCCATTATGACCGAGTTCACGTGGTGGGCCTCGGCAGCAGCCCCCGGCGATGGCAGCACTTGGAGTCTGTCCGGTTTAGTTTGTTTCCCCCATGGGCGTCGCTGGGTGGGCGGCCTGGAGAGCTCCCGGTGTTAACATTTCGGTTCTAGACCGGGAGGGGGGCGTGTCACTAGTAAAGCCATTGTAACAGAGTAGATCAGCCATGCATTGTCTGCCCTTCACAGCAAAAAGGAGAGTTCTCATCGGTGCACGACAGACTGAAGACCACTGGAAGCCACCCGACCGGGAATCTGTCGGAGCCAAAGCACAGGAGAAGGTCAGCATGAGGCCAGAGGAATGGGCCGGTCAGCCTTGGGCACAAAACACCAGTGGCGGTGCCCTGGGGGAGGGGACACAGATGCCGCCTAGCCCATCTGGCCACCCACACCCCAGCCACTGCGGAAGGTCCCTCTGCGGCCAGGCCAGGCGCTCAGCAGAACAAGTGACAGGAAGATGTGGAAGAAGATGCATGCAGGTGAGAAGGGCCAGGGGCCGCAGAGCCAAGAGGCCCAGGAATGATGGACCCGCGTCCATGCTGGCAAGAGATATTGGCTCCAAGCCCACTTCCTGGGAAGTAACCCGGTGTTTTACAAATGGGGCCAGGCTGTGTGCAGGAACTGGGATGCCCCCTGGGGGCAGACGTGAAAAGGAGCTCCCATCCAGACGTCTTCAAGAGCGCACGCGGCCACAGAAGGACAGCAGGCCCGCGGCAGGACTGTGCTGACAGACACTGCAAGCCCGGGCCGGGAGCGGAAGGCATCCTGTGCTGCCAACAGGAGGGAAGCACGGCCTGCACACCCAGCCATGCAGCAGCGGCGGAGGGACAGGCGGCTACAGCTGACGGGTTCCTACAGACAACGGCACGGACAAGATGCGGAGCAGAGCCCGAGCTCGAAAAGAAAAACAAACGAGGACAGAAATAAATGCGGAAGGAAGAGGTGACATAGCCAGGGCGGCAGAAACCACGAGGAGTCTCGCTGCAAGAGCACAAGAGCCCCGCCAAGCACGGTCCGTCGGGCTGAGTGTGGCATCGAACCCAGCCGCACGGCCGACCCCAGGGCTGAGCAGGTCGGGAGTCCTGGGGCCACTGGACTCAGGCCCAGGCACATAGCCCTGGGCTCCTGCTCCCCACGCAGGCTCGACTTGGCACACAAACAGCGGGCAGGGTCCCGGACACTCTCTGGAACCCTCGTGAGGAGCACCGGGCGGGGGGCCTAGCTTGGCCTGCAGCACCTGGCACGTGAGCCCACCCCCACGTGCTCCCACTCACCCGGTGCTGCCTTCCGACAGGAGACGCGCAGCTACTTGCCGTGGTGCTCGAAGGGAATGCTATTCTGAGGTGGGGGGAAAAGACAGCCATTGGTAAGGGCCCCCCTGGCCGGACCGGCACCTGGGGTCGTCCTGTCTCGAGTGCTTCCCTCACCTCGCCTCCACCAAGCCCGGGACCACAGATCTCTGGGTGGCCTGCCGAGGGCCCCTCCTCCTTAGGACGGAGCTGTTAATGAGGCCGAGGAGGAGCCAAGATTGAACCTTCCTAACTCCTCGTGCAGGCAGAGAGCCCACTGCCCAGAGGGCAGCCCCTCAGGTGATTCTCAGCTGCAGCCACCCCCCCTATGACACGGACTAGACACATTTCCTCGCTGACACAGGGAAGAGGATGGGCTTTGAACCCTGTGGAGGAGACATGGATTGAAACAAGTGAAAAGGAATAATTGGCACCATGGACTGGCATTACATTTTATCAACAGAGTTGAACTTCTGAGGCCCTTTCTTCCACAAAGAGAAAGGATGGCAAATAAGTTCAGCCACCAGATGCCTGCTGGGCTCCATGGTGTCCTGGCTGAAGCAGCCAGACTCGCACCCCAGAAACAGGAACTCAAGGATTGTGGTCTGCCCTGCGGGCTGGTCCAGCTCAGCTGCCGTTGAGAAGGAAGTGGGGGCAAGGGGAGCGGCCACTCTCTGCAAAGTGTGTGTGATGGCCATGGGGCCACCACATGGCACGCAGGAGCCAAGGCACCTGCACCCGGCTGGGGAGGGCCAGACGGTCCACCAGCAGGCAGGCAAGCTGGCTGACTGGCGGCTTAGAGCCCTTCCTGCTGAGGAGGAACCGCCTCTCCCACTCCAGGAGCACAGGGGGCAGAGGCGAGGTCACTGTGGAGGAAGCTGGCAGGAAGTGGTCTCGGTCGTAGCCACTGACCATGAACACAGGTATGGTTGCCTCTGCTGCCACCCGTGTGCTCTGGGGCAGTGTGGGCAGGGGCTGCAGAGCTGTACAGACTGGAGCAAGCCCACCAGCTCTGCTGTCCAGATGCCCAGGACAGGCACAGAGGGCAGCCCCCACAGTCTCAGGGACGCCAGTAAAGCGCTGAAGGGCGGGAGTCCTCCTGTCTCCCAAGGGCACCCACGGTGATGGGAAACCCATGGGACGGAGCCACCCCTGGGATGGGGCACATGGGGACAGCCCAGGTGAAGATCCTAGGAGAATCCCCAGGGTGGCCAGGGACAATAAGGTGCTTCCTTGGAAAGGAAACACCCCAAAATCAAATCCTTTGGCTACTCAGTGCTGTTCAAGCCCACATTTTGTTTCTTCAGATGGAAAACTAGAAGAACATAAGAGCAAAGATACAGGACCCAGTTACAAGGCTGGTCACAACGTAGAGAAGGATCTCAGAGAAGTGTGTGACCAGGGCTCAGGGCAGGCACAGGGTGGAGAAAACAGCTGGACTAGGACATGGCTGCCCAGCACCCACAGGGCCCTCTCTCCATTTCCTTCATTGATCCCAAACCCACCAGTGTCTCTTTCCTTAAAAGAAAAGTTAAATGTCCCTCTTCCTCAGTCCTTGCTGGTTGAGCCCTAATACAGTGATGCCGAGCTCAGACAGAGGCCCTACCACCATGGGTGAGGTGTCCTGGCTGCTGCCCAGGTACGGGTGCACACCCCCAGCCACTGATACACTCATGGGGAGAAACCCATTAAGCCTTGTCCTGCCCTGAGCGGGGAGAGGGGTCAGGTGAGGG
Organism: Manis pentadactyla; assembly: GCF_030020395.1. Classification (NCBI taxonomy): domain Eukaryota; kingdom Metazoa; phylum Chordata; class Mammalia; order Pholidota; family Manidae; genus Manis; species Manis pentadactyla. The sequence goes on from NC_080022.1 coordinate 189,965,945, forward strand.
GCCATCAGATGCCTAGTCTCATCACCCCAGCCAGGCCCCTTGAGCCCCACTACTGAAACTACCTGTATCTTCAGTCTCTTTGGGACAAGGTTACCATAAAGAACAACCCATTTTTAATAGAATCACTAGCAAGTTGGATGCATTTGATAAATAATGTTCACTTCAGTTGATTAAAAAGAAACGGGGTCAGAAGCGTTGCCTCTGCCTCCTCTACCCGAAGACCAGCCAGACGCTGCAGAACTGAGGTTCTGGGAGGTTCTCAGACCCTGCGCTCTCCTAATCAACAGACTCAAGCCACCAAATTCACCAAAAAGCTGTGCACAGCGCCAAGAAAGCACCAGTGATAGGGCTGGGCACCAACCTGTGCCCTGAAGAGGCATTGCGCGGAGCCAGAGGGGCGCCGCCTCAGCACACAGTCCAGGACCCAGGCTTCCAGCATGTTCGGTTCCTGCCCTCTTGACAGACAGCATGGGGTAAAGAAGGGCCCCCTGGATATGCAGGGGCAGGGAACGGCCCTGTGCAAGTCAGGGCCCATGTTACCGATACACTAACCCACTCCCCCGCCTGTAGGAGGGGCTCAGAGAGCTACTTGAGAAAAGCAGCTAGTATGTATTTAAAGAGCTCCTCTGCTGAGCCAGGCACGTTGGCGAATGTGGAGAGCAGTGCCGAGAGCAGAGTGGGAGGACGCGGGTGGCGGAGGATGCTGGCGGGGGGCACGCGTGCCGCCGGGCCCTGGCTGCCGGCGCCTCATCAGCATCCAGCCTGCCTCTGAGCAGTGGGCTATTTCTCTGTGCCCAGCTGCCTTGTCAGAGGGAAGACAGACACAGAAATCCAAGGGATGGGACCCACCCTCCACAGCCTGCAGCCAGGCTCTGGGCTCTCCTGGGCCTCTGCTTGCGCCGCTTTACAGGGACCACCAGCACCCCTCTCCCCACCGCAGGGGCTCTGCTGGTGGGGCGCCACTCTGGCCAAGAACGAGGAAAGCTTCTCAAAGGCTGGGTGTGCCTAGGGCAGGCGGACATGGCCTCTCCAGCCTGCCCAGGGAGGACGGCCGTGCCTCCACGGCCAGCTTGGGGTGGGGGCCATGTGGAGGCAGCACAGGAGAAAAAGCTCAGCTGGGGAGATGAGTCCTTCACCTGCGCGACTGGTCTCTGAGGTTCTCAACCCAGGGGCCAAATGGCAGCAAAGAGCACAGCACCCTGGCAGTAAACACTCAAACGTGGGTAAGGAAGGAAAGAAGGGAAGAAGGACACACCACCCCCGTGCCCAGAGCTCGCACAACCAGCGCACACACCAAGCAGCTGGAGGCCACAGCACCCTGACCTTGGCGGGCTCAGCGCATACCTGTGAGGTGGACATGCGCGAGGTGTCTTGTCGGCCTGTGAGATCGGAGGAGGAGATGTTGACGGGGGCGCCGCGGTGCAGCCGCATACTCACTTTCCGTTCTCGTTCCATGCCGGACACAGGCCGAGGAGAGGTGTTAGCTGAGGGAGAGCGGACAGGGCGTGAGTCGGGCCTCAGAACGTGATGCCAAGCTCCAGAAGGGATCTCTCCTTGGCAACAGACCGGCGCCTGCCTTGGCCTCAGGCACAGAAGAGGCGTGGGCAGGCCGCACACCAGGCTTCCAGGTAGCGCGGCACTGCTCACACCAATTTCCACGTCAGCACCAGTGGGCAGGGCCCAAGAAGCACCCAGAGATGCGAGTGCTCGGGCTCTGGGTGGACTGCCCACAAGCAAGGCGCCAGGCATTTGCTGTGCAAGGGACACAGTTCATGTCACGAGGTGGAGGAGAAGCAAGAGGGGCAGAGCCTCTGGAAACCCAGGCCCTTACCCGGTCCCCAAGCTGGTCCCCGGGCTGCTCCCTGGCTGTCCGGCCTCGGGGCCGCGCACAGCAGCACACTCCCAGAGTGGATGCCCCTGCGGCCAGACCAGTCAACGTGCGAAACAGAACCCCTGGCTGCCTCGGGGCCTGGCGGGAGGCGGTGGCCCAGGCGCACTCACCCGTGTGTGAGGTAGGAGTGAGGGGGGTGGGAGGAGCCGCTTCCTGGGTGCCCCTCAGCCGGCCTGAGGCCGTGGAGGGGAGGCCGCGCGTGGCTGGATTTCGGGAGTGTCTTAATCGCTCCTCGCGGTCCCGGCGTTCCCGCTCGGCATCGTCGGCTGCCCGGCTGGCTCCCTGAGGAAGAAAGAGGACAAGACCAGAATGGGTTTGGTGAACCACGGCCCAAGGCCGAGCCCTGCAACACGGGCAAATTAACAGGGCCACTAGGACAAGACCACCATGAGACTACCCAGGGCAGTGCAGCGAGCTGAGACTAGACACCTCTCCCCACACGACACAGCGCGGCCTCTGGCCCAGCAAGCAGGGGCACACGGCACAGGGGACCCATTGCCACTGCACTCCAAGCCCAGCGGCAAGCGGTGGCCCTCCTCTGTGAGGACCCGCACAGGGACAGGAGACTGGGAGAGCGGCAGAGTGGCGCAGACCCAGAATGGCCCGGGGCAAGCTGGCAGCACACACACCACCAGGAAGCCAGCAGTGCACTAGATCTGCTCCCAGCACAAACAGCTAGCTATGCTGCCAGCAGGGAGCAGGTGCACCGGGGGTCCTGATGTGGTGAAGACACCCAAGGACGCTGAACATTACCGAGCCGCAAGGCAAGAGTGCAAACTACCCTCGGGCCACATCCAGCCACCATCTGTTTCCACAAATGAAGTTTAACTGGCGTGGCCACACCCACTCATTCACACAACCCCTGCAGTGGCTTTCCAGCTGCAACACAGAGGAGGTTGCAAAAAACGAGTGATTCAGCCACCTGGCCCTTCACAGGAAAGGTCGGCTGAGCAGCTGAAGTGGACGCTAGGAGGAGCATCAGGTGACCCTGGAAACAAGTCCTCAGACACCCAGCCCCCAGGCAGTCTGCGTTCTACACCCGAGCCAGCCCACCCTGCAGGGCCCTCTGCTCCCAGGATCTCCCTGTCCTGCCAGGTCAAGTTGGGGCTGTCTGCACAGGACTGCCAGCCCCATAGGAGCACCTCTGCACCTGCAAGGCGGCCTTAAGGCTTCCTGTCTCACTCCCTCTGAAGAGGAGGTTCTGCTCCTCTGTCAGATTTTGTCACCCTGCAAAGTTTCCAATTTCTGTCATAAGCTCGTTAACTAAGTAGAACAAATTTTTAATGAAAGATAAAGTAGAAGTTAGAAAAAACTGGCCGACGCCTGCTTAGTGAACAAACTGGGGAATAAATAAACCTAAATCCAGCTTACGGCAAGACCCAATGCAGCGTCCCAGGCTGCCCACCCCTCTGGGAGCCTGGCTGCTGAGCAACACAAGGCCGGAGGGAGATGGGGCAACATCCCCAGGCTCCAGCCACACCATTCTGCAGGAGGGACCCGTGGGCACCATGCCTTAGCATCCCAGGACGCCAAACAGCGCTTAGCATTGATGACAACATGGATGGCCTTTCACCTGTTGACTCAGCATCAAGCAGGACTCTGGCCTGGGGACACACTGTACTATAGCCCTGGCTGTCCACATCCCAAGAATGCCACTGGCCCCCAGAAGCCCAGCAACCATGCCGTGTCCACGTGTCCACGTGGCGAAACCCTTGTTCTCCCCTAACAACAGTCTTGCTTCTTGGGTGTCTTCGTCCCCAAAAGGACCCACACAGGGCATGTCCCTACCAGGCACACTGGGTGCCCCCAGACCTGTCCAGGGTGGCTTCTCACCCAAGACACAACCATGGGCAGGTGGCCAGCACCAGCTCACCTCCCCTTCACACAGGAAGGCAATGAGCTGGCAGGGTCACTTACAAATTTGAGCATGTTCCAGTCAAACACGTAGTCGTAGGAGAAGCCCTGGCGGTGGAATAGGTTCCTGAAGAGCTGCCTCAGGTACGAGTAGTCAGGCTTATCATCAAAACGCAAGGAACGACAGAAATTCAGGTACGTGGCAAATTCAGCTGTAAAACAAGAAGCTTGGAGCTAACGAGGAATACTCCTACCTGCCTGGGAACCAGCCCAGGGGTTCGTCTGCACAACTGACGGCCACCACTGCTACAAATCCCGGGCATGGAGGAGGGACTGGGAAACACCGGCCACGCTCTGAAGGGTGTAGGCCTCAGCAGGTTAAGGAACAGCTCCACAGAACACGATTCAGTTTCAACTAGAGCATGTGTCCTAGGGGCACAGCCCCACAACAACAGGAAAACTCCGAGTTACGGCTCCGGAAGGCAGAGGGATGCTAGGGTGGCAGACTGTGGCAGCTGGGGACAGGCCATCCACCCAGGCCTCACCTCCCGAGCCAGGCAGGACTGCGGGAGGGGCCTCCGGGCGGCATGCCCTGCTCGCCCCCCAGCATCCCCAGGCCCTGGTAGACAGGCCAGGGGCCACCGGCACCCCTCCTCACACAGAGAGCAGTGGAAGCTCCTCCGCCCAGCACTCACAAGGGTAGCCTTTACACAGCACTTCAATGGGGGTGGACATCTTCTTCTCACTGATCCGCTCATACTTCTGTCTCTTAGTGGCAGCCTTTAGCCCCTGCCAGGGCAGAGAACCCAGGTTGAAGTACATGAGCACATAACCCAGCGACTCCAGGTCATCCCTTCGAGATTGTTCTGAAAAGAAAAAGGAAATGGGTCAAGTGTGCACTTCTTGCAGCAAAGCAGAAGCTCCCAAGCAGACACCGACCGTGGGGAGGAATTTTAAATCACAAAGAACACACCAGACACCGTCCTGAGATGCTGTGAGGAACTTCCACTCCCCAGAGAGAGACACCAGTGTCAACGGCTGCTTGCATGCCCCCACTCTGCCCCACAAAAGTTTCCAGTCCCAGAAACCAGGCTTTGCTACAAAGGCCCGAGGACAGCCTCCGTAATGTGTGACCACTAGCAGGGTCTCCCAAGAGGCTGGTCCTTCCCTGACCTGAGGCAGGGACCTGGCCAACGCAGCCTAGGTCAGCAACCAGGGGCTCAAGAGACCCCACCACCCACGGGCTCACCGATTCCAAGATGCGTGTTGATGGAGGCGTACCGCGCCGTGCCTGTGAGGTTCTTGTTCTCACGGTAGGGGATGTGCTGGTGGGTTCGGGCGTCCCGATACTTCTTGGCCAGCCCAAAGTCTATGATGTAGACCAGGTTGCCCTTCTTCCCCAGACCCATGAGAAAGTTATCTGGCTTCACATCCCGGTGGATGAAGTTCTTTGAGTGAATGTATTCAATACGACTAATCTGTAGGTAGAGAAAGGATGGTGTAGGAATTAAGTCCCAGAGCAGCAGCCTTGGAAAAGGCACAACTCACAGGATGCTCTGTGCCCTGTGGCCAGAGAAACTCAACAGCCAGGAAAGGACATGGAACTGGCCGCCTTCCGCGGTCCCCAACAGGAGGCCTAGGCACATCCCTCTCGTTGGCTGGCCGTTCACCGTCTAGCAGTGTGAGCACCAGTGCCCCTCCTGAGGGCCCATGCTGCTCGCGCCAGGAAGGCGGACTCCACATCCACCTGCCATTCCCCTCTGGCAAAGGCTGCCCAGCTCCGGCCCCTCCCTGCGTTGACAGCATGAAAGCCAGGACAGGCCTGAGGGTGCCGTCAGGCTTCCCGTCAAACCGCTGTGCCGCACCACGTGCGCCAGCTGCTGTCAGCTTGGAAACGGACTCTCACCATTTGGTCAGCAAGGAGCAGGACGGTTTTGAGACTGAACTTCCTGGAGCAGAAGTTGAAGAGGTCTTCCAGGCTGGGCCCCAGCAGCTCCATCACCATGACGTTGTAGTCCCCCTCCGCGCCGCACCACCGGATGGTGGGGATGCCCACTGTGGGAGACACGAGACACCTCGGCACGGGCAGCTCCCCTCGTGACCAGGATGAGCCGCATGAGCCAGGTGCCGGCTGACAAGGCCTGGGCGGGCAGCAGTCGGAAGCGCCAAAGGGAGGGGCGGGGGCAGGCAAGAGCAGGGCGTGGATAGGGGCGCAGGCAGGACCCGCAGGGCTGGCTCACCAGCAGCAGTTCCCAGGATGAGCACCTCATGTGCGTGTGGCACGTTCATCACGGTCAATGCCCCTATTCACATTTCCTTGATTTCCAACCTGTTTGCCCCCTTTCTGCCCCTGGATCCCTGTGACACTGGGTCGCCGAGCCCCAGCTCCTCCTGGCTGTGCTATCTCCCAGGCTGGGGTGACCCTGGCAGTTTTGAGCACTGCTCAGGGTCTCTGCAGCTGTCCCAGGTTCCTCATTATCAGCTGGAATTTGCAGGCATGGGAAGGAAAAGCACAAAGGCAAAGTACCTCCCGGCGCCCTCCACCAGCTGACTGAGGCACGTCTGTCTGTGTCTCCACCCGGGACCTCCTTCCCTCCCTCTCCACCGTGCTCTCTGGAAGGCTGTGACCACGTGCAGCCCACACGTGCGGGATGCGGGTTCTGCAACCCAACTCCAAAAGCAGAGTTCCAAATACATGACTTGGGATTCTTTGCACAGATTTGTCTCTTTTCCTCATTTATTCCCTGTTCAAGTATTTTACTGGTGTGAACCCATGGACACCCATCTACGCTCTGGCCTGTGCTCCAACCTTACGCCCCTTCACCTGCTGCTCAGAGTGCCAGCCCCAGCCCCTGGAGGGCTCCTGCATCCCTGTAACACTTACTGTCACTGGGCTTTTGTTCCTTTGCTTGTGGAGCACTGCCTTACTTTTTGGCACTGTAAGATGCCAAGCATTTTCAGTTTAGCTTTATAGCAACCTGGTAACACGGCAACCCCCTTCCATTTTTTAAAATTATTCAAAAAATATATTTTACATATTACATGAGAATGAATGGCAGGTATGGGCGCTATGTGATCTTCCATTTGTAGAATACACAATTCACCTACTCTTCTGAAGAACTTGGGTTGTTCAAGTTAGCATCCATTATAAATGGTGCTATTAAAGACATTCTTATTTATGTCCACTGGTGAAAGTTTTCATACATGAAATCCACATTCACATCTAGTTTTTTCCCCAGGCACACACCTAGAAACAGGGTACAAACTGTCTATGCAAAATAATGCCAAATTGTTTTCCAAAATGGGTAACTCAGTTCACTCCCACCATACCTGTTGATGCAAGGATTTATCAGATCTCGTAATTTCTACCAACTGCATGGTATAAACTGGCATCTCACTGCTATCTGAATCTTTTTTCACAAGTTCATTGATCATACATGTTTCTTCTTCTCTGAGATGTCAATGCATGTCTTTTACCAATCTTTCCATAATAAATATATAGCAGTTCTTTATAAATTCTGGATACTAAACAATCATTGGCTTTATGAGAGGCAAATGTCCCCTCTCAGTCAATGACTTTCCTACATTTTCTTTTGGAGTCTTTGATAAGAAGAGATGCTAAATTTAAAAAAGATGAATGTAACAACCTTTTCCTTTAAGAGTCACTTTTTTGGTATCTTAATTAAAAAACCTTTCCTGAACTCAAGAGTTAGAAAGAGATGCTAATATTTCTTTTAAAAGTTTAAGTTATACTTCTACTTCTGGCAATGATGGAGTAATGGGGCCCAATTTACCCTCACATCCGCAATAACAGAGCAATCACAATACAGGAAAGTCTATTAGACACTGAACACAGAAAGTGGATGACACCGATGCCTGAAAGGCAGGGACAGCATCAGCCCAGCCTGACTGGACAGTGGGGGCTGAAGGCGACAACAGAGCAGAGTGACTTAACTTCGCCCCAAACCCGAGCTGAGGAAGTCTGAGGGGTAACAAAGCAGCCAGCACGCAGAGGGTGAGAGGCGGTGTCGGGCACCCAGAGATTGCCGGTCATGCAAAGCAGCAGAAAACATGATCCGCGCTGAGAAACAGTAACCTGGAGCTGCCTCCGGTGCTGGACTCCATGGAAGGGCAACAGAAGTTACTGTAAACTGTATTCCATGTCAAAAATGTTTCGACTTGCTGTGTGTCAAAGAAGTCAAGCCATGTTTGGGAGACAAAGACTCAACTTTTGGGGACGAGAACTAAAGTGCTTAAGATGAAAATTACACTGAATGGGATCAAAAACAGATCAGATACTTAAGAAAAGACTCATGAACTCAGAGGCACAGCAACAGAAACTAGTGGACAAGCCAACAAGAGCTTCGGTGATCTGGAGGGCAAGCCAGCAGACCGAGCCTCCTGATGGGAGGCCCGGGGAAAGGAAGGGTGGAGGGGACAGGAATCATACTGGAACAGCTGGATAAAACCAGTAAACCCGCAGTCCCAAGAAGCTTGAGGAAGCCCAAGCCCAGGAACAGGAAACACGTTAACGAACCTGCCAATCAAGTCACTCACAACTACTGATGAGGAGGGCACCCTGAATGCAGCCCCAGGAGAAGGACGCTTCACACAGAGAGGCGCAGAGACGGAGCAGAGCCTGCAGACTCCTCGTCAGAACGAGGCACGGAACAACAGTGGCAGAACATCCTGCCAGTACCAAGAACACAACTGGCAATCGACAAAAGCACAGACTGCCAAGAAAACCTCGGTGAAGACAACATGAAGACGTCTTCAATATAAAAGAGCTGAAGAATCAGCCGGCAGCCCCGCACCGGCACATATGTCACAGGCAGATGCCGACTCTGAAGACGGGACCCTCCCAGAATGAAAAGCACCGGAAATGCCATGGAAGTACGTAAAGATTTTAAAAATTATTTCAATCTCTGTAAAAGATACGACTGCTTAAACAAAAATACAGTGCAACGTAGGGCTTGTAACAAGTAACCACAGGCCGGGCGGGAAGAACTGGAAGCTGTCACAGGGCCTGCACAGTGCTGAGGACAGGCTGCCACAGATGAAAGGTGTGTGACAGACCCTAACTCTACCTCTAAATAACGAAAGACAAACAGCTAATAAGCCAACAATGGAGCTATCCATAAGAAAAATCATTAAGAAATGTAAGAAAATGCCTGATTAATCCAAAAGGAGGGAAAATGAAACAAAAAGTCAGATGAGACAAACTTCAGATGGACTCAAACCCAATCCTGTCATTTATTACACTAAACATAAGGCATCTAAAGTAAGGCTCCGTTCTCAGATTAGCTAGAAAAGAGAAGAGCAAGTATCCACGCTGCCCACAATAAACATCCTTTGGATACAAATGGTTAAAAGAAGGAAGACAGGGTATAACACGAACACCAGAGAGCCCAGGTGTGCTGTGCCAGCATCAGGGGCAGATCATGGAGAAGGGTATTTCCAGGGATATGCCCATCACTTCATAGTGATAAAGGCATCAACTTATCAGAAAAACATGATCATTCTAAGTGTTAACCCAGCTAACAGAGCTTCAAAACACAGGAAGCAAAACCACAAGAAAAGAACGCTAAAAAATCCAACTCGATGGGAGACTCCAGTGACCCCCTTCCATGACCCTTCTCAAGGACGCATGGGACCAATCACCAGGAGAGACCACATGCTGTACACAAAAAGGGTCCAAAGCTAAAAGGACTCAAATTACATGAAGTATGTTCTCAGACAACAGAATTCAATTAGAAATAAATAACAGAGCTTCCCAAATATTTGGAAGCTAAATAATACACTTAAAAATAATGCATGGGTCAAGGAAGAAATCAAAAAGGGAATTAGAAGGCATTTTGAACTAAACGAAAATGAAAGCACAACACACCAGAGCTTCTGAGATGCTGCTACAGCAGGTGGTGCTGGGGGGGATCTACAGCAGCTCAGTGCCTGCATTCAGAGAAGAAATGAGTGATCGCTTCCACACTAAGAAAAAAGGAAATCAAACCCAAAGCAAGCAGCAAAAATGAAATAAAAGATCACAGCAGAAATTAGTGAAATAGGAAAGAGAAAAAACTACTAAATCCAAAGTTGGTTCTATGAGATTTTTGATAAACCTCTAATGACTATCTGGGAAAAAATAGGGAAGGTACAAATTACCAGTTATCAAGAATGAGAGGTGACATCTTAAAGTCTACAAATGTTAAAAGACTAGTAGTGAAATATAAACAGCTTTATGCCAATAAATTCAGTAACTTAGTTGAACAGACCAATTATTTGAAAGAACAAACCGTCAAAGCCCCCACATCCTGCTGGCAGGCATGTGGAACAGCACCACCTTAGAGGGCAGTCTGGCAGAGTGTGCGCCAAACCTAAAAAGGTGGAACATCCATGTACTTCTGATTCGGCCATTCCCCTCCTAGATGCTTACCCAACGGAAAAGGAAACAACAGAAGTCTACACAAAAGCTCACGGCAGCTTTGTCTGCAATGCCTGAAATCTGGAACCACCCCACGTCCAGCGCAGGTGAAGGACAGGGGCGACGGCATGCCCCTACTGGGAAGGCTTTCTGCCGTGCCGAGGGACGGCGTGCTCAGCCGGAGCAGGGTTCCCACCGCCAGCCTCCTCATGATGCACCTGAGGGGCAGGGTGCTAGAAGCTGCCCCAGGCCATGGGCTGAGATGAGAGGCAAAAGGGGTGCCTCTCTAGGGGGCACAGACCTCTGCCATGCTCACTCCCACTTGGGCCAGCCCCTGCCCCTTTTCATTTACAGCTTTCCTGGGTAACTGCCCCTCAAGGGCCCATTTCCTCAGAGTGTCAACCACACTAGCTGTGTGCCAATGACATTATCTTGTTCACTTTTTCTCTCGATACAAACATTCTGACTTTGTATCTCTTGTGTATTTTAGTGTGGGGCCCACATTCCTGCACTGTCTCTGGTCACCATCTCAGGGTGAGTCGTCAGCAGCTGCAGGACCACACAGCAGGAATATGCTCTGCTGTTTTATCACACAGAGAACTATCTGGAGTGCACAGCCTATTGAGCACCCAATTTTTTAATTTTTATTTTGTTATCATTAATCTACAGTTACATGAAGAACATTATGTTTACTAGGCTCCCCCCTTCACCAAGTCCCCCCTACACACCCCATTACAGTCACTGTCCATCAGCGTAGTAAGAGGCTGTAAAATCACCACCTGTCTTCTCTGTGTTGCACAGCCCTCCCCGTGTCCCCCCACAACACTATACATGCTAATCGTAATGCTCCCTTTCTTTCTCCCCGCCCTTATCCCTCCCTTCCCTCCCATCCTCCCCAGTCCCTTTCCCTTTGGTAACTGTTAGTCCATTCTTGGGTTCTGTGAGTCTGCTGCTGTTTATTTCCTTCAGTTTTTCTTTATTCTTATACTCCACGTGAGTGAAATCATTTGGTACTTGTCTTTCTCTGCCTGGCTTATTTCACTGAGCATAATGCCCTCTAGCTCCATCCATGTTGTTGCAAATGGGAGGATTTGTTTTCTTCTTATGGCTGAATGATATTCCATTGTGTATATGTACCACCTCTTCTTTATCCATTCATCTACTGATGGACACTTAGGTTGCTTCCATTTCTTGGCTATTGTAAATAGTGCTGTGATAAACATAGGGGTGCATCTGTCTTTTTCAAACTGGGATCCTGCATTCTTAGGGTAAATTCCTAGAAGTGGAATTCCTGGGTCAAATGGTATTTCTAGTTTGAGCTTTTTGAGGAACCTCCATACTGCTTTCCACAATGGCTGAACTAATTTACAGTCCCACCAGCAGTGTAGGAGGGTTCCCTTTTCTCCACAACCTCACCAACATTTGTTGTTTGTCTTTTGGATGGTGGCCATCCTAACTGGTGTGAGGTGGTATCTCCTTGTGGTTTTAATTTGCATTTCTCTGATGACCAGCAATGTGGAGCATCTTTTCATGTGTCTGTTGGCCATCTGGATTTATTTCTTCTTTGGAGAACTGTCTGTTCAGCTCCTCTGTCCACTTTTTTAATCGGATTATTTGCTTTTTGTTTGTTGAGGTGTGTGAGCTCTTTATGCATTTTGGATGTCAACCCTTTATCAGATCTATCATTTATGAATATATTCTCCCATACTGTAGAGTACATTTTTGTTCTACTGATGGTGTCCTTTGCTGCACAGAAGCTTTTCAGCTTGATATAGTCCCACTTGTTCATTTTTGCGTTTGTTTCCCTTGCCCGGGGAGATATGTTCATGAAGAAGTCACTCATGTTTATGTCTAAGAGATTTTTGCCTATGTTTTTTTCTAAGAGTTTTATGGTTTCATGACTTACATTCAGGTCTTTGATCCATTTCTAATTTACTTTTGTGTATGGGGTTAGACAGTGATCCAGTTTCATTCTCTTACATGTAGCTGTCCAGTTTTGTCAGCACCAACTGTTGAAGAGGCTGTCATTTCCCCATTGTATGTCCATGGCTCCTTTATCTTATATTAATTGACCATATATGTTTGGGTTAATGTCTGGAGTTTCTATTTTGTTCCACTGGCCTGTGTGTCTGGATCTTGTGCCAGTACCAGATTGTCTTGATTACTGTGGCTTTGTAGTAGAGCTTGAAGTTGGAGAGCGAGATCCCCCCCCACTTTATTCTTCCTTCTCAGGATTGCTTTGGCTATTCGGGGTCTTTGGTGTTTCCATATGAATTTTTAAACTATTTGTTCCAGTTCGTTGAAGAATGTTGTTGGTAATTTGACAGGGATTGCATCAAATCTGTATATTGCTTTGGGCAGGATGGCCATTTTGACGATGGGATGAGTTTCCGTTTGTTAGTGTCCTCTTTAATTTAAGAGTGTCTTATAGTTTTCAGGGTATAAGTCTTTCACTTCCTTGGTTAGGTTTATTTCTAAGTATTTTATTCTTTTTGATGCAATTGTGAATGGAATTGTTTTCATGATTTCTCTTTCTATTAGTTCATTGTTAGTGCATAGGAAAGCCACAGATTTGTGTGTTAATTTTGCATCCTGCAACTTTGCTGTATTCCAATATTAGTTCTAGTAGTTTTGGAGTGGAGTCTTTAGGGTTTTTTATGTACAGTATCTTGAGCACCCTATTTTTGCCAGAACTGGCCCACCTGCCAGTGTCCTATTGAAACTCCTCCACCCCCAACAGCTCAGGGAGACTAGGTTTTAACTGTCCCATCACCTTCTCCTGAAAGACTGTAAATTGGTCTGAACAGGGAAGGTGAGGCAGGGCCCAGAGGAAGTGGTGGCTAGGTGAGGGTTGTCTATACATGTGATGAAGAAGTCCCAGTCCAGACCTCCAACCCTAGGGCAGACTCACTTCACTTCCCAGATCCTTCCCTGGACTGGGTATCAGTACAACCCATGCTGAGTTGCCCAGGGATGCCAAAATCCTTCACCTTTAACAAGGCTGGGCTTGCCCACCTCGGCTTCCAGAGACCACCCTGGGGTGCCTGGCACCACCATCTGGCCCTGCAGCAGTGAGCACTTGGCAGCTAAAGCAGAAAAGGCTTCCGTTTCCTGCCACGGCTCACGGTGCAGCAGTGAGTGAGGCTAACACTAAGGAATACGCTGGGCAATGTGTCTGACTCTGGGCCTTCACCCCTGCGGCTGTCCCTCTGGTTGCTGTCTACTGGGGCTCTGTAGATTTCACCAGCCACCAATTAGGGGATCACTAGATGGCCTGATTTGTGCGAATATAATGTGTTGGTATGTCTCCATATTCTTCTGGAGTTTTATTGTTTATAAACTTTTTGTATTGAGAATAACAGTCAGAATATCTCTGACCGAAGTTTCTATACCAGGCAGAGGATATGAGACACTGGCTGGGGGCTTATCCTTCTCTTAAGCTATCCTTTCTTTTTTGTCCCTCCCCTGTCCCTATTTCAGACCAGATCTCCTGTAGGCAAAATGACTCCTCTTATCTGCCCACCCAAAAAAACCTACTCTGTCCTCTTATCTGCCCATCCAAAAAAGCCCACACCTACTATTTGACTTGTGGAGCATCCCCACAACTCTCAAATGCCTTATGCATAAGTCCTGAGGAAGTTAGTAACACTCCATCTGTTTCCTACACGAGTCAAGAACGTTCCTTTGTGACTCATGCCAAACCACTGCTGTTATTTGGATCAAATGTACTTTAATCTCTCATCCTAGGCTACGTACAATGGAGAGACCCTCCAGGAAGAAAATGGGCTTGGTAGACCAAGAAAGGTGAGATGACTGTACCTTCAGATCACTCAGGAACTCTTTTATAGGGGACACAAGAACCTTATGTCCAAGTGGTCACAAGATTACTTAATAGGAGACAGATGACTGTGGCCCCACACTCACTGCTAGGAACCAAGACTCTGAGTGAAGGGGTACACGTGCCTGTCCTCTCCAGCCCCTGGCTTCAGGTCCCCACCCCTGGGGAGGGTGAGTGGCGGCTGACGGAGTGGCGGCTGTAAGGAGCATGTCCTTACATTCACGTGGCATCACCCTGTGGGTGAAGCATGTGCCTGTCCCATGAAGCATACTCCTACTCTCAGGTTACGCCCCGGAAGAATGGACAAAGGTATCGCTGAAGCAACGTCCCCAATAGCAAAATGCCAGCTGCAGGCCATGGCTCCTCAACAACGGCCAGAAGAGCACTCATGTAGCCACCAACTACAGCTGCGTCAACACGGATGCTCTCACGACACGCTGGGTCGAAAAGGAAAGCTGCCCACACACAGTAAGGCTGGACTACAGCCGTCCCAAAGCTTACAAGTGAAGACGTGTGGCACAGCGGCACCTTTCTCGTTAGGGCTCAATACAAACGTGTCTCATCACTGATGGTGCTAGACAGAGGGTAAAGTGCAGCCAAAGTGGAGTATTCTGGCCAGGAGAGGATGCTGGGATTCCTGTGCAACTGGCCTCACCCTGAGCAATGCTGCAAACTAAGTGGGGTGGCTCAGGCAGTGATGAGTCTTTCACAGGAATGCTCCCACTCCTGTCCAAAGACCGTGGGATCCTGTGACATCAGCCATCTGGAACCAGCAAGCCTGGGAACCTGAAAACACACCGGTGCTGCAGACGGCCACTACCGGGCCCGCGCAGGAACGAGCGAGGCCGGAGGGGTCAGCACCCCACTAGCGTGCTGCCCACGCCCAGGTGCCGGGGATGGGTCCCTTGAACTAATAATATGTGTAGTTCTCAACACTTGATACTTTCTTGCTCAGAGTCCAAGATAACAAAGCATATGCTTGGGGGTGAAACTAGGGGCCAGGCCAGTAAATGCTTTCCATTTTGATTTATAACAAGTTTCAATACAAATGTGGGGACTCAGCATTAATTTAAATACAGATTTTCATGACATTTTCAGCAATGCAACCTTAAAACAATTGTGAATAAAACTGCCAAATGTTTCCAGAAAATGTCCTTAGATTTTTAAAAACTAACTTTTTGCAGGCTGACAGACAAGCAGAAACTTGACAACCAGGCAAGGGCAGGCAGGCACCTGCTCTCCAGTGGGTGGGGGCACAGAGCTGCTCACTATCCTTGATGCCCATGAGGAATGTTCTTTGGTACCAACCATAGACATTTCCCAATGAAAAGACTGTGACGGCCTGAAATAAACCACGGGAACTGATCCCGGCAAACGAGGAAAGAGGAGCGACAGCAGCAAAGCTGCCTGTTTCTACGGTGCTGGCGGCCCCAAAGCCACATGCACCCCCTCCCCTGGCCCGGACCTCACACACAGAGACCACTCTTCCCTCCCACCCCCACACCTGCCAAAGGCCTTGGCCAGAGTAGCTGTGAACGAAAACACTATTCTCTCCTGAGGGGCTCACCCAGGCAGGGGAGGGTCCAAAATCGCTTGAGGGGATCAGGTTTGGAGGGGGCAGTCCACTCCATTCACAATACCTCATTGTCTGCCCAAGTCCTTCCCCCACCTAACAAACTTAAGTTTTTATCTATTTCAGGTTTTTAATCTATTGTCTCAATCAGGTTTGGGGCACATTCCCAACTGCTGCCTCTTCCTGGGAGCAGACAGCTCTGTGCAGCAAAGGCCTGGGAGCTACAACAGCTCAAGTTCAAACCTGTGCCCTCAGGGAAGTCCCACAGCTGCCTGTGCCTCAGTTTCCTTATTTGTGACAAGGCTGATGACATCCACCACACAGGACCGTCGTGGCAGCAAATGTGCCAAGGAGAGTGAGAAACAATCTCTCCAATACCTGATACTAGCGCGCGCTTCTTAGATGCGGACCCTCCCCTTGGTGGCGCGACTGAGCGCAGCAGCTCTGTAGCCAGGCACCTGAATGCCACCGCGCCTGGGCAGCGTCCTAGACAAGCTAGCGTGTGCAGTGCAGCCCACTGGCTTCAAGCTTTCTCCTATAACATGATGCTGTGGGTATCAACCACCTGCAAGTTAAACCCAGAAATGAGCATAAAAAGACAACCAGAGATGCCTTCTGTCCCTTCACAGTGACAAAGCAGTCTGCATTCAGAAAGCTGGTCAATGGCAAAGCTAGGTGATTCTGGGCAAAGTGGATCCCTACATTCTCTCTGCTGGTCTCATCCTTGTCTCAGTAGTCACGACAAGATCACAGAACACTAGCAGAATTAGGCACTCTGCTTTCCTGGCCATTGCCTGTTTTCTAAAATACAGAACTTTACATCTTGATAGTAACCCCCAAGTGCGCATCCAGAACACAAGTAAAACCTGACCTGTGTGTAGGGTTGGCCAGATGGGGGAAGGTCCTGGTGGGTTTCCAGGCTCCTCCAGGAGTGTGAGAAGATGGGGAAGAAAACGACCCTTTCCATCCCAGAACAGGTCCCACACAGGTGCAGTGTTACACCCCGAGGCGCTCAGCAACATCTGGACAGTTCCTACCATCCCAGCTTGGCAAGGGGTGCTGCCAGTATGCGGGGTTATGTGCAGAGGATGCCCCCTCAGCAAAGGCCACGGCGCTGAGGTTGATAAACCCTCTTTTAAAGCAAATACCCTCTTTTCTGTTCCCTCTCAGTCTGCTTCACCAGCTCTGACCGTGGGCATGTGCCCTCGGGCACTCCCAGCACCAGGCTCCTCCTTACCATGAAGCCACTCTACTCTCACCACCTTAGAAACTGTGTAGACTGTCCCTGATGCCTGAGGACCACCAGAGAGCAAGCACCCTGGCAGGTCCTCTGCTGCCCCTCCCTGGAGACAGAAGGGGCCAGGAGATGTTTCACCCCTGTGTGCGAGCCAGGAGTTGACAGCCTCCTCTGGTGCTGAGAAACCCAGGCTGGATGTACTGGACACCCCCTTGCAATACGTGCTGCATAAACCCAGAAACGTTGGTTTGTAGTAGCAGCACAGATTAAATTACCTCTGTGAAAGAAACATGTCAAATCAGTAGCCCCCAAGACACACACACACCTGCCCACAGGGCCACCACTGTGATTACCCTCAGCAAAGCACGGGCTCCCCAACCACAAAAGCACTAGGCGGGCTTCTGGCTCGAAGGGGTTCCAAAGCAGGAGCTGTGCAGCTGTTCTTCAGCCACAAAGCCCTGAACCCCAGCGAGAGCTCGAAACAGCCAGGCAGTGCCTGCAGCTTCCTGAGCTCCCAGGGGAGCCACATGCTGTGTCCTTCACGATGCCAGTGTCTTCAGGACTCTTGAGACACACTGCAGTCAAACCCACTCCTGCTCCACTGGCCAAACTATTTCAACGTCCAGGGAGTTCTACAAGTCAGACTGAGATCAGGATGGAGCTCTCTGACGTCAGGCACCCTTAGGCCCAAGGGGAGGGGCTGGGACAGACTGTGAGCTGCATGGGGCACAGAGGTGGCTGAGTTAACGCCCTCATCCACTCGGCAAAGACTGAAGGGCATTCCCCAAAACTGTGACTGAAGTGAGTGACCAAGGAGGCACACACGGTCATCAGCCTGAAAAAACAAAATTCTCACAGACCCTGAGTTCAAACACACTGGCGTAGTATGAAGCTAAGGAAAGGATTTGAGCAAAACGCATTAAACTGTGTCTTTTGTTGAGTGGGCCCTCCACAGGCCTCTCAGTATCTGAAGGGAGCCACACCACTGGGTCAAGGGCATGGGCACTTTCCTCCCTCCCTCAGTACAAGCCAGAGATTGACTCATGACACACCCCCCTCATCAAACACAAACCCTGGTTTTCTTCTAGAATAGGTAAAGGTCATACCTCCTCCCTGCATCATTTTGTAGATTTTGCTCTCAATGTGGAGCTGAGGGTGTTTGGTTTTGACACATTCGAGCTTGATGGCAACTTCTTCCCCTGCAGCAATGTCCGTACCTTGGCAAAGAAAAAAGACCATAGACGTTAGTTACGTGCCCAATGCCACAGCACGCTGGGAGGACAAGCATGTCTGAATCTTCCAAGAAGGACCAAACGAGGGATGCGATCTACTTCCTGTTATAAGATAGTGTCAGGGGTCAACAAACCCGTGGAAAATTACCCTTACTTTCACTTTTCAAAACAGTATTTTGATCCAGAAGTCTCATATGGCATTTTGTAGCCCACCTTCCTATGTCCCCACTCCAATCAGGTCACCGGGGGCCCAGAGGCAGGACAATGCAGTGCCCCCTGTGGGCCTCCAATTGTTCTGGTCTGAACCTTCCCACCCACCCTGTTCATCACCCCCTGCACTCACCACCTAAGGCGAGACTGGGGGCGTCCCAGGGCAACTCCATGTTCCTGTGACGCACTCTGTGTGGTCCCCGTTTCTCCATGCTGCCTTGATATGCCTGTGTGGATGTGTGCGAGCCCTTCTCCAGAGGGGCCTGCACAGCCTCTGACCATCTGGCCCAGGTACTGAGCTGCACACATCTCTGAACAGTCAGGGTGCTTCTCAAGTGGGCTCGATTCCCTCGAGTCACCACTAACCCACTGCAGGCCCGGCCAAGGGATGCCCAGGGAGACTCTCAGCAAACCTCTCCATTCCTGAGGAGCAGGTCACACTACACGCTTCTTACTGACACTGGATCAGCAGAGCAGACTGTTTGCAAAGCCCTCGCTGCACAATGCAATGTGCGCTGGTCACACACCTTTTGTTACTTTGTACTAAAACTGGCAATACATCTGCTGATCCCTCCCTATTACCAGACCATGAGTTTAAAGGCCAACTTAGAGGTTTTACCTAAAAATGCCTTATCTCTTCCTTCCTCCAATAAGGAACTACAGATAAGACAACCACCACCACTCCAGGATTCACATGCAAGTACTCCTGGGTTCTAGCCCACCCAAAGCTATGCCTGTAAGCCCTTCCTCAGAGAGCTTTCCCTGGAGAAAAGGGAAAAGTCTCACACAGCACACACCTTGCTCTCCCCTCACTGCCCCAGTGTCCTTCCTCCATCTGTGTCAGGAAGCAGGTGATCCTCATGACCAGTCATCAGAACAGCAGCCAAAGGCAGTGCACATATTCAGCTCACTTCGTCATTCGTTATTAAATCACACCATGTAGGCATCTTGTCATCTCGCATCATCACAGCAGGAAGAGTGAGCACGGCCCAGTAACATATTTTGAGGCAGAAACCCCATTCCCAAAACTTTTACAAAAGTGTATCGTTTGTATAATTGTGCTACTGTGTTACTTACTGTCTTACTGGCCTTAGTGCACCTAATTTATAAGTTAATCACAGGTATGTGCTGTCCAGGAAAAGGAGGCTCTAAGTAGGGCTCGATACTTTCTGCGTTTTCAGGCACCTATTGGGGGTCCTAGGACGTGTGGATAAGGGGGGACCCCTGTGTAAATCTCATTTCAACCCTTCCCAGTAGTATGGTTATTTGTGAAGGAATTAACTCTGGCTCCAGCAGCCCAGACAGAGCACAGTCACTTCTTACCCAGGGAGACAACAGTGTGGGGCAAAGCAACTGGACCCAGTGTCCTTCACCATCTGCACTGACGGGGGAGACCTACGGTCTGTCCCACGAGGAGTTGTGGAGAGGATGAGTGAGCGCACAGAGCGCTTCCAGACTCCCAAAGGCAGAGCGCAAGCAGCAGGGAGAACGATGACCGACGCGAGGACGGCTGCTGCTGACCCCCGCACACCCAGTAGCACCACAGAGAGGCAGTCTCCTCCAGAATGCTCAGACAGCCGCACGACACATGGCCACTTCTAGTGGGCCTGGGTCCAAAACTGGTCACCAATGCTGGACCTCCATGGGAATGACCACCATCTAACCACTGCAAGCAGCCACTCCAGATTAAGAACTTCATTTACCATTTCACAAAGGCTCTTGGGCACTCAAAAGACAGGCAGGTAACCCACTTTGTTCTTCCTGCTTGCAGTTGGGACAATCTATCCAATCACAAGAGACATGACTTCATCTGAAAATGTACTGTGCAAATGAAAAATGAACTCAGAGGTCCTGTGAGGACCTGGAACTCTGAACCGAACTCGTAGCCCAGGAGGAACGATGACTCATCGTACTGGCTACACCAGTCATCTCCGCACCCTGAATGAAGCATGAGCGGTGCCAGAGCACACTTATTCTTCACACTATACCCGCACTATCACCCTTGCCAGGAGGCAGGTCCTCAATGTCAAGACTGCATGGGCCCTCCCAAGCTACCTTCCAGACCAGCACCTGCCAGAAGGCAGAGGACATCTCCAGCTCCACTCGATGGATACTGATATAGCAAACACCCAACAGTCACCCCCGCAACACTGACAGTCTTGGGGATACATGACCACAGGCAACTCTGGGACACAATATGAACCCCTCCTGCCACCATGGCACTAGCCTTCTGCAGGATCACAGATGTGAGGCCATCCTGAGTCTGATGACTCAGACAGGCTGAGCATAGGCTCTCTGCAAACACGAGAGCACACACCCCAGGCGGGCTGCCTCCTCTGCCAGGTCTGCGCCCCCTTCCAGTTCTGTGCATTCTGGGAGGCGGAAGCACCAGAGGCCACTGAACAAACAGGCCCGCCAGTCTGCAGCTCTGCAGTCCTGTCCCACCCCAATGGCCAACAGTAGCCTCCATGCACAGCTGGTGGTGCTGCTCTAACTCTAGCCCTCAAACCGCCACCAGTCCACAAGGGGACAAGTAGGAAGACAGCAAGGAAGCATCTGAGGATCTCTGAGAGCAACATGACATTACTTTGTGTTCATCTTATTTACAAACATATTGGTTTGTGACTAACTGAAAATTACAAAACCTGGTCCTGTGGCACAGGCAACTTTCACAAGGATTTCTAGATGGGAAATGAGGGTTTAAAAGATACTATTGAGCTGATTCCAGATTCCGAACAAGTCAAAACCAAGTGGCATGTAAACGTTTACTTGTATTGCCTGCTCACAGTGAGGGGTTTTACCTCCCAGACAACTGCTCAACAGTCCAGCCAGACAAGAGCTCTCCTCTCTAGGCAAAGAGATTAGTCTGTGTAGACATAAGGTGTAACACTGGTCCTAGGAAAACAAAACTACGTCCCTCAAGTTGAGCAGATGAAGGCAGATGGTGAACTAAGTGAACCAACCCCAAACCTGACCGTGTCCTGGGGTGAGACACTGAGGTCTACTATCAGCAGGGCAAGGGTCACGCTCGCAAGGCAGCTGTTGACAAAGCGGTTGACCAGGATCGTGACTTCACTTCGGAAACGCTCAACTCCTGCCCTCAAGAGCACAGGCAGATGCAGTCCTCTCCCAGCCACCCAGCCAGCCGGCATGTCCCTACTGCACGCCAGGCACCCTGCTAGATGCTGCTGAAGAGAAATCAGTCTGTTGAGGGGAAAACCATGGAAGTCAAGTATGACCAGGTTCCTAAGCTTTAGACCCAGGGGCGTCTGTACACCATGAAGCCACTCCACACAGTCCATCTGGTAACGGGGAAAGCCGAGGCCAACCTCTCATAACCTGCTGTAGAGACAGGATCAAGTACAAATGCCAACAACTAGCAAGAAAAAAACCTCCACTCTACCAATCATGAACAAGGTGGGGTGGGGTCCAAGGGCCCTGCTGCCTGCCTGTCTTGGGGGGAAAAAAAACGGACATGAACAGAGCCCTGCTGCCCCTCCAGCACACGGCACCTCACAAGCACCATGAGCAGTGGCCAAACAGAGCAGCAAACCTGCCAACCATGGCACCCCACAGCCTGGGCACCACCATGCTGCCCGCTGGTCGTGCTGGGCAGAGGGGGGGAACAGGCAGTCCACATCAAGAACACTGACTCCGTTATCAAAAGTTACCAAATGTCTGGGAGGCACACAGCCAGCAAAGGCAAGGACTTCTGGTTTCCACTCCTCACAGCACACACCCGCTGCAGCAGCGATGGGCTACAGCTGAGAGGGGCCCAGGGCTGAGGCTCCACCTGACACCCGCCTGCAATACCAGACGGAGGTGACGTTTTGCCTAAGTGTGTGTTGTGAGGCATTCCCAGCCTGCCCTTCCCAAGGGCCTTCGGGATCTAGCGAGCTAGGGAGGATGGACAGAGGACTGAGACTGCATGTTTTGGGGTCCATGGTGACCCAAGATCAGTATATACCCTTTCTGAAGCCTGGGCATTGGAGAAATAGCCCCAAGATACTATCCTGCTTTGAAGGGGCAATCTGGGAAGGATTGGAATAACACAGGGCACACTGCTGGGCGACATCAGCACAGCAGGCTGTTGGGGGTGCAGGCCAACATTGGGCCTTCTTGGTCTGCAGGGTGTTCCAGAACTCAAAGACAGCCTTCCCCTCCTCCCAGTTTCAAACGTCTGAAAGCACAGAAGGTCACAGGTGGAAATCCAAGCCCTGAAGGCCAAACCTACCTGGAGGGTCGTGGAGCACGCACTCCCCAACAGCGGCATTGAGGGCCACAGGATGGTCTAAGCTGCACTCACACTACGACACGCAGCACACACCGATTCCCAAGGCGAGGCCCAATCCCTCCACCACGCCTAATGAGCTACCTACATGGGCAGAAACAACTACAACAGATGACTGATCTGTATCATGGGCTCTGAGCCCTAACTGTAGCATACGTAAGCTCCCTCAGACCTGCCTTTCCAGCCATCTCTCTCTCAAGCTAACAAGGTCACTGCCCAGTTCCTCAGCGGAGCAGCGCAGAGCCTGAGAGGACTACCCATGAGCCAAGAGCCAGAGCTGATGGAAAGACGGGTCATGCCCAACCTCACAGAAGTAACGAGGTGCACCATGATGGGTGGGCCATGGGGGTGCTTACAACAAGGGCCTGAGAGCCACAGCCATTAGAACATTAGAACATGCACAGAGGGGGAGCCTGAGGTCCCCCTGCGTGGTCAGCCAGATGGGTATGAGAGCTACTTAAGTGCCCAGCATGAGGTGAGGCCTGAAGACCCAGCAGTGAATAAGCGGACAGGATCCCACACAAAGTGCCCACTCCCAGTGACAAGAGCTTGTAGCCGGTCCACACGTGACTGTCTGCACCCAGCTTCAGGAAGCAGAGCTGTCTGGCAAGGGCTCTTGGGCTCTCAGACCAGAGGACAGGAAGTTCCAAAATACCTACTTTTTGATGCCTGAGTAAGATGGCTAATGGATTGGCTTTTCAGCGCAGCTCCTAGAGCCTATATTAAAACTTTTGCCAAAATCTATTGTTCTATAAATAAGGCAAACAGCCTGCATTTACTAAACGTTGCTGAGAATGCAGCCAGCTGACTACTGGATATAAATATTTAAACAGTAAAATCCAAACATCTCTAAAGTGTATTTTACTCTGCTGCACAGTAAGGCAGAAGTATAGGTTCAAAGGCATGGTATGGCACGTGACAAGGTTACCCTGCCAGGTAACTAGGTTCCAAAAGCAGTCAGAACTCCCCACACACGTCCACTCCTGCTAAGGCTGTCAGTCCCCGAGGTCTTGCATCCTCTCCAGGTGACAATAAGGAAGGATGGGGTGGTGAGCACACACACCTGGGATCATCTGAAAGGCATAACCAGAAGCATTACTGACATAACCTATTCCTGACCCTCCCTGATGGGTATGTCAGCCAAACAGAGGCACCAGAGCAAGGCTGAGCAACAGAACGTGTTTACCCAAATTGGGCAACAATCCCTCAGCACACACGCGCGTGCCAGGATGGAAGGTCCAAATCCAGGGGTATGGAATAACTTAGGCACTACTCCTCTCAGAAAAGCAGAAAAGTTATTTTAAATTCCCACCTCTGAGGTTCAACCTTCCAACACCCATGAGCATGTGCCACTCTTTCGCTGTAAATGTGAAACAACCAAGAATGTTCTGATCCCAAGCACTTTTTCCAATCTGCCTTGAGAATTTTAATACCCAAAAGGGCGAGCTCGTGAGGAGAGCTTTGCCACTTGATTTGCCTCTAGTTTGGCCAACACCTTAGCACTGACTTCGTCTACGGTCAACTGAACCTCACTCTTGTTGACGTCAGGGTACCCAGGACAAAACTTGGATTCGCACCGTGTATTCAACTCCCACCCGGTCAGGCCGAGGCCCCGGCCCACCCGGGGCGACCCCGCACTCAGTCCTGCGGCCCAGCGGCCCAGGTCCCCGCCCAGAGGGGCTGGTGAGCCGCAGCTGCATCGTCGCAATGGGCGCCCAGGGCCGCGGAAGCCTCGGACAGGCCCTGGGCTCTGCCCGTGAGAACCGCCACCCCACCCCCACGTGCCAGGCCGCGGGGATCGCTCCCGCGCCCCACGGTCTTTGTCTGCCTTCGGGGACACCCAGGCGCCGACACCCGACGGGCGGGCGGCGAGACTCTCGGGCCGCTACTCCCGGCCACTCCCCAGCGGGCAGGGGCGCGCGCTGGGGCAGGTGCCCCCGGGGGCGCGCGCCAGGGCCACGGGGAGGCCGCGAGTCCCCGCCGCCCCAACCCCGCCCGGGTAGTCCGCCCCCAGGCGCCGGCCGGAGACGGAGCCCCGGGCGGGGACCGCAGTGGGTCCCCGAGGCGGGGTCCGCGGGCGGCGGGGGTCCCGGGGCGGGCCCGGGGGGGGGGGCGCCTCACCGAGATAGATGTCTCCAAAGGAGCCGCTGCCGATCTTCCGACCCAGCCGGTACCTGTTCCCGACTCTGAGCTCCATGGCGGCGGCGAGCCCAGTTGACGCCTGCCCTCCCGGCCGCTTCCTGGGTCTGAGCTCGGGGAGGCGGCGCCGCGGCTGCCCTACTGCGGGTCCGACTGCCGGCTCCGCCCCCCTCGCGGCCCGGCTTTCACCATCGCTTTCCGGCCGCCCCGCCGCTCCCAGAGCCTCAATACGCGGCGGATGGGACAGACAGAGCGCCGCCGCCCCTGCTCCAGCTCCTACCGACCCCGCTGGCCTTCTCCCAGCCGCGGATGGACTCGGATCTTCCGGGCCTAATACCCACTTCAGCTGCCTGAAGGAGCCGCCGCCATCGCGTTGTGACGTCACTTCCCTTAGCAACCCGCGGGGCGGGGCCTGACTGCCGGGGGCGGGGCCTAGCGGGAGCGCCCCCGCGCTTTCCTGTCTTTGCCCCCAGTGCCCGTTAGCAGGCCCGGCCTCTTCCGCAAGCAGGCTCCATGTGTCCGCGCAGGTGTCCCGGAAGCCAGTGGCTCCTCGCGACACACCTGGGACGGGCCCTTTGCAGCGGGGAGGGCGGCGAAACCCGACCCCGGGCCCCGCGCCCTCGGGAGGGACTCTCCAGGAGGAGGCCGCCCGTCTGGCCGGCGCCTGAAAGGAGGCGCGCGGCGGGTCCCGAGACGCAGGTGTGCTGCGGGGGTCCCCTCCGGCTTTCCGTGCGGCGTCCCGGGCCTGCGGCGCGGCTGCTCCCGCCGTCTCCACTCTCAGACCTGGAGGGCAAAGGTGCGCCTCCAGCATTCACGGGGTGAGAGGCCCGGCCTCCCTGCCTCTCCAGTCCCATCCTCCTGAAACGGAACCAACGTTTTATCTAAAATGTTCTTCCTTGAAAAAGAAAACAATGTTGCAGCTCAGACCGAGGGCCAGCTTCACAGACCCGACTTGATTCCTATCGCTGGGAAGGGAGTCCTCCAGGGGGGCACCCTCACCGTCATGCTTCTCCCGCCCGTCGCCCACACAGCAGGCTGTCAGTACGGCGTCTAGCAAACACACTGCTTGTGCACAGGAGTGAAAGGGCGTGGGGCAGACAGCAGCCCCCGCTGATGGCTCACGACCCAGTGGTGGACTGCAGACAGCAGCCCTGGGTGAGCGTCTTAGCGCTGCGAGGAGCAGGCGAGTCTCTCCACCCCTCCACTCAGCCTGAGTACTGCAGCCTCCGCCCAGAAAGAGTTAGCTGTCAGGTTGGGGAGGCTACATCAACTGAGCATCCCACAGCGGTGCCTGGAGTCAGAAACAGGCCACAGGGTCAACCAAGACCAGCCCCCCCCCCCCCCGATGAGGGGTGGGCAGCAGGGAATGGCCCTATCTGTGCACAGTGGTCTGCCTAGTTTCTCAGTCTTATGTCTTAGGGAGGCAGGGGGAGGGGATTTTGCCAAACTAGTAAAAATAACCTCATTTTCAGTTTGCCGATGAACAGTGCCTGGTCCCTCCACCAGAGAAAGGCATGCGTGGAAACTGGGTTGGAGGCCCCATTAACCCAGCGCCACACTGCTGGCAGCCTGCTCCAGAGTCTACAGCCAGTCCCTGTGCACACCTCAGTTTCCCAATTGTGACCCACCCGTGCAAGGCCAGGGCTTGCAGAAGCTGTGCCATGACCACTACTTCCCTACCTCTGGAGAGGGCCTCTGGAGAAAGGCTGGCCAGGCGTGCTCTCCAGAGCCAGAGCCCTTCGTGCTCGTGGGCTTCGTTCTGATCCTGCTCTGCCGTGCACTCGTATGCCCCCTGAGAAGGGCCGAGCTCTGGCGTGGGGACCAGGAAAACAGTGGGAAGGCCGGCACTCGGCTCTCCCACGTGTGTGCTCTTGGGAGTGGCTTTCATGTCCTAGCTCATACTGACCTCAAGCAACCCTGGCCCCTGCCACCAGCACACAGCAGGCACTCAGACATGGGCCTTACGAATGGCTCATGGGGATGAATGCCCACCTGCTAGGCCAGGCCGTCCCCAACAGAGCCCTGAAGCTCAGACGCTGCCTTCGCAGCTGGGAAGGCCTCCCTGGGCCTCACCCCCAGCTGGGCTTCACTGCCCCTCCTGGCCTGTGCCATCTCCTTCCTCCACAGACTTCTCACGCCAAGACTCCCCAGGTGAGTTCCCAACAGGGCTAGGGGCCATCCCGTGCCTGGGGTCATTTTTTTTTTTTCATTTTCCAGTTCGTTTATTTTCATTTCTCAATGTATTAAGATTAACATTCAAGATTTGCTTCAATTTCCAAATTGCTTTTGTAACTCCAGTAAGTCCAAATATTTTTCCAATCGTCATTATTTGTATTCTCTCCTTTCAGATAACATTTTTTGGGGGATCATCTTATTTTAATCCAAACTGTAGTAGAAGGAAAGTCTTACCCAAAAGGCTGGGGGTGGGGAATGGAGGCCTTTCTGGCCAGACCCCTCCTCCTCCCACAGACCCACCAGTGTCCCTGATGCGTGCCACACGATTCAACCATTTAGTGTAGAATTCAATGGATTTAGGCAACAAGGTGCACAACCATCCCGCAGTCAATTTTATATTTCCATCACCCCCAGAAAAAGCCTGGACCTACAGCTACTCCCCGCAAGCTCCACAGTTGAGAGACAGGTTGTGCCGTTATTTACTGGCGTGGGCAGGGCTTTGAGGTCGGGCCAGGGCTGGCTTCAAGCCAGTGGCTTGTTTCCCTGCCCCCTGAGGGTACATGGCCACCTCCTCCCATCCCAGCCTCACCATGGGCTCCTGCTCCCTCTGGGGACTAGGGGCAGATACTCAGTTCCCAGAAACAAGATGCAGGTTTGCCTGTGCCCGTGTCCTCGGAAGGACACCGGACCTGGGACTGGACGTGGCCTGGGTCTCCTCGCTGTCTCTCATGGCAGCTCTGCAGGCCCTGGCCACGTAGCTCAGTTCCCCTTCCTCCTCTGGCTTCTGGTACTTTCTGCCCCTGGAGTTCCCAGACCTGCCTACTGTGCCTCCATTCAGCTTCCTGAAAGAAGGTAACTGGCTGGTCCTGGTTGGCCAGTCCTTTTTCTACCCCAGGTCACAGGTCACTGCTAAGCCCAAGGATGACATGCTGGAACCAGTTAAGGGGGGCAGGGGTACAGGGTATTTACACAACAGTAGCGACCTGTGGCTTCCCCTTGGCCAGAGCTTGGGACAGCCCAAGATCACTGGGGAGGGGCCTCGCACCTGAGGCTCACACCCTGGAAAGAAGCCCCCGGCAGCCACCCTCCTCAGCTGGCACCCACGTGAGCTCCCAGGGGGCAAGTGTCCTCGTTTCCACTCCTGCAGTGTATGGACAAACAACAGGACAGCCGACCTGTGGTGTTTCCCTGGAAAAGATCACTGAGAGGTGCAGGAACAGGCGCAGAGAGGCTGTCTGTTTAAGTTTTCTAGATTTTTCCAGGGCAGCAGCAATTTCAAATATTCTGTATGATTTTAACAAAGACTAGCAAAAAGGGGGCCCAGAAGATGGACACAACCCCCAGCATCCATGGACTGATGAATGGATAAGCAGAATGGGGTCCATTCACAGAGTATTTCTCAGTCTTCCAAGGGAAGGCAGTTCTGACACCTGCTACAGCACGGACGGACCTCGGGGACATACACTCAGTGAAGGAGCGAGTCACCAAGGGACAAACGACTGTGATTCCATGAGGACCCCAGAACAGCAAATTCAGAGACAGAAAGTCGAGCAAAAGTTATTGAGGGGGGTGGTGTTTGACAGGACAGAGGTTGGTTTGGGGAGATAAAAGCCCAGAGGTGGGTGATGGGCGGCAGTGCACTGAGTGCGCTTAATGCCCCTGAACTTTATTCTTAGTGGCTAAAATGGTAAACTGTATGTCATACATATTTCACCACAAGTTTAAAAAATCTGTGGAACAAAAAAGCACAAGGGGGTGGGTGGAGAGGCTGGAGCAGCCAGCTCTCTGTCCTCAGGGTTCCGCGAGAGGTGGCTTGGGAGCCTCCCTCCTGGAAACCCTCCCCTCCCGCCGCAGTCCCCCGGGGCTCAGAAGGCCCATGATTCTTGCTGTTCTCATCCAGGGTGTCAAGAGCTTCAGACAACAGTGTCCTGTCATCTGCCTGGGTCTCGTTTGTGCCTCAACTCTTGACACACAACACATGGACCCTGTGGAGGCAGTGAAGTTGGAGGGGGCTGGGAAAAAGCTGGCTGAGGTGAGCTCTGTGCCACCACCAGCCTGAGGGCAAGGTGACCACTCTGTAATTATCCCCAGTGAGGCCTCAGACAGCCAGGCTCCTCTGCCGCCAGACCCGGCACCAACGCTCCGACGAAGGGGCTGCAGGTGGAGCCCAGCAGCCAGAGAGGCCAGGCCACCTGTGGAGGCAGGGTGAACCCCCACGGAGAGAACAAGCACACCCACAGCAGAGAAAGGAGAGTGGGGCACCCTGAGTCCAGCCCAGAAGGGGCCCAGGGAGGCCCACTGGTCCACAGAACACAGAACCCAGATCTCAGTGTGCAGGGAAGGGGAAAGGAGGGCAGTGGTGAACGGTCCCTGCCAGCTCTGCCCCTGTACCCTTACATATGCCTGTGTGCACACTGGTACACACAGATCTTGTGTGTACGTGCATGTATGTCTGTGTCTGCACTACATACCATGTGGGCGTGGTGCACAGCTGCATGCGTTCATGTGCAGGTGTGTGTGCTACACAGGCACCACACACGTGCATACATCTGCACCTGAGGTCACACATGTGCTCAAGGGTGATGCATGTGTACATACATGCATGTGCATGCAGATGACATGTAATGGAAAACAGGAAATAATCATCTGTAGAACTGGGGAAGAATTAAATGTTTCTTGATACAGAATAGGCTGCTGCCAGGATCCTGTCAGTGAACCAGCACCAAAAAAGCTGGAAGCCCAGAGGCCTCATTACTAGCACCACAAAAATCGGAAGGTGGGGAGGGCAGGAGAGAAGAGAAATAAATGTCTCGCACAGGTCTGGTCTTGTTAGTGGCACAGGTGTAAAGAATGGGGTCTTCAGAAGCTCCGTGCTACCAGGGGAGACGCACGTGACTGCTGCCTTCCTGGCGACTTAGGGGCTCTCCAGCACCTCCTGTGGCTCCGCACAGCCAGCAGCAAGAAGTCAGAACTCCCTCATCTGATCGGAGCTCATCCCCAGCAACCGGTCTCACTCCTGTCCAGCCAGTGGCCATAGCACCCTTCAGGAGTCCCACGCAGCCTCAAGCCTGGTGGGAATGCCGAGCGATGCAGGCACTTAGGAAAAGAGTTTGGTGGTTCTTCAAAAAGGCAAAAGTAGAGTCATGGTGTGACCCAACAGCCCCACTCCCAGGTCCCACCCCAAGGACACTGAAAGGGTCAGTCCACACAGAAACTTGCACACAAACGTCCATAGCATTGTTACATTATTGTATTATATGTAATTATATTATTGTAGTCCAAAGTAGAAACAACCCAAATGTCCATAACAGAAGAATAAAGAAAATGTGGTGCATCCACACAGTGGAATGCTCAAAGGGAAGGAAGCCCTGACATGTGCCACAGTGTGGACGGACCTTGAGAACAGCACACGAAGGGAAGAAGGCAGACTCAAGGGGCTGCACACTGTGTGACTGTGTTCATAGGAAGCGTCTGGACCGGCAAATCCATAGGCAGCAGATGAGGGGCTGGGAAGGTGCTGATGGGGCTGGGGTCTCCTTCTCTTCTAGCACAAAGCCATTCCCAGATTATGGTTCTGGTGATGACTGCACAATGTAGTGCATTCACAAAAAGCCACTGTACATTAAAAATGGTTAGAATGGGGAATGTTATGCTGTGCGAATTTTACCTCAAAAAACAGACACAGATTCACCCTGGGTCCAAGACTCCTGGCTAGGGCTAGGGGGTCCTCCCACCCTCTTGCCCCCACAGGAATGGCTCACAGGTCCCTGAGTGCACCCCTGCCCCAGGGCCTTTGCACAGGCTGCCCACCACCTGTTTTTTGTCTCTGGGCCTTGCTCAGCTGAGTTCCCTCTGCCCACCTGTCCCCAGTGAGGGACACTGTTGTGGTGTCCCGGTGGGCTCATGTGACAGATGTGGCCAAACAGGAGCACAGAAGCCGCCACCTTCATAAACAGGGTCTGGGAGGCTGGGCTCAAGGGCCAGGGGCCCAAAATCCATTCCTGCTCTGCCAGCAGCTGTGCAGCCTTGGACAGGTGGCTCACCTCTCTGTTTTTCTGCTTTCCCACCAGTGAAACAGGGTAACAATAGCACTGAGTCCCTGGAGTGTGGAAGTTAACAGGGACCACACACACAGTTTGTAACAGGGTCTGGAACCAAGTAGTCACTGTATCAATAGTACTGTTTATATAATTACTGTTTCCTTGGGAAATAGACTGTCACACAGGCAGTAGGGTGGCATTTGCCAGCAGAGCAGCTGATGGTGCCCAGGCCTGGCAGCTGCCTCCCGCTCAGATCCATGGGTGAGTTGGGACCCCTGCCCACCCCTTGCCCTTTGACCTGTGTCCATGAGCTGAGGAGGTGGGGCCCAGCACTAATGATTATCCCCCTTTAACTAACAAAATTCACCAACTGAGTCCCCACCTGAGGGAGTGAGGAGGGACAGGCCAACCGCTGTACAGTGAGCAGCAGTCACCACCCAGACACGGGGTGTGCAGGTCCAGGTGGGAGCTTGCACAATTGCACGACCTTCCCCAGAGATCTGGAGAAAGAGGGACCTCAGCCTGGGGGAGGGGAGCCAGCCAGGAGGACCTGCATTGGGACCTGAGGGTCTCCCAGGGGCAGGAGGCAGTGTGTGTGTGCGCATACACACGTGAGTGTGCACACGGGCGTGTGTCCTGCACAGCTGGGCCCCAGCTGCTGGTGGAGGGGAGTCCAGAAATGCTGGGTCACCCAGGGCCCCGGCTGGACACAGGCACCTGTGGGCTGGGAAGAGTAGCAGCCAACTCACGACTGGTTGGCAGCCCCAGCCCACCCCAAGAGGAAAAGGGAGGTCAGCTCACACCCCCAACCAACCTGCCCCCATCAGCCTGGGCCCAGATTCTAGCACTGGCCATGCCTGTTGGAAGGGCAGCCACCAGCCACACAACTGCTTAGATTCATTAAAACAAAATACAAGCAAAAGTCTGGCTCGGCAGCTCACGAGCCACATGACAGCTGCTCAGGGACACCTTTCTGAACAGCACAGAATGTTTTCATCATCCCAGGGAGCTCCCCTGGGTAACCTGCTGGAGACCAGAGTGCGCCGACTGCAGTGTGGGGTGGGGACACTTGGCAGTGTCTGGTTGTCACAGTCAGGGGGCTACTGGCACCTCATGGGCATACTAGAGTGGGCAGTCAGGTAGGCGAGCAGGAGGGGAGAAAGGAGGATGGCAGGCTGCCCAGTCCCCACAGAGATACCTCCCTGTCTCCCTTAGACCAGCCCTTTCGCAGTTCAGCACAAACTGATAAGCAAAGTTACAGGTCACGGGGACCTTCCCAATGGAGCATGTGCACCTGAGGACCTTGTCACCGATGACCCCAAGGCCATTATAATGGTGGTGTTGTATCATTTACAGTTGTTTTGGCCCCAACATGGGTTTCACTTAGGCGCTCATGGAAAAAATGACAACACAAAATTGTGCAGAGGCTGAAGGGGAGGGACCAGGGAAGATCCAAAGGATGACGTAAGAATGACAACTGGGAGGGAGGAGACCAAATAAACCCATAGGAGACACAGTGTAAAGCCTGGGCGGATGGCTACCCCCCTCGGGCAGACCTCTCTGTCTCTGGAGCACACTTTCCTTTTGCTTTGCTAAATAAAAAACGCTTTGTGGCTTTATTTCTCTATAGGGTCTCTCGGCTGAATTCTTTCTTTTGAAAAGACGAGAACGGAGGAATTCCCAGCCAGTAACAGGTAGAGGTCGGGGGTACTGCACTACACCCTCCAGTGCACATGGTGACCGCCACACAGAATGATCCCCAGGTGTCAGTGGGGCTGTGGTAGAGAGCCCCTGCCCTAGACCCAGCCGGCGCCTGATGCTTGTCCCGGCCCAGCCGATGGAGGACTCAGGGAACCTGCCTCCTGCAGGCTCATTCACCTGGGCCAGGGGACGGAGTGGGCCAGGAGGCGGCCAGGTGGGGCAAATTACAGATCCAAGGGGCAGAGGGGCCAACAGGGGCCTGAGGCAGCCTGCCCCAGCCTCACTGCGCCTCCGGCAGGACCTGTGTGGAAGCCGGCCAACCCTGACCCTCAACCTCAAGCTCGGCCCCTCTGTGGTTCTGTTTACTCCTCAGCCGCAGGGAGCTGGTCTCCCATCCAAATCCGAGGGCTTGGACAGCCTAAAAACGGCAGGTGTCTTCTGGAGCTTGCCCTGCTGTCACCCATGGCCCGTGGACTCAAGAGGGCCCCAAAGTGACCCCAAAGCCTGCCCTGGCCGGGAAGCAGGCCCCACAGCTGCTTCTGGAGTCTGGGGGCAGCGCCTCTGCCCCCAGCCCTGCTCTGGAAGGATCTCCAGTAGTGGCCCTATCCAGCCCTCCCACAGGAAGCCTTTCTCCTGGCCTCATCCCCTTCACCTCTGCCCTCAGGGATAATGGCCCCTAGTCCAGTCCCCGAGCCCCATGCTCTCTGCCAGCCTCTGACCTCTGGCACCTCCTGCCAGGAGTGGGGCAGGCAGCCCTTTAGTTGGTCTAGACCTGCTCCCACCCACACTGCTCCCCAGAGAGCCCCTTCCTGCATCCCTGGGGTCAGGCCCAGGTGCGGGCACAGTGGCCTGTGAGGAGAGGCGATGCCCTCACAACTGGAGCTTCTGTGGTTCTGGCCTGGCCTGAAGGAGGTCAGGGTGACCCCTGTGTCCCTTCCCTGATGGCTGCTGGCCTCCCAGGGCAAGGCCAGGAGGATCATGCCCATCCCTGACCTCGGGGTAGTCTCTGGCGGCCCAGCCTGTGTGCCCACAGCCAGGCTGGCTGGGAGGGCTGTGTGGCGCCTGGCACTCCTGCTCAGGCCGAGAGCCTGTGTGCCTCTGCATGTCCGGCTGTGCTGCATGACTGGGGAGCAGTCCAGGGCCTACTGGGGGACCCCACCTACCCCAGGCGAGCAGGGCCCTGCAGGTGCCACCCAGCACGCTGGTGGCTACAGGAACCTCTCCAGCACCACTTCCCCTGAGGACTCACAGGTCTTCCCACCCCAGGCAGGCTTGGGGTTCCTACAACACACCCCAAAGGCTCCACAGAGCAGTCCATTGTGGAGTGGGAGCCCAGGCCTCTGAGGACAGAGGGAACCCCGGCAGCCTCCTCCAGTGAGGACACCCCACCATCTCAGCTGACAGAAGGTCGTTGGGTCCAGTGACCCAGCTCTGAGCAAGTTCCCCACTGAAGCCTCTGGGAGGGCGTCCTGGGCATGGGGGCAGGACTGAGGATTTAGGGGTCAAGTCAAGGCAAGACTTGGGGTACTCTCAAGTGGGTAGGCTTGCGGGGCACAGGCAGAGAAGGCAGCCCTGCAGGAGCAGGAGCAGTGGGCGGGGTCAGCTGTCATGATCCAGAAATGACCTTGGTGACAGCGAGAGGGGCGGCTCCTGCAGTGTGCGACTCAAGCCCAGCTCTGCCCCAACAAAGCATGGATTCCAGAGATACAAGTCGATTCGGAGCAAATCCAAAACATGAATAAAAAACAGATTAAAAAGGATAAATCAATGGAGGAAGGAGGAAGGGGCACAGCAAGGTGGTGTGGCTACAACATGCCAGGTGGACAGTGATGACACAGCGCAGACTTCAGAGCTAACAGAATTAGGAACTCTCACATACTAATAAAATTGAACACCTAAACAATGTAGATAAATTCCTGGGAAAATATTCCTGCCTGGGGCCCAGGCTGCTTTGAGCGAGTCCCACCCTGATTCCAGGCACCAGTTCATTCCTGTCTTGAGCAGATGTTCCAGAACGTGGAAAAGAGGCAACAGGCAGTGTCTCCTAACCAGACAAGGACAAGGAGAGAGCAGGAGATGTTGTTTCATGCAGGATCTTACTTAGGTGCAAAAGATCTGAAAAATATTAGGTAATGGGCCCAATTTATTAGAGATAAATAGATCTCATGGTCTGGGTTTCTCTGGTTTAATGTCAAACAATATCAATGAAATTCATCCCATTAATAGACTAAAGAAGACAGACCCTGTGGTTAACTCAACAGGCACAGAAAAGCACTTGATGCTCTGTTGAATACAATAGATTCCATCTATGTTGTTACTGATTAAAAAGGTCTCAGCGTGGTAGAAATAGAACATTTCCTTCAGGTGGTGGTGATAGAGTCCCAGACCTGCAGCACCCGTGTGAGCAGCGGAGAATCGTGGCACCAAGATCGCCACCGTGCCAGGCTGCCTTGTGACGCTCTCCACAGTCCCAGAGGCTCTGCTACTGATTAAAGTCTGTGCCCCTCTGGCTCCTGTGTCAACACCCTGACCCCCATGTGGCGGTGCTGGGAGTCGGTAAGGTCCCGACAGCCGGACCCCGTGACGGGATCAGTGCTGCGTGAGAGGCTGGGAGCCTGCCATCATCGCTCTGCCCTTGAGGACACCGCTGACAAGGCAGGCTGCCGGCTCTCTTCAGGTGCTGGGTCTGCTGGCACCCTGATCTCAGATTTGGGACCCCCAGAGCTGTGAGGAAGAAGGGTCTGTTCTGCAGTGCTTTGCCACGTACCCCTGGCTGACTAATAGACCTCCAAAGGAAGTGCTCAAAACCAAAATGGAACCATATCCACGACATGAAGCTCCAGATGGATGGCTAACACTGGAGTATTTGAGCAATAAAATAATGACAGTGCTGGATCAAAACACAAAGCGTAAAAACACATACCCACGAGTCTGTACAGACATAAAAATGAATAAAGACACAGGTGATGAGACAAGTCCCCCTCACAGGAGGATCCCACGCACTGGGTGCAGACGCTCTGCGTCAGGAGGGGCATAGCCCCCTGAGGGGGCGCTGAGGCCCCAGAGGCTCCGGATGGATGCTGGGCAGGAGGGGGTAACCGTGGCGGAGACACCGCAAGCACACCCCAGTCAGGTGACCAAGGTCACATCACGGTGCTGAGTCGGGCTGAGGGCCCCACCCTGGCTGGATGTGACGGGGGCAGCCCGTTCCCTCCCAAACCCACAGGCCCAGCCCCACCAGGGGAGAAACATCAGGCAGCTCCCAGCAGAGGGACAAGCCGCAGAATCGCTGCCCAGTGCTCCTCAGGCTGCCACGGTCGACCGAGACAAGGTCAGCCTGGGACATGCCACAGCCAAGAGGAGCTGGGGAGACGGAGGACCAGACACCCCGTGGGCCCTGGGACTGGATCCTGGAGCAGGAGAAAGGCATTACATGCAAACCCAGGAAATGTGAACAACATGTGGACTTTGGTTGACAATCAAGTACTGGCTCATGAATTTTAACAAATGCAGCACAGTCATATCAGATGTTAATAACAGGAAAATGGATGTGGGGTATTTGAGAACTCTGGTATCTTTACAGCTTTCTTGAAAACCTAGATCTGTTCTAAAATAAAGTCTATTTGAAAACTAAAAAAAAAAAAATGAGGTGGCGGAAAAATATGGCAGTGTGAGAAGTGAGACAGAAACCTCCTCCCAAAACCACATGTAACATGAAAATACAGCAAATATAACTAATTCTGAAAGAGCAACCAGAAAGAACACTGCAACAGATGGCCTACATCTGGGGAAACAAGAAGACCTCATGGAAAACGGTGAAGGAGCAAAGCCATGATCCAGCAGGACCCAGGCCCTTCCCCGCCCCAGCTCACCGGCAGGAGGAAGAGAGCCGGAGCGGGGGCGGGGTAGAAGCCCAGGACTGCTGAACACCCGGCCCTGGAGATCTGCCCTGGGGGCACGAACCCACATGGTGCTCTGGAGACTACAGGGCTTGGAAAGCAAAGACAAGCAGAAGACTTGGAGAGACTGAGATTCCAGCTGCTTGGGGAGAACAGGTGCCCACAACCAGCCACTCTGGGACAAAAGAAAAGAGGGCACTTTGAAAAACTTCCCAACAGCGAGAGGGCTGTTAAAGGGGCAAGGATTACACAGAGCTTGCTGCTCAGGAGAAAGACAGGTGGGCAAAATCGTCCCAGCACACTCAGCCCAGCAGGTTGGGAACTTTCAGGGGCTTCAGGCGCCCGATCCCCCTGGCTGGCAATGCAGCCCTGAGGCCCCCCACTCCCACGATACGCAGCCTGCTGCTGCTTCCTCCCAGGTGGCACCGGTCTGCACATCTGCTGCCCCCGCCACTGCACCAGGCCAGCCTGAGGGCAGCCCCGCCTACAGCAGCTACAGCGGCATGACACAGAGGCTCCTCCCTGCGCACTTGGCCCACTGGCCCTGGCAGTGCAGGTAGGCACTGCAGCCAGGAAGCAGGAAAGAGCTCTGTCCTCAAGGCAGGTGCTGGTGCCTCTTGTCTGTGACCCCCGCCGTTGCTCCAGGTGCTCCAAAGCTGCAGAGACCAGAGCTCCTGGACACTACAGGGCACCGCCTACACAAAGGTATTCCAGGGTAATCAATACAAATATAAGATGGCAAAAGAACCTGGTACAAATCAAAATCCCTCAAACATGAGAAAGAGGGCTAAGTGAAACTGAAATCACCAATCTTCTTGATAAAGATTTCAAAATAAAAATCGTAAACATGCTCACAGAGCTACAGAGAAATATTCACAATCTCAGGGAGGACTTCAAGAAAGAGATAGAAACTTTGAAAACTACAGTATCTAAAAGGAAACATACAATAGAGGGATTTAAAAGCAGATTAGATGAGGTAGAGGAGAAGGTAAATGAAATAGAGAACAGGAATA
Organism: Manis pentadactyla; assembly: GCF_030020395.1. Classification (NCBI taxonomy): domain Eukaryota; kingdom Metazoa; phylum Chordata; class Mammalia; order Pholidota; family Manidae; genus Manis; species Manis pentadactyla. The sequence goes on from NC_080022.1 coordinate 190,003,456, forward strand.
AAAAACGCTGAGGCATAGAGAGAAAAAAGATCTCTAGGAATCAAAGAATAATAAGAGACCTGTGTGACCAATCCAAACAGACAATATTCGCTTTATAGGGGTACCAGAAGAAGAAGAGAGGAAAAGGGATAGAAAGTGTCTTTGAGGAAATATTTGCTGAAAACTTCCCCAATCTGGGGAAAGAAAAAGTCTCTGAGACCATGAAGGTGCACAGATCTGATCTCCCAACACACGGGACCCGAGGAGGACAACACCAAGACATATAATAATTAAATAGTAAAGATCAAGGATAAAGACAGACTATTAAAAGCAGCCAGAGAGAGAAAAAAGATCACACACAAAGGAAAACCCATCAGGCTATCATCAGACTTCTCAGCAGAAACCTTACAGGCCAGAAGGGAGTGGCATGATGTATTTAATGCCATGAAGCAGAAGGGCCTGGAACCAAGAATATTCTACCTGGCAAGATTGTCATTTAAATTTGAAGGAGGGATTAAACAATTCCCAGATAGGCAAAACTTGAGGGAATTCACCTCCCACAAACCATCTCTGCAGTGTATTCTGGAGGGACTGCTTCAGATGGAAGTGCTCCTACAGCTAAATATCTGCCACCAGAGAAAATAAAACCACAGTAAAGGAAGCAGACCAAATAAATACTAAGCAAATGCAAAATTAAATCAACAACCCACAAAATCAGTCAAGGGATACACAAAGAGTACAGAATATGATGGTTAATATATAAAAAGAGTGGAGGAGGAAGAAAAAGAAGAAAGAAAGAAAGAAAAAAGAACCTTTAGATTGTGTTTGAAATAGCATAATAAGCAAGTTAAGTTGGATTGTTAGATTGTAAAGAAGCTGCCCTTGAACTTTTTGGTAACCAATCTAAAGCCTGCAATGGCAATAAATACATGTCTATCGATAATCATCCTAAATGTAAATGGACTTAATGCACCAATCACAAGACAGAGTTACAGAATGGATAAGAAAACAAGACCCATCTATATGCTGCCTACAAGAGACTCACCTCAAACCCAAAGACAAATACAGAATAAAAAGAGAGGGATGGAAAAAGATATTTCATGCAACTAATAGGGAGAAAAAAACAGAAGTTGCAGTACTTGTATCAGATGAAATAGACTTCAAAACAAAGAAAGTAACAAGAGACAAAGAAGGACATTACATAATGATAAAGGGGGCAGTCCTACAAGAGGATATAACCACTATAAATATATATGCACCCAACACAGGAGCACCAGCATATGTGAAACAAATACTAACAGACTTAAAGGGAGAAATAGAATGCAATGCATTCATTTTAGGAGACTTTAACACTCCACTCACTCCAAAGGACAAATCAACCAGCAGAAAATAAAGAGACAGAGGCACTGAACAACACATTAGAACAGATGGACCTAACAGACATTTACAGAACACTCCACCCAAAAGCAGCAGGATACACATCCTTCTCAAGTGCACATGGAACATTTTCCAGAATAGATCACACACTAGGCCACAAAAAGAGCCTCAGTAAATTCAAAAACATTGAAATTGAACCAACCAACTTCTCAGACCACAAAGGTATAAAACTAGAAATAAATTATGCAAAGAAAAAAAAGCCCACAAACACATGTAGGCTTAACAACATGCTCCTAAATAATCAATGGATCAATGACCAAATAAAATCAGAGATCAAGCTATATATGGAGACAAATGACAACAATAATTCAACACCACAAAATCTGTGGGACACAACGAAGGCTGTGCTAAGAGGGAAGTATATTGCAATACAGGCCTACCTCAGGAAAGAAGAACAATCCCAAATGAACAGTTTAAACTCACAATTAACGAAACTAGAAAAAGAAGAACAAATGAGGCCCAAAGTCAGTAGAAGGAGGGACATAATAAAGTTCAGAGCAGAAATAAATAAAATTGAGAAGAATCAAACAATAGAGAATTAATGAAACTATAAGCTGGTTCTCTGAGAAAATAAACAAAATAGATAAACCCCTAGCCAGACTTAGCAAGAAAAAGAGAGTCTACACACATAAACAGAATCAGAAATGAGAAATGAAACATCACTGTGGACACCACAGAAATACAAAGAATTATTAGAGAATTCTATGAAAAATTACATGCTAACAAATTGGATAATCTAGAAGAAATGGACAACTTTCTAGAAAAATACAACCTTCCAAGACCGACCCAGAAAGAAACAGAAAATCTGAACAGACCAATTACCAGCAATGAAATTGAACTGGTAATCAAAAAACTACCCAAAAACAAAACCTCTGGAACAGATGGCTTCACCACTGAATTTTATCAAACATTAAGAGAAGACCTAATACCCATCTTCTTTAAAGTTTTCCAAAACATAGAAGAGGAGGGAATACTTCCCAACTCATTCTATGAGGCCATCATCACTCTAATACCAAAACCAGGCAAAGACACCACAAAAAAAGAAAATTACACACCAATATCCCCGATGAACATAGATGCAAATATACTCAACAAAATATTAGCAAACCGAATTCAAAAATACATCAAAAGGATCATCCATCGTGATCAAGTGGGATTCATCCCAGGGATGCAAGGATGGTACAACGTTTGAAAATCCATCAACATCATCCACCACATCAACAAAAAGGAAGGACAAAAATTACTTGATTGTCTCCACAGAAGCTGAAAAAGCGTTTGACAAAATTCAACATCCATTCATGATAAAAACTCTCAACAAAATGGGTATAGAGGGCAAGTACCTCAACATAATAAAGTCCATATATGACAAACCCACAGCCAATATCATACTTAACAGCAAAAAGCTGAAAGCTTTTCCTCTAAGACCGGGAACAAGACAAGGATGCCCATTCTCCCCACTTTTATTCAACATAGTACTGGAGGTCCTAGCCAAGGCAATCAGACAACAAAGAAATAAAAGGCATCCAGACTGGTAAGGAAGAAGTTAAACTGTCACTGTTTGCAGATGACATGATATTGTACATAAAAAACCCTAAAGAATCCACTCCAAAACTACTAGATCTAATATCTGAATTCAGCAAAGCTGCAGGATACAAAATTAATATAAAGAAATGTGTTGCATTCCTATATACTAAGGATGAACTATCAGAAAGAGAAATAGGAAAATAATTCCAATTACAATTGCATTTAAAAGAATAAAATACCTAGGAATAAACCTAACCAAGGAGGTGAAAGACCTATACCCTGAAAACTACAAGACACTCATGAGAGAAATTAAAGAAGACACCAATAAATGGAAATACATCCCGTGCTCTTGGATAGAATTAATATTGTCAAAATGGCCATCCTGCCTAAAGCAATCTACAGATTCAATGCAGTCCCTGTCAAAATACCAACAGCATCCTTCAGTGAACTAGAACAAATAGTTCTAAAATTCATATGGAACCACAAAAGAATTCAAATAGCTAAAGTAATCCTGAAAGGGAGAACAAAGCTGGGGGGATTATGCTCCCTGACTTCAAGCTCTACTACAAAGCCACAGTAATCAAGACAATTTGGTACTAGCACAAGAACAGAGCCATAGATCAATGGAACAGAATAGAGAGCCCAGATATAAACACACACATAAACGGCCAATTAATATGCGATAAAGGACCATGGATATACAATGGGGAAATGACAGCCTCTTCAACAGCTGGTGTTGGCACAACTGGACAGCTACATGTAAGAGAATGAAACTGGATCACTGTCTAACCCCATACACAAAGTAAACTCAAAATGGATCAAAGACCTGAATGTAAGTCATGAAACCATAAAACTCTTAGAAGGAAACATAGGCAAAAATCTCTTGAATATAAACATGAGCAACTTTTTCCTGAATGCATCTCCTTGGGCAAGGGAAACAAAAGCAAAAATGAACAAATGGGACTACATCAAATTAAAAGGCTTCTGTAAAGCAAAGGACACCATCAGTAGAACAAAAAGGCACCCTACAGTATGGGAGAATATATTCGTAAACGACATAACCGACAAGGGGTTAACATCCAAAATATGTAAATAAATCACATGCCTCAACACTCAAAAAACACATAACCTGATTAATAAATGAGTGGAGGATCTAAACACTTCTCCAAAGAAGGAATTCAGATGGCCAACAGGCACATGAAAAGATGCTCCACATCACTAATTATCAGAGAAATGCAAATTAAAACCACAATGAGATATCACCTCACACCAGTTAGGATGGCCAACATCCAAAAGTCTAGATAAACAACAAATGCTGGATGGGGAGTAAGGGGAACCCTCCTATACTGTTGGTGGTAATGTTAAATTAGTTCAACCATTATGGAAAGCAATATGGAGGTTCCTCAAAAAACTAAACATAGAAATACCATTTGACCCAATTATTCCACTCCTAGGAACTTACTCTAGGAAAACAAGATCCCAGATTCAAAAAGACATATGCACCCCTATGTTTATTGCAGCACTATTTACAATAGCCAAGATATGGAAGCAACCTAAGTGTCCATCAGTAGATGAATGGATAAAGAAGAGGTGGTACATATATACAATGGAATATTATTCAGCCATAAGAAGAAAACAAATCCTACCACTTGCAACAACATGGATGGAGCTAGAGGGTGTTATGTTCAGTGAAATAAGCCAGGTGGGGAAAGACAACTACCAAATGATTTCCTTCATTTGTGAAGTATAATAACAAAGTAAAACGGAAGGAACAAAACAACAGCCGACTCAGACTCCAAGAACAGACTAGCAGTTACCAAAGGGAAGTGGGCGGTGAGGGAGGAAGAGGGGGATTAAGGGGGCATTATGATTAACCCATGTATTGTTGAGGGGGCGCATGGGGAAGGCAGTATAGCACAGAGAAGACAAATAGGGACTCTATAGCATCTTACTTACTACACTCATGGACAGTGGCTGCAATGGGGTGTGGGGGGAGGCTTGATAATATGTGTAAATGTAGTAACGACAATGTTGCCCATGTGAAACCTTCAATAGATTGTATATCAATGATACCTTAATTTTAAAAAAGTGAAAAAAAATCTTTGCTGTAAGCTCCTTATTGTTGCCATAACAAGTTAAAGATCTTCCACATTCTTCCTAGCTTAGTAATAATTTAAATGAGTATTTAAGTCTGTCATCCCTGGAGGTGAAAAAAACCACATCTGAAGGGTTGCCTATGGGGTCAAGGGACAGGAAATGAATGAAACATAAATAGATGAAACAAGAGAGGGCCTTGCCCTTGTGAACCCTGATCATATTCTGAGACCTGAGGTGTGCGATGAACTTGACCCTCAGGAGGAGGAGCCGGCTGTGAAACTGGAAGGCCAGCACAGGCCCAGAGCCTCCCTTGCTTTCAGTGAGCTTGGCACAGCCCGCAGGCCTCAGTTTATTCTTCTGTTAAAGGCGGGAGGGATGGGAGCGGTTTTCCAGGTGGAAACAAGTTCTGGGGCTGCCCAGAGACCGGTTCTGCATTACTGCGAAATATGTGGGAAGTGGCTAAAAGCAACCACTGAAATGTGTTGTTATTTAAGAAGCTCACAAATAGAACTAGTTTTAAATATACAGGGAGAATTAGAAAAGTATGGAAAGAGAGGAAAAAACATACCCATGAAATATCTCTGGGGCCTGTTGGACCTAGAATTGCCCTGACTGCCCCTCTCCTGGCTTTTGCACTGCGCCCCTGTACCTCTCACGGAAGGCCACATACGGGCTGTCCCCAAGGCACGGTGCCAAGCCCTGTCCACCTGCTCTGGATGTCCAATTTCTTGGAAGTCTGGGTGGGGTGGGGATTGAGGGCATGTCCCTCGGGCCTCAGTGCCCGGGTGTCCCCTCCCCAGGTGGAGGTACTTGGATGCCCCCCCTAGATGGGCTAATTTCTCAAATAAAAATACAAGACACCCAGTTAAACTTGTATGTCAAATGAGTCAGAAATGATGGTTTAATGGAACCGGGTCGCATGTGACATAGGGTCTATCCACAGGGACCAAAGTAGGTTGGGTTGCCTGGGGCTGGGGTCAGGGCTCTTTCCGGCGTAAATGTGGTAGAACGAGATGGTGGGGAGGCTGCCCCTCTCTGAACGAGCTAACGGCCGCTGAGCCGCACACTCTAAGCGAGTTGTGGTAAGTACACCCTCCCCAGAAAAGACCCCGTACTTGGTCTGGCAACCCCTGTGCTCCTCGCTCGGGGGCCAGGGCCCTGGGCGGGTCCAGGCGCCTGCACCTCCTGTCTCCGGGCCAGGCGGGGTCCCCTGAGTCTCGGGGCCACACGGCCAAGCTCTGGGTGACTGGAGACCCACCCGCACCCACACCGCCGGGGCCGGGGATGCCGGGGCTGACACCACCGAGACCCTGCCCAGGCCTCGGACTCGACCCCGGCCTCCCTCTGGGACGCACGACAACTTCCCACCCGCGTGCTTATTCGGGAGACTCATTCCGAGGCGGTCTTCTGGGAGGCGCAGAGGCGGGCTGGCTGGAGGCCGCGCGGACCGCGGGGGCCACGAAGAGAGGATCCTCGGGGCGCGCCCCCATCTCAGCGGCTGTCGGGTGTCCCCCCCTCTCTCGCCATTTCCGCAGCTGTCAGGTGTACGCGGTATGCCCGCGGGGAACTCTGCGCGTGGCGACGCCATCCCCACCGTAGACTCCCCGCAGCCACACCGAGGAGCCCGGAGCCGGCTCGACAGCGAATGGACAGCCCTGGGCTCCGACTGGCTAGTTAGGATCATGTGCCCACCTCTGGCCCAATCGCCGAGGCCGCGGCTTGTTGTACTGTGATTGGCTAAGCCAGGTCATGTGCCGGGGACTGTGCCGGGCCTCGGCGGGCGTTCACGGCTACAGCAGCCGGGAGGGCCCAGTAGCGGGTCCCCGCTCTAGGATCCCTGGCCAGGGGCCTGGGACTTAGCAACCTCCAGGGCTCGGTCAGTCTGGTTCCGCCCCGAGGCTCGAAGCTGGCCGCCGCCCCGTCCCTCCAGGGAAACTGGTCATCTAGTGTAGACAATACGGGAAGACTAAAAACGCTGCCTTTCGCCTGTCCGGGTTGTGCTACGACCACCTTAAAACGCGTCGGAGCGCCACCCGGCTTTGCTTTCATCGTGGACCAGCCGCCACGGCGCCCGGGCGTTGGGCGTGTAAACGCGCCGCGAACGTGGAGACACAGCGCTGAGGCGCACGCTCTGGGGACGCCCGGACGGCCCTGTAATCGGAATAAAAATGTAGAAAGTAAATGGGACGGGCAAGCCGCGCGTGTCGTGGGGAGCAGGGCCCTCGGTGTGCCGGGGTGTGGGCCTCCTGTCGGCCAGGGCGCTCCTGTGCCTGCGTGTCCTCTGGGGGCAGCGTATCGTCCCAGGAGGTTTCTCTCGACCAGCGGGTTGCCATGAAAGCCGACCCTCTGCTTGGAGACGATGGCTCCAGACCCAGAGTCACGGGGCGCAGCAAACATCAGCCGGACGCCCTTGAGCACTATGCTCCTCGCTGCGTCCCACGCCTCCACACCCCCGCAGGGGCGCCTCATCCCCAGCGGCCCCTTCACGGCCCAGACAGGGTGGCTTTAGTTGAATCTGCCTAGTGTGACCCCCAGCTGTCCCCCGGCCTTTGTCCATGGCAGTGTCCACCCCCAGGAGAGCTGTGAGCAGGCTGTGCAGTGACGGGGAGCTACCCTTGGAGCCCTTTGGGCGTGTCAGCGGTGCCTGGCCTCACAGAGCAATACAGCCACGTGCTGTGACCTTACTGGGCCCGACTGCCTCCTCCGCCTCGGGACTCCTTCCCTCTGTTCCCCCCAGTTCAGCATCACTGGCTCTGGTGTGAGCCTTGCTGTCCTCACAATCCCAGCTTCCCAGGTTGGTCTTTAAAGTTCCCAACCCTCGATCCCCCAAAACACCAGAAAATGTTTTGGCGATGCTTATATCTCTGGGAAAGGTGACAGCCTGGTGAGACCCTGTCACTGGTCTGGGACCTGCACCCAGACCCCTGGGAAGTCTCGCGGCTGGGGGTGCTCCATCGCTTGGCAAAAGCCCCTACGACCTCTAAGCCTCAGTTTCTTCATCCCTCACTGAGGGCCTAGACTCCATGAACGTGCCGCTCTCTCCCAGGCCTGGTGTTGAGCCAGGAGCCCCAGCAGCGCCAGGCCCTTGCCTCCGCCCTGGTCCTGCCGCTAGAGGGCAGGCAGGGCTCGTCAGAGCCCGCGCAGCTGGCCCCGTGCTCTCCGTCACTCGGCAGAAAGGCAGGTGGCTGCTGTGCGGCCTGATGTATTTGGCCTCCTCCACACGGCCCACAAGGCGCTGGGGGCCCCCGCTCAGGACCTGGTTTGGCTATTGTGCCCCGTGAGGCCAGGGGCTGGGACGTTTCTGTGAGGTGTCACCTGCAGGCAGTCAAGGCCATGGGAGGCCTGAGCATTGGGCCTCAAGGACCAGGTAGAGAGGGACCCACTTGGGCAGGCATGGGGTGGTGGGAAAGGCAGGTAGAAGGTCAAGGTGGTCTCTCTTGATGTGCTGAGTATAGCCTGGACCTGCACACCATGTATCGTGCCTGGGAGGGAATGTGGGGTTGGCCTGGATGCCCTGCACCCACGGTTTGGCTCTCTGCCCCACCCCAGGGAGCGCCTCTTTCCAGACCACATGACTCGCCCCACGCCACAGTCAGAGCAGAGGGTCACTTCTTTCTTAGCAGCTTCGCCTCACCTGGTGATATTGCCTCCCTGGGCTTGGAGTCCCTCCAAAGGAGGCCAACCTTCCCGGCTCACCTGCCGGGTGGGGACCAAGGTAGCCCCTAGCAGACAGGGTATCCTCTGGGCCTCCCTCTCCTGGCTTGGACTGCAGGGGGCAGCTGGACTCCAAGCTCAAGGCAGTTGCCGGTGGCTGTTGGGTGCCACAGCCTCTAGGAGAGCAGGGAAGTGCCATCCCCCCATGACAGGGCGGGCTCTTACAGGACGGCTTGGAGAGGGTCCCGGGCAGCAGGGGCCCGTGGTGGAGGCCCCAGGCCAGGGGGGACGGCAGTTTGGGGTATTGAGAGAACAATGTCCTAGAGCTGAGTGTTTTCACAGAAGAAAAAGCGCTCCTGTCCCCCACCCCCAGAGAGACAGGATGTGGCCTCTCTGCTCACCTTCCAGAAACAGGAAGCCTGGCCTCCTGTAGCTTCAACATGCAACCCCCGCACGGTGGGCCTGGCCTTGAGCTGTGGGTCTGGGCAGGCTCCCTGTGGGTGGTGCCCTAGGGCAGGGTCACAGATGGTGTGGGTCATTCCTCCAGCCCCTGGGAGCTGCCCCAGATCCCACCACTGACCCCCCTTTTTCTGTGGGTTGGGGGAGGCATGCAGCTGTGGCTGTGGCCTGGAAGGCTGCTCAAAGACCTCCCAGGGCCCAGCTGGCTGCCCCACCCCGGGTGCCACAGTGACACACAGGAGCCCTCCATGGCCCCCCGTTTCCCGGTGTCCTCCTCTGCGGCCTCTAGCAGGCTTCGATCTCACCAGGAAGCCCCACACTGAGCTGGAGCAGACTGGGGTGCAGGCCACTGCTTCCAGGACCTGCAGGGTCTTGAGCGGTGGGTCCCTCCCAGCCCCCCCCACAGCCTGGGGGTCCTTGTCTGAAGCTGGGGCACAGTTTTCACACTGTTCCTGAAATCCTCGTCCATCTGGGGCCACAGGGCCTGGTGGCAGCACCCCCACTTCCACAGGGCGGGACAGAGTGGCCAGTCCCCAGACTGGCTCCTTCTGCCTCAGGCTTGGTTTTGTTCAGTGGGTGGCAGGTTCCCATGGCCTGGTGACAACTCAATGCATCAAGTGGCCGGTGAAGTCCAGGGCTTGAACCTGAGAGAAAGGCATCCTCGGGTGGGCCTGAGGGACTGTGGTAGCCCCAGGCCGAGAAGCATCACCTGGGCAGGCAGGCCACCTGCCCGTGGCCAGTTTGTACCCTGGGGACCAGGGAGGCCGGAGAGGCCCTGGACACCGTCCACCCCACAGCAGGGCGGGCCATCAGAGAGTCTGCAAAGGGACAGCATCCCTGAGCCAGGGGACTGAGGAGGGGCAGGGGGGACGGAGGCAGGGGGAAGGGGAGGCAGAGGAGGCAGGTGGGGAGGGCTGGCCAAGGGCTCCAGAGACCTGGGCACTGGACAGAGATGGGCAGCACCCAGCATGCATGTGTGGGGTGGGTGGCCCTGACCCACAGCGACCTCAGCTGCCTGGGGCCAGGGCAGGGCACACAGGGGTTGTTGCCCGCGATGGGGCTGAGCCCCCACAGGTGTGGGTCTGAAGCCTGGGCGGTGGGCGTTCGTTTGCTGAGGCGGTGGGGGTCAGCATGTTTTGCTGGCCTCCCAGCACCTGGTTTAGGAGCTGGGTGTGGCAGTGTGGTCACCCTGGGGCTGTAGGACCGCGCAGGGCTGGGGTGGCGCGAGGCCCGCGTGGGCGTGAGAGCCTGGTGGGGACCGCAGGCCGGCAGCTCCTTCTCGCTCCCCGCAGCCACCAGCCGGGCCGCCACGCGTGGGCAGGCAGACGGCGCCTGTGGGCAGCTGCTCACTGGGCCCCTGGCTGGGGCGGTGCAGGGGTCCTGGCGGGGCCTCACCCACAGCCCTGATGCTGCGGCCGGTGTCTGCCTGAGGTCCTCCTCCCCACAGGCTGTCTGCCTGGGTCTGCACCTCGTCTCGGCTCAGGCCAGCCCAGCCCCAGCCCGTCTCGCAGCTCCTGCTGCCCCGCCGCTGCTTCCAGGCCGACCATTCTCACGGTTCCCAGCCTCCCTCTGCTCCGTGTACTGCTGCCCTGGGCAGCCCACTGCCCACCCATGCCCTCCTCCCCAGCCGGGGACCTGCTGTCTCCTCTGTCAGGGCGTGCGCTGCCCCCTGGCCTCCCAGAGTGAATGTGCGGCCCAGCTCCTCCCACCTGTGCCCCTGTCCCTCCCACCTCCTCCCTGCAATCCTGTCTCTCGACTCCTACCAGGTCCCTGGACACACCTGGGCTGCTGCCCAGGCCCCTGCCCTCGCCTGGACACTGTCCCCAGGTGTCCCCTGCAGTCCTGCTCTGCTCCCGGCCCCTCCAGGCTTCTCTCGCACTTTGGCTCCCCAACACCTCAGGTATTTCCGTTTGGACCTCCCTGCTGCCTGCCTTGCCCCCAGCAGGAGCCCCATTTGTTTATTCAAGCTGGCACTGAGTCCTGTGCCCCAAGCAGGGTGGCTTCTCAGTCAGTGTGGTTGGAGGGACTTCACGGTCACTCATTTAGCATAACAGGAACCAGCTCCTGGTTCCACCTTTGCAAATCCCAGCTGGTTCTCGGGGGCTTGGACACTGCGGGCATGGCCCAGCCTGCTCCTCCAGCCAAGTGCCCACCAGCCTTGACTGGGTGTCCCTGTTGGCCCAGAGTGAGCCTCACGGCAGAGGGAGCGTGCGGCAGGGTGGGCGTTCCCGGTGGTGGGCAGGGGCTTCAGGGGCTCTGGCTAGCATCAGCTGTGGAGACCCACAGTGACCCTCAGGGGAGCCTCGGGGTGCGAGCCCAGCAGGCAGTGACCAGGGATCTGTGCTGCCCTTCAAGTGCCCTGGCCCACGTCTCAGGTAACGGAAGTTACCCCCCACTTTCCACGCCTGGCAGTGGCTTAGGCCACTCTGTGTGGGGCGCCCAGTGTGGTCAGCATCCCCCGGAAGCACCCCAGCTGGTGGGCCCCCCTGGGTTTGCTAAGCAGCAACCCTGGTGCTCAGCCCCTGCTGAGGCCTGGAGGGCCAGGTGTGGAGTGAAATGTGCCGAAGATGCTCTGGCCGCAGTGGTCTAGGCCTGCTGCCCTTGGAGGCCAGGCGGCCTCGGGCCGGCTCAGGCCTGACCATGGGGAGGCTGAGCTGAGCGTACATGTAGTTGGGTTAGTGGGGTCTATTCATGGATGTGTGGCGGCTCTGAGGACAATGAGCTTTCTGCTATACGCGGAGGGGTGGCTGAGTGGTGCCCCTGTGAGATTCTTACCCACCTGGAACCTGTGAGTGGGACCTTGTTTGGAGACGGGGTCTTTGTAGATGTATTTAAGATGAGCCCGTTCTGGACAGCCTGACATTCAGTACGACCGAGGTGCTTGTGAGAGGAATACGGACACAGGCACGCAGACACAGGGGAATGACCGCAGGGACAGAGGCAGAGGGCAGCGATGCCCAGAACTGACTGCCGGCTGCCGCCAGGAGCCAGGGGGGTGGGAAGGAGCCGCCCTGCCCTGATGGTGGATTTCTAGCCTCCAAAATTGTGAGAAAATTAATTTCCATTGTTTTAAGACACCAAATTTGTAGCAATTTGTTACGGCAGCCACAGGAAACTAATACAGATTCCTGCCCCTGGGTCAGCTCTTCGAGACAGGAAGATGCGGCGTGGGAACCGGACAGAGAGGCGCCGGCGCCGTCCATGCAGGGCTCAGTGGCTGAGGAACAAGGCCTGAGGTCTACAGAGCATGGAATTGTGGACAGCGGTCTTGGCGAGCACATTTGTGCCCCCAGGATGGTGCTCCTTGAGGCAGCCAGACACAATTGTGTGTACCACCACCCTGCTTTTCTTTTTTGGTAAGAATCTTGAAAAATAGGATTCCCCAGGATCCCTGTGCTTGCAGAGAGCCAAGGCGCACGTTCTGTGCCTCCCCAGCTGGCCGAGCCCTGTGCACTGGCGTGTCTTGTCCTGGCCAAGGCTGGGCTTTCAGAGGGAATGGCGTTTAAGCTCTGTTCTCTCTCCAGAAACCAGCCTCACAGAATCGCGGTCATCACAAGAGGCAACCAGAGCAGGCCACCAACTTACGCAGGAAAAAACAGGATGATTGGTGGTGTCAGTTCATTTAAAAATATGATTTCCTCAGTATTTTGATGCTTGTTAACATTTGGACTTCTTTCTTCGTTCTAAATAAATTTTCTCTTCTGAACCTGATTCTGGGCCCATGAGCTTGCGTTCCTTCCCAGAGAGAGCCCCTCTCAATTTGCAAAGTTCAGGGGCCTCGCTGGGCTGGACCTGCTGCTTTGCCTCAGAGTGCTCTGTGCTGAGGGAACATTCTCCTTGTTTCCCAAGACCATCTGGAAGGCAGATTCCCCTGAACCACACCCTGGGGTGCAGAGGGCAGCCGAGGACTTGGGTCCTGCTGGAAGCATACAGGGCTGTGGCCACAGGGCCCACAGGCTGGGTGCCCGGCAGAGACCCCAACTAAATGGTCGGTTTGCCTGCTTTTCCCAGTGGTCACATCATTTGTGGCCTCACATATTTTTGCCTGTTTATTCTTTAGACTCACGTGTTCATATTGGTTACATATTTTTGCTCTGGCCAGTACTACTATTCTGTTGGAAAATAGACTGATAACTCCAACTTTCTTTTGGTTCATGTTCGCATTTTATATGAGATGTATGTTCCCTATCCTTTTATTTCCAACCTATTATTGTCCTTTGTTTAAATGTGTGTCTCTTGCACACAACCTGTTGTTGAAATTTTTCTTTTAAGTGCAGTTTGAAACTTTTAATCGGTGAGTTTGGCCCACTTACATTTATTGTAAAAGCATTTATTGTGTGATTACTGCAAGTGTAATGACTGTTATTAGGACTAATTGTACTTTCTGTGAAACTAGGAATTTATTTCATCATCTTATTGCATAGTTTCCATTCACTGCACATTCTTTGCATTTATGTTTTTCCCCTTTCCTGCTTCCACTGGGCAGCTTTTTGCTGGTTTAAGTGGTATGTTGTTTGGTTCCCATGGCACCTGCCCTTAAGCCCTCTCCCTGTTCATTCACCCAGATTAACGTCTTAACCTTACTTTCATCTAGTCTTTTTTCTGTTGAGATAAATGCCTCAGCAATTTCTCACTTCCCTTCATCTCCTCCCTCCCTCACTGCTGGCCTGGTATCATCTAGAGTGTGAGTTCTAGATTGTTATGTAGATTGTACATAGATTGTAGATGGTATGTTTATTCTCTTTAGTCATTGTTTTTTGGACAAAAGTCAGCTTCACCAAGTTATTTGGTGGTTCCCATGTCTCGTCTCTTCTTACTTGAACATTGCCTCCAAGAGGGGCTTCAGAGTTGACTCTTGCTGGAGTGTTCTAAGACCTTAGTGGCTGAGAATATCTTTATTACATCTGTAGACTGAAATGACAATTTGACATTTCAGGAGCAAAGTTCTTTTCCTGCAATACTTAAGGGGATTATTACATCGTCTCCTTGAACTCAGAGTTGTCTCGGAGAAGCCTGATGCCATCTGAGTTTCAGGATTTCTCTGCCTTTGCTGCTCTGGCTCCGGATGTCCCCGTGCAGGCCTGCCTCGGACCTTGTGGCCCCCAAGAGCCTGTCGGTCCTCTGTGTTCCCCACCTCTGGGAGCTCTCACCATTCTCTCTCTCAAGCCTTTATTGGGTATGTTTTTCCTTCCATTACCGACGTCCCTGAGGATTTTTCTTTCTCGGTTCCTTCTGGGAGGCTTCTGTCCAGCTGTCCTGTCCCTCTCCGGCTGCTCGCCCCATCTGCTGTCTATTGGGTCAGGGAGCCTAACCAGTGAAGGTCAGGATCGGTGCAGCCCTAACCTTCCCACGTGGATGTTTTGATGACTGTCCCCTGCAGATGTCCGTCATTCTGGCTTTGACCTGCTCCGGCAGGTGTGGCAGTGGCCTGGGTGGCTGTCGTCTCCTGGAGGGGCAGCTGTGCTCAGCATGTTAGCTGTTGGGCCATGAGCCTTAAGGGGGCCCGGGTCTGCTCCAGGGTTTCGGGGTGGGCCAACCTAGCATCGGAGGGGGTGAACCCCGGCTGAGATCCTGCCCTCATAGCCATCCGCCCACCACGCCTTCCCGTCCCTGAGAGCTGCCCCCCTGGCCAGCTCCTGTGGGGGCTTCCCTGGGAGCATCGGCAGCCGGCCTTGGATTTGAGGGGCAGGGTGAGGCACCGTCAGCGTCCCGCTGTGGTTTTGCTGCTCCCACTGTGCACGGCTGCTCTGGGCTGAGCTGGCCTGTTTCTCCAAGTCTAAAAGCTCCCCGCCTCCAGGGAGTCCTCAAAGCTACAGCCTCCACAATTCGCCCCTCACAGCCAAGGCCCTTGTCTCCAGGCTGCCCCAGTCTCAGCCTGCAGCTGCACAGTTGGTGGGGTGTCTGCTCTGCAGAGGGGTGTTTCCCAGTTTCAGGTCCCCAGAGCCGCCCCCAAGGGCGCTGAGATCATGTTCCAAGCTGCCTACCCCAGAGACAACCAGGGTCCACACCTCCTCTGCTCTTCCATGACTTTATTTGTGCAGACAGAAGAACACAGTTGACAGCCACATGCGCCCTTGTACTTGGTAACATGGGGTCACACACACAGGGCACAGTGCACCAGTCGGCATCACTCGTGGTGTCTTGTCAAGGGCCGAGTATGACATTATAGATTCCCCATGGCACCATCTTAACACCTGCTGTCTGCACTGTAATTGTCGTGCACCGCTCCTTCCTGGGTGCCCAGGCCATGCCTCAGTCGTCAGCTGTGTTGAACATGACACTACCATGAATAGCACTGAGATTTCATTTCTGCACCCAGAGATCACCTCCCAGAGCGGGAACTCCGGACGTGGGATTTCCAGGTCAAAGGGACATCCTGCCTTGACATTTTGATCTTTGCAAACCCAGTGGGGGAAGGGCTACGTAATTTCAGTGGATGTTTGGTAATTAGCAATCTGAATGGTGCCCTGTGTTATTGCTTGTTTTCGCTATTTGTACACTTTTGAGTATTCATCTTCTTCCTATTGACTGATAAGGCTCTTTATAAATTATAAGGTATATTAACCCTAATTCTGTGATTTCATTCTCAAACATCTGCCCTGAATTTGTAGACTGCCATTTATTCTTGTTTGTAGTGTTTTTAGACAAAGGTTTTAAGATTTTCCATGCAGTCTACTGTATTAGCCGTGTCTGCAAATTTGATGGAAGATCTGATGGCAGCAGATGGGGTCGGGGTGGGCAGCACGGCTGCTGTCGCTTGGCCCAGAGCCCAGGAGGAAACGGCTACAAGTCACGCTCACACAGAGGCGCCGGTCCCGCCTGGAGGGCAGGCAGGGCTCCCCAACACGGGTGCACGAGGAGGAGCCCTGGGTTGAGACACCCAAGTACCTTTCCCCACCTGATACTGTGATGGCTGCATGTGAGGGTGGGTGAGGGCCCTGCAGGATCTGCCCCGTCTGCAGCCCGTCCAGGACTGGAGCAGGGCAGCGTCCTCCTGTCCCTCTCCTTCCTGGGGGGCTGCACACACACTCCACAAGCGCAAAGTCCTACGAGTAGCTCGCGGTGGGTCTCTCATCCCCACCTCCAGCCCAGGGTGCTTGAGAGGAAATGCTGGAGGCGGGAGGGGCAGAGGAGAAGCACTTTATTTCTATTCCAAGCCTGGGCTGGGAGCTGAGCCTCTCCCAGCCCCTTTGTCAGGCTGCCCACTGTCCCAGACCCACATCTGTCCTACAGAGAAGCCCCTCCTGCCATGGGAGGGGCAGGCGGCAGCTGGCAGGGCAGCCTCAGGGCAGGAGGTGGGCAAGGGCGGCTTCCTGGAGGCGGTGCGAGGAGCCTGCCTGCTGTGGGGGGCTGCCTGTGTGTCCGTACTGGGCTGGCCAGTCCCCTCTGAGCCCTTCCTGGGCAGAGGGAGGCCTGGAGGGCTCACTGGTAGTGGTTGGGGGTGGACACAGACATCATGTTGTGGCGGCTGCAGGACATGTCCTCGTACACCACACACGCCGGGGGCTCATCCCTCACCCAGCAGAACCTCTTGATCTGAAAGATAAAGCCAGCTCGCTCCGGGTGCCCACTTCTCCTGGCACACCCCTCAGCTTTCGGATATGCTGTGCTTCTGGGCAGAGCTCCCCCAGGCTTGGGGGCGGGGAGGGGGAGGACGGAAGCGACCTGGCCCCAGCGGGCACCGCCTCACACCCGTGCTCTCCGGCACACACAGGCCTGGGCGCTGACACTGCAGCCCACGCTACCCCTGCTCTGGCTGCAGTCCTGGGGTCCCCCTACCTCGGACCCCGCCGGACGGGAGGGGTGGGCACTGGGAACTCCCAGGTGGCAGCTTAACCTCCCCCCTTCCCTGCCAGCTGTGAGACGCAGGTGGCGGCTGGGCTCACACTGACCTGTGTCCTCCTCAGCGCACACACAGCCCCCAGCCACAGCCCAGTGAGGAAGCAGCCCACAGCCAGGGCGGCGGGCAGGGAGAGGTGTACCAGCCGGCCCTCCTGGCACGTGTTCGCTGATTGGGACAGTTTGGGAAGAAGGAACAGAGAGAGGCACTTGAGGGCCCACGAGAGCCGTCAGGGCTCAGGGCCGGGAGGGGCTCTAGGGTGGGGGGTCCAGGCGGCTTCCTGGAGGAGGCGGGTTGAGCTAGAGGAACCACTTAGCAAGGGTTGAGGGAGATGCACAGACAGCGGGGTGGAGCCAGGCCTGGCCAGCAGGCAGGTGCAGTGGCCTCAGGGTGGGCTCCCTACCTGTCACCACGACCACGGTGCCAGGGCCCCAGACCTCGCTCTTCAGGATGGCCTGGCAGGCGTAGGCCCCAGTGTCGGCCGGCTGCAGGCGGCTCATGGTGATGGTCAGGTTGTGCTGCAGCCCCGAGAAGGCAATGCGGCCCCAGAACCGCTTGCTCACGGTGGGCTCCTTCCCGTCCTCGTAGTAGGCCACGTTGGCGGGGCTCGGCCACCTCTGCTTCAGGTAGACCCCGTGCAGGGTCCCACTGGCATGGCAGGTGATGTCAGTGTAGCCGCCCTCCGGGGCGATGGTGTACGGGGGGGACTGCCACACCTCTGCAGGGGGCGCCATTGTCACCACCAGCAGAGGGCCACTCCTCTCGGCAGGGGTGCCTTGGGACAGTCCCCTGCTGACATGTCACCATGGATGAAGCCTCTTTTGGGAGCCCTGGAGTAGTGTGGGCGCCAGCATCCCGGTGGCTGCATGAGCTCTGGAGGCGCCCATGGGGCCGGGCCACCTGTGA
The DNA here is from genome assembly GCF_030020395.1 of Manis pentadactyla. Lineage (NCBI taxonomy): Eukaryota > Metazoa > Chordata > Mammalia > Pholidota > Manidae > Manis > Manis pentadactyla. Next base: position 190,021,352 of record NC_080022.1, read on the forward strand.
CCCCCTCCCACCACTGTCTGGTGAAGGTTGGAGCTGGGGCTTCTTCCTTCCAAAGCAACTGGCCCTTCGATGGGAAGCTCTGACCACTCCTCCCTGGTTCTGCACCTTCAGCCTCTCAAGTGACAGTCCCTGAGAGCCAGAGGCTCCGTCCTGTTTCCCTCTCTTTCCAACACTGGTTGCCTCAGTTTCCCCACTGTTTCTAGGCACCAGGAGCCGGTGGCTCTATGGGGCAAGTGCATCCTTGTCTGTGGGACACCCAGAGATGTCCCTTGTCCACCAGCCAGGACCCAGCAGAACGTGTCCTGGTGCAAATGCTTCCAGTCTTCAACGTCACCCAAACAGCGTCTCAGCAAACTAAATCCTGCGGCTCTTGTCTTTTTTACTATTGCTGAGAGCCCCCACCCCACCTGCAAAACCGATCTTACTGCAGAACTCCACGCCACCTGCTTTACAAAGCAAACTAAAGGGTAAAGTTCTCTCATGCCAAAGGCAGCCTTGTTAACTGCAGGCAAAAGTCCCCACCCCCAGGTGAAGAGGGAGAGGGAGAGGCCAAGGCCCCTCAGACACCCACCCAGACAGCGCCCCGTTTAGGGGCTGGTTGTTCCGCGACAGGCGTTCAGGGCTCTGAGGGAGGGTCACCTCAGCATCACCCCGACCCCCTTCCAGGAGGGAGCAGCCCGAGCGCGGTCTGGGCTGAGCCTGCCGAGGAGCCAGGGAGGGATGACGGACACACTCACCCTGAGCGGGGGCCCCAGGCAGGGCTGCGGCCAGCGCGAGGAGCATGAGGAGCAGAGGGAAGCCAGGGGCCATACTCACGGACACCCTGCCCCACGCGGGCCCAGCAATGGGGAAAGGCAGCGCCGTACCACTGCCACTGGGACTCCTCCTGCCTGCATGCAACTGCAAGCCCACATCTCAGAGGCTCCGCCCCAGAGCCCACATGAAAGGCCACTCCCGCTGCAGGCTTCCTGGAGGTGGCGCCATGGTGAGGGGAGGCTCTGCAGGCTGGAATGGGATGGGGGCCCTCATCCCCTGCACTGTGGCCCTGAGTGCCTATAGGGTAACCGTTTTCCGGCCCCCCACCCCTGCTGCACCTCCACAGGCCAGGGGATGTCCATGAGAGACACGGGGGACCCCTGGGTGGGGTGGGGCACAGGCTCCAGCCAGCCTGGTCCCCTGGGTCACTTTCTGTTGGGACTCAACTGGCCTGAAATCTGGCCCATCATGTCAGCCACCACCTGCAGCCTGGGACAGGGTCCAGAGAGGGGGGCAAGGCCTCGAAGGCCTTGCAGGGACCCAGAGCCAGGATTTCTTCCTAGGTTTCCTCCGTGCCGCACGGAGGGCAGGATGACTGTCGTGGGCACCCCCACCACAGCATCGGTACTGAAGTGACCTTTGGTGTAGGTCAGCACGCCGACACTTCTGGTCTGCCTTGGGCAGGATGGAGTAGATCTCGTGGCCCCCCAAAGGGTGGGGCCCTGGGTGCCATGGCCACTGTCACACGGGCCTGGTCCTATGAGGCACAAAGCCAGCACTGCGGTGACATGAACCTTACTTCAAGCCCCGAGACCGAGGGGCGGCCGGCTCCCACTGGATCCCGGCTGCTCCCAGATGTCCTTCCTGGAGGCCAGTCACCAGGTGCGACTCAGGGCCTGCAGCTGGGGTTCCCCCTGCGAGTGAGGGCTTCCAGATGTCTGCACCTTTCCGATGCCTTGGGACTTCTTAGCGCGTCTTGACTCAAAGCAGCCGCTTCTAGATTTGTATGTTTTCTTCCACTCAAAAAATGTGTATTTCCCAGCTCCTTTGATTTGTTGATTGGTTCATTTTGCTCATTAGTGTATGGATGTTTTCAAAGCATTGAATGTAGTACTTTTAGAAAGAACCCTGTTTATTCCTATTAAGATCACACCCAACTGAGTTACACAATTTGACATAATCACAACTGATTTGACGACGCGCTGCTTGAATGGGTTTGGGGTGGGGAGGGCCAGCAGGCGGGGCAGGTGCAGGGAGGGGAACCTGGGTAGGAGCGGCCAGCCGCCCGCTGCCACCTGCTGGCCTCCCCCGAGAGCGCGTCTGGGCTGTGCCCCCTGCTGGTGGGGGGGCGGGTGCGCATTTCAGACCCTGAGACTGCGGGCAGGACGGAGCCCCAAACTGGTTCTGGCTCAAGGCTGAGAGAGGAGCGTGCCCACGGCCAACGGGCACCCAGACCTGGGGTGTCTCCAAGGGGACAGCAGGTGCCCTCCTGCACCTGGGGCTGGACACCCAGGGAGAAGGAGCCAGGCCGCAGGGTGGGATGGGGCGGAGGAGGGACAGGGTCCTTTTAGGCCAAGTGATCCAGTCCTTGACATTTCCACACCTTTGGCCACAGGACGAGGGAGCTGAGAGAGCCACTGGGGACTGAGGCAGCACAGACTGGCATGGGGGGCCTGCCCATGAGTCCCCAGTGCCACCCTCCATGCAGGGCAGGGGCTCACCCCCCAGGCTGACGGACCCCACGCACTGAGCAGGAGTCCTGTGCCAGCAGACTGGGGTCGGCTTCCAGGTGGGGGAGAAGGGCCCTGGGGCGGCCGCCCCTGCCAGTGGCCGTGAGTCGGGCTGGGCGCTGGATCTCCCTCACTGGTGGCCCCTGCTCCTCACTCAGAACCAAGTCATCTGTGAGGGCAGGAGCGTGCAGAGGGCTGAGAGCCATGCACATGGACACTCAGGCACACACGCGCACACCAGCTGCGCCACGCCTGCTCACATGCACCCGGGCACACGCCCACTGTGCCCAAGCAAGCACTGGGGTCTCCTGGAAGGAGCAGGAAGTCCTGCCCCTCCATGCTTCCCTTTGGGGTGTCCTGGAGGCAAATGAGGGCTTGGGGACAGTGGAGATCCGGTGGGCCTGGCTGGGAGTGGGGCACTGGGTCCTGGGCCTGCCAGGCCAGCTGGACTCCCCTGGGCAGGGGCACCCACTCTCTGGGACTTGCACTGCACCCACCCTCCCCCAGCTCTGTGGGTGCAAGGCCACAGGGCCCAGTGTCCATGCCAGGTCCAGGACGGCCCCCCCCCCAGCCCCCACCCCACCCCAGACCAGGTGCCAGGCCTCCCACCTGCGGGAGTGTCAATAACTTCAGGAACCTGTGCCTTTGGTGCCAGGCCAACATGCCGGCCACCAGGAAGGAGAGGGTGACAACAAGGATGATGACAAGGACCACCTCGAGCTGGCTCCCAGCTGCGGGCGGGCGGTGCAGCCTCTCCGGGTCTGCAGGGGGTCACGTCACTTAGCAGGAGGCAGGGAGGGGCTGTGGGGGTGGGGGTGCCAGGCGGGAAGGGGTCTGGGGGCATCCTGGTGAGGAGCTCCTCCCCTGTCCCTCCAGATAAGGATGCTACCTACCCTGGGAAGGCGAGAAGGGCCGGGCTCTCCTCTTCTCCGGCTCTTGGGCCTCTGCCCCTGATGCAGCCCCCCAGCCCCACACACACATGAGACTTGGATACCAGGAGTCCACAGAGGGCTCGCTGGGCTCCCCTGACCCAGCAGGGCACCAGTCCCAACTCCCACCACCGCTGCACCCAGAGCCCAGGGTGACCACGACTGGATTAGAATGGGGCCGGGGGAAGGAGTGGAGGCGACAGCTGCATCCCCGGGGCCATGGGCACTGGCTTTACCCAGAGTGTCCTGCAGGGGGCAGGGGGCTGTGACCAGCACCCCAAGAGGAGGGGTGTGGGGGGCCAGTGCAGGGCTGGGGTCTGGGCTGGCAGAGAGCAGGTTGGGGGGGGCCCTGGGCTCTTCAGGTGGACATTTTCCAAGGCGAGGCTGTGGGTGGGGCCCCTCTCTGCAGCCAGTGACTTCACCAAGTGCCAGCACAGAGCCAGCCAGAGGTGAGGAGACCACAAGGCCTCTGCAGGGAGGGCGAAGCTCTGCAAGGGCCTGGACGGGCACTGGGATTTCTGGTGGTGAGTGGGAGCGGGTCTGGGTGGGCAGGAGGGAGGAGCGTGGGCCTCACCTGCCCCCTGAACCAGCAGCCCCCAGCTGTGCCCAGTGGGCCAGGTCCCACTGAGGAGGCATCTGCTTTGCTAGAATCCAGGATGGCTGCACTGGGCTGCATCCTGGGCTCTGGGCGCTTCAGGTGCAGGAGGCTGGTCCTCCCCGGCTGCCCTCAGACAGGACCGCCCTGCCCCAGCCCTCCGCTGACCTGAAACGCTCAGTGTGGTGGTCCTAATGCTTCTCTGGAAGCCTTCCAGATGCCACGTGTACTCCCCGGCTTGCGCATCCTGGGCCCCATCAATCACCAGCTGTGCCACGGCTCCGTGGACCCGGAGCTGCCACCCACCATGGGCGGGGCTTCCAGGGACCTTCCTGCTGACGAGGGGCTGGTTCTTCCCATCAGCACTCAGGCAGACGGGGACCTGGGCACTCAGGCAGACGGTGACGTTGGACAGGGGGTGGGAGATGGTGCAGGACATCACGGCGCATGCGCCCCTGGACACAGTGACCACACCCTCAGTGCAGGTGGGGTCGTCCCAGCCTGTGGGGGGACAGGTCACACGTGTGGGTCAGGGCTGGGCCTCAGGACACACACTGACCCCCTTCCTGGGGCTGGGGCAGGTGACGAGGCCCCAGGGACAGGGGTCCTGTGGGGGCTGCTAAGAACAACTCAGGTGGAAAAATAAAATAGAAGCACAGGGGAGGCTGTGTGTGCACATATCTGTGTGTGTGTGTGCATGCATGTGTGCATGAGCACGTGTGTGGACGCGTGTGTGTTCCCCTACATCCCCAAGCCTGAGACACGGCCCAGAGTCCCTGCCCAGGAACGGGTGGGCCTGCTCCAGATCTGCCTGCTCAGCTGACATTTGGGAGGTGGACCCTGACTGCAGCTGCCCCACCTTACCCAGGCTCTGTGCTGGAGGCTCCACTCCAGGCCAGGTGTGCATGCCAGCTCCAGGAGGAGGGGCCGACCCTCCAGGACACCCGCCTGCCTCTGTCAGAGGCACCCAGCATGCAGCCACCTCCACCTGCCCCTCCTGGCCGTTCGGCCAGTGCCCTCCCAACCTCAGTAGGCAAATCCTGCAGCGAATTGGCCCAAGGTCAGCGTCTGGCACTTCTGGATGAGCTGACTGGCAGCGCCCCGGGGGCTGTCACGAGGCACCCACAGGCATCAGGCAGCCCGGTTTCCATGAGACAGGCTCTAACAACCCAGCCGCCTGGCTGTCCCGCTGGTGACTGGACCGTGTGGACAGAAGTTCGGGCGGCCAGGCAACCTTGGAGCACACAGCGTGCTGGGTGGGGCTGCCATTTTACCCACTTACCAAATACAAAACACGTGGCAGTGCCACGTGCTACCAATGCGCGAGGGTGTGTATGAGGTGGCGATTCCTGCCTGCAAGGGAATTCAGGAGCATTTAGGGACAGTGGGGTCCTCACAGGCCACAAGCACAAGTTTGGACTTGTTCCCGAGAGTGGCCCCCAAGGTAGGTGAGCCAATGGGCACCAGTCAGCAGGCAGTGGAGTGCAGAGGGTGCCGGAGCCGGCAGAAGACTCCCAGTGTTCCAGAAGGGGCTACGGCAGGCAGGCCACCTGGACCGCAAGCCCGTCCATGCGAATCAGACCGAGGAGCCCTGTTCCCCCCTCAGCCACTGGGCTGGGGGCTCTGTTCCCTGTCCAGGTGATGGGTGAGCGCCCACTGCAGGAGGAATCGCCACACTCATGTGGGCGCCACCTGAGGACCGTCAGCGCCCAGGAGAGCTGTGGACGGTGGCCAGGCAGGCTGCCCTGAACACATGACAACCGGTGGAGCTGAGCATTGCTCCCCAGAGGCGGGGCCTCTGCTGATGCCAGATGCACTGACCATCCAGCCCAGGGCCCCAGCGGCTGCTACTGGGAGCTGCCTGGGCAGTTTTCGACTCCAGTGCCTGGGCTTCATGTTACTGGTCGGGAGGTGCCCGGGCCAGCATCTTTCACAAGCCCCTCAGGGATCTCTCTGCACAGCCCAGTGGGGAGCCCCTGACCTGGAGCCATGGGCTAGGGCGTCGCTGGGGGACCCTGCAGAAACCAAGTCCTGATTCTGCGGGGCTGAGGCGGCCTGCGAGTCCGCATTCCTAATGAGCTCCCGGGTGACGCTGAAGCCACCACCGACGGACTGGGACCAGAGCAGGGACAGAAAGCCCTCACCGGTCCTGCCGCCCATCCGCACATCGCCCGCTGACCAGGACCCCGACCCTCGGAACCCGGACATAGTGTTCGTCCCCCACATGCACTGATAGTCACCACCAGATGCAGAGCGGGCACCCACTGTGTGCCATCCGTGGGGGTCAGGGCCATTACCTGGCGCCCGATCTCCATCTGCCCCTCTCACTCCTGCCTCCCCCCACTCTGAGACTTACTTTCTTTCTGAGCACGCAGGGAGGCAGCCAGGAGCAGGAGGGTCCAGAGCATCCTGGGAGCTGGGTGGAGTGATGCTGAGATCAGCATGGCCTCGGGGGTCCTGTGTACTCCACTGGTGCTCGGGACATTCCCTTGAGGAGAGGAAGCAGAAGGTCAGAGGTGCCCCAGGCTGCAGCCTGGTGGGGCGGCGGAGAGGGGCTCCTCCCTGACCAGCTGTGCCCCATGCCAGAATCCCTGCCCCCTGCAGCCTTTGCAAACCCTTCGCCTCTCTCTTGCTGGGGAGGGGGCTTTCTGTCTTCTCCTGTGGGTCTATGAAACTTCCGTGTTTAAAGAAACAAACTGTCAGCAACAAGGCAAACGTGTTTCCTAGACAATCATTTCCGGAATACAGACACTCCACATCTCATGTCGTCCTGCCTGTTTTTTCCTCGAAAGCCTCAAGATTTTGTTTTAAAAGTGTTTTTGTTTGGTGTAGCACAGAGAAGGCACATAGTGGAACTGTGGCATCTTGCTTCACTGATGGACAGTGACTGCACTGGGGTGTGGGGGGAACTTGATAAATGTGGGTAAATGTAGTAACCACATTGTTTTTCCATGTGAAACCTTCATAAGAGTGTATATCAATCATAGCTTAATTTAAAAAAAAGTGTTTTTGTTTGTTTGTTTAAAATGTCCTTTACAAAGGCTTCCCAGACTGTGGAGAATCCCTGGATGGCCACATTTTATTTATTTTTATGTTGAAATCGTGAATCCACCTCAAAGTCATGTTGCAGTGACGCGTGACAGGCTCAGTCTTGCTTTCTCCTGGGGAAGGGCGGCTGCGCCTGGGCACCTGTGGCATGCTGCACCTGGCTGCCGTCGGGGACCTGCCCGGTGTCTCCACCAGGACGTGGCCAGGCCACAACTTCCCTGTTGCTCTCTGGAAGGCAGGTTCTCTGTCACTGCCCTGTTTATTTTTCCCTAGACATTTGTTTTCCCACTAGAACATTAACATAATTTAATTTTTTTTCTTTTAGAAACAGGAATTTGTGATTGTGTGGAGGGGGCAGTGGCCCATCTTGCCCACACCTGCTCAGGATATGGTAGAAGAGGCGGAGATGGGACTGCCAGCCCGACCCACGGACAGCCTTCAGGTCTCGCTGCCTGTCAGCAGCCAGGTAGCTCACCACCACTAAATGTTGCTACATGGACAGAAGGTTCTAGAAGGAAGCGTGGCAACTTCTGTGCTGGGGCACCTCAGACAGGATCTGCTCAATCTTTTTCCTGAATATTTTTACAAAATAACTCTTCTTAAATTGGAAGGTTCTGGCACAGAACATGGTATCCAAAGGCGTCCTTGCTGATGGCAGGTGGCCACTCCCGGCCCTCTGGCCAGGGCCCTCTGTGCCACCGGGCGGGAGACCCCTGTGGGCACTGCCCCACCCCGAGACTGGCCCATTCCCCGAGCGGTGTCCACGGAAGGGCCTGGGATGCCCTCCTGTGCCTCCTCTGGTCCTGCGCAGGCCCAGGGCTGCCGTGTCCTCCCAGCAGTCTCCCGAGTGGGTCCTGCCCCAAGGGACGCCACCCCGCCCTCAGCTGTTGTGGGCTCGCAGCCCTCGGCTCTGCTGCCTCCAGTGCACCATGGGTCCACGTGTCCCCCTCTCGGTGGGGGCAGGCCAAGCTCTTCCCCGGCCGGAGGTGGGGGGACATGCTCCCGGGGGCCTGGCCCTTCCGGGACAGGGGAAGGTGCACCTGAGCTGCTGTGTCACCAGATGCCAGTACACAGACGCGGGGCCCTGAGTCCTCTGTCCGTTGTGAATTTATTTCTACCACACCCCCTCCATGTCACCTCAGGCTTAGCAGGAAGGCTGGGAGGTATCTGGGGTCTGCAGGATCCAGGAGCTTGTGGTACTGTGAAAACCAGAGAGATTGGGAGCTGGTGATTCTGGCGGGGCTGGGCAGCTGGCAGGGGAGCTTCTCTGACAGGCAGACGACAAAATACCTAAGAGCAAAGGTCGGCCAGGCCAGGACTGACGGACCTGGGACGGCCTGCGCCCGCTCCCCCAGAGGGCCATGCCCTGGCTGCTGAAGGCCGCGGTCCTACCAGGACAACCTCTGGGCCCCACCCCAGCTGCTTCGCGTGACAGAGGCCAGGCTACCTCACGCTCACTTTCCTTTGCCTGCCAGCACGCACGCCCTGTCCAAAGCCCAGCCAGCAAGTCACGTGTAGCAGGAACTCCTTCACTGAGCCACCTCTGCTGCACGTCACCTGGTCCAGGTATGGCCCATGCTGACCTCTTACCTGCCCAGGGCCACTGAGGAGCATTGGCAGAGCCCTTCAGTGAGCGGCCCTGGGGTAGGCGTGCTGGCCCAGGGGGACCGAGCACCTGCTGTCCGCAGAGCACGTGGGAGGCCCTGTGGTGTGGCATCTCAGGGCCTCAGCAGGGGCAGGACTGCCTCAGACTCTGCAGACGAGGGGCCTAGCCTGGCTGGGTTGGGCCTCATGGCTGCCCGAGTTGGGCCCAGGGCTGTGACATGGGCACTCGTTTATGCTCAGTCAACACCCCAGGTGTACTGGGACCTTGAAAAGTGACTAAATTTACCAGGAAGGATAAACACGTGACAACAGTCAGGAAAACACGTGATGCAGGCCAGACATAGCAGTGACTGCACCAGATATGGGATCTGGACAAGAGATGGGGAATCAGGACCAGAGACCTAGAGATAGGAGCTGCTTAGAGTTGGAGGCGCCCTGCCCAGCATCCTCGTGGGCCCTGTGCCTTGGGCAGTGGTGGCCACACCTGTTTGGCCCCATGTGGCTCTGTCCAAAGGCCTGGGTTCCCCTTCCACGGACCTGGGCTGAGATCAGAGCCAAGCCCTTGGAGTCGATGCCAACTCTGAACCCAGGCTTATCGTGACCTCACCGCTGCCCACCTGCAGGGCGGAGTGTGTGGGGCCAGGTGTGCTGGGTGGGGGCGGGGCCCCCCCACTGCTCTCTGCACAGTTCCCTGTCACCACCCCCGCTCCTGGGGAATTCTGTCCTGCTGGGAAGCTGGAAGGTCATTTGTTTTGAAAGTGCTTCCAGGGACTTTGCTCACAGGTGACCATTCTCTGGGCACACAGTCAACAGCAGCTGAGGCCCCACAGAGGCCTCTTTCTGAGCCCTGCCACTGGAACGCTGGCTCAGCCTGTCCTTTCGTCCACTAGTGTGAGGGACAGGGCCCAGCTCCGGCCGTGTCTGGACATCATCCCCTGCCCAGCACAGACAGCTCTGCCCTGGCCTTCTCTCCAGTGGAGGGTGGACTTGACACCAGGGAGGCTGGCCCAGCCTCCAGCCAGGGCCAGCTGCAGGCACCAGGCTGAGCCCTTCCTGTCCGGGCGGTGGCTGGGTCCACCTCTCCCCAGCCCCCGACTGACCCAAGTCCCTGCATTTGGTATGAAAAGCACCCAGCCCAGGTCTCCTGGCAGGCACCGTGCTCCCCCGTGAGCAGGAACATTCAGTTATTCCTTGGAATTTGCAGGAGAAAATTCACTTTGCTGAAAGAGGTTCCTCTCTGGGCTTGCCAAGCACAATACAGACACCCAGTGACGTTTGGGTTTCAGATATACGACCCATTTCGTAGTATAAGTATATTCTGTGCAGTACTTGGAACAGTCACATTTAAAAGTGATTCACATTATCTGAAATCAAATGTTTGTGAGTCTGGCGCCCCACTTCCTTTGCCTACGTCCTCTTGTCAACAGCGCTGCCAGGGACAGAAAAACAGGCGAGGGAGGCCAGGGTGTGACTGGCGAGCAGGCAGAAAGGCAGAAGCTCAGGTGTGGGGTGTGGGGGGGACTCGAGCCTCCCCGAGTTGGGGAGAAACAAGGGCAGCGGTTCAGATTTCTCTCAAACCGCCGACACAGGCATGGGCGTCCGCGGACGGGGAAGACGGCAGAGCCGGGGGCTGTGCGCCCGCGGCCCCAGGGTGACTCACAGGTTCAGGAGCTGCTCACACCTGGGAGTCAGTGCCAGCACCTCCCCCTCTCCGGGACCCCGCGTGTGTGAAGGTGGGGGCTTCTACGAGGGGGTCTCCTCCCCACACCCGCATGCAGGGCTCAGGCGAGGCGCGCACGCCGCCCGAGGATGCCGACCCGGCAGGCATTCCGCAGCCGCAGGGAGGGCTGAGCGACACCCGCAGGAGAGCAGCGGCCTGAAGCCGACCTGAGCTCGGGCGAGGGCCCCGTCCAGGCGCTGCTCGCCTTGTCCGGGTCCCGGCTGCTGGGGCTGGGAGGGGACCCCCCCGGGGGCAGTCGGGCCTCCAGGCCCAGGGCGGGGCTGGCGCACCCGCCCGCTTCACAGCCTTGGCACTGGCTGCCTCCCCCGCCCTGCAGCTGGGAGCGTGGAGCCCACCGCCTCCCCTCACCCAGCCCCGGGGGTGGGGGGGCGCCTCCTAAGGCTCCGGCTCCCCCGCCCACAGGGTGGGAAGTGGTTCACGCTGCAGATCGCTGACCAGCAGTGGGTGGTGAGCCGAACTTAGAGATCGCTGCTGCGGTCGCCCCAGAATGAGAGGGGGGCGTGAGAAGGGGCCGGTGAGGCCCGCCTCGGTCAGGGAGGCCGCGGGAGTCTCGTCTGTTTGACGAGTCCTCGTGAGTGTGCGCGCGCCCGAATGCGTCCGGGCTAGTCGACGGCGGGCGGGGCACCGGAGCCGGAGAGGCCACCCGCTGCCCCCCCCCCGACGGCCGAGCTTCAGGGCGCCCACCACGACCCTCAGCCCCTGCCGGCCCCCGTTCCCCGGCGGGCACCCCGCGCCCCCGGGGCCGGTCCTGGGCCCGCGCTCCAGCGCCTCCACCCCCGCCCGCGGCCGATGCCCGAAGCCCTCCGCGAACCGGCGCGCGCCCCTCACCTGGCCGCGCTCCCGGGGCGCGCGTCCTCTTTGTCGCCGGCAGCTGCGGCGCGTCCGCACTCGGCGCGGAGAAATAAGCCCAGCGGCCCGAGGGCGGAGCCAGGGGAAGAGGCGGCGGGAACGAGGATCCGGGTGGGTACCCGCGAGGTGGGCAGCCGCGTCCTGGGCAAAGGAAGGAAACCGGGTTACGGGAAGTCACTCGAGTCTCAGGAACTGCCCTGGGTTCACAGAAACCGTTTATGACTTTCTTGGTAGCGAGTTTATTCTTACACCTTTACGAGAAGCGCTTCGCTCTGAAGAAAAGAATTAAGTAGCAGGCGGCGTCTTCCCCGGAGAGCCCTGCCCGGAGTCCACGTTCTGCCTCTTTGGGGAGCAGGGTGAGTTCACTTCCCCGCACGGATCCGAGGACCCCGAGAGCGTGCCTCCTGCCCAAGTGCTCGGTGCGCACACCGAGCACCAGACGTGCCCACCGAGAACCCACGAGGAGCGTGTTCAGGCTGACAGTTGTGGGCAATGGGGGCGGCAGCAAGAATAGAGACAGTGGTAAAGGTGCAAGGCTTTGCTGCCCTTTGGCAGCCCTTGGGCAGAGAGCCCCTCTTCCCAGCCAGGGTCCTGGGGGCGTGGGGACCCCGGACCGAGGTGGTGTCCTGGCGGTGCGCCTGCGGGAGGTCATTCCCAGAGGCAAAGGCTGATACGTGCTGACCTCGGAGAAGCATCGAAAAGGGGAGATATTCGTTTCTCATGCACAAATGTTGGGGTGATTATAAAAATAACTATAGTGCCAGTGTTTTGGTGGCCCTCACAGGAACGTGACCCCACAGTTAGCATGGAGTTCAGCCTGCCACAGAGGCCCTGGCCTCCACCCAGAGAGCCAGTGTGGCAGGAGAGAGAGACCCTGCAAATTGACAACCCAGTCAGGGACCTAAATGCCACCCTGCTCCCACATCCCGTGCCTGCCCCTTCCTGCTCCCCATGTCCTGCCCCCAGGCTGGAAGAAGGGGCTTGTCCTTGGGGCTACCTCCCAAATCAGCCCACCTTCCCCTTACATCCAGTCCTTCAATCAGCAGGGCTCCTGGGCAGGGAGGGGCTTAGGGCTGCCAAGTCCCCCTGGAGCAGGGGGCTGCTCAGGAGGGTCCCCCACGGTGAGGGGCCTTGGACATCAGCTGAGAGTCAGGCTCAGAGTCTTCAGACCCCATGCGACGAGATGCCACTGGGAGTCGTCCCTGATGGGGGCACTTCCATATCTTGTGAAAGAGGTGTTTATTTTGAAAATAATATAGAAGCCTTAAAAAAACACTCAAATGTTGAGAGAAGAGAGAAAAAAACTGTGTTGTCTCACTGCCACTCCTGTTCCACCTCCCAGATGAAAGGCCTGTGGACACTTCCTTACGTGACTTTCTAGAAACGCTGTGTGTGCACAGAATCACGGTAACGTCTGACGTGAGTCCCCTTCCTGCAACGTCGGGAATTCGTTGGGAGATGGGCAGTTGGCTCTTTCGTTTTCTGCCTTTCACTTCTGTTTCCTTGAATCACAACTGCTGCTGATCTCATGGTCTGTGGTTTCATTTTCTTGCAGTTCTAGGAATTTGTAGACTTCACTTGTGATTTCCTATTTAACTAAACAATTATTCAGCAGCATGTTTTTAATATTCCAGAAATGCTGAAATGTTTATGTTTTTGGTACCAGACTGTAACATCATTTTAGCTTCTGTTTTCATTCTCTGGGTTGGTCACCCCGCCTTTGAAACTTGTTGCAGTTTTGTGTATGACTCAGACGTCCTACACATGGTCACTTGTTGTAAACACCTTGTTTGTCCTTGAGACCTGTGTGTATCTCCAGGTGGCTGAGGTGGTCAGTGGGGTGGGGTGGATCTTTTATGTACCTGCCAATTTTTACCAGCTTGGGCTGCCAGTCATTGAGAGGCGGGCTGGAATCTCTCACTGCAATGGGGGCTTATCAGTTTCCCTCTGCAGTTTTAGCAATCTTTAAATCACATATTGGGAAGCTACTTTATTAGCTGCATACATATTTTAAATTGCTGTATCTTTTAGTAAGTTGAGCCTTTCTCGTTAGTGACCCTCTCCACCCTAATCAGTCATTTATTTTAAAGTCTATTTTGTCTGATTCAGGATAGCAACACCAACTTTCTTTGGTTAGAATATTCCTGATAAATCATCTTCCACACTCATACTTTCAGTGGAACTCATAAGCTTTAGGTGTGTCTCTTAAAGCAGAAAATACCTAGATTTTTATGCAACCTGACAACCTCTGGCTTTTAACTGTCATGGGCTGCTTTCTACCAGATTATTACCAGCATGTCCCATGGTTCCTAAGCTTCTTTGCTAATTTGTTCTTTTTTTTTGGCTCTTTTCAGTTCATTGCACTAAAGGAATTAAACTAGTCCAAGTTAAAAGCAGACCCCAAATGGTTACATTATATAGACTGTGAGGTTTTTAAATGTATGACAAGGGACAGAAGGCAAATTCTACTCATTTGCAGTGAGGAAATCCTCACTTGAGCTCCAGGGGGCCAAAAGCACGTAACACCCATGAGCCTCCCGCTGGCCGTCCTAAGCCGGTCCAGCCTCTGCCAGGAATACGGTCTTGTGCTGGTCACCCTGGGGCGGAATTACTTCTCCATATCCTGGGTGCTCGAGTACAGCACTGTGGCAGGCAAAGTTCTCAAACGCCTTCACTCGTTTCTTTTTATCGTGATCATCCGGGATCCCTTGGACAGTACGAGGACCATCCTCATGTTTCTGTTGAATTCTCACATGGATATAATCCTCAGCGGCAGCAGGAAGCAGATGACCCTTACCCACATCAGCAAAGGGGCCAAGAGTGGCGTTCTGGATAGTGGACATGCCCTGCACCTCCTTTTCTCAGTGGAAACGGCCTGTGGAAGGAGGCAGCGGAAGGAGGCAGGCGGGGGGACAAGAGTCGGGAAGCCAGGGGCCTCACAGGGAGGCTCAGTGACCAGCCCTGTGCTTCCTTCTCTAAACAATGTGATGCAGGGTCTCCCTCGACAAGAGCTGGGGTGCACCGCCCCTCCGTCCTGCCGACACCCACCCCCGGGGACACGAAGTCTTAGACCTCAGCTCCTGCCGCTCCACGGTGTCCGCTGCATCTCCAGGCCCCATGGCCCCCCCGGCTGTATTACAGCCCTAGAATCATGGCTTCTCGTTCCCTTGACTTTGAATCTCTGCCCCCGAGCAGCTGAGGACGACGGATGGCTCTTGTTCCTTTATATGTCATTCTTCCGGGGATGATTTCACACTTCTCTTGCGTTTGGTTTCACGGTGATGCGCGAGGCAGGGGAGGGTTTTCCTTGCGTCCTCTGCTTGGTGCCTGGGCCCTTTCAAACTGAGCCTGTTGTCTTTTTTTTTTTTAATTCCGAGAAGTGTACCTGTCCTTCCCTCTAGTCCTTCCATCTCGGTTTCCAGGTTCTCTCTGGGCCTCCTGCACCCAGATGTCAGCATGGGGGGCCTCCCAGCCCAGTTCTGCCCTTCTGGTCCCAGCCTTTTGGCAGAGACGCTGCCATTCATGCCCCCACGGGGAAGTTCTTCACCTCAGCTCTTTCCCTGTCTTATCTAGGATGTTTTTGCTTGGTTCTTCTTTGCTGTTTTCTTGTTCTCATTTTTCTAATTTAGTCTAATCTAATGTATGTTTTAGAAATTTTTAAACTTTTAAAATTTAAGACTAATTGTAAATTCTTCTGGTGGAATCCACAACTCAGCATGTTGTTTTCCTTATGAAATGGCTGCATTCCTCAAACTTCTGGCTATGTTGTCTGATCCACCTTGGGATTTTACTGTCTTTATAGCTTCATTTCAGAAAGAATCACATTTTTAATATTAATCCTTCCTAGCCAGGACCAAGATCTGCCTTTCCATTGATCTGAATGCTGTTTTCTCTTCTTCGGGAGATTGTACAAGCGCTCCACGTTTCCTGCTAAGGGTGGGGGTGTCGTGTTGCTGTGTGTTAGCGTGGTGACCCGGTCCAGAGCATCTCACGCCTCCAGTGTCTTCCAGGTCCGCGTCAGCCTGCGCGCACTGACCAGACCCATCACCGGAGGCTGATGTCCAGGCGCAGCCCCCACCCACACTCATGCCTGCAGAGTGCTCAGACCACGCTGGCTGCCAGCGTGCTCAGCCTCCCAGGAGCGTGCGTGTGCACGGGCAGGGCGGGCATGGGGGTGTGCGCCAGAAGGGCGCCCCGCAGGCACGTGATTGCGGGGACTCACTGGGAAGGCGCCGCAGCTTCTGGACTACCGGACCCGGTCTGAGGACGCCCACCCCACCGCCCCGGGCGCTGGGACAGGCTGGCCTCGATGTGCCACTCGGTCGCAGGAGGGTCAGCCCGAGCGATGGCGCCACGGGGCCCTGCAGGAGGAAGAAGCCCCGCCCCCTGGCGGCAGAACAAAGCGCGTGCAGCACGTGGGCACTCCGCGTGTGCGCGCACGTGCACTTCCAGCGTGACCCGCACGCCCGGTCCTGCGCCGCGGCCCCGGGCAGTCACGCTTTAATGGCGTCAAGTCATATAAGGCTCTGCCACAGGTTTAGGTTTAAAAACTGGCAGGAGAACTTACTGTTTTTAACATTAGTCACTGCCCCGGGGGCCTGGAAGCTCTGTGTCATAAATACAGGCAACTCTTGGTTTGGGGGCAGCACCGGGTGTGAACGACCCCCGCTCCCACCTGTGCACACCTGGGGCACCTGGTCCTGCTGCGGCTGTTGGCCCGGCAGGGTGGGAAGCTGGGATGCCACGGACCCTCCAGCGCGACTGCTCCTGCACCACGCGGGGCGAGCCGCCTCCCCACCCCAAATCCCCACACACCTTCCCCTTCCTCCCGCTTCTCACCTTTGCAGGAGGCTGGAGGTGGAGAGAGGGGTCCCTGGCTTCCAGGATGGGTGGGAAACCAGAGCTCTTGCCTGTCACCCCCAGGACACGCAGCCCTGCACGGCACAGCACGAGATACCCAAAGGACTTGACCACAGCTTCTCATTCGTCAGATCTGATGGACGCTGACTTCCTGGTTCCATGTTTCCTTCAAGGGCCTCATGTTCTCCTGTCCCACTGTGGGAAGTGGGATTTGGGTGCCTGTTTCATTTCTGGGGCCCAATGGGGGTAGGGATGGACGATGGTAAGGGCCACAAAGCAGGGACCTGCCAGCTGGGAGGAGAGGGGCCGTTCAAGGACAAGGGTCCTGCACAGCGTCCCATGGGACCCCTCCGGGGGCCATCACCTGTATCTCCTTCATCTCCCTCTCCTCCCAAACCCACCACCCTCATTTCTGGTGCATAGTTCTAAAGGTATCTGTTCACTGTCAGTTAGCAAACCAATGCTTTTATTTTTCAAAAAAAAGATACCGTTATTGGTCAATTTAGAGCCATAGTACAAGTGAAATAAATGTGAAATTTCTTCCTTATAGTCAGAAACCCTGAGTTGGAGTTGAGTAGTTAATAAAACAGGCAGACACTAAGCAAACCTCAGCCCAGAGGGTCACCACCGCCCTCCGGGCTCTGGGCCAGCTGCTCTCGGGGTTCCTGCTGGACGCCTGGGGGATGGGGGAGCATTGGTGCTGAGGCTCAGATATGGGAGGGCTTCCTGCTGGCACACCGGTGAACAGTTTGTGTCCCGCGGTTCATGCTGACTCCTAGCCCCCGCGGTGGTGGTGCCAGCAGGGGGGCCTCTGGGAGGTGACAGCCACAAGCATGCAGTCCTCGTGATGGCCTTGGTGCCTATGTGCCCGGAGTGCTTCCACGCCTCCCGCCGCATGCAGACAGTGAGAGGTGCGGCCGCGAGCGGGGAGCTGCCTCGGGAGAGGGCGCCCAGCCGCCTTGGGTCTCAGGCTTCCTGCCTCCAGGACCATGAGAAACCCACTTCTGTCATTTATTGGCCACACAGTCTGCGGCGCTTGGCAAAACATCCTGAACAGACCAAGACACCCAAGGACAAAAAAGTCCAATTTTTAAAAATTCCAAAGGTACATGGTTATTGCAGAAATTTGGCAAATTCAAAGAATAGTGAATGAAGACAAAATATTCAAAATCCCAGTATCTAGACACAGCGTTTTCATTCATTCTTTAAGACGCAAAACAGTGTGAAGTGCACGTCTCGCGTCCTGGCGTTTTCTTGGACTTTCGCTGCCAGGGCATTACACTGTGACATCCTTTTGTATGGCTTCTTTAGGGCTGGCTGTGCTACACATGCAGGAGGGTGGTGTGGGGGCTCTGCCTGTGGGCCGCTGAGAAACCCGGTGACAGCGGCTCTAACCACACAGCATGGAGGGGTTTTGGCAGGAAAGGGGGTGCTTGGGTGCGATCCTTCATTGGAGTAGTTGTGAAAGGGCAGGGCCCGAGCAGAGACGCAGGACTCCGCAGCCTCTTGCAAAAGCATCAGGTTTCTCTCCCTGCCTAACATACAGGGGCCCAGAATCAGTGGAGCAGAAAAACTGGTAATGAGTGTCAGGTGCCCCTGACTCAAATGTGATGGTGCCGCCCACAGTGCCACTGACAGGATGCCATGCTACAGTTCACTGGGAGAGTGGGGTGGACAATAGCAGCCCACATCTTAAGCGTGTGTGTGCTTAAGCCAGTGTGGGTGGGCCTTCTGCCACCTGTGCCAGGTGTTGCCTGTGGCTCCACCGTGGCCTGCCCCACACTGCCCCTCCGTTCTTCCAAACCGACAAGCAGCTGCTCAGCTTTGGCCTTTCCACTGGTGCCTGGGGCCTCCCTGGCTCCCTGTGTCCCATGCTGAGGGACTGGCTTCTCCGCGTCCTCCTCCCTGTGTGGCCACCTCCAGCCCCCACTGGAGCGTCAGACACCTAAAGAAATGTCAGGAGGTGGAACCCCAGGGCAGCTACTGTGGAAAAGTCGAGCATTTCCTCAAAATAGCCAACGTGGGGTCACCACATGATCCAGCAGCCCACTCCCAGCGACAGGCCCAGGGGACCACTCACTGGCACCCGTGCAGCACCCACACACAGGTGTTTACAGCAGCGCTCTCCGCTGTTCCTCCAGGAGGTGGGAAACCTGAACATTCATCAGCCGACAAATGGATAAAGACAACGTGGTCTCTGCACAAGGGGACAGTGCTTAGCCTTAGACAAGAGTGAAGCCCTGACACGCTGCAGCACAGACAGACCCGGAGAACACGGACTCCGTGAAAGACGCTGGTCCCAAAGGCACACCTTGTGCAAGACTACTCATGGGACACGTCCACAGAGACACAAGTGGGCACATGGGTGCCGGGGCTGAGGGAGTGTCTGCTGGTGGGGATGGGGGTTCCTTTTGGGGGGATGGGAGGTGCTGGCCTTCCTCGTGCCTGGGTCTGAGTAGGGGGAGGGCAGAGGCACAAGCCCACCTCTGTGCACACCCCCAGCTCAGGCCGGGGCCACAGCCCTGTGCCTGTCCAGTATCCCTGGGCTCCTGATCCACCTTCAAGCCCACCAGGGAGATGACTGGGTGGCACCGGGGAGGCTGGCCTGCCATGGCGTGTGGGGACCATACCCATCCTCGCCCTGGGGCAGCTGGAGGCGAAGCAGAAGCCTGGGAGAGGCTGTACCCAAAGCAGAGCTTCTGTCATTGAGAAGCGCGGACTTAAACACAAGTACAGAGTGAGGCGATGAACCCAGAGCTGCCTGCCCAGTTCCAGCTCCTGCCCTGACCCTGCCTGGACACAAGGCCAAGGGCTCGGAGCGCAGGGCGCAAAGTCACTGATTCTGATCAGTGAGCGATGCCCTTGCCTCGCGCTGCCCCCCACGGCATTCCTGGTGTCCTTACTGATTTGCATGCAGCTTAGAACTGTAGGACACAGGCACCAGTTAGAGGCATTGTAAAATCAAATGAAATTTTTGTCCCCAACAGTGGTCCCACAAACTAGGCGGCCTGTGCTGTAGAGACCCCAAGTCAGCAGAACAGCTCATGCTGTGCGGAGAAGATGTCATATGCCCATCAGCAAGGTTGCCGCAGACCCCCCCAACCAAAGCGGGCAGAGGAATGGCCTGCAGTGTCGGACAAACTGGAGACAAACTAGAGAAGAGACTGTTCTCACATCCTTGGTAGAAATCCCTGGGGATGAGCGACCACCCTAGCTCTTGCCCGCCCTCACACAGACAGCACCAGCTGGGCACAGTCTGGTCTTCTAAGACATGGACCAGACGCACCCTTGACACCCTGTTTGATGTCCTGATTAATGTCACCTCTTTCCTGACGCATCCCTGCTGTAAGAGAGTATATAAAACTGTTCTCAGACAATGGCTTTGGACCAGACAAGAGCTCCCTGGCTGTCATCCGGGCCGTGGTCCTGAGCCGAACTCCCTGTGTCCTCAGCTGGGCTCTCTGTCATCTGGGTCGTGGTCTTCAGTAAGACTGAATAGACTCTATTCTAATGCAGCAGCCTGTTGATTTCAGCCAGCAGCAACTTTCTTAGAGGTTTTCCTCATTGTAAACTGCTGGAGTCTGGCTAAGGTCTTCTAAGACCCGTCGGTCCTATGTGCCCAGCACTGATACCGAGCACTTTAAAATGTGTTAATTATGTCTGCTGCTGAGAGAATGGCATTAACGTGGATGTGGACTTCCAGCATGTCTGGGACTGAGGATGCCAGGGCCTTTTAGCCCTAATGTCCTGTGACTCAAACACCGAGGGTCCTGCTCTTCAAAGAGGAGCAGGGCTTGTGGCTTTACCCAAGGGCCACGTGTGGGGTGCCTGTCACATGGCATGTCACCTCCTCCTGACCTGGCTTTAGGCACAGTGGGTCACTTTCCCACATTACTTGGCATTTTCAAAAAGCTTGGACATTAAGGGGTTGGTGTTTGAAGCCACACCAGAATGGCCCTGGAGTCAAACCCTTCATCGTGACATATGCGTTGTGTGCAGCACTGAGGGCACCTGGGCACTGCCCTCTTCTCGGGCCTCTGTCCAGGTCTCCAGGACAGAGAGTGCGGTTTTCAGGACAAGATGCCCAGGG
This sequence comes from Manis pentadactyla, assembly GCF_030020395.1. NCBI lineage: Eukaryota > Metazoa > Chordata > Mammalia > Pholidota > Manidae > Manis > Manis pentadactyla. The sequence goes on from NC_080022.1 coordinate 190,041,555, forward strand.
CATGGGCCAGGCACTGTCAGGCCCTGAACAGGTGCCCGGAAGGCCCTGCAGGTGAGGGTGGTCTTTGGCCTGCGATGCAGGGCCCTGGACTCCAGCACGGCCCCACGGGCTTCTCTGGGCCTCAGGGGAACCCCCCAGGCAGGAGCCCAGACAAGGGGCTTGATGTGCACTCAACTGTCCTGAGGCCGGAGACCCCTGGGGAGCTGCCAGGACTCTCAGCCCTGACCTCTCCCTGTCTCAGGTTGAATGCGTCTGTGTGTGGACACGCATGTAATCTGGGCTTGGCACAGGGCAGGCTCCAGACAAAGGGGACCGTGCCTGGAGCTTTGTTACAAAGATCAGCCCCGGGGTCTGACTCAGAGCCCCCAGGCAGCCTCACTGGGAGCGTTGTGGGGTCAGTGCCGCAGCCGTGGCCTGTTTATTGGGGGAACTCTTAGCTGTCACAGAAAATGGTAAAATAAGTGAAGGTGGGTGGGCTAGTAGCCCCCCATGACAGCGCAGTGGCTAGGGCCTCACGTCAGTCCTGGCTGGGCAGCCTCAGCCCCCAGGGTGGAGCCCAGCACAGGGGCCCGCGCCAGTCTCAGCTTTCCATCTGCACGGGAAGGGTGGACAGGCCACCCCCTTGGCCATTCTGGGTACTCCCCAGTGGCTCACCCGGCTGGGCAGAGGACATAGGGCTGCAGCGTGAGGATGTGACCGTCGTTTGGTTTCCTGTTCCTGCAGCAGGTCAAGTTCACTTTAGAGGTCATGGAAGCACAGATGAACAGAAAATGTGAATGTCCCGTGTCGTCCCATCCACAAAGGTGGCCTTTGCCAGCTCTGGTCTCGGTCCTCTGACTTGTGATCCCTGCCTTTGGGGCCGGGCCCTCCACACTCAAGGTCCCGAGGTCATTAATTGCCTCTTCCTGGTGATTCCAGTTCACTATGCATGGCCTGCCTGGGATGGGCCCCAGAAACCAGGGCACCTGCTCCCAGGGGCCCCATCACACACTGAGGCACCGCCCACCCACACTCCCAAGTGCGTGCTCAGGCCCACACCACACACACCACAGGCACGCACAAGTGCACATGCTCGGTGGGTCTCCGGGCTGGGGAGGGGAGCTCACACATGCCACTTGCCCTCACCTGAGTCCACCAGCCGCGGTCTCTGCCGGGAAGGGACTTGGGATGCCACGTCCAATGTCCTGACTTCACAGATCAGAAAACAGAGTCCAGAGCAGATTGTACAGCTGGGGGCTCTCAGGAAATTTTTAAGGACTGGCTATTGGTTCTGCTGTTTTCAGGAGCCAGGCTGGGGACTGGTGAGTAGCCGCAGGGACATGACTGGGGCAGGGAGCACCAGAGTCGTGCTGCCTGAAGTGACCACCAGGGGGAGCCACTGGTAAACAGTGAGCCTGAGCACCCGAGGAAATGGGTGCTCCCCCCGCTGGGCTGCTCTGCAGTGTCTCCGGGATCCCCAGGTCACGTGCGCCTGGAAACCCCCGGTTTCCATGACCTTCATGTCACTTCCCGAAGACACGTGGACTTGATTCAGGCCTGTGCTTCTGTGCCTGGTTTTCTCCAGTTGCACATCTTTAAACAACACGCAGGGACAGGGAGACACGTGAGATCCTTACGCCCAAGGGGCTATCACACCCATGCCCCCCCTTCCACTGTGCGTGGTTCTGCTCTTACTTCAACATGAACAGGTTACACTGAAATACATACATAAAGCTGCTTTTAGGTGGAAAAATGTGTTTCTCATCACGTGACAGGTGATGGGCCTGCCTCCCGAGGGTGGCCACCCAGTGGCTGAGGACCAGGGTGGTGGGACATCACTCTGATCTGCCCAGAATGTTTAGTCCTTGGCATTTTCCCCTTAGCTTCATTTAATGTGTGTTCTCATGGAGATGCTGTTTTTGAGGGTGATGGGGAAGGAGGGAAGTCGATCGAAAGGGTCCCAGGTTTACACCTTCTATGTAGGGTATATTTAAACAAAGGTGCCTGTGGCTAGCAGACCCTGCGGGGTCCACAGAGCCTGCCCCCCCTTCCTCACGGGGCCAGAGGAGAGGGCATCACCCAGATCAGTACGGCTCAGGCACGTAGAATCGGGACCCTCAAATCCATGCAACCCAGAAAAATGAACCCTCAGTCAGCTCTGGAGGCCTGGTGGCAGGGAGAGGGCGGCTTCCCTCAGGACCCCTGTGTGACCTGAGGGAGCCCCGGGGAACCCCACCCCAGCCAGAGTTCCTGCAGGCTGTGACAGGGAGGACACAGGCCTGGAAGCCAGGGCTGAGTGTGTACACGCCCTTCCCTCTCCCACCCCGCGTGATGAGGGGGAGCCACCAGGGAGTCGGGGAGCGCGTGACCTGGATGGGGGGTGCTGCCTCCCACTCAGGAATCTTCCAGCAAGGGAGCCTGCAGCCCCCACCCCAAAGGCACCCAGGCCTCCAGGTGTCTCTGGAGAAAGCTGCACAGGAAGCTGAGTGCTATGGACCCAGTGGGGTGGGGAGTCCCTACATTCCCAGGGGACACACTGGGCTGTGGCAGAGGTGACAGCCCCAGACAGCTCCCCACTCTTCCTGGCAGCGACTATTGGGCCTCCTGCCACCAGCAGGAGTGGGGAGGTGAGGCTGGCAAACGAGGCTGTGACTCCAAAGGGCAGCTTCCGACACTGTTAGTGAAAAAAGCTGCCCCAGGGTGGTGGGGATCTGCTTCTTGGGGTCCCACACCCCACTCCTAACTTGGGCCTCAGCTGCCTGGAAACCTGCCCTTACGTGTTAGGCTACCTGCAGATGTGCGTGCACTACCGAGCACCGGGCCCTTTGTGTGGTCCCCAGCACCCTTCTGCGCCTGTCCTGTTTGGGACCGTTGTCTGCACACCCCTGGGGCCTGGAGAACTCAGGCTCTGGATCCAGGGGAGACGCTGGGCCTCGACCAGGCTCTGGACCTGCCCACGGAGATGGCAGCTCAGCTCACCCAGACCCCGGAGGGCGCTCCTCTGCTGGGGCTGCTCTTCCCACTGAAGCTAATGCACAGAGACCACAGTGCCCAAACTCTCCACAAAATCTCCTAGGTGTCCACAGAGAGAAGACTAGAGCAATGCACACTAAGTGGCGGCCCCCTCCCGCCGAGGACTGTGTTACCGGCGATGTTAATCTTGCCCTTATTTGCTTATCTGTTTTCTAAATTTTGGACCATGTGCATACTTTGAAATGAGCAAACACAGAAGTTACTTTGAAAAGGATGGTCTCTGAGCGCCCTGGGACCCAGAGGTTGAGAACGGTGGCTGCCTGGCTCCTACGGCCCAGCCACAGCTTGCAGGCTCACTTCCCCGCTGCAGCTCCCTGGTCCCTTCTCAGGACAGAGGCCGCCCACAGGTCCTGAAGCTCAGCAAACGAGACGAGGTGAGGCTGAAGAGGCAGAGGCTGGCCGGGGTCCCGACAGTGTCTATTTTAGAATGGCCCCACCTTCCTGGCACGCCTGGCTCTCCTCATTCACGGCGGTCTGACCCTCAGCCGCATCTTTTATCATCTGCCTCCTTGCTCGAGCTGACCTCCACTCTTGCGGCCTGCCTCCTGTTTTGTGACGTATCCCCAGTGCCTGGAACAGTACTCGGTCCACGGGAAGTGATGTTTACTGATGGTTTTCGGCACCAGTCACGGAACTGTCATCACATGATGTGAAACATCCACATTCCGACTTGTTGACATTCTATGCACCCCGGGTCTGTACGGCTCGGGCCTAGTCACACAGGACACTGGGTGAGTTCCTGTGAGCGTGACTGTACTTGTGAGTGTTGGGTCCCAAGGTCACAGACTGCACCTGGGGTTCTGGCTGGCTGTTCATTCAGTTGTGCGTGGTGGTGGTGGGGGGAAAGTTACTGCCCCCTGTGGCCTTCACTCCTCAGGGACGCATTCTCTGTCCTTCCCCAGAACTAGACTGGGAAGGCCCAGACCCTGTCACCCTAGGCTTCCTAACCATCAATAACCTGGAAGCTATAATTTCATAGCATCCTGGTTCCCTGGGACTGGTGACACTGGTGTTGCCAGGATTGCTCTGTCCAGAGAAGGAGGAAAAGAGGCAAACCAACTGGGGCATTCTGAGGGGTGCAGAGGACAAGAATTTGGTGCAAAAATAATACAGCTTTATTTCATTAAAAACAACGTCCAAAGAAACGGGAACTAGACGGCCAACCATATAAAACGGCCTGCATGTGAAACCAGGTGTCCCCAACTGCAGACCGCAGTGCCGGTGCTGCCGACAGGGGCCTGTGGCGTCCCAGAGCCCTTCAGGCCACCACGCGGCCCCTGGGCTCCAGCATGTTCCTGGGAGTGTGTCCCACATGGCATCTCTCCCCGCATCCAGGGCGGGGTTCTCCGCACTCTGTACGGCATGTGTTCACGCAGCGCGTCCTGGAGAGCGTCACGTGCCTGACTGTGACCTCTGACGGGGAGGAACGTGTCCCCGTGATGGGCATGAAGCCCTTCCCAAGGAGGACGAGGTGGGTCCCCCGCTCAGTCTCCAGGCCGCTCAGCATTCCTCCTCCTCAGGGGCAAGTCCCCATCCTTCGCCACCTGTTCCCTTGGCTCCTGTGGGGGGGCAGCCAGGACCAGCAGGCAGGGGACAGGTGGGCCTGCCTCCGTCCCTCAGTTCTGGGGCCCGGGGCTGAAGGGCTGGAAACGGGGCAGCTCCCCCAGAGCCGAGGCTCCCAGGGCAGCCAGGCTCTCCCCAGGCGCCCTGGGCCCGCCGCTCTAGCTCCCCGTGGTGCTGGGACCCCGTGCTGGCGGGGAGGACTGTGGCCTAGAGGCTGAGCCCCCCGCCTGCCTCGCTTCCAGGCCAGGGCGAGTGGGGGAGGATGGCGAGCCCCCTCTCAAGCAGGGCTGAGTGCGCCGGGACCAGCTCTCGGCTCTGCCCTGGGCAAGAGGGTTCCAGAATGCTCGGCTTCCACCTCTGCGGCTCCTGCACCTGCGGGGCATCGTGGAGGCTCACCACCCACACCTCCTCGGGCCCCAGCAGCAGCTTCCAACACTGGCCCGAGGGCCTCAGGGCCCGGCCCGGCGTCCCCTTCCGCAGGCAGGTGGCACCGTAGCAGCCCTCCATGGGGACGCCCTGCAGGTCCAGTAACCAGGCCTCGGCCGCGGTCGGGTCCACTGCCCGGGTGGTGCCCAGTTCCAGCGCCATGGGCTCCCCGGGGGGCAGGCCCACCTTGAGGAACCCCTGCCACGGAGGAGGGGGCCTCGGCCAGTGCGAGCAGGCAGGGGGCGCCCCGAGTCTCCAGGGGAGGCCTTGGGTCCAGTCAGCGCCCTCGGGACCCAGGCCCAGGGGGCCGCATCCTGAGGCTGCAGCTCGGTGGGCACGGGGCGGCGGTCCAGGCCCACCCGTCCGGCCCCGCGGCGGCTGACTGCGGAAAGCCCGGCCCCGCCTCGGCGGAGCCCGTCAGCTCGGGGCCCCAGCGGTCGTCCGCCAGTCCTCGAGCTCCAGCGCTTCTTTCAGTTCCAGGAAGGCCGCCTTGAAGCAGGCGAAGCAAAGCCCATACGTCCAGGCTGCGTGGAGGCCGGACGCGCCCTCGGCCCCACGCGGCACGCTGACCGGGGGCACATGGCAGGGTGCAGGCAGAAGCGGGGCTGGGGGCAGGCGGGCAGGTGGAGGCCGGACGCTGCGTCCTGGGGGCGCCTGGGGCCGGGGGGCCGGGCCAGCTCCGCGGGGCCTGGATCGCAGGCCCGGCTTCGGCTGCTGCCCCCGCTCTGTGCCGGGGGCGGGCTGCGGAGGTAAGGCCGTGGGTTAGGCGTCCCCGGCGGGTGGGCAGCGGACCTGGGTTCACACCGCCCAAGGCCGCCCCACCCCTCACCCCCACACTCCACACAGCTGCCTCTGGGCTGGGGGAGGGGTCACCAGCCCCGCCCCCATATGCACCCCGAGTCCTGGGCCGCCTGCCTGGGGGCCCTGAGAAACGCGGGGAACCTGACGGGACCAATGGAACCTGACGGAACTGAGGGAACTTGACGGAACCCGATGGAACCTGGAAGAACCCGATGGAACCTGATGGAACCTGACAGAACTGAGAGAACCTGGCGGAACCCGACAGAACCTGGTGGAACTTGAGGGAACCCAACAGAACGCAATGGAACCCGGCAGAACCCGGCGGAACCCGACGGAACCCGACGAAACCCAATGGAACCTGGCGGTACCCAGTGGAACCTGGCAGAACCTGAGAGAAATGGCGGGAACCTGGCGGAAACTGGCAGCGTCTCCACCGCCCGAGCTGACCCTCGTGGCCCAAGGGGGTCACCTCAGCCCCGGCCCCACCGCGCAGGGCCAGCTCGTGTATCCCCAGCCCTCTCCTCGCAGCGCCAGGGGCTCTCACCGCCTGGCGCCTGGGTCCCGCGGGCGCCTGGGAATATAAAGGCTTGTTTCCCATGGTGCCCTGGGCTCATCTGCATATCTCCCATGAGCCTCAGCCCGCCGGGAAGCAGAACTGCTGAGTCACCCGCCCCCCCCACAGGAGAGCCTGGGCAGCCGCCCCGGGGGTGGGGGCAGGGCTGTCCCTGTCCCCCGGTGTCCCCGGTGTCCCCAGCGTACTCGCGCCCGCGCGCTTGCGCCTCTCAGGGTGAGGAAGCTGTTCTCAGCTGCCTTCCAAGCTGCAGGTTTCCGAAACTGGCGCGGGAGCGTCCCTGCTGTGGGTGTGTCCGCCCGTGGCTGGGCCCGGGGTGACCTGCCTGGTCACGACGGGTCCTGTCCTTCCGTGGCTTCAAGTCGATTCCGTCTGCGTTGTGTCCTGGGTAAGGCTCTTCATGGGTCGCAGAAGATGGTCATGTGCCAGTCATTCACGATTTAAACACGTTTCCTCTCTTTGGCTCTTTCACGTTTAAAATAAAAACTTTAAACGAACATTTTTGGAAAATAGAGCAGTTTGGGTTCACAGCAAAACTGAGCAGAAGGCACCCCTGCCCCACACGCGAACCGTACCCCCACTCAACCCCCGCCCGACAGTGCACGGGTGACCACCGACGGACCCGCGTTGACAGGTCAGTGTCCTCCCACGCCCACGCTTCCATAGGGTCACTCCTGGGTTGTGTATGCTATGGTTTTCTACAGAAGTACAAATGCCATGTATCCACCATTATAATATCCTTCAGAGTAGTTTCTCCGCCCTAAAACCCTCTGTACTCTGCCTGCTCACCGGTCTCTCCTCTTAGCCCTGGCGACCGCCCGTTTTTTTACTGCCTCCATAGTTCCGCCTTTTCCAGAATGTCACATAGCTGGAGTCATATACTGTGTAGCTTTATCAGATTGTCTTCTTTCACTTAGTCAGAGAGAGACCAGAGAAGGAAGCCACGTCCCTCGGGTTCTGCAGGCCGCCCTGGCGCCCCTCGCTGGCAGATCACAGCATCCACGCGTGCTGGGGCCCTTCCCTGGAAATCCTGCAACCAGGTTCTCACTATGAGGTGTTCAGCAATATAATTCACTTCATGCTGGTAAAACGCAAAACTTTCATCCCCAAACCTGACCCTGGCAGGTAGAACTGGCGCAGCATTTCTGTCCCCACCATGTCCAGGTCCCACTGCAATGGCACACACAGGATGTCAGACCCAACTGGACCATCCTCTCGAACTCATACAGGCCATGCAACCATCTATCTGTCACCCCACCTGACGCACACCCACCTGGTGCCAGTCCTGGGCTCGGGATTCAAGGTTTAAAAGAGAACCGTTCCCAGCCCTGGAGGCCCCATTTAGTGGGGAGAGGCCGACCGGATCTCCTCCACGGTGAACACCATACTTCAGACAGCGGCAAGTGCTAGACTGAAACCGAACAGGGCCACGTCAGCAGTGTGTGGCGACATTGTAGGGCTTGCTTCTGCCGTGCGTGCGGTGGCAGAGGAAGCCCTGGAGCTCGGGAAAGAGGCTGGGAAGGGCAACAGGCCTCGGGAGGGTGTCCTTGGAGGCCGTACCTCCAATTGCGAGTGACTGGAGGCAGAAGGGCTGACGGGGCCATGAAGGTGGAGCAGGGGAGCCAGATGTGAGGCTGGCCAGAGGAGGACAGAGGACAGAGGCAGCTGAATGGTTCAGGTCCATGGCCTCCAAACGGGAAGAAGAAGATAAAGGAAGACACAGGCACATAATATGGAAGTGGAATCCAAGACGCTTGCTGTACTTCAGACTTGGTGTGGCATTCAGAGCTCAGTGTCCCTTAGAGGCACATGCCTTTGTGGGAACGAGGACGTGGTGCTGGGCCACTTGTGTGTGACCTCCACGTGGGTGGAGAGACCGACGCGGAGGCTCTGTCATCACTTTACTCGTGTTGATGGCCCCTTGGATTCTCATCAGCATCGGTTATCAGAGAATTGCTGGTTGTCCTTGTCTTCATGCCTTTCTGATCTTTCTGGAAAATAACTAATTTTGTGGAGCAAGTCAGTGAAGAAAAACAAAGTTAGTGGACAGGCAGTTTTTCAGAGCACATCAGCTCCCCATGGCCCCAGGGGTGGCCACTGCCTCTTTGCCCCCACCGTGTGCCTGTTCCCTGGAGGCAGAGGTCTCGCCTTACATCCATAAGCCACGACTCTCTGGAGTCTCTGCAGTGGATTACACAGGGAAGTTATAACGCTGCCCACCTCCTTTCCTGCCTGTGACCAGGAATCCTAGCAAAAACGCGATGCAGCCCTGAGGAAGCTTCCTGGCTGACCTCTGCTTTGTAAGGTAAGGGTGGCGATGTGACTGTTTGGGGTCCAAGCACAGCTGGCCCCTGAGCGCTGTGAAGGTTAGGGGCACTGATCCCACACCGTCAAAAAGCTGTATATAACTGACTCCTCCCAAACTTAACTACTAGCCTACAGTTGATTTTATGGTCACAAACGATAAAACAGACTAATATCTGCATATATTTTAGGCATTCATGACATACTTTTTTCCTATTTTTTGTGATATTTTGAGGCTCTGTGGTTTATGTGTTTTTTTCAAATTATTGCAAATCTCCAAAATGTTTTCCAATATATTTATTGAAAAAATCCATGTTAGTGGTCCTGTGCAGTTCTAACCTGTGATGTTTAGGGGTCAATGGTACTCAGCCTTCATTGCAGTATGCAGTGTCCTTTCCTAGTCTTGATTATTATAAGTTTTCAAGAATATTCTATTTGGTGAATCACTTGATTATCTAAACACACTTTTCTTTCTTATTGGGGCTTGATTGCAACTGGGTCCCCTGTCCACAAGTCCGAGCCCACGTGGCCCTGAAGGCTTCTCGGGTTGGGCGTGGCCAGCCATGCTTCAGTCAGATCCCAGACACGCTGGCAGGGGCTGTGCCCGGGAAGGGCCAGGCCAGGCCGGCCCTGTGCCCAGGAATGCGCAGGTCAGTGGCGCCTCAACACTTATCCGAAGGACAGAGCCACAAGCCAGCCAAGAAGCAGGAATGTGTCCACACCACAAACATCTCTGGAATGTTCTCTGAGCCTCAGGAGCTGCATAAAGCCTGTGGGCGAGACAAAACAGCTACACCTCCAACACCCTGGGCACTGGCCTTGCTCCTCTTGAGGGTGTTGGCTCTCGATGGTGCCTGGCCTCAGGGCAGTGGGGCCCTTAGGCTTGGCCAGGGCAGTACACTCACGCCTTGCCCAGGCTCATCAGCTCCTACCCCTTCACCCTTCTCCACTGCAAGGCTTGTGGTCCCAAGCTGGTGGGGATGGGGCTTTGGAACGTGGGCAGGTCTGATTACCAGGCTTGGGTCCTGCTGGCCTCCAGGTCGTGACTTTGGCCCCATGAGGGCCAAATGGGTTAGGAGCATGTGGTGGGACCAATTACTCACTTTCTGTGGTGGGTCACAGTAGGGGTCTGAGTCCAGGGTGGGGGGACTGGGTGGCTGCAGGGACTATGGCTACTGCAGGGCCCTGTGGACACTCAGTTGGGCATCAGTTAAAGACCAGGTTTATCGGGGCAGGGAGGAGGCACCAAAGGGCCTCACATCTGTGAAAACGTCTGGCCTCACCCAGTGGTCAAGGCCCCAGTTCTCGAGTGGTGCAGCGTTTTGGAAGTATCTGAAAACATTTAAAAGACGGATGCCTGGGTCACGTGAAAATTGTGATATAACTGGAATGGAGTGAATGTTAGTTTTCTAATTGTTGCTGCATAACAAATCACCAACCTTCCTGGCTTACCACACACGTTTGTGTTTTAGTTTGCTTTCATACTTTCTATGGATTAGGAGTTAGGCCTCGCCCTGGCTGGCCCTGCCCAGGGTCCCCTACAGCTGCCACCAAGGTGCCGGCCAGGCTGCGCTCTCAGCTGGCAGAACTCATTCCTGTGGTTGAAGGACTGACCTCCGTGGCTTTACTGGGCGTACCCGCGGTTCCCTGCCCTGGTTTGTCTCCTTCTCAAGGCCAGCAGGTGAGAGCAAGCGCTGGCTAGGAGAGTCACACCAATGTATGGCAGTGTCATTGTCAGTGCAAAGGGACGCTGCTTTGCCCCATAATGTGGCTTCATGAAGGCAGTGACAGCCACGTCCCTTACCAATTCTGTTGATGGAAGCGGCCGTGGGGAGGTGATGCCTGCCTGGGGTCACCTTGGCTGTGCTGTGATATGGCAGTGGGACTCTTCAAAGCTCCCAAGAAAAGTTTAACGTGCAGGAAATTTGGGAACCACTCCCCTGAGGACTTTGCTGTCATCTAATTCTAGAGGCCGCTTGTCCCCTTCCTGCAGGCACCGCCCAGCCCAGGCCCAGCTGCCAGTCAGGCCCAGCTGTGAACGTGTTCTTACTGGGATGTTTGCCCGACGTCTAGGGGGACTTGCTGGTGCAGTAGGAGGCATCTGTCAGAAGTTTAGAAAGAATTGGATTACCTGATTAATTTGGTAAGTCATTGCAAAAGCCATCTAGCTACATTCTTATATTATTAGTAAAAGCAACTTCCATTTACACTCCATTTAGCATAAAAATGCAAAGAGAAGTGGGAGGGACTGAATTCCTGTGTGGAAGCCCTGACCCCAGGGTGACTGTACCCAGAATGGAGGCTTTAGGACGTCATTAAGGTTAAATGAGGTCATGAGGGTGGGGCCGTAATCAGATAAGACTGTGGCCTCTTAAGAGGAAGGGAGAGACATCTCCCTCCCTCTCTGCCATGTGAGCACATAGAGAGAAGGTGGCCATCTGCACAGCCAGGAAGGGGCCCCCCAGCCCTGACCATGCGGGCACCCTGATCTCAGACTTCCAGTCTCCAGAACTTGGAAGTTTTTCAGCCACTTATTCTGGTATTTTCTTACGGCTGACTAACAGAAGAAGCAACCAAACAAAATTATTAAAGAAAAAGGAGAATTTGCAGGAAACTAAGATTATGGCCTCGGAGTACTAACATGTACTTCGAAAGATGACAAAAATCTTTTGAAAGAAAAAATTAACATATTTGATAACATCCAAAATATTCTAAACAAGTCTTTGTTCAAAAAGTATCTGTTACCCACATAATTATAGTCCACTCATCTTTGACAAAGGAAAACAGGCAACACAAGAGAGAAAAGACAGGCTTTTCAACAAATGGTACTGGAATTAGTGGACATCCACATGCAAAAATGTAAATCTTTTCATAGATCCTTCACAAAAATTAATGCAAAATGGATCATAGACTTAAATGTAAAATGCAAAACCTTAAAACTCCTAATAGATACCAGCAGAAAATCTAGATGACCTTGGAAATCGTGATAATTTTTTTAGGTATAACACCAAAGACTCAATTTATCAAAGATATAATTGATAAGCTGGACTTAATTAAAAATTAAAACTTCTGCTTTAAGAAAGACAATGTTGGGGGAGGGGCGGAAGATGGCGGCGTGAGTAGAGCAGCGGAAATCTCCTCCCAAAACAACACATATCTATGAAAATATAACAAAGACAACCCTTCCTAGAATAAAGACCAGAGGACACAGGACAATATCCAGACCACATCCGCACCTGCGAGAACCCAGCGCCTCGCGAAGGGGGTGAGATACAAGCCCCGGCCCCGCGGGAGCCGAGCGCCCCTCCCCCCAGCTCCCGGCGGGAGAAGAGCAGGCAGAGCGGGAGGGAGACGGAGCCCAGGACTGCCGAGCACCCAGCCCCCGCCATCCGGGCCAGAGTGCAGGGCCCCGGATACTAGGAAAACAGGGCAGCAAGAACAGTGAGCGGGCACTGGAGGCTGGGTGTCGGAGGACATAAGAAAAGCGTGCGACCATTTTTTTTTTTTTTTTTTGCTTTTTTGCTGCTTTGTTTTGGCGAGCGCTTTTTGGAAGTCTTAAAGAGACAGGGACCCCAATACTAGGGAAACAGGGCAGAAAGACCGGTGAGCAGAGGCCTGAGGCTGGCACCGGAGAATAAAGAAAAACGAACGACCACCTTTTTTTTTTTTTTTTTTTTTAATTAAAAACTTTTTTTTTTTTTTAATTAAAAAAATTTTTTTTTCTCTTTTTTTTTTGGTGGGCGTTGTTTTGTTTTGGCGGCTGCTTTTTGGAAGTCTTAAAGGGGCAGGGCGGGTCACTTAATCCAGAGGTAGGGAATCTGGGATCTCTGGGCACCCTAACCCCTGGGCTGCAGGGAGCAGGGAGGCCCCTCACGGAGATAAATAGCCTCCCAGCCGCTCCTGCTCCAACGCGACTCCACCATTTTGGAGCAGCGGCCCGAGCCAGGCCACGCCCACAGCAACAGCGGAGATTAACTCCATAGCAGCCGGGCAGGAAGCAGAAGCCCTGTCTGCACGCAGCTGCCCAGCACAAGCCACTAGAGGTCGCTGTTCTCCCAGGAGAGGAGGGCCACAAACCAACAAGAAAGGAAGTCCTTCCAGCCGTCACTCGTCCCAGCTCTGCAGACTATTCCTATCACCATGAAAAGGCAAAGCTACAGGCAGACAAAGATCACAGAGACAACACCAGAGAAGGAGACAGACCTAACCAGTCTTCCTGACAAAGAATTCAAAATAAGAATCATAAACATGCTGACAGAGATGCAGAGAAATACGCAAGAGAAATGGGATGAAGTCCGGAGGGAGATCACAGATGCCAGAAAGGAGATCGCAGAAATGAAACAAACTCTGGAAGGGTTTATAAGCAGAATGGATAGAATGCAAGAGGCCATTGATGGAATTGAAATCAGAGAACAGGAACGCATAGAAGCTGACATAGAGACAAAAGGATCTCCAGGAATGAAACAATATTAAGAGAACTGTGTGACCAATCTAAAAGGAGCAATATCCGTATTATAGGGGTCCCAGAAGAAGAAGAGAGAGGAAAAGAGATGGAAAGTATCTTAGAAGAAATAATTGCTGAAAACTTCCCCACACTGGGGGAGGAATAATCGAACAGACCACGGAAATACACAGAACCCCCAACAGAAAGGATCCAAGAAGGGCAACACCAAGACACATAATAATTAAAATGGCAAAGATCAAGGACAAGGAAAGAGTGTTAAAGGCAGCTAGAGAGAAAAAGGTCACCTATAAAGGGAAACCCATCAGGCTAACGTCAGATTTCTCAACAGAAACCCTACAGGCCAGAAGAGAATGGCATGATATATTTAATACAATGAAACAGAAGGGCCTTGAACCAAGGATACTGTATCCAGCACGACTATCATTCAAATATGACGGTGGGATTAAACAATTCCCAGACAAACAAAAGCTGAGGGAATTTGCTTTCCACAAACCACCTCTACAGAACATCTTACAGGGACTGCTCTAGATGGGAGCACTCCTAGAAAGAGCACAGCACAAAACACCCAACATATGAAGAATCGAGGAGGAGGAACAAGAAGGGAGAGAAGAAAAGAATCTCCAGACAGTGTATATAAAAGCTCAATAAGTGAGCTAAGTTAGGCAGTAAGATACTAAAGAGGCTAACCTTGAACCTTTGGTAACCACGAATTTAAAGCCTGCAATGGCAATAAGTACATATCTTTCAATAGTCACCCTAAATGTTAATGGGTTGAATGCACCAATCAAAAGACACAGAGTAACAGAATGGATAAAAAAGCAAGACCCATCTATATGCTGCTTACAAGAAACTCACCTCAAACCCAAAGACATGTACAGACTAAAAGTCAAGGTATGGAAAAACATATTTCAAGCAAACAACAGTGAGAAGAAAGCAGGGGTTGCAGTACTAATATCAGACAAAATAGACTTCAAAACAAAGAAAGTAACAAGAGATAAAGAAGGACACTACATAATGATAAAGGGCTCAGTCAAACAAGAGGATATAACCATTCTAAATATATATGCACCCAACACAGGAGCACCAGCATATGTGAAACAAATACTAACAGAACTAAAGGGGGATATAGACTGCAATGCATTCATTCTAGGAGACTTCAACACACCACTCACCCCAAAGGATAGATCCACTGGGCAGAAAATAAGTAAGGACACAGAAGCACTGAACAACACACTAGAGCAGATGGACCTAATAGACATCTATAGAACTCTACATCCAAAAGCAGCGGGATATACATTCTTCTCAAGTGCACATGGAACATTCTCCAGAATAGACCACATACTAGGCCACAAAAAGAGCCTCAGAAAATTCCAAAAGATTGAAATCCTACCAACCAACTTTTCAGACCACAAAGGCATAAAACTAGAAATAAACTGTACAAAGAAAGCAAAGAGGCTCACAAACACATGGAGGCTTAACAACACGCTCCTAAATAATCAATGGATCAATGACCAAATCAAAATGGAGATCCAGCAATATATGGAAACAAATGACAACAACAACACTAAGCCCCAACTTCTGTGGGACACAGCAAAAGCAGTCTTAAGAGGAAAGTATATAGCAATCCAAGCATATTTAAAAAAGGAAGAGCAATCCCAAATGAATGGTCTAATGTCACAATTATCGAAATTGGAAAAAGAAGAACAGATGAGGCCTAAGGTCAGCAGAAGGAGGGACATAATAAAGATCAGAGAAGAAATAAATAAAATTGAGAAGAATAAAACAATAGCAAAAATCAATGAAACCAAGAGCTGGTTCTTCGAGAAAATAAACAAAATAGATAAGCCTCTAGCCAGACTTATTAAGAAGAAAAGAGAGTCAACACAAATCAACAGTATCAGAAACGAGAAAGGAAAAATCACGACGGACCCCACGGAAATGCAAAGAATTATTGGAGAATACTATGAAAACCTATATGCTAACAAGCTGGGAAACCTAGGAGAAATGGACAACTTCCTAGAAAAATACAACCTTCCAAGATTGACCCACGAAGAAACAGAAAATCTAAACAGACCAATTACCAGCAACGAAATTGAAGCGGTAATCAAAAAACTACCAAAGAACAAAACCCCCGGGCCAGATGGATTTACCTCGGAATTTTATCAGACATACAGGGAAGACATAATACCCATTCTCCTTAAAGTTTTCCAAAAACTAGAGGAGGAGGGGATACTCCCAAACTCATTCTATGAAGCTAACATCACCCTAATACCAAAACCAGGCAAAGACCCCACTAAAAAAGAAAACTACAGACCAATATCCCTGATGAACGTAGATGCAAAAATACTCAACAAAATATTAGCAAACCGAATTCAAAAATACATCAAAAGGATCATACACCATGACCAAGTGGGATTCATCCCAGGGATGCAAGGATGGTACAACATTCGAAAGTCCATCAACATCATCCACCACATCAACAAAAAGAAAGACAAAAACCACATGATCATCTCCATAGATGCTGAAAAAGCATTTGACAAAGTTCAACATCCATTCATGTTAAAAACTCTCAGCAAAATGGGAATAGAGGGCAAGTACCTCAACATAATAAAGGCCATCTATGATAAACCCACAGCCAACATTATATTGAACAGCGAGAAGCTGAAAGCATTTCCTCTGAGATCTGGAACTAGACAGGGATGCCCACTCTCTCCACTGTTATTTAACATAGTACTGGAGGTCCTAGCCACGGCAATCAGACAAAATAAAGAAATACAAGGAATCCAGATTGGTAAAGAAGAAGTTAAACTGTCACTATTTGCAGATGACATGATACTGTACATAAAAAACCCTAAAGACTCCACCCCAAAACTACTAGAACTGATATCGGAATACAGCAAAGTTGCAGGATACAAAATCAACACACAGAAATCTGTGGCTTTCCTGTATACTAACAATGAACCAACAGAAAGAGAAATCAGGAAAACAACTCCATTCACAATTGCATCAAAAAAAATAAAATACCTAGGAATAAACCTAACCAAAGAAGTGAAAGACTTATACTCTGAAAACTACAAGTCACTCTTAAGAGAAATTAAAGGGGACACTAACAGATGGAAACTCATCCCATGCTCGTGGCTAGGAAGAATTAATATCGTTAAAATGGCCATCCTGCCCAAAGCAATATACAGATTTGATGCAATCCCTATGAAACTACCAGCAACATTCTTCAATGAACTGGAACAAATAATTCAAAAATTCATATGGAAACACCAAAGACCCCGAATAGCCAAAGCAATCCTGAGAAAGAAGAATAAAGTAGGGGGGATCTCACTCCCCAACTTCAAGCTCTACTACAAAGCCATAGTAATCAAGACAATTTGGTACTGGCACAAGAGCAGAGCCGCAGACCAATGGAACAGACTAGAGAATCCAGACTTTAACCCAGACATATATGGTCAATTAATATTTGATAAAGGAGCCATGGACATACAATGGCAAAATGACAGTCTCTTCAACAGGTGGTGCTGGCAAAACTGGACAGCTACATGTAGGAGAATGAAACTGGACCATTGTCTAACCCCATATACAAAGGTAAACTCAAAATGGATCAAAGACCTGAATGTAAGTCACGAAACCATTAAACTCTTGGAAGAAAACATAGGCAAAAACCTCTTAGACATAAACATGAGTGACCTCTTCTTGAACATATCTCCCCGGGCAAGGAAAACAACAGCAAAAATGAGTAAGTGGGACTATATTAAGCTGAAAAGCTTCTGTACAGCAAAAGACACCATCAATAGAACAGAAAGGAACCCTACAGTATGGGAGAATATATTTGAAAATGACACATCCGATAAAGGCTTGACGTCCAGAATATATAAGGAGCTCACACGCCTCAACAAACAAAAAACAAATAACCCAATTAAAAAATGGGCAGAGGAACTGAACAGACAGTTCTCCAAAAAAGAAATACAGATGGCCAACAGACACATGAAAAGATGCTCCACATCGCTAATTATCAGAGAAATGCAAATTAAAACTACAATGAGGTATCACCTCACACCAGTAAGGATGGCTGCCATCCAAAAGACAAACAACAACAAATGTTGGCGAGGCTGTGGAGAAAGGGGAACCCTCCTACACTGCTGGTGGGAATGTAAGTTAGTTCAACCATTGTGGAAAGCAGTATGGAGGTACATCAAAATGCTCAAAACAGACTTACTATTTGACCCAGGAATTCCACTCCTAGGAATTTACCCTAAGAACGCAGCAATCAAGTTTGAGAAAGACAGATGCACCCCTATGTTTATCGCAGCACTATTTACAATAGCCAAGAATTGGAAGCAACCTAAATGTCCATCAATAGATGAATGGATAAAGAAGATGTGGTACATATACACAATGGAATACTACTCAGCCATAAGAAAAGGGCAAATCCAATCATTTGCAGCAACATGGATGGAGCTGGAGGGTATTATGCTCAGTGAAACAAGCCAAGCGGAGAAAGAGAAATACCAAATGATTTCACTTATCTGTGGAATATAAGAACAAAGGAAAAACTGAAGGAACAAAACAGCAGCAGAATCACAGAACTCAAGAATGGACTAACGGGTACCAAAGGGAAAGGGACTGGGGAGGATGGGTGGGTAGGGAGGGATAAGGGGGGGAGAAGTAGGGGGGTATTAAGATTAACATGCATGGGGGGGGTAGGAGAAAAGGGAGGACTGTACAACACAGAGAAGGCAAGTAGTGATTCTATAACATTTTGCTATGCTGATGGACAGTGACTGTAAAGGGGTTTATAGGGGAGACCTGGTATAGGGGAGAGCCTAGTAAACATAATATTCGTCATGTAAGTGTAGATTAGTGATACCAAAAACAAAGCAAAAAAAAAAAAGGGCAGTTCCTGTGTGGTAACCTCCAACGAGTTCTACACAAGGGTATAAAGGGCATATAAAAGTGTAGGCAAAGGGTCTTTTTGTGTTTATACAGAGGATCAAAGCCTAATTGGGCTACCCCGAAAATGAACTAAGATACGATATGAAAAAGAACTTCCAACATCTGCACTCTCTGGAAGACTCATGCCAGAAGATGATCATCAAAAAACCCCAACAAAGATCCACGCACTGCTACAGCTGTAGATGCACTCATCCCACCAGTTCCTGGACTTGCCATGGGAATGAGGAAGGAGACATCTAAGCTGGCCTGTGCATACAGTAAAACAACAAATTTGACTGGATCTCTACTGTTGGAACTCAACCAAGAATTTGGAGAAGTGCAAATTGTAGCGCTCCAAAGTCTTACAACTACAGACTATTTACTGTTAAAAGAACATATGGCATGTGAACATTCCCCAGGAATGGATTGTTTTAATTTGTCTGATTTCTCTCAGACTGTTCAAGTTCAGTTGGACAATATCCACCATATCATAGATAAATTTTCACAAATGCCTAAGGTGCCTAACTGGTTTTCTTGGTTTCACTGGAGATGGCTGGTAATTACAGATATGCCTTGGTTATGTAACTATACTCCTATTATGTTAATGTGTGTGCGCAATTTAAGTAGTAGCTTAAAACCTATACATGCTGAAGTTACTCTACAAGAAGATATGTCAAAGAAATAATCAATCTTCCCATGTTTTCTTCCGCCTGCTACTTCTATAGCTTTTCTTCTTCCTTCCTAATTACAACACTTAAATAGAATTCGTGCCTCATATCAAATTTACCGAGTATCATAATTCTTCCAAGTGGTAAAGATACCTCAAGACAAATGCTGGGCATAGAAGCCACAGGGCATAAATATGCAAAGAAGTAAAAAGCTAACCTTTTCAAACAATAAGGCTTCCCTCTCACTTACCAACTCTACATTTCCCTGTATGGCCCCGGAAGATGACTGGTTAGCCAGAGACGGGTAAGATTCCTCAAGGGAGGAACAACCTAAGACAGGCACAGTCGCAGGGGGGCCATCAGGTGAGAAATTGGGGACCAACAGAGGTGAGGCTTAGAACCTCACCCCCCCTGTTCTGAGAGAAATCTTCTGCATACGTGGATGTTTTATTGCCCTGGTCTAGCTTGGATTAACACACAGTCTACAGGCACACACCTGATCATCTACATTTGCTCCCTTACAACACTAAACTATGTTTTCTACCTTTATCTTGTATCTACCTACCACTTCAGCATTTTATTAAAAATAATAATAATAAAGAGAGAAATGTGGTATCCACATATAAATCAAGTATAAAAACCAAATGAGTATTCATATTTGAACCGACTGTTTATAGTTCATAATGCATGAGCAAAACCGAAAGTTTCTGTGATGACAGCCCTTGTACTGTTCACCATGTAACTTATTCATTATGTAAGAATTTGTTCTCCATGTAAGAACTTGTTTGTTATGCCTCAGAAGATTGGAGACTGACGAAAATTAGGCTTGGGGTGGATTAATGATTGTGCATTGAGCATTGACTCCCCTATACGGAATTTTATTGTCGTTAACAACCATTTGATCAATAAATATGAGAGATGCCCTCACAAAAAAAAAAAAAAAAAAAAAAAAAAAGGACAGACTTCCAATGGTAAAATAAATAAGTAACCGGGATGTAATGGATAGCGTAAGGAATATAGTCAAGATATTGTAACAGCCTGGTAGGGCGATAGCTGGAACCTAGAATTATGTATATAAATGTTCTACCACTGTGTTGTACACTTGAAACTCATGTAATGTAATACTGTGCGTCAACTACCCTTCAATAAAAAATAATTATTTAAAAAAAAAAAAAGAAAGACAATGTCAAGAGAATGAGAAGACAAGCCATAGACTGGAAGAAAATATTTGCAAAAGCACATGTGAAAAAGGGCTGTTATCCAAAATATGCCAAGAACTCTTGAAACTTAGCAATCAGAAAACAAACCACCTCATTTAAAAATGGGCAAAAGACCTGAACCAAAGAAAGACCTCACCAAAGAAGGTATATAGATGACAAATGAGCATATGAAAAGATGCCCCACATCACATGTCATCAGGTAAATGCAAATTAAAATGACAGTGGTCTGCGATCCCACAGTCATCCCACACAGATCTACCACAATGACCAAATCTGCCCCCGCCTCACCACCACCAAATGCTGGTCAGGATTGTGGAGCCTCAGGGATTCTTTACCATTGCTGCTGGGAGTGCAAAAAGGTCCAGTCACTTTGGAAGGCAGCTTGTAAGTTTCTTACAAAACTAAACATATTCTTACCAAATGATTCATCAGTTATACCCCCTGGTACTTGCCCAAATGCGTTGAAAACTTATGTCCACACAAAAACCTGCAGCTCTATTCATCAATTCCAAAACTTGGAAGCAGCCAAGATTTCCTCCAGTATGTACAGGGATAAATGGTTGTACATCCAGACAACGAAATATTATCCAACACAAAAGAAATGAATTATCAAGGCGTGAAAAGACTTGCAGGAACTTAACTATGTATTACTAAGTGAAAGAAGACAGCGTCCGGCCCCCACCTGCCCGCCTGCCCCCAGCCCCCGCCAGCCCCGCTCCTGCCTGCACCCTGCGGGAGGCGGGCCGCGTGGCCATGTGCCCCCGGTCAGCGTGCCGCGTGGGGCCGAGGGCGCGTCCGGCCTCCACGCAGCCTGGACGTATGGGCTTTGCTTCGCCTGCTTCAAGGCGGCCTTCCTGGAACTGAAAGAAGCGCTGGAGCTCGAGGACTGGCGGACGACCGCTGGGGCCCCGAGCTGACGGGCTCCGCCGAGGCGGGGCCGGGCTTTCCGCAGTCAGCCGCCGCGGGGCCGGACGGGTGGGCCTGGACCGCCGCCCCGTGCCCACCGAGCTGCAGCCTCAGGATGCGGCCCCCTGGGCCTGGGTCCCGAGGACGCTGACTGGACCCAAGGCCTCCCCTGGAGACTCGGGGCGCCCCCTGCCTGCTCGCACTGGCCGAGGCCCCCTCCTCCGTGGCAGGGGTTCCTCAAGGTGGGCCTGCCCCCCGGGGAGCCCATGGCGCTGGAACTGGGCACCACCCGGGCGGTGGACCCGACCGCGGCCGAGGCCTGGTTACTGGACCTGCAGGGCGTCCCCATGGAGGGCTGCTACGGTGCCACCTGCCTGCGGAAGGGGACGCCGGGCCGGGCCCTGAGGCCCTCGGGCCAGTGTTGGAAGCTGCTGCTGGGGCCCGAGGAGGTGTGGGTGGTGAGCCTCCACGATGCCCCGCAGGTGCAGGAGCCGCAGAGGTGGAAGCCGAGCATTCTGGAACCCTCTTGCCCAGGGCAGAGCCGAGAGCTGGTCCCGGCGCACTCAGCCCTGCTTGAGAGGGGGCTCGCCATCCTCCCCCACTCGCCCTGGCCTGGAAGCGAGGCAGGCGGGGGGCTCAGCCTCTAGGCCACAGTCCTCCCCGCCAGCACGGGGTCCCAGCACCACGGGGAGCTAGAGCGGCGGGCCCAGGGCGCCTGGGGAGAGCCTGGCTGCCCTGGGAGCCTCGGCTCTGGGGGAGCTGCCCCGTTTCCAGCCCTTCAGCCCCGGGCCCCAGAACTGAGGGACGGAGGCAGGCCCACCTGTCCCCTGCCTGCTGGTCCTGGCTGCCCCCCCACAGGAGCCAAGGGAACAGGTGGCGAAGGATGGGGACTTGCCCCTGAGGAGGAGGAATGCTGAGCGGCCTGGAGACTGAGCGGGGGACCCACCTCGTCCTCCTTGGGAAGGGCTTCATGCCCATCACGGGGACACGTTCCTCCCCGTCAGAGGTCACAGTCAGGCACGTGACGCTCTCCAGGACGCGCTGCGTGAACACATGCCGTACAGAGTGCGGAGAACCCCGCCCTGGATGCGGGGAGAGATGCCATGTGGGACACACTCCCAGGAACATGCTGGAGCCCAGGGGCCGCGTGGTGGCCTGAAGGGCTCTGGGACGCCACAGGCCCCTGTCGGCAGCACCGGCACTGCGGTCTGCAGTTGGGGACACCTGGTTTCACATGCAGGCCGTTTTATATGGTTGGCCGTCTAGTTCCCGTTTCTTTGGACGTTGTTTTTAATTAAATAGAGCAGCGCCTGTGCTGTGACCCCTCCGTGCGCCCTTGTTGGTCAGCCTTGTTGTCTCGGTGTCTGGGTGGTTTCCCTGTACAGTTTTCAGTCCCCTGGGAGGGGACAGAAGTGGGAGCAGCACAGGACAGACGAGGGTTTGGGTCAGGTTTTTGGCGCATGGTAGGAATTTGTTTCACAGGTGTTTATTACATTATTTGTAAACATCGAATACAAATACACATGCTTAAAATAGGAAGGGCCATGTTTTGGACAATAACAAGAGTATATCATCACAGATTTTTAATTAATCTAACTCTGTGCCCCTGATATACATGCATATACATATATATATATATAATGCAGGCAGAGCCACGTGTGAAGGGAGTGAACTATGTTTGTGAGAGGGGAAGGGGGGCACGGGGGCGTGCAAGGCAGCTTTCCCGCTCTGAACAGATTCATTGGAGAAGGAAGCTCGGGTCTGGTCACCAAGGTGCCATGGGCATGGAAGAACCTCTTAATGGGCAGCTGCTCCTTGTAATGACGGGTTGGAAGTCTCCACTGCCTTCCCTCGGTGGTCTCTGGCTGGTACAGCCTTCCAGTGATTCGCCAGAGGGCTGTGTCATTTCAGTGAAGTATGCAGGTCTCAGGGTTCGCATTGTGGGGTTTTACTGCTGCGTTAAGTATTAGCAATAGTGGCAAGATCCTTTCATTAAATTTTTAGGGCAGTCTTTCTCCCATGTACCTCTCAGAAGTGAGTCTCCAGACCTTAAATCATGAAATCTTCTGATTTTAATAAATGGAGAAAAGGCATAATGAGAAGTCATTGGAAGATTTTCAACATACCATCATAATTCTGTGAGCATTTAGTGACCTGGAGTCTGCATTCGAACAGACAGCTGCCTCTTCTCCCAAACAAACAGCCTGGTCTTGCTTCATCCCCTCCTCAATCTGTCCCTCCAGGTTAAACAGTCCATTCATTATTCCAGCAAACCCTTGTTTTGGCCAGCCTTTTTTAAAAAACATGACCCGGCTGCTCTGCAGTACCGGGAGGGTGCTGAGGTCAGGAGGGGCAGCCCTGTGGGAAGGCCCAGGGGGAAGTCCCAGGTCTGTGCATGAGGCTGCAGCTGGTTCCTCAGCATTTTTCATCTGAAGATGGGGAAAAACAAACTCACAAGGTTATGGTGAAACTGAAATGTGATAAAATGTATCCTAAAAACTAAAACATATCCTTATTGTATGACCTAGCAATTCCATTCCTAGGTATATGCCCAAATGAATTAGGAACATGTATGTGTGTGCTCATAGCACTTGTCACACCAGCCACAAGGTGAAAACGAGCCAAAGACCCACCAAAGGTGGGTAGAAAGGTGCAGTATGGCACGTCCACACAACGGAATCCAATTCATCCATAGACGGTAATGAAGCCCTGGCCCAGGCCAGGGTAGACAGACCTCAGAGACACGATGCTCAGGGAAAGAAGCCAGTTGCATATGACTGCATTCACATGAAGGGTCTGGGGCAGGCAAATCTAGTGACGGTGGTAGACAGTGGTTGCCAGGGACTGAGGGGCAGGTAGGTGGGGAGTAATCACTTAGTGGATGTAGGCTCTCCTTGTGCATAATGAAATGTTCTGAGACTAGAGGGAGGTGACGGTCACGCAGCAGGTGTTGTCAACTTACAGCCATGGATCACTCACCTAAATAGTTAATTTTGTGTGAATTTCACCTAAATTTTTAACAATTCAAATCTAAGTGTCACAGGGGTGGGGCCCTAGCTGTTAATGGCAATGCAGGTCTTCACAAACCACAGCCAATCACACGATCGACATTTGCAGTTCGGGCAGCGTCCTGTGGAGGCATGTTCTATCAGGTGTTGCAAACAGGTTAAAAATTACGTCCTCTTGTTGTTGACTAGAAACCCGAGTTTAGCTGGGAGTCCTGTGTTCTACCAGGCGATGCCACACTGCCCACAACTGCAGACCCGGTGTGTGTCATGAGGAACGGGGCCAAAGGCACTGGACAGACCTCTCAGGACAGCGAGGGTGGGAGCACGAGCCAAGGAAGGGAGCGCAGGGCGTGTGGCATCAGACCTGCAGCGCAGGCCCCTTCCGGGAACATCTACTGAGGCGTGCTGACAGCACCCCCAGCCCTGGGAGGGGCGACAGAGGCATGGGATCCCTGCAGGTCGTGGAGTGTCCTCCCACCTCACGGGACTTCCATCCCTCCCGAGGGCAGCTGCCCATCAGGTGGAGCGGGAGGTCCTATGACCCCAGGGGCCTCAGGATTTCCAAGGGGAGCCGGAGGTCAGGACTGGCCAGGTCTCCTGACATTCTGTGCTGGCAAGAGCTCTGTGAACGCCGTCAGGACGCATGTCCAGTTGCTGACCACAACCACGCCTGTGGCTCACCACCCCCCAGGGGACTGCACTGGTCTGAGTCCCTTCCCCAGGGTGTGGGGGCATCTTTGCATTGGAGGAGCCTGTTTCTGGGGGTGGCCTGGACCCCAGGTACTTGGTGGGACACTACAGGAAGGACAAAGTGTGTCCATAAACTGCCCTGCCAGAGTCCTTTGTTGGGGGGCAACATGGGTAGCAGTGGGTGCTTCAGGGAAAGGAAACTCTGCGCCAGTATGCAGATACAAATCATTTGCGTTCCTTGGGATTCTCTAGAACTTTCTGTCTTAGGTGGGGAAGACAACTGGAGACTGAGACTCTCCTACCCCAGCCTCAGGGTGATGGGCATCCCCAACACCATCTGAAGGCTGGGCTGCAGTCACTGCCAGGACATAAGGAGGTGACAATGGCTCCTGATATGGCCTGCACACCTCTTGGAGTCTGGTGCTCCGAAGACTGGGGTCTCTGGCCTCTTTGCTGGAGCTGCTGTGGGGCCTCACCCCCTGCATGGGCTCCTGCAGTGCAAGGCAGGCGTCCACATGTCCGGGGCCTCACAGCACCAGGGGACAGCCAGCCACTCCTTGGCTTTAGCCAGGACACTTGCGGTGGTCTGTCCCATCTCAGCCTGTCTTCTCAGGGCTTCAGCCTTATGCCAGGCAGGCCATTCTGCACGGACCCCTGAGACTTAGCGAAATCACTTCCTTCTTCCATGTCTCAGCAGCCCCAAGCCCAGAAGCCCTCTCCTCCACGACCCCCTCTGGTGCCAGCCCTGCTCCCACCTCTGTGACCGGAGGTGATGATCCCTTCCCCTCACTCAGCCAGAGCCACACACTGCTGCCCTAAGGCAGCGCCCTGCTCTCGCCGATGACCATGTGCATGGTGAATGCAGCTCCTTCCCATGGACTGAGAACTCCTCGAAGGCAGGGACCAGGGCATCCCCTCCATCCTCATCACCGTCATCACCCTAACAGCCAGTGGTTTCCAGCACTGTGCCAGCACTTCATAGCCATGAACATGTTTAAATCTCACAACACTCTGATGAGGTTGGTTCTACTTTTGGTTGCATTTTACGGATGAGGAAACTGAGGCACAGAAAGGTGTGGTACCTCCCCTAAGGCCCACAGCTGACAAGGGAAGGCGCCTGGATTCACACCGAGGCAGCTAGCATGCAGGCCTCTTTGGCCATCTCTATGTCTGGCCCAGAGCCCTGCCCCACTCTGCTCAGCATCCGGCCCTAGCAATGTGATGGAGAGGGGGTCCCTGTAAATTGCTGGGCTGTGATGGTGGTGGAATATCACAGAGCCTTTCCAAGGAGTGAATGAGCTCTTATCTGTCAGGTTGAGGTAAAAGAGGACCGTGCTAAAGGATAGATGCAGTATGGTCCCATTAATGGAAAAGATAAAGCACATTATTAGTTGCACATTGAAAAGATGTGGTCAGAAAAAAAGTTTGGGAGGTTCCCCTAAGTTAGGGCAGTGGTGCCTCTAGGGAGGGAGGAGAATGGGAATGTGGACGCCTGGGAATGTATTATTTCCTAAAACAATCTGAAGCAAACATGGAAAAATACTATCATTTGATCTAGTTGGGGGTGCCCGGGTGTGTGTTGTGTACTGTGTGTCTGTAAAAATGATGGTGGTGCTGGTGGTGGTGCTGGTGATGACAGTGGTGGTGGTGGTGGAGCCTCTGCGATTTCCACCCTCTGGCATTAAACCCCACCTTTTAGTTCCCAGAAGGGTTCTTGGGGGCTCTTCATGCAGCCTCTTCACTCAGAAGGTGAGTTTTCTTGGGTCCTGAATGCAGGCCCTTCTCCACAGGTCATCCAGCCGGAGTGGTCCCCCTGGGCCCTGGGAGGCTACAGGGTTCGGACTCCTGGCCTCTTTCCAGCAGGCAGGCGGCCCATGCGGCTTCCCTAGGGCACCCCATGGGTGGGTCCTGAGAAAGCAGTACTGTGTGCACTTTAAATACTTTCTCACTCTCCCCGCATTTCCACCTGCCTGAGTTTGGGTGTTTTTGCTCTGCACTCCACCATTGAGATGCTGGAGTCGCTGCACTAATTAACAGGGGCGGGGCCCAGCCGGAGACCTGTGTGTTTTAATTGGCTGGATTCATATCATCCCTCCAGCTGGGACTCAGATCTAGGAGTGTCTGGGACCAGGAATGGGAAAACTCGTTTCTGAAATTGAAAGCAAGGAAATAACATTTGTAGCAGCATCATGGGGAAGGTCCCTGGGGTGGGAGGGGCCCTGGGTGGGGAGGGGCCCCGGGAGGCACAGTCAGCCACTCACTACAGAGGGGCGCTGAGGGGTGGGCCCAGATGTGTTCCCCCTTCCAGGGCATGTGCTCTCAGCGGTGGGCACTGGGGCAAGCCCACAGCCGGGCAGGGTCCCATCTGCTGAAGATGGAGCTCTGGGGGCGGGCTTCCCACAAGCGCAGTCTGTGCAGAGCTCTGCTGAGCAAGGCAGGCCAGGTTCTGTCAGGGGCGCATCTCCAGGCCCGCGACCGCGAGCCCCACTCCAGGCATTTTGGGGGGCAGGGACAGGGTGTGCCTCTTGACAAGTCTGCAGTCGGGCAAAGGGCACCTGTAAAGGGGCCCATGGAGCCACATGCTGTCCTTGGAACCTTATTTTCCATGGAATTTGATAATACAACTGGAAATGAGTTCTTGCAGAAATACCATATTAAAACATAATGAACCCAGTATGTGCAGAGCAAAGCTTTGAGGTCATATTTGGGGAAGGTGCCGGCTTTATGATTGTGGTTTATGATTAATGGTCCATAACAGAACCACAGGCGAGTAGAGTCTCTTTTGCTCTCGAAACCGGGGGGAGGGGGTGGGAGGGGAGGGCCCTATCCATTCGGGCCTCGACCTCCCTCTCCAGGCCTGAGAGGTCTTGCCTCCACTCTCCCGGCCCCCTGCCCCTTACGCGGCCTCATCCCCCAGGGGCCCCCCGCCCCCACCCCCATTCCCCCAGGCCCCCCGGCGCCCCTCCCCCGGGCTCACCCACTCTCCCGCGCCCCTTCCCCCGCAGCCTCGGGTTATTAATACCCGCTCGCGGGCGCAATCCCAGCTGGCGGCCGGGCAGGTGACAGCGGCGACCAGGGCCCCAGTGGAGCGTGGCTTTCCTGGCGGGATTCCCGCGCGCCCTCCGTTCACGCGGAGCGCTTGGAGAAGTGCGACCGTGCAGAGCGCGACTCCGGCGGGAGCAGAGGGGACGGCTCAGCGAGCGAGGTGAGCGCGGGCGCTGCGAGGCCACGCCGGGACGCGGGAAGGGGGTCCCGGTGCGCGCAGGGGCTCCCACCCAGGAGCTCGCAGGGCCGCCGCTCCGGGGCTCGGGTCACGCGCGGGGTCGGCGGGAGTTCGTCCTTGTTATCACCAACCCTGGACGTGCGGGGGAAAGGCTCGGGGCCAGTTATCCCTGGGCTGGGGGGAGGGTACAGGGCTTCTCACCGTTTAAGTGTCCCCAGTTTTACGTCTTTCTTCTTATGAGGATAACTGTCATACATTAAGCGCAGATCTTAGGTTTACACGCGTCCACACCTGGGTAACTCCCACCCAGACCAAGACCCAGCACCTTTCCGCCCCCACAGGGCTCTCCAGTGCCCCGGCCCCGCTGACACCCCCGGGAGCACTCTGACCCGCGGGCCGCCTTCACCTGCTATCCCATTTCTTTTGCTCAGCACAGTGAATGCGAGTTTCATCCACGCTGTTGACTAGAGATCATTCCATCATCTTCACTGTCACGCAGAGTGTTCATGGAGATGTCACGGTGTGTTCGTCTGTGTTCGTGGACATCCGGGTTGTTTCCAGCTCCAGGCTACTCGAAATAAAGCTGCTGCGAACATTCTCAGCCTTGTCTTTTGTGGACAGTCGCATGCATTTCTCTTGGGTCCGAGGGGAACTGCTAGGTGAGGGGCACGCAGGCGCTTAGCGTCACTGACGGTACCGGATTGCCTTCCAGCGTAGCCGCACCGTCTTGTCCGGCCAGAGGTGAGCAAGAGCTCCAGCTCCTCCCAGCACCTGGCATCGGCCTTTCGGACTCACCGTCCTGGTGAGTCTGACCTGCATTTCCCCAAGACGGATGGTGTTGAGCATCTTCTAATGGGCTTCTTGGCCACTGGGTAATCCTCTTTTGAGCTGTTCCCATTCAAATCTTGTCATTTTTTTCCCCCAAATGAGCTGTTAGTCTTCACTGATTTGTGGTCTTTCATGTATTTTGGCCACTAGCTCTCTGTCTGATCTGTCTTCTGATGATCATTTCCCACACCACGGTTTACGGCTTTATTCTCTCAGTGAAGTTCTTCATTTTAATGAAGTCCACTTTTTTTTATTACAAATGTTTCTGTTCTTTTTTGAGAATCTTTGCCCCCCCAGGTGGTGCAGATACTGTTTCCTCGGGAGGCTTGCTTGCTTGACTGAACCTGTCACATACTGTCCCCAGTCCGTCTTGAGTTATTCCCTGCATGGCGTGAGGTAGGACTCAAGGCCCCTCTCCCTCTGTCTGGGTAAGGGGAGACCGCAAGGGCTTTCCTCTCTTTACCGCACGTATTTTCCTTTTGAATCTTAAAGTCAACAGATACTATTTTTGCAATCTGAACATTTTTTTGAACGTGTAGGAGAAATAAATTGGGAGAAAGCACTCTGGGGTCAGCATGGCCCCTGCTCATTTGCAGATGAGAATGTGGGGCCTGAGGAGGACTCTGGCTCTGTCCGCTGCTGACCCCACCCTGGGGGCAGCCCTGCTGTGGTCGGCAGAAAGGTCCCCTCAACCCAAGGCCTTGCGTGGAGACCCAGGGGCACACCCTGTGGGGGTTGGGTCCAGGTGATTCTCTGGTCCCCCTGGAAGCTGGGGAAAACGAGGCACAACCACAGTTCTGAACGGAGAGTCCCTGCAGAGGAGCCTGGGTGGTGAGCCCTGCCTCTCTGCAGGCCCCCAGCCCAGGGGGAACTGTGCCTTTGCATGGCCTCCCGGGAGGAGGGGGTGCGTGACCCACATCTTGAGTGAACATATTCTCCTTCAGGACAAGCTTGCTGCCTACAGAAGCCACCCGCCGTCTGCAGGAGCAGCACAGCTGCGACCCAAGCCCAGTGTGTGTCAGTGGAGATGGCACTGAGCCCACAGCCATCGAGCAGGCTCCCCGCACTGGCTACAACTGGCAGCGCCACGCACGTGCCTCCTAGCATCCCCAGTGCATCCCTCAACAGCTTGTGGGCCAGCCCGACAGAGCCTGGCTCCCTGGAGGACATGGTGGCCACAGGTGCCATCGGGGCAGTGCTCTCAGCCATGGGCATAGTGGGCATGGTGGGCAACGCGTACGCGCTGGTGGTCACGTGCCTCTTCCTGCGCACCTCGGCCTCCATGCACGTCTACATCATCAGCCTGGCGCTGGCCGACCTGGTCTACCTGCTCAGCATCCCCTTCATCGTAGCCACATATGTCACCAGAGAGTGGCACTTCGGTGATGTGGGCTGCCGTGTCCTCTTCAGCCTGGACTTCCTGACCATGCACGCTAGCATCTTCACCCTGACCGTCATGAGCAGCGAGCGCTACGCAGCAGTGCTGAGACCGCTGGACACAGTGCAGCGCCCCAAGGGCTACCGTAAGCTCCTGGCGCTGGGCATGTGGCTGCTGGCACTGCTGTTGGCGCTGCCCATGATGCTGGCCATCCGGCTGGTCTGCAGGGGCCACAAGAGCCTCTGCCTGCCAGCCTGGGGCCCGCGTGCCCACCGCGCCTACCTGACACTGCTCTTCGGGACCAGCATGGTGGGGCCCGGCGTCGTCATCGGGCTGCTGTACGCGCGCCTGGCCCGGGCCTACTGGTCGTCGCAGCGGGCCTCCCTCCCGCAGTTGCGGCGGCTGCCCAACCCCAGGGTGCCCTGCCTCATCCTGGGCATCGTGCTGCTCTTCTGGGCCTGCTTCCTGCCCTTCTGGCTGTGGCAGCTCCTCGCGCGGTACCGCGGGGCCCAGCCGCTCACGCCCCGCGCCACGCGCACCGTCAACTACCTGACCACCTGCCTCACCTACAGCAACAGCTGCGTCAACCCCTTTCTCTACACGCTGCTCACCAAGAACTACCGCCAGTACCGCCGGCGCTCGCTGCGCCCGCGCGCCGGGGGCGCCCACCGGCTTGCTGGCACCCGCAGCTTCCTGCAGGGCCGCGTCCGCTTCCAGCGCCACCAGCAGGCCGCCGGGGCCGTCACGCTGCCCCAGGAGGCCCCTGCTGGGGGCTGTGCCTAAGCGTCCTGGACCCCAACATAGACGTGGGGGCGGCAGTGCGATGGGGCCCTGCAGGGCCCAGGTCACGCCGTGGAGCCCCTCCCAAGCTCTCTTCCAGAAAGTTCCCAGCTCTCCCCCCTCGCTCACTTGAGCTGTCAGCCCAGCCACCTTCCTCATGATGCCCAGGAGCCCCGCCAGGCCACCTGAGAGGGTCTAAGGAGCGGGCCCAGAGCCAGCTGCTCGGGACCTCGGCCGGCGGTCACCAGCCACGGCAGTAACCACGAGCACACACCAGGGCCTGCTCAGCCCTCCCCTCTGGCTGGGGTGCGGCCCGGTGCACCCGACCCTCCCGTTCCTGCCCAGTCCCAGCCCCGGCGTGGCTCCGTTCCCCGCACTGTCAGCACTTGGAGCAGTAAACCCTGCGCTCTGGGACCCAGTCTTGCTTCGGCGGTGGGTGCACGTCGTCGGGGGAGGACCCTCCTTCAGGGCCCAGCAGTCCTCCAGGATATATTCCAAGGTGGCTGCACATCTTGGGCTCCATCGCACATACCACGGCACATCCTGTGGCGAGGGTCCCCATCCTCCCAGCACTGTCCTCCCTCTGGGCACGCAGTGATTTTATAAGGCAGCTGTTCTGGGTGAACCTGGATTAATAATGGACAGCTGGGTTACAGTGACCATCTCTGAGTCACGTGTCTGCAAGGCTGGGGGCCACAGGCCTGCTCAGATTGGCCCAAATTGTGCCAGGATGAGCTATCCACATGCATCTCGGCTTCCAACAGGAGCCAGCCCAGGCTTCCTTCAGTTCTGTCCCAGGAACCTGGGGCTTCCCTGCCTGACAGCATGTTAGAGGAGGCGGTGGCCAGCAGGGCCCTTCAAGAGAAAGGGATGTCATCACTGTGGATCATCTGAACGCCGTTTGGCTAGTTCCACTTGTCCCTGGGAAGGCACTGACCAGGTCCCCCACCCCCTGCCCCGCAAGGCCCCAGCTGGCTCCCCCAGGGGCCGAGCTGGCCTCAGAGCTGCAGGAGGCTGAGGGCTGCTCCTCGAGCTGGGACTTCCCGGCAGTCCCAGGGAAGGGAGGAGAGCTCAGGACCCAGCCCCTATGGACTCTCTGGGGTTCGGGTCACGGGCAGCTAGAGAGGCCTCTTGGCTCGGGCTGCTGGGGACCCAGTGGCCCCAGCCAGCTCAGGGACACAGGGGACTGTGCCCTCCTGCCGGTGGCGATTATCACTTGAAACATGAGGCTTGTCCACTTGTTTGGGCTCAGCAGGGCGTTGCTGCTGATCCTAGGGACGCCAGGCAGCATCGGCCCTTCCTGGGCAGTGGCTCTCGGGGAGCTGCACTGCTCGGGCTGCCACAGGAAGGGAGGCACCATGTCCTGCAACACTGGGCCTTGAGGGAGACAGAGGAGGACACAGGGCAGGAGGGTGCAGGCCGTGCTGCCAAGGAGCAGGGAAAGCAGCCTGCTGGGTCAGCCCGGGGGTGGGGGGTCCCTGAGAGCTACGTGAGACCAGGAGGGGGCAGCCACAAGGAGGTCTGGGCACCAGGACCCAGGACTGTCCAGGTGTGCCCCAGACACAGCCTGGAGCCGGAGCACTTTGACCTGGGCCGCGGGGACCCAGGGCAGTGGGGCGTGCTGGTCCAGCTGATTCAGACCAAACCCGGGGCCTGGGTCCTCCGGGGGCCCGGCTCAGATCCCGGTCACTCCTGAGTACGTCTGAGCTCCGCCTCCAGCAGCATTTCTGACCGCTGACCCTTGGCTGCCGTGTGACCATGAACCTGGTCTCCTATTTTGCTTCCCACAGCCTGTAACTCACCTCCCACCAAGGCCAGGACCCACATGTGCCCCTTGCACCCTTTGCACCTCACAGACAATAGCCCATGAACAGCAGAACGGTGGGCAGTATGGACACCACGGTGGCAGTGTGGACCCCATGGGGGGTAGCATGGACCCCATGGTGGGGTGGCCTACAAGAAAAGAGCTAGGGAGCCCCAGCTGGTTGCTTGGTCTGCACTGGTCCTTCCGAGCTGGGCCCCCACATGCCGGGTCCTGGCTGGACCCTGACAAGCTCTCAGGCCTGGGTGGCTGGGCCACCTCAGGATAGGCACGTGTGCTACAGGCACAACTGTGGGCTGCTCGCCTGTCTGTACCCCGTCCCTCCCCACACGCCCTAGATCTTGGGCCTCATGGGTGCTCCTGGGCCAGGACCTCTGCCTGGGGTCCTTTCCCTGGGGTCAGTGCGCCACGCGACCTGCACTGGGTGCCCTGGACAATAGCACTGGCCTCTGCTCATCCTCAAAGCTGGAGAAAGCTGAGTCCCAGGACTGTAGAGCTGTGCAGAGTCACTTCACACAGATCCAGCGTAGGGTGGACGTGGCCACCACTCTAGAAAAGTGAGTGTCCCTGTCCACTCTGTGAACATGAGACCCCAACCCAGAGGCCTCACCTGGGGCAACCTCCCTGCTGGGCAGAGGGGAGGTGGGTGTGTGGAAAAGGGGGAGGAGGGCTTGGCAGGATGTCCTCTGAGGCTATGACCTCTCTGGTGAGGTGGCTGGGCTGGGAGATGAAACAGACGGGAGTCCAGGAACCCCCAGGAAACAGGGCACCAGCACAGGATGGAGGTCACTCCACCGGGGGTCCTAAGCAAAATGAAATTCAGATGGAATTTGATGGGCAAATGAGTCATAAGGAATAAAATAAGGAAAAGAAAATACAGTGAATATATCTTTAACATGAGGAATGGGAAGGCCTCTGAAAG
This sequence comes from Manis pentadactyla, assembly GCF_030020395.1. Taxonomy (NCBI): domain Eukaryota; kingdom Metazoa; phylum Chordata; class Mammalia; order Pholidota; family Manidae; genus Manis; species Manis pentadactyla. Next base: position 190,075,083 of record NC_080022.1, read on the forward strand.
CAGGACTAGAACCCAGAGACCACAGAGAAATGAGCCCTGAAGAAAAGACGTGGCTGAACTTGTGCAGAGGCAGGTAAATGTTTATACTCCTGCTCCAGTAATCCTAAGGATTGTATCCCAAGTCAAAAATTGAGATGTGGATAGATATTTATGTACAAAGATGTTCGTTTTAGCAGTACTTTAAAAATCAGAGAGGGTGTGGGATGCTCTGCAGTGATTAAGTCGCAGCCTGGGGGTGAGACGCCCTCAGAACAGAGATGGCACCATCCGAGGGTCCATGGTCGCTGGTGGGACAGAGCGGAGACCACGGCAGTGGTGGGGGAGGGGGCGTGAAAGGCTGTGATGTGATCCCGTTCCCTTTAAAACTAACATGTGTGTGAAGGCGTGGGGCTCTGTGTGCACACGTGTGTGCATCTGTGATACAGCCTGACATCAACATTACCTGTCATGAGGTCGGGGATGCAAAGAGGTGGGAGGGACTGGCAGCCAATGTGCTCGTCCCCAGGGCACTGCCAGCCCCAGGGGCTCCAGGAACCCGCTCCACAGTGTCCCTCACTTGGGACCCACTGTCCTTTGTCACTTTGTCATTTGTCTTCCCTGGGGTGGTGGAGGTGGTGGAGGACAGGAGAGGAGCCAGGAGCCGGGTGAGCGCATGGCCAAGCCCGAGGTTTGGCTCTTGGGAGGCTGCTGCGTGGGGTCCGGAGCCTGAACAGTCCCTTTACCAGGTGTGGGCACATTCCTGCCCCAGGCCACAGCCCCCTGGTGGCTCTGGCTTGGCCACCGTGGCTGCTGACCACCACAGGGCAGTGGGGGTGGACCTCACCCCTGCCAGGCGGGGCCCCAGCCATCTTTGAGCTTTCTCAGGCCCTCCTGGTCCCCAGGAGAGTGGCACAGCCTAGCCCAGGAGCCGTGGGGTCCCACCATCCCACCTTCCCTGGGGCCCCAGCAGGGGTGGGGGGAAGAACCAGGGCAGGGAGGATGTCCCGACGCACAGGCTTGTGGAACGTGCATCACACCTGTCACCAGGTTGCACATCCTGGCCTGGCCCTGCGCTTGTGCAGGTTCCTTATCAACAAAGAAACACACGCTGCCGAGGCCCCTTTATCCTGATCTTTGCAGGAGCTCATTCTCTGAGAAGCGAGTTGCACCTACACCAGAGACACCACTGCAAACCCAGAGAGCTCTCTGCTTTGGGAGACAGAAATCCTCAGTGGAGCTGGGCTGGGGGCAGCACCGGGGCTTGTGCAGATGTGTGGCCCTGCCCAGGAGGCCAGGCTGGTGTGCAGAGGCCGCGACTCTTCCCCAAGTCCACACTGTGCACACCCAGCCGACAGGCGATGCTGACAGGGTGGCTTTAAGGGTCATCAGGGGAAATACACTAGGGCTCCCTTATGCCCCAGAGAAAGCATGAGGGCCCCCATTCCGGTGCAGGGGAGGCTGGGGTCTAACCTGGGCCCCCTTACCACACCCATCAAACCAGGAATGCGGGGGCCCCAGGGCCACATGCAAGGGCAGGTTTTTCTGCGGGGATTCCAGACAGATGACGGGGAGGGCGCAAGGCTGCCAAGGGCTGCCAGCCAGGAGCGCCGGGCTCTTGCTCTGAGGACGGCTGAGGGCCCAGTGCCACGTGGGGGCAGGAGGCCAGCTCTCCAGGGCTGGGCCCAGGCCCCAGAGGGGAGCCCTGGCCCCTGGGCAGGCCTGCAGGCCACGTGGCTCTAGGCTGGCACTTCTCCCCACACGGCGCCTTGGAGATGGAGGCTGGGCATGCCTGGTGGCAAGTGGGGCCAAGTGGGGCAGCGGCCGCGGGACTCAGCCGGAGCTCCAGACCCTCTATGTCCATATGCCGGCCCCACAGGGGGGCCCCTCTGTGAACCCACCACTGCGTTCTCTCTTTTCTAAATGTTCTTCCTGCTTCATAGCTAAGGAACTTGGACCCAGGGGTTGCCCAGGGCACATGGGACCCCCAGGTGGAGGTCGAGCCAGACGCAGCCACCCCCCAGTTCAGGGGGGCAGGGCCGTCCTCAGCCCTCCGTGCCTCAGGCGCCCCGCAGCATGACTGAAAGCCCAGAGCCTGTCTCGCCCCAGAACCCTGTCAGCGTGGAAGACGGCGGCCGCCCCTGTTGTGGGGACACAGCTGCCACCCTGCACCAAGGTCCCGGCCTCGGCCGAGCTCAGTCTGGGCTGGGCCTGGGGGCTGACCGGGTAGGGGGCACCTGTTTCTGCCCTTGGTGACCCAACCGGTCCTTCCCCTCCCCCAAGCCCACGGGCAGAGCTGTGGGGCCAGATGTGCCCCATGGGCCAAGAGCCCTTCCCATTCTAGATGTGGTGGGAGGTGGTCCTGGGTGGGCGAGCCTCAGTGTGCAGGGTGGAGGAAGGAGCCACGCGAGCCGGGTGCCCACCCGTGTCGGGCAGGTGTGGGAAGGGCCCTGAGCTGACAGCAAGGTCAGGGCACCAGCTGGGGCTCCAGAGCGGGTCCTGACGGGCTGAGGGCATGAGGGTGGGGCCGAGGGGGACAGCCCCACTGGCCTCATAGGGACATAGGCACAGAGGGGCCACCATGCTGCTCCACCTCCCTGACCTGTCCCCCTGACTCACAAGCTCTGACAGCCCCCTGTAGTCCCACAGTAAGGGGGTCCTTGGCTGTGTGGGATGGGCAGGGAGGGGCAGCCAGTGTAAGCATGTGGCCCACTTTTTCCTGGGTCCAGGAACCCGCCCCGGGGTGTGGAGACCCTGATGGCCCCCCTCTGGGCACAGTAATTTTCCTGAATGAGCCTTTGCTGAGCACCATCCCCCCTACCACCACCTGCTCTTTATTGAGGTGCACAGGAAGAGATGGGTGGTGCCCCAGATTGGGGTGGCTCAGGGGTGGCTGGAGGGGCAGGAGCTTGGGCTCAGCACCATCCCGCTGTGTGACCAGTGAGACTCCCCGCTCCCCACCCCTGCCTTCCGCAGGGAGTGGGGCAGCCGGGACCCCTGCACTGCAGGGGCCCCTGCAGGCCTCCTGGCCCTCTCAGAATGAGGACTGCCTACACCCCCAGCCCCAGTGGGACCTGCCTGGCCTCAGGGTGCTGAGAGAGAAGCCACATCAAGCTGGGGCTCAAGACCTGTGAGGGCAGAGCTCAGGTGCCTGCCTGGCTCCCCCGTCACTGCACACCTGCCCCGGCCACTCCCTCGGGCACTGGTGGACAGAGGGGCAGGACCCCCAGGGGTGAACAGGGGTCTGGAGAGGCTGCTGGGAGACTGGGGCAGTCAGGGGCTGCAGGGCCTCTTCTTGGGGGGCATGGGGTGTCAACCAAGTGAGGTGAGGGCCCCACAGTTTCTCCCAAAACATGGACAGCAGGTAAGAAACTGGTGTTTACAGTGGCAGCCCTCAGAGAGGACCCTGAGAGGGGGACAGGCGTGCAGCCGATGAGGACCCTCCCACCACTGGCCGCCAGGGACCCAGCTGACCAGCTCGCCGTCCTGCCTGCTTGGCCTCAGTCCATTCTCTTTCTTCCGTCTGCTTTGTGCTTTACAGGTGCCTCCCAGGTCATACCTACAGTGGGGGATGCACTCCTGTGGCCCCACCTGGCCTTCCCAGGGCTGAGCATGGCCCTCCCACCTTGCTAGGGGCCTGAGTGGGGAGCAGCTGGCTTGGCCTCCAGGGAATGTGGCAGGACTCGTGGCTGGAGACGCAGGTCCTCCACCCAGCAGCCTGCCGGAGCCGCTGCTTACTGGAGCTTCTGCAACAGTCACGGCCTCATTCTGCCTCCCCAAGCGGAGACTGCTGGCCTCATGACAGCAACCACATTCCACCAGTGGTCAACGGGCTAGGCGGGGTCTGAATTTGGACGAGCCCAGGCAAACGACTCTTCTGTCTGCCCATAGAACCCAGGGCAGGAGACCCCTTCCTGGGAAGGGCACTGTGTCCACAGCACAGCAAGGCAGACACCCAGGTACCTGGAGGGGAGAGCAGGGCCCCTGCGTTTACTTGCAGATGGAAAGTGATGGAAATGTTGGCAGATCAAAACTGGGAGGACCTGCAGGGCACCTACGGGCTGAAATGGGCTGAAACTGGAGGGAGGGGCAGGTGCTGCTGTGGCGTCCCCGGCAGAGGGGACCCGTGCTACGTGAGCGCTGGGTCTGCGATGGCATGGTGGGGGTTGCAGGTGAAGGCGATGGTGACAGCATAGCGGGTGCCCCAGTGAACCTTCTCCACCCGGTGCAGGTTCTCAGACCCTGAGGTGAAGAAGGACACCCGACCTGCAAGAGAGGGAGGCAGAGCGGTCTGGGCCCCAGGGACAGCTCTGCAGGCAGCCCCCCAGGAGAACTAGAGAAACCCACCGGCAGCAAGGTAGGTCAGAGGGACAGGCCAGCAGTGCTGGGGGACCTGCCGGCAAACCCCTGTGTAGGATGAGGGGCGCCCCAGGCCCCTGCCCAGCCACCAGGGGTTCTTTGCTGTGGGGAGGGCTGGGACTTGGGGCTGGGGTCCTGACAGCCATGCGATCACCTGGGCCCATCCTTCACGGCCTTTAGGCTGACACTCAGGGCCTTATTTCCAATCACACATCAAACAAAACCAGACCCTGGGGGTGATGACAGTCAGGAAGGTCAGGGGTCAGCTCCCTCCAAGGGGCGACACAAGACAGGAAGGCGGCGCCCGCCAGTCCAGGTGTGCTGCTCAGTGTCTGACTGCTCCCGCACACATCCCACAGGCCTCTTCACAGGGGAGCCAACATCAAGCCCCGAAGGAGGGGCCCTGGGGAGCCACAGGCGCCATCTTCCTGCCACGTGGCCAGGACCCACACGTTCCCTTTGAACGTCGCTGCTGGAAGCTCAGTTACTTCCTTTTGTATTTGTAACCTGCCTCTAAATTTTTGGAAAGGGGAGAAAAACCCACCCCTGACATGGGCTACTTGCTAGTTGTAAACAGAGAACTGTGCTGTCTAGAAATAGCAGCAAAAGAATCCACCTGAGCCAACGGGAAATCTCTGAGCACTGCCCTGGGGGCACCTGGAACTCACACAGGGCAGCTGTTTCCTGCTGTGGACCAGCCCAGCTGCCCCTGATGTGAAAGAAACGCTCTTTCACATCGTGGAGTAATGTGGAGTCATGACGCTTTCTGAGACCTACGCTTTTAAAAGACATTTTGTGCCCAGTTTCTTCCACATTGAATCAAACTTGAGACATTGGCCTAGTGGCCAGAGTGTATGCACAGTGCTGCCCGACAGCCTCCCACGCCCGCAGACAGACACGCTTCTCAAGGCGGCTGACGCGCACGAGGGCAGGGGTCCCTGCGGGCCCTCCAGCACGCCTGCACATACTGTAAACGGAAGCACCAATGCAGAGAAGGAAAGACCGAGGAAGAACGGAGAGCCTCATGAGGGTGGCACACGAGCTGCCCCCCCCCGCCGTGTCCTTGCAGCCTCACTGAGGAGAGCGGAAAGAGACAGCCTGAGGTGACAGCCCCCAGAACTCTCCCCAGCGTTACGGAAGACTCTGACTTTCAATCCAGTAAGCTCAGCAAACTCCAGGCAGGACAATCCAAATAAATCCACACAGAGGCATGTCACCGTGGAACTGCTGAAGGGCAGCCCCCACAGGGGCTGTGACACGGATGGTGGTTCCTGCCCTCCGCGGGGTGGAAGCCCGATGCATGAGGGACGCTTCTAAAGAGAAAGGAAAAAGTCTACCAACGCACAACTTCATATCCAGTGAAAACATCCTTTAGAAAAAGGCAAGATAAGGGCACTTTTGGAAAAATCACCAACAGACCTGCACTGTAATAACTGGTAGAGGCAGGCGAGGCCACCTGCCAAGCGCTGGGCCCGCAGACCCGAGAGCTCTGCAGGGGAGTCAGCCGGGAAGGCGCTGTGCGGCCTCCCTTAATTTCCACCAGGGAAAACTGTTCACAGAAACGCATAACAGATTTAACATGGCCTTGCTTGTAGGCAAGCCGGCCTGCCCTCTCCCAGGCCAAGCACGGCCCCGTGAAAGGAGATAGGCCATGTCCCTAAGTAACCTGGAATGGAAATTCTCTGACCCAGTCAAATGCCAACACAGGCTGTACATTTTGCCTCAGGCCCACTTCTGTTTTTAATGAACCAGCAATGAGCCCCACCCACGCTTCATTCTGACAGCGGGAGTCCACAGCAGTTAAGCTGACCACAGGGACTACAGCGGCGCCCTGGGAGGGCCCACGGGCAGGCCCGGTCTCCAGAGCAGGCGGGGAGCCGCCATCTGGGCAGAGCCAGCGGTCGCCCGGTACCTGGCCCCCGAGGCAGAGCAAACACTGCACATTTACAGGGGGGCTGTTGTTTGAACGACCGCCCACCCAACTTGGCAAGTGACACATTTCAGAATTCAGGAAAAGGTACTTTCTGCCTCTTAATTTTCTTCAATAAACAACTGTTAGATTATTACCCACTTCCTTAAAGAGGGATTTAGTTCAGCAACTGAGTAACCAGAATTATGAAACAGTGTCAGTCTTTGGAACCCTACATGCCTGTCTCCTCCCGGGCAGCAGGGACCCCTGGAAGCCTCCCAGACGCGCCCAGCCAGTGTTACAGCAGGTGGGCAGCCAGACAGGGGCAGGGAGGGGGCTGGGGACTTTGGCCAGTGTTTACATTCAGTTAGATGCTTGTTTGTATTCTAAATATTCTGTGTAGACTGTTCTCGGGAATGTGGGGAGGGAGGGTACAGAGAACAGACCTGCCAAAGCTGGATGGATCCAATGAGCAGAAGCTGACCCTGACCTCACTTCCTAATTAGACGCTCATTAGCATACCAAAACCACGCCCCTCGGCGACACCACAGTTCCAGGCTGACCATGTAAGGACAAACGAGGGCGTCACCCTATTTCCCAGAATCCCCTCCCTATCCAGGGAAAACCCCACCTCGCCGGATGAATCCTGCACCCCCGCTTAACCTCCAGCCACGGGGCGCCCAGCCCGACCCCAGCTGCCGCTCCCCTCCGGGGCCCACACCCCCGCCCTGGGTGCGTCCTTCCGCCGTATTAAACTGCTCTTCGCTTGTACCTGCTCGGCCTGCTCGGGTTCTTCCTTGATCCGAGTCAAGAGCCCTCCTGGGGGATGAGGTCTCACCCAGCGTGCAGGACATCTCCCCAGGTCGGGCTGCCCGACAACAGTTCGGGGACCCCGAGGGGCCTGACGCTGCGCTCGCTAACAGGTCGGGTGGGGAGGGACCCTGTGCTGCTCTGAGGCGCCCCTTGCCTTTTCCTCCTGGATCCTCGGCCGTTTTTGTCCCCTCCTTGGTGGGCATGATCGATCATTTAAAAGCCACAAGGGCGGTCACCACCTACAATGAGTCTCCTGTGTGCGGATAAGTCGGTTACAGAACAGGTTAGATTGGCTCTGGGCCACAGGCCAGCCGCAGGACAGTGTCCGTGCACTGAGGTCCGCGTGAAGCAGGCCCACCCGCCCCGCCCGGGGCAGATCTCCCTCCAGGCTGTGGTCAGCCTCCGAGGACCCATTTCCTCTATGCCTGGCGCTCCTGGCGCCTCCTCGACTCCGCCTGGCACCTCTTCAGTTCCACGTCTCTCCCACTGCTGGCATTACACCAGGCAGTCAGTAACACGCGGGTGGCCAAAGGAGGGGAGAGGTGGGAGCAGGCAGCCTCTCTGGGTGGGTTCGTACGGTCCGGGAAATCCCCGGGGCCAACTCCAGCACAAAGGACCCCGAGCTGCTCCTGAGACCTCGGCCCAGCCGCAGGATCGAGACAGTGCAGGGACCTGGGACGAGGGTCAGGCCACTGTACAATCTATTCTGCCTGTGAAAAAGGCCCCGCTTATTCCTTAATCTACATGCTGTTCTTCGTCTTCTTCCCACCCCTTCATCAATTAATTTTGTGACCAGGATGAGAGACAGACCTTTGAAGTGTAAATGAACCTGAGTGTGTAAAGAATGCGGAGATCTGCATCAACAGCACCTGAATAGCCCTTTCTTAAGAGAAAACTTCAAAGGAATTATGAATCATGTCTTATGCCGACCCCTACCCAAAAAGCCTTGTATAAAACCCCAAACCCTAAGCCCTTAGGTGCACCTCCTGAGGACGCCTGCACTCCTGTCTGACTGTGTACTTGTCTTATCGAATGACCTTCCTTGTTGCATAAGCTGACTCCTCGTGTGTCTGAGCTCTTCTCCGTGATAAAGACAGGAACTCGCCGCACTCCACCTCTGGTGGCCAGTGTCTCTGTCACTTTGCAGTTTCAGTCAGCTTTCTGGTCTCAACACAATCCTTTCTCTCCCCCAGTTTTATTTCAGACCAGTGGGGAAGTGGAAGTTCTCAGAACATCATCTCACTCCACCCAGGGCTCTGCGGCTCCCCCAGATCCTGGGGTGGTAGGGGCTCAGTTCCCGTGCTGCGCAGATTCAAGCAGACACTGGCCGCCAGGTGAGCCGGGCTTCAGGAGTTGGCAGGGGGTCTGCCCTGTGCTGGGCAGGAGTCCAGTGAGCCTCCCTCTCCTCCCTCTGCCCTCTGCTGCCTGCATGGCCCCTGCCACGCGCTGCTACTCTCGCTTTAATGAATTCCTTCCTTACCTGCACTCACCCAGCCAGGTGGAGAATTCTTTCTTGATCAGATTCAAGAACCCTCCCCCGTCCAGGCTGAGGCTCCACTTAGTGGGCCTGGTGAGGCCTCCCAGACGCAGCTGCCTGACAGCACGGTCATCAGCGTTCTCCCCATGTGTTCTTCTGTCTGCATTCTGAGTATGAGCATGTGCGGGGCCGCAGCGGTGACATGGTCTGCCACGGTTAACCACCCCTCATACTTGCCTGTAAAACCGAGTGTTCAGATAATCAGGGCTTGTCCTGACCTCCCAGGCCACCTGCTCTCCCTTCGAGAGGGTGTGTTCTCCTTGCTGAATAAGACTGTCTCTGGCCTCATCTTGCTTCATATTCCTCATCCGTGGGCACCAGAGGGGTGAGAAAGACCCTCTCTGTAACTGCAGCACCAGACGCTTCCCCGCTCTGGGTCCATTAATTCTTGGGGCAGCAGAGTGTCCTGAGGCCCCTCCTGCCCCCGGCTCTGCACCCTCCCGGCTCACCCACTGAGGGGTGTCGGTGAACCCTGGGCAAGTTAGTCCCTTTCTGACACCTCCTGTTTCGCAAGCCACTTTCATGCTGACCCAGCGCCACTGAAGGAGTAGTCTGCACCTGCTGGCTGGAAGGGCTTCTTCACACCGGCCAGGACATACTGAACCAGCACGAGTGCCGGGTGGAACGGCCCCGACCCCCAGAGCACAGGAGAGCAGAGCCCAGGCCCGAGGCTCTGCCCCTTAGGAAGCCAGGCCACCCTCCCGTCCCAGGGCCTGGCTCCCTCTCCCCACAACTTGGAGGAGGTAGATGACTCATCCCTGGGTGCGCTGAGCTCCACGCTGTGCGGGGCAGTGGGGCCAGGCCCTTCCCGCCTGCGGGCCAGTCCCATGGGTCAGAGCCATTATTGACACCACTAGGTCCAAACTACAGCCTCGTCTTAAGCTGCGGGTCCGGTATGTCTGGGAAGGGACTGGGCAGGAGCTGGTGAGGTGGGAGGGTAGACGCTGAGCACTGTGCTGCTGCAGCAGCAATGGCCGCGGACCATGGGCATCCTACCAGCTCTCGGCTCCACCGTCCTGTTGGCCCCCTCGTCCATGAACACGAAGCGCCCCCCGCCAAAGTCGTCCAGGTAGTCGGACAGGTACAGCAATGAGGTGTAGTCGAAGGAGCCATAGGTCACCTGTGGGCAGGGTTCCAGGGAGCACATCAGGGCCTGGCTCAGAGGCCAGACACACATGCAGATGGCCTGGACGAGGCACTTGTGCCTCAACCTTGCAAGCCCGGGAGCTGCTGACCCTGGGATGCCTGTGCGGCTCTGCATGGCTGTGCTCTGCAACGGCAGCGTGTGTGGGGTGCAAGGCACCCATTCCCCGTGCGCCCTGGTGGCACGCCATCACTCTCACACACCCAACCCCCAGGCCAGCACAGGGAACGCTCGCAGAGCTTCTCCCTTGCTTCAGATGCGGGGCAGCCCCATCTGCGGAACCCAGGCAGAATGCAGCTGCCCTGCCGCTTACCATCCAGCTCAGTGGCGCAGAGCCACCACTTCCTTCCACCTTCCCAGATGGAAGTCCATCCCAGCAAATACCAGTGCCCTCTCCCCGGCATGCACCCCTCTGCTGTCAATCTCTAAGAACGTCTCGCCTCTGCGGACCTCTTATGCATGGGATGCTACAGTATCTGTCTTCTCAGGTCTGCCCCCTCTGCGTGGGTGCCCTTCTGGAAGTCAGTATGGGCAGAGCAATGCAGGGCATGGGCGAGGGGTCTGGTCCCAGCTCGCTGGGACATGGGCCCTCTGGCAATCGACCTCCTAGGCCTGGGCTCCGACTCGTTTCCTAAGATGCCCCGAAGTCAGGGAGGGAAGGCAGCCACAGGCAGTCATTCCTGAGCATCTCGTCTCTGGGTCCTCAGGACCACAAGCCATAGGAAGACGTTTTCAGTGTGAGATTTTCGAGATTTAGTGTAACATCTCGTTCAGACTAAAGAGGGGCTGTCCACAAAATGCAAAGGAGGTGCTGTTTCTATGTCACCTAAGAACACACACAAATCAGCAACTGGTTAATACAGGAACTTAATGAGATGTGCTATTTTTTTCATGCAAAGAGAGTGATGTGCAGCATATGAGGAATCTGAATCACATCACAACGTTTTCCAGCCTAATGAATCATTCATTAGTAAGTCTGGGGAAAGAGACAGAGTAGTGAACGAGTTCAAGGCCTCCAGTCCAAAAGGTCACACCACTTCCACGCTGTCGGACCACCCCAGACTTCAGCAACTCAGCTGCTGGATTTAGAAATATAGACTCTAAAGTGACTTTACTGACACCCACGACATGGGGATAGGACACAGAAGCCACAGGCCAGTCCCACGTGACACAACTGATCAAGGCTCAAAAAGTCCAAAAGCTCTTCTCCCCCTGCAACAACCCTATGCAGCCCCCATGACCATGACCACAGCCATCACCTGACAGGAGGCAGGCTGGCCAGGAGGGAGGGGCAGCACGCCTGCCAGGGTGGCTGAGACCCGGGTGGCATTAGGTCTACACCTGATGATGTCACCTGGTAAATTCAGTACCCTGCAATGTGCCACACTGTCTGCAGGGCTGGACTCTTTCTACACACCTGGGCTCTGCCCCACAGCCCCACCCAGACCCCAGCTTGGCTTCTCTGATCAGCATGGGTTCACCAAACAGCACATGACATAAGCCCACAAGCTGCACAGGGCAGTGCGTCGTGCGGGCTTCAGCAGTGAACTTCACGCCCACGGAAACCACACATGAGCTGCACAAAACATAGAAGAGATCCAGGAGGGGTGGGAGGGGACCTAGGAGCCTGACCCTCTGCTACCCGCCCACCCCCACATGCTGCAAAGGAACTATCTGAGGACCACGTAAAGGCCAGCGGCCCGGGGAAGCAGGCAGTCGGGAGGCGGGTCAGCACAGGCAGTCAGGTCAATGAGCACTGACACGGGGGACAGCTGTGGTAAAGGCCTGAGGGGTCCTGCCCAGGTGTCTGTCCCTGAGCTGGGGTCCAGAAAGCTTCAGGGTGAGGGCACACACCCCATTCCCCCATTCCTGGAGCTCTCTCATGCCTGACGATGTCTCCTTGCCACGTCTGCGTCTGAGCAACCCCTCGGCTGTACTCACTATCCTGGACCCTGGGGACTGTTCCGTGGCCTCCTGGCCCTGAGCGGCACTTCTGGGGCTGGCCACCTTGTCATTGTTTTCTCATTTTCTCTGCCTGAGGAGTTTCTTCTTTATCTTTGAAGCTCAATAACTGAGCCAGACTCTGCTCAGTGTCATCTCTCCTGAACCGATTCTTCCCGGATCTTCCCTCTGTTGCAGGGAGATCCTCCCGGACCCTGTGCCCTACGTGTGGCTCTCTTTTCCATTTGCTGGATGCACCTGTCTGCCCCCATACACATCTTCTTTGCCCTTGAGGCCATAATACCTTATTTTTTTCTCTGCAATGTCTCAAATTTTCTCACACCAAAGGTCTCACCCCGGCCCCTAGTGAAATGATGGATCTGGGCAATAGTCACCAGTGGATCGGTTGCTGCTAAGGCCACAAGGTAAAGGCAGACATGGCTTGACCACAGATGGATCAGGCCAATGTCTGGGCCCACACATCCCCAGCCTGAATCGGACAATGCCCTCAGATCTGTGCCAGCCCACAAAGGGGCCACCAGCCACACATGGCTACTTCAAGTCAGCCTAACTTAACTAAGTATTGTGTTGCTCAGTTTCACTAACCACAAGCACGTGCTTGATGGCCACACGTGGCCCCCCTGCGTTGGTCTCCTGAATGTTGAGCAGACGTCAGAGCAGAAGCTCAGTTGGAAAGCTCTCAGCCAAACCTGCTGCTTTCAAGCCCTTCTGGTCACTTTCCTCCTCCTTCTGCACCGGCGTCCAGAGACAGAGGCTCACCCTGGGCCACCTGAACATGCCCACAGCTGTGGTGGCCATCAACAGCCTCATATGCTCCTGCAGCCAAATCTCCCCTGGGGCCACACTGGGGGTGCTGCCAGAGCAGGAGGGGTGGCAGGACGAGCGGGGAGAGGGAGCCGTCTGTGGGACACAGTCATGAGCAAAGGCCCAGTGGGGGCCTGCAGGGTGGCCACGGGCCACAGGCTGGTCAGGGACACAGAGCACAGCTCAAGGCTCAGGTGGAGGCCACCCTCAAGTGGGTGCCCACTACCTCATGACCTGCATGCCACTGTCTTCTCTTATCACCATCATGAGAGACAAATCTCACTTCCTCAACCGCATCAGCTAGATTTAGGGTGCTTCCTGAATGCCACCCAGGAAGACACCTAACGCCTACAAACATGATGCTGCAGAACAGAGGCTCACAGCCCCAGAGCCAAGCTCAGCCGGAGCCAGGTGGCCACCAGGCCGTGTGGAAGGTACAGTGCCCACCTTGTCCACGTGAGCACGCCAGTATTCATCGTGCGCCGTCCGGGCCTCTGTGCTATTGATGCGGGAGAAGAAGGTGGGCTTCGTCAGGTACAGTGAGGATGCACTGATGCCAAAAGCTTGGGCGATCGCAAGCTGGACCTTCTGCCGCACGTGCCTGTGGAGAAGACACACAAGTGGCCTTGGAGGACAGAATTCTCCGCCAGTCCCACAGAGCCTGCACAAGCGGGGCTGCAAGAAGACACGGCCCGGAGGGAGGCAGAGCGATGACACACACACATCTCCCAGTGCATGTGACAGGATGATACCTGCGTGACCAGGAACTGAAGACCAGTTTCTTGCAGAAATGACTGCAGTGCCAGGCCCGCTGTCCATGGGCCCTCCACACACGGCCCACACACTCCTGAGCAGCATGGAGAGGCCTGGACCCAGGAGTACACTGCATAGGCAGAGCTGGGATCAAAGCCTGACCCGGCAGGAGGGTGATGCCCCGTGGAGACAAAAGAGCCCTCCTGGACAGCCACTGATCCATGCAGCCAATTCCACAGAGCTCCAGGGAGCCAGCTTTCTGGGAGCCATAACACAGGGAGCAGTGCTAGACAGTTAACCTACATCTCTCCAGTATACACAGACACGTACATACCTACCTACATGCCTATCCATGTATGAGAACACATACCTGCCTGTGATGTACCCTACCAACCTATACACATTCCATTCACATGCACATAGCATGCCTGCACATCTAACTACACACATGTACATACCTATCTACACACGCACACACATGCCTGAACCTTATGTGCATCGACACAACACATATAGACACATGTATATGGATCAGTGTACTTACGTGTATACCTCCCTTGTTGCATACCTATGCAGTATGCCATAAACTGGGTCCTAAAACCATGTGCCAGGTTACAGTGTGAGCACAACAGCATGTGAGCCAACACTTTCTAACCACTGTTGACCCTCCAACAAGGTCACCGCTGAAGGGATCCCATCGAGGCAGGGCTCTAACTGGGGATGCATCAAACCCCTCCAGTGACCCTTTGAACTCATCTCAGTAAGTAGAGCATATATCTTAACATCAACGATAAAGTTCATGAAGCTTCTACTAAACCTACAATAACATTAAAAATGTTTCTAACTCTTCAACAGGGTATGAGATATTTATGCATTTAGTATTTTTTGTTAACTAAGCCTTCAAAATTATTTATGGGAAAGCCATCTATTGAGTGGGCTTAAGTTTCTTAATCTTTGTTCACCTTCAAGCCTTGTTGCTTTGCAAACAGCATTTAACCAAGTTTCAGAGCTCAACAAATCGAAAGACAAGTTCTTCCATCTTGTCATCCAATGACAGATCTTTCGCAAAATGCATTGATAAGCCACTCAATCCCCTCCTAGGTTGGCACTTTGTCGCCCTCCAAACGGCAGACTTTCTCCGCTTCTGCGCTTTTTTTCCCTCCCCTTATTCTCGTGGGGTCATCTCCCTGGCGGGTCAGATCCCCGCCAACCTCACAGGTTGGTCTTGGGTCTTGAGAAGTCAGAGGGCGGGGTGGTGAGCGGCCGTGGCCACGGAATGTGGTCTGGTGGGTGTGGCTCCCTGGGGGCGTGGCCAGTGGGGAGGGCAGGGGAGTGGCAAGTGTAGGGTTGGGTGGTGGGTGTGGCCAGCAGGGTGTGACCAACAGTGTGATGTGGGCGTGGTCGCCGGTGGGCGTGACCAAGGGGAGTGGCCAGGACCGTGTGAGTGGGCGTAGCGAGCGAAAGTTAGGGTGGTGGGTGTGGCCTGAGAATGTGGTCCGCTGAGTGTGGCCGGGTGGGCGTGGCCGGCGTGGTCTGGACCGCGAAATACGCGTGGCTGGCGTGGAGCCTGACCGGCCGCACCCGCACCTGTCGCCTCGCCCTGCTCACCGGTACAGCTGGAAGTCCTCCTCGGCGAAGACCGTTTGTATTTTATCCCCAAAGTATCTGTGGGAAAACAGTATTAACACATGTAGTTTACAAATCTTCCTTCTTTGCCTTAAATCCAGCGTCCCCCGCAGCGAACCAGGGCCCTCTGCATGAAGCGGGCCACGCTCAGACCCCGCAGCCCCGCGGCCTTCCGTGCGCCGCCCCGGCCCCCGCCTTCACCCCGGTCACGCAGCCCAGTGTCCCTGTGTCCCCGCTACGACGCGCAGAGGCGCGAGGTCACCCGCGGTTAGGGTCGCGGCTCCCCGGCTCTCACCTGTACAGGTTCACGAAGTGCTTCCCCACGGACAGGGCCCCGGAGTGCAGGTCCAGGATGGACGCCTGGAAGAAGTGCGGGGAAGCCAGGGTGAGGCCCGCCCGGGACACCGGGCCAGGCGCTCGGGGGGAACCCAGGCTGCTAGACACGCATACGCCCGGTCAGGAGGCGCTGCCTAGCGGGGCCGGTCCGGGAGCGCAGGTCGGAACTCATCAGACCAAGCTCCTCCTGCAGTGTTCTGAGGCCTTTCACAGAGGGGGTCCTCCACGTGTCCCCGCAGACTGCTGCTGCTGAATCCCAAACGCTCCCTCCCCAGCTTCGGCTGTTAGAACCCGTACAGCCAGCTGCTCCTGTTTCCAGCAGACAGCCTGGTAAGTTCTGACATCAGCATGAGGCTGCCAGACCGTCACTACCAAGGCGGTAATCACCGGTCACCCAGATTTCCTTGCACCCGTCACCCCTGCTCCCTGCCTCTCAGCACCCACCCCTCCCCATCCCCTGCCACAGAATCTTCCTGCTATGACAGCTGATTTGCACTTCCCAGAATGTGGGGGGAGAGGACACATGTGGCTGACTCACCGCCTTGCATGTATCCATCCTACCCCCATGCTCTGGCTCGCGAGCCCCCACTGGGGTGCCCACCCACCTAGACACAGCCATGTGGGTTGTTTCTAGTCTGAGGCGGTGAGAAATGAGGCTGCAGTAACTGGTGGACAGGTCTGTGCAGACAGACACTTCTGGAAGGGGAAGTGACCACCAGCACAGACTGTTTTCACCTTGTCTGTGGAGCTTTCACGTCTTTCCTCACAGATGCAGCAACCAGCCCAGGGGGTTAAACATAATTTGGGAGTAAGAAACGTTAACTGAACTTAAAGGTATCAAATCTGGTAAATTTGCTGCAAGACAGCTTCCCAAGTGAATGCCGAGCAAAGAGCAAGTACTTTAGTAAACACTCCCCTGAATTGAACCAAACTGAAATAAATGGAGCTTAATTTTCAGTACTCAAGAGAAAAGAGTTTGCAGGATAAAGTCACATGGCTAATCACAGAAATACTTGGATATTCTAGCAAAGTCTGTAAATTAATCTTCCTAGGAGCTTCAAACATGTTTAGGGTTCGGGTGCACACGGTGACTGTAATTCCGTGGTCATTCAGTGGTCATTGAACCACACAGAGATGGCATCTTCTCACATTTCACACAATGGGCGAAGGGATCCACATTCAAAAAGTGCAGAACTCAAGCTGAGGGGAGGTGCTGGTGGGGACAGAGCTGCACAGGGAGGAGCAGCTAAGCACACAGCTGCCCAGCCACATCTGTCCCTGTGGCTGCCCTAACCAACCGGGGCTTAAAACAATAGGAGTTCCTCTCCTGCTCTGGAGCCAGAAGTCCTAGATCAGGGTGTGGCAGCGCCGTCTCCCCCAGAGGCTTCCGGGGAGGGTCCTGCCTTCCTTTTCCTCTTCTGGGGTCTCCGTGTGTCCCTGGGCTCACGGCTGAGGCTCCCCTCTGCCCCCATCTTCACGGAGCTTCTCTTCTGCCTCTCTCCCGTAAGGGCACTTGCCTTGGGATTTAGGACCCACCCAGATGATCCAGGATGACCTCATCTGGACCCTTAACTTAATGACAGCTACAAGACCCACTTTCCAAATTTGCCCTATTCACAGGTTCTGGGTGGACACACCTTTCCGGGGACCCTTGGGACCCCTGCGGTCTCACATGGTGGACAACAGTGCCTACTTGGTGTCTGTGGGCCTCCGGCTTGAAGGCCAAGGGACACATTTGTCCCGGTTTCCCAGCACCCATCCCACTTCCACTGGCCCACCCGCGCCCATGACTTGTCATCAACCTCCCTGGGCTCCTGACTCCCCGCAGCAGCTCCCTGCCTGCCCCCAGCCCGTTGTGGGCAATGCCGACACAGGTACCGCATGGGGGGCACCCGAGGGCCCTGCGGTCCTGGCACCTCGCCTTCGCCTTGAGGGAAAGCAAAAGCACAGGGGTAAGAAGACAGCGGCAGCACCCGCAGACTCACCCCTCCTTCGGATCCTCCCAGCGACAGCCCCTTCTCAGCTATGCTGTGCAGGAAGACAATTTAAGTCAGAATCTAGTTGCTAAGCTGCGGTATACCTAGGCAGATATCAGTCAGTATGATAAACGGTATATTAACAGCTTGCTTAACGTCTAATGTTTGATATAAACACGTTTACACCAAAGACTCAACTTTCAAGGCGAAACAAGTAAATGGCAATATCTTACCAACATCTTGTTAATAACATTTAACACAGTTTAGAAACAACTGGGCTTAATTCCTGTCTTTAGCATTGAGACCCAGGGCCCAGTCGAATGGGCTGACTTGCTCCCAGTGGGTCCCTCCCCTGGCCAGCACAGGCTCGGGGTGGCCTTTGTAATCACCAGCTCAGGAGACAGACGCCCCCTAGTGGCCTGTGGTGGGCCTGCTGAGACCACCAATATGGCCTCTAAGAACCTCTAAGAGCCTCTAGCACCTGCAGCCCGCACTGCAGGGCCACCCAGGAGACTGGCGTGAGGAAGTATCGATCTTTAGCACTGGTGGCCCCCTCTCAAAGAACACCTCCAATGCTATCTAGAAACAGAAGCCCAGTGGATGGGCAGAGGTCAGCTCAAGGGCATGTGTCTAAATGCATTCTGTATCTGAACAACTGGAAAAAGTTTTAAGATCTTGTTTTTAAAATCTCAACAAGCAGAAGTCCAATGCCGGCTGCTTCTGAGTAAGTCTTCCTGCCCCATCAGGACTCACAGCCAGTGAGTGGGCTGCAGGGTGAACCAACCGGGTTTGGAGCAGAGACTGAAACACTATTCAGCCGCCACCTACTGCTGTGGGCGAGCACAGCATCTCCACCGGGGCCCCCACTGGGATGGGATGCGAGGGGGCAGCATCTCCCCAGCCTCCCAAGCAGGTCAGAACCACTTCCCTGGAGATGGGCTGGGCTCCAGAAGGTTCTGTCAGCAATTGTATCATTGAGGGCAATGGTCTTTTCTCCTGGAAATCGTAAAAACCTAACTTTGACCTCAGAAGCACACAAAGAAATGCTTACAGAATTCTAAGTGAATTTCTTTACGTCACCTTTTCATTAGTAATTCCTGCTTCCTGCTGCCCAGCCCCACTTTCCAGATCATTAGGAGGCTCAGAGGTACGTCATACCTGCGAATCCGCTGGGCTTCATCTCTGGTGATGACGGTGTCGGTGACACCCCGGCCACACTTCCTAGGGGAGCAGCCTGGAGAGAGAGAAGCCAGGAAGCGATGATGACCCCACACAAAATCCCAGTAACAAAGATGCTGCATATCTGGGGGGCTTCCCTGTGGGTGGCCCTCCCCAGGGACAACAGAATTATGTGGGGTGGGGCCTTGCCTTCCACACGATTAGGGGGCCAGATTTGGCAAATAAAATAGAGGACACCAGGTTAAATTTGAATTTTAGATAAGCAATTATGACTTTTCAGCATGAGTGCATCTGCAGGACATACGGACATCTCCCTGGGCACACTGCATTTCTTCTGTTCCCCCAACACCCCTACAGGTCACTCAGGAAGCACCTGGCACTCTGCTAACCCTTGGGAGGACAGCTCTTGAGCCCCAGAGGCAGCCTCCGTGACATCCTAGAACCACGGCTGACGGCAGTCCTAAGCACCTGTCAGAAAGTCTCTCCTGGATGACCAAAGTTGTGCCTATGCACTCCAGGCGGAGCGGATTCCCAGCTCTGCACAAGCTCACTATGGATTCGATGAGACCCAGTAATGACCAAGGAACGTTGGGGGCAAAAAAAGGGGCTCATACCAAGCTTTATTCTCACGCTGGTCACCTAACTGTCTACAAGCGACAAGCCCGCCTCCGTCTCTGCCCCAGGTGCTGCCTCCACTCCAGGCTCCCCAGTCTCTGCTCTCTTCTCTGGGCTCCGCTCTCCTGCTTCCTCCCCCTTTAGCAAGGGGCGGAATCTTCTCCTATCAGTACCAGCCATAAATAGCTTATTGCTAACAGGCATGTAAGTAGGCATCTGTGCAGAAGGCTGAGTATTATCTTATCGCACATGTACAATGGGCGAGAGATTAGGATTGGGTGAGAATCCTGGCCATGGAACTTCCATTTTCCCTACAGCTTATAATTCTACTCGTTGTCCTTGCCCAGGGTCCCAGCAGAGGCTGCCACCAAAGGTGCTCACCATAGTCCACCTGGCACTCCCTCCGCCTCTCTGTACCTGGGATCTGCAGCTCCTTAAGGGAAGAGGCTGGGGATGTGGCCAGGGTCAGGTGGACGGCGCCAGGGTCAGGTGGACGGGGTCAGGGTCAGGTGGACGGGGTCAGGGTCAGGTGGATGGGGCCAGGGTCAGGGTGGACGGGGCCAGGGTCAGGTGGACGGGGTCAGGGTCAGGGTGGATGGGGCCAGGGTCAGGTGGACGGGGTCAGGGTGGATACAGCTAGCACGAGTTAGAGTATCGGAGACAGATGAGCGCAGCAAGCTCCTTGCGTTTTGGCACAAAGGGCAGGCCAGCTCTCGCTGACCAGGTGGGTCAGCTGCCTCACACTAGGCGGGCCATGGGACAGTCCCAGCTGATGAGATGGGGACCTGGGACACTCTCAGGACACACTGGGCTGGCTGACCTTTAATTTCCATCCTTCCTCCCTTCTTCCTGCCTGGAACGTAAGCCCGTGCCTGGAGGTGGAGCGAGCCTCTGGGACCACACACACCGACTGGCGCTAAGAGGCTTGGCCCGGATGGGCTCACAGGGCGCCAGGCCCACTGGGTGCCTTTCTCTGAGCCTTGTCGTGTGGGAAGAATAAACTTCTGCTTGGCGGCCACTAGGGGAGGGGTGCCTCAGTCCCAGGGGGCTGCCCATGACCCCACTGATACAGGTTCTTCATTATAAACGCAAGTCAGATAGATGCTTTTCATAAGGGTTACTCCCTACACATAACCCAGAAGGATTGAAAGTAAAGGCAAACACGATGAGAACCAAAGGAGCTTCGGGGCTGACACCTGCAGAACTAATGTGCTTTAAGACCAAAGAGGTGTAAGACTCATCAGGGATGACAGGAACAACTCACAGGGAGATAAAGGCGGGACAAACGGCACAGAAGGACAACATCTCCAATACATAAGGAAGCCAACCCAGGAAGACCAGCCAGGAGAAGCCACCAGGCCCAGTCATGGTGGAGATTCTAGCACACAGCTCTCAGGACGGATGCAGGAGACGGAAAACCATTAGAGAGAGTTTGTAAACGGGAGACTGGACTAGGGTGATGCTCAGAACTCTGCAGGCAACTCTTAGAAAACACACGTTCTTCCAGGTACACGTGGACCATCAACAAAAACATATTAGGCCACAAAGAAAGTCTGAGCCAATATCAAAGGATCTATACAGATTATATTATCTAACTACAATGCTGTAAGGTTAGAAATCGATTTTTAAAGAGAGAGAACCAAAACCCCATGCATTTTGAAATCTGAAAATCTGGCAGATACAGCACATCCAGTGTGAATAAGCATCAAAGATGTAATCCGAGTTAAAAAGCGAGCTGTGAATGGTACAGTGTCAGCGCACACACACGAGTGCACACTACGGACACGCAGTCACATGCTACCTGGATAGAGGGGGCTAGGAGGGCCTCACCGCCCCGACCTGGAAGCCTCTGTGTGAAGGGCTTGCTCTCGCCTCTGCTGTCTCAGGGAGGACTGAGGAAGGGGGAGCCCAGAGGCTTTAAAATGCACTTCAGCTATTTTTTTGCACTGTGGTAAACACACATAATACAAAATTTACCGCTTTAGCCATTTTTAAGTATATAGTTTAGTGGCATCAGCTACATTCAGATTGCTGTGCAAACATCACCACCATCCTCTCCAGCACTTAGGAAGAAAAACTTTACTTCATTTCTAGCAACTGAAAAACATTTTCTTGAGAGCTTGGACTTACAGGGAAGACTTAGAGGGACTTAGAGGGAAGACACTGAGGGAGACAGCGAGTGTGCAGGCAGCACCACATTCCCTGGCGGACCACTGCGGTGGAAACAGGCCCTGCAGCACACCTGCCAGCTGAGCGAACCGCACACCCCTTCACCACTAAGGCCCACTGGTGGGCATCACGATGGTGTCCCTTGGTGGAAATACTCAGCAACCTTTTTTTAGTTCAAGTATTATTACTTTAAAAAATAATAATAAATTGGATTCTGTCTTTAAAGCCCAGTTGCTCAGGCTACGTTTTTAAAACTGAGAAAGCATCTAGGCAGCAGGGAACATGCTGGAAACTAAAGCAACCTGAGAAGGGCCCAGAGCCACAGGGTCTCCTGTGGCCTGGCTGGGTCCCCCAGTCAGAGGGTGTGCTCTCTGGGGAGCTGAAGCCATGACCTGGCACGGCTCAGCCTCGCAGCTCCTCTGGGCACAGCCTGCCAGCCTCCAACCCAGCCACTGGCCACTCCATTTGCCTGTCCTCATCAGAGACGGTGGGCACCAGGAGGGGACACGTGACGCATGACGATGGGGAGGACCTCTGGCGTGACATTCCACGTTACATTTTCTCGAGTGACAACGCTCTATGATACTTTCTACAGCCAATGCCGTTTCTGGTTTTAGCTTTCGTATCCCTACCTTTCCGATTCTGACACATGCTTCAGACAAGCCATCTCCTCCACCAGACGGTGCGCACAGTGTGGGGCACCTCCAGGAAGTGCTGGCCATGGTCTGGGTGGTGGCCAGCAGGCCTGTCCCTGCTCGGGAAGAACTGAAACACCTGCCTGTCCCAGCCCAGGAGCCAACCAACCTGGGGGAGGAGAAAGATCACCTGCCCCTGACCTCCCCACCACTTTCAACCTGATTCCCACAATTCATTGCGGCAAAGGACAGATGCATTTTTAAGGTGCCACGTTTTACATTAACTGCGCTGTCTCTTGGACCGCTGCAGCACTGAATACCTTCGAACCTTCGGTGACTGTCGTAGTCCTCGGAGCAGGGCACCTCGACGAACCTGCCTGGCAGGACCTCACCACGGTGAGCCAGGACCTCAGTGATGCTGTCATCACCCCCTAGACTGCCCCAGAGCAAGAGCCCGGCGAGCGAGGCCCAGGCACCCAGGACTGCAGCTCTCAGCCACTTCCTTTGTGCTGCCCTCGGCGCCCGGAAACTCTTCCCGCTGAGAACAGAAAACAACCGTGGTCACACAAACACACCTGCATGTGCTGAAAAGGGAGACCACAGTATCCACACTTAGGCAGAGCCAACCTCCAACTGTTCCTGCACTAGCCATTGTCACAGTGACTCTCAGTCAACCCAGAGGCATGCACCAGCTTGGGAGAGCATGGTGGGGAACGTGGCCCCATCTGACCAGGCATGCTGGCAATAAGATAAACTGCCAGTTGGTGTCTCTCCCAGCCCAGCCACGCCGCCAAGAACCCACCTGGGGGGTCCTGCCAGGGTCTGTGGCACTAATCATGTTGCCTGCGTCAGAAAATAACTGTCCACCCCATGCATGTGCCCCTGCTATATGCATGTGCACACACATCGTGAACTAAGTTAAGTGTGGGTCAAACCAACCGAACTAAAGTCACAAACCAGCCGGGAAGAGAACACAAACACAACGGCAATGACTGGAAAGTGAGTTGCTCTCTGCATGACCCAGGTAACTGCGTGGTCCAAGTGCAGATGCTGAAGCTGCACGCATGTCTGTGTGTGCACACGTGTCTCTGTGTGTACTTGCATGTGTGGGTGCACATGAATGTGCCACCGAGCAGCCGTGTGCTATTGTCTAGGAAGGGCTTGGTGACTGCAGAACTTGAAGGACTGTAAGGAAAGGAGAGGAGAAATGGGGGCTCCTTTCGTGGAGGGTGCCCTCAAGTATGCAGTTGATTCCTGAAAAGCAGGGAGACTGCCTTCTATTTCTTCATGTCCTTCAACACTCAGTAGTGCTATATAAACAGCACACAAATTCCAATTACATAAATTCCAAGGTGGGCCCAGCCCAGTGAATACATGAGCATTTGAAACAGGGAGCATGAGTGCCCCTGGAACTGCTGTCCAGCCCACACGACCTCCTCTGATCAGACCAGGGTGGACGCCTGACTCTCATGGGCCCTAGTTTCTCTTCCCCAAGCATTTTGGGACCCAGCAGGGAGACTGCCAACCAGCCCATTCCAGCTGCAAGCAGCAGAGAGCTGGTGGGGTGCTGGTTCTCCTGACAGCCTGGCTACTCAGACAGTAAACTGGGTGTAGGTGCAGAGGCAAGAGTTGAAGTAACAGCCTCTGGGACCAGATCCGGATGCCAGATACCCCGTGGAGTCTCCTCAACATAAGCACCTTTTGGGGTAACCTGGCTGAAGCTGCACCCGAGAACCTGCACCCGACAAAGCAGAAGGAGCCTGCTTTTCAGGTCTTGGGGCACGGTCCATGGCCCATGGGGCACGCACCACGACACAGGGACTTGGCCCGAGGGATCAAAATGCATCCTGGCTCCGGAAGCTGCAGGCACTATCCCCTGGAAGGCTACGTGGTGAGATGTCGCTTATTCGCTAGTTGGGGACCCTGTGCGGGGCGTCCCCCGCACACAGGGACCGGACGGCGGGGGCCGCGGTCTCGTCCTCGTGCGGGCGGCCCGGGTGGGCCCTTTGCGCGCGGGGGGAGGAGTGGGGAAAGGTTCCCGGCCGGGAGTTCCAGGCCCCGGGCCGCGGACGCTGAAGGGTTGCACCTGTTCCCACCGCCGCCACGTGGACGCAGGGCGGGACCCGCCAAGGGCCCGCCCACCACAGCACGCCCACAAGGCCCCGCCCACGCGTGGGTCCGCCCCTCGCGGGGAGGCCCGCCCACACCCCGCCGCCGCCGCAGCCCGCCCCGCCCGGCGTTGCCGGGTACCTGCCCGCGCGCCGGCGGTCAGTCGCCCCACTGCCGTCCGCTGCCTTAGGCGCGCTCCTCCGCTGAGGCGCCATCGGGCCGGGCCGCTACGGAGCCCGGGGCACGCAGCAGCCGCCCGGACCCGGGACGAGCGCCGTGAGAGGTAGCGCGAGGCCGGCGCGGCGGGGACGAGGATGACGCGCTCGGCCGTCGGCTCCGGGGCTGGCGCCAGGCCCGAGCAATCGCAGGCCGAGCGCCGAGCGGGCGGGGCGGGCCGGCTCCGCGGGCGCTCGGGCCCCCGAGCCCCGTCAGCGCTGCGTCCCTGCCGCGCCGTCCTCCGGGGTCCCCACGCCTTCCGAGGATTCCCGCCCTCCTCCGGGCTCTCGGAGCCCTTCTCCGGTCGTGCCACCCGGCGCTGGGACGGTATCTCCCCAGGGCGCTGCGTTGTTGACAGCCTTGCGTTTCCCCGCAGGACCTTCCTCCGGGGTGGGCGGGAAGTAAGAGGGCTTCCATCAGGCTTCCCAGGGCTCCGAGGGACGGTTACGGCGAGGGCCGCTCCTCAGGATGAAGTCGGAGGGGCGCCTCCCCGACGCAGGGGAGGGGAGACCTTAGCGTCCGCTCGGAGAGCTTCCCCTCACCCAGTCCTGAAACGGGAAACGCGTGCCCATCGGGCGACATTCAGGGCTCTTGGTTACTTGCCTGGAAGCCCGGAGGGATGTGACAACCGCAGAACGACCAGTTACTTTGATAGGTAGTGATGGTTGACCCGAGTCTTTGAAATGATCTTGTTCCTCCAGACCTCATGCAGGAGGGACTCCAAGCCAAGAAATGCAGCGCACACAAGATCGAATGTGACTTCGGTTCTTTTTGTTTAGGTTTTGCAGAAATGTGTTGTTGAACAACTCTTGAGTGTGTCTGTCGCAGGTAAAATATGTTTGTTTCTCACTTGAGTGTCGCAGGAATAATGACTTCTCTCTGAGTATGAGGGGGCACAACACTACCAATGCAGGTTTCTCAGCACAAAGATTTTCCCTTCAAATCTATTCCCTGGAAAATAGATTTGATCTGAAGAATTTTAAAACAATTCAGCTTTAAAAGCATTGCAGTTTTTAAGAATGCTCTTTCACAAAATCACCCACCCCTCAGCTGGTAATTTAGTAATTGCTTTGAGAATGTTTTCGAAAGTATCTTGAATATGATTTCTCTGCCCACTCCATCAGTCTGGTTGGTTTCTGTGTGCATATATTTTCTGTCCCTTTCTGTAGGATGGATTCCTTAAGGTCAGGGATTTATGAATCCAGCACAGAACAGGCAGCTTCAATTACAGAACTGAATATATGACCAATATACAAACATTTCCTTTCCTTTTCCCATCTGATTGATTATCTGTGTTTTTTGGTTGGTTTATTTATTTATTAAATTTTGTGAGCTTTGTGAGCATAAATCTACGATTTGTGAGCATAAGTCTACGATTACATGAAAGACATTATGTTTACTAGGCTCCCCCCTTCACCAAGTCCCCCCCCACCCCATTACAGTCACTGTCCATCAGTGTAGTGAGATGCTGTAGAATCACTACTTGTCTTCTCTGTGTTGCACAGCCCTCCCCGTGTCCCCCCACTATACATGATAATCATAACGCCCCCTTTCTTTCTTCCCGCCCTTATCCCTCCCTTCCCACCCATCCTCCCCAGTCCCTTTCCCTTTGGTAACTGTTAGTCCATTCTTGGGTTCTGTGATTCTGCTGCTGTTTTCTGTGTTTTTTAATAGAAGGAAAAAATAAGATTTCAATATCTCCTAGCTGCTTTGTCATCATGCAGACACTTCCCTTGGTTAATACAGAATAGTCAGCCCTGATGGGGCCCATTTGTTTTTCAAGTTATCAGTGGTGTATTTTGAATCCTAGACAGTTTTCTCTGACTTAGTTTTTTCAGTTTCTTCCATACAGCCAAGCTGACTTGAGCTCTAGAAGTGTAAATTATTTTTAATGCTACCCTTAAGTAAAATAAAACTGAAGATAAAATTTCTACAGGCATATTGTGGGGCCTGAAAAATGTTCACAGATAGCTGCCTGGCTGTTTTCACTGGCACAGTATCTATATAGCACCTGAGGGTCTTTAAAACAGAAAATGATTTTGTAGTCATTGGTGTTAGGTCATAGCTGTCTTAGAAGGAAACCAGTGCTATTCTATTTTAGGGGCAAATCACAATTAAATGGTAGAGGTCCCTCTATCTGAACATGAAGATAGACTTGGTTCATTTTCATGTTGGTGAAATGAGTTTCCTTCTAGTGGATAAAGCAAAACTGGCCCTTTTAGAAATGGAGCAGAAAGTGGGAGGGCAGAGGGGTGGAGGGATGTCTCTGCCTATTTACAACTCTGTTTCTCTACCAGCAATAGGTGCCAAAACACAAGACTTTGTCATACGACTTCACAAAAAATAGTAAAATGTCGGTTTCCTCGCCATTCAAGATGCGGTTAGTTCATCTGGACCTCAAAGGGGCCCCCCCAAAAGTGTCCTACCTCGCCGAGGTGAGTGCCTCCTTTGCTCTCTGGAGGACGCCCTCTGCCTTGGGTGGGTCGTGCAGTTGTGAGCAGCATTCTGTGGTTAAGGGTGCTTAGAGGGTAGCCGTGGGTTCTGGGTTGGGGCATGACCGTGACAGCATGAGTCCGAGTTTCCCCAAAATCCCCAATGAACAGATAGAGCACCCAGGATTGAAAAAGGGGAAAAAATAGAACAAAAGAAACCCACAGCATCCTGTGTGAACATCATTGGGTCCCTATAAGATAAGTTCAGCCCTAACCCCCATACCAGTACCTGTGCAGGTGATCTGATTTGGAAATAGGGTCTTGGCAGATGAGGTCAAGATTAGGCAATGTCACCCTGGTACAGGGTGGGCCTAGTCCCATGAGTGATGGCCTCAAAGAAGAGGGACATTTAGAAACATACACGCACACAGAAGGCAGACTGTGGAGACACAGTGGGGACAACATGTGGCGAGGAGGCAGAGATTGGAGAGAGGTGCTTCCATGACTGCTGGCAACACCAGAAGCTGGAAGAGGCAAGAAGGACCGTCCCTGAGATCGATTCAAGATGGTGTGAGACGTGAGACAGAGAACTCCTCCCAAAACCACATATAATATGAAAATATAGTTAATACAACTAATCCTAAAAGAGCAACAGGCAAGAAGGCTGCACCAGACTGCACACACCTGGAGAAGAGAGCAGACCTCACGGAACAGGGGAACATACCAAAGCCTTGATCTGACGGGACCTAGGCCCTCCTCAATCCCCAGCTCACCGGCGGGAGGAAGAGAAACGGAGCGGGGAGGGGGGTGGAAGCCTGGGGCTGCTGAACACCCAGCCCTGGATATTTGCTTTGTGAGCATAAACCTACACTACATGGTGCTCTGGAGATTAGTGGGGTTGGAAAGCTAAGACAGATGGAATACTTGAGAGACTGAGATTTCAGACAATTGTGGAGGACAGGGATCCGCATCCAGCCGCTCTGGGACAAAGGAAAGGTGGGCAGTCTGAGAGGCTTCCTAGCAGCGAGAGGGCTGCTGAAGGGGTGGGGTTTGCACGGAGCTTGCTGCACAGGAGAAGGGATAGGTGGACAAGGTTGTCTGGGCGCACTCTGCCCAGCAGGTTGGGAACTTTGAGGAGCTTCAGGCACTCTGTCCCCCTGGCTGCCTGCTCAGCTCCGAGGCCCCCCACTGAGTCATGCAGCCTGCTGTGCCTACCTCTTGGCCTGCTAGCACCGGCTTGCAAACTGCACTCACTGTGCTGGCGTCAGGCCAGCCAGAGGGAGGCCCCACCTCCGACAGCTACAGATGCAAAAGCACAGAGGCTCACACCTGCATGCTCAGCCCACTGGCTCTGATACGGGAGACAGGCACTGCAGCCGGAAATCAGGAAACATCTTTCCTCCCCCCAGTCATCACAAGCGCCGCTCCCCTGTGAACCCCGACCTCACTCCAGGGGGTGAGCAGTTCCAGAGACTAGAGCTTCTGGGATCTAGAGGGCGCCACATAGAAATAGGAAACATCAAAGGAACCTGGTTCAGAAGAAAATATCACAAACCCCAGAAAAAGGGCCCAAAGAAACTGAATCACCAATCTTCCTGAAAAAGAGCTCAAAATAAAAATCATAAACATGCTCATGGAGGTACAGAAAAATATTCAGAAACTCAGGGACAAATTTAGGATGGAGAATCAATCATTAAGAAATTCCATATCTGAAATGCAACATACAATGGAGTTATTTAAAAGCAGATTAGATGTAGTAGAAGATACAGTAAATGAAATAGAAATTAGAGAAGAGGAATACAAAGAAGCAGAGGCACAGAGAGAAAAAAGGATCTCTAAGAATGAAAGAATATTGAGAGAACTGTGTGACCAATCAAAACGGAACAATATTCACATTATAGGGGTACCAGAAGAAGAGAGAGAAAAAGGGATAGAAAGTGTCATTGAGGAGGTAACTGCTGAAAACTACCCCAATCTGGGGAAGGAGAGAGTCTCTCAGGCTGTGGAGATCCACAGATCTCCCAACACAAGGGACCCAAGGAAGACAACACCAGATATATAGTAATTAAAATGGCAAAGATCAAGGATAAGGATAGAGTATTAAAAGCAGCCAGAGAGAGAAAAAGATCACATATAAAGGAAAACTCATCAGGCTATCGTCAGACTTCTCAACAGAAACGTTACAGGCCAGAAGGAAGTTGCATGATATACTTAATGCAATGAAGTAGAAGGGCCTCGAACCAAGGATATTCTACCCAGCAAGGTTGTCATTTAAATTTGAAGAAGGAATTAAACAATTTTCAGATAAGCAAAAGCTGAGAGAATTTACCTCCCCCAAACCGCCTCTGAAGTGTATTTTGGAGTGACTGCCATAGATGGAAGTATTCCTAAGGCTAAGTAGCTGTCACCAGGGGAAATAAAACCACAGCAAAGTAGAACAATTAATTACTAAGCAGATGCAAATTCAAATCTACTAATCCCAAAGTCAATCAAAGGATAGACAAAGAGTACAGAATATGATACCTAAAAAAAAAGAATAGAGGAGGAAGAAAAAGGAGGAAAAAAAAAGAACATTTAGGTCATTTGTAATACCATACTAAGTGAGTTAAATTAGACTGTTAGATAGTAAGGAAATTGCCCTTGAACCTTTGGTAACCGTGAATCTAAAGCCTGCAATGACAATAAGTACATACCTATTGATAATCACCCTAAATGTAAATGGTCTGAATGCACCAATCAAAAGACATAGAAGCACTGAATGGATAAAAAAAACAAGACCCATCTATATGCTGCCTACAAGAGACTCACTTCAAACACAAAGATATACAAAGACTGAACGTGAAGGGATGGAAAAAGATATTTCATGTAACTAACAGGAAGAAAAAAGCAGGAGTTGCAGTACCTGTGTCAGACAAAATAGACTTCAAAACAAAGAAAGTAACAAGAGACAAAGATTATGTAATGATAAAGGGGACAGTCCAACAAGAGAATATAACTGTTATAAATATCTATGCACCCAACACAGGATCACCCACATATGTGCAACAAATACTAACAATTAAACGGGGAAATAGAATGCAATGCATTCATTTTAGGAGACTTCAACACACCACTCACTCCAAAGGACAGGCAAACCAGACAGAAAATAAGGAGACAGAGGCAGTGAACAACATATTAGAACAGGTGGACCTAACAGACATCTACAGAACACTCCATCCAAAAGCAACAGGATACACATTCTTCTCAAGTGCAGATGGAACATTTTCAAGAATAGGTCATACACTAGGCCACAAAAGAGCCTCAGTAAATTAAAAAACATTGAAATTGTACCAACCAGCTTCTCAGATCACAAAGGTATGAAACTAGAAAGAATTACACAAAGAAAATGAAAAAGCTCACAAACACATGGAGGCTTAATAACATGCTCCTAAATAATCAATGGATCAATGACCAAATAAACACAGAGATCAAGCAATATATGGAGACAAATGACAACAATAATTCACAAAATCTGTGGGACACAGTGAAGGCTGTGCTAAGAGGGAAGTATATTGCAATACAGGCCTACCTCAGGAAAGAAGAACAATCCCATATAAGCAGTCTAAACTCACAATTAATGAAACTAGAAAAAGAAGAACAAATGAGGCACTAAGCAGTGAAAGAGGGACATCATAAAGATTAAAGCATAAATAAATACAATCGAGAAGAATAAAACAATAGGAACAATCATTGAAAGCAAGAGCTGGTTCTTTGAGAAAATAAACAAAATAGATAAACCCCTAGCCAGACTTATCGAGAAAAAATGAGAGTCTATACACATAAACAGAATCAGAAATGAGAAAGGAAAAATCACTACAGATACCACAGGTATAGAAAGAATTATTTGAGAATACTATGAAAAATTATATGGTAACAAACTAGATAACCTAGAATAAATGGACAACTTTCTAGGAAAATACAACCTTCCAATGCTGACCCAGGAAGAAACAGAAAATCTGAATAGACCAATTACCAGCAAGGGAACTGAGTTGGTAATCAAAAAACTACCCAAGAACAAAACCTCTGTACCAGATGGCTTCACTGCTGAATTTTATCAAACATTTAATGAAGGCCTAATACCCATCCTCCTCAAAGTTTTCCAAAAAGTAGAAGAGAAGGGAATACTCCCAAACTCATTATATGAGGCCAACATCACTCTATTACCAAAACCAGGAAAACACCCCACAAAAAAAGGGAATTGCAGACCAATATCCCTGATGAACATACATACAAAAATACTCAACAAAATATTTGCAAACTGAATTCAAAAATACATCAAAAAGATTATCCATTATGATCAAGTAGGATTTATTCCAGGGATGCAAGGATAGTACAACATTTCAAAATCCATCAACATCATCCACCACATCAACAAAACAAAGGCCAAAAACCACATGGTCATCTCCATAGATGCTGAAAAAGCATTTTACAAAATTCAACGTCAATTCATGATAAAAACTCTCAACAAAATGGGTATAGAGGGCAAGTACCTCAACATAATAAAGGCCATATATGACAAACCCACAGCCAACATTATACCTAAGAGTGAAAAGCTGAAAGCTTTTCCTTTAAGATCGGGAACAAGACAAGGATGCCCACCCTCCCCACTTTTATTCAACACAGTACTGGAGGTCATAGCCACGGCAATAAGAAAACACAAAGAAATAAAAGGCATCCAGACTGGTAAGGAAGAAGTTAAACTGTCCCTGTTTGCAGATGATATGATATTGTACATAAAAAACCCTAAAGAATCCACTCCAAAACTACTAGATCTAATATCTGAATTCAACAAAGTTGCAGGATACAAAATACACAGAAATCTGTTGCATTCCTGTACACTAATGATGAACTAGCAGAAAGAGAAATCAGGAAAACAGTTCCATTCACAATTGCATTAAAAAGAATAAAATACCTAGGAATAAACCTAACCAAGGAAGTGAAAGACCTATACTCTGAAAACTGCAAGACACTCATGAGAGAAATTAAAGAAGACACCAATAAATGGAAGCCCATCCCATGTTCATGGATAGAAAGAAGTAATATTGTCAAAATGGCCATCCTGCCCAAAGCAATCTGCAGATTCAATGCAATACCTATCAAAATACCAACAGCATTGTTCAACAAACTAGAGCAGATAGTTCTAAAATTCACATGGAACCACAAAAGACCCTGTATAGCCAAAACAATCCTAAAAAGGAAGAATAAAGCTGGGGGGGATTATGCTCCCCGACTTCAAGCTCTACTACAAAGCCACAGTAATGAAGACAATTTGGTACTGGCACAAGAACAGAGCTACAGACCAGTGGAACAGAATAGAGAGCCCTGATATAAGCCCAACTATATATGGTCAATTAATATACGATAAAGGTGCCATGGACATACAATGGGGAAATGACAGCCTCTTCAACAGCTGGTGTTGGCAAAACTGGACAGCTACATGCAAGAGAATGAAACTGGATAATTGTCTAATGGATCATTGTCTAACCCCATACACAAAAGTAAACTCAAAATGGATCAAAGACCTGAGTGTAAATCATGAAACCAGAGAACTCTTAGAAAAAAACATAGGCAAAAATCTCTTGAATATAAACCTGAGCAACTTTTTCCTGAACGCATCTCCTCAGGCAAGGGAAACAAAAGCAAAAATGAACAAGTGGGACTATATCAAACTTAAAAGCTTCTGTACAGCAAAGGACACCATCAGTAGAACAGAAAGGTACCCTACAGTATGGGAGAATATATTTGTAAATGACATATCTGACAAGGGGTTAACATCCAAAATAAATAAAGAACTTACATGCCTCAACACCCAAAAAGCAAATAACCCAATTAAAAAATGGGCAGAGGATATGAAGAGACACTTCTCCAAAGAAGAAATTCAAATGGCCAACAGGCACATGAAAAGATGGTACACATCATTAATTATCAGGGAAATACAAATTAAAACCACAATGAGGTATCACCTCACACCAGTTGGGATGGCCACCATACAAAAGACAACAACAAATGCTGGCGAGGATGTGGAGAAAGGGGAACCCTCCTACACTGCTGGTGGGAATGTAAACTAGTTCAACCATTGTGTAATGCAGTCAAAAAACTAAAAATAGAAATATCATTTGACCCAGGAATTCCATTCCTAAGAATTTACTCTAAGAATGTAGGATCCCAGTTTCAAAAAGACATATGCACCCCTATGTTTATCGCAGCACTATTTACAATAGCCAAGAAATGGAAGCAACCTAAGTGTCCATCAGTAGATGAATGGATAAAGAAGAGGTGGTACATATACACAATGGAATATTATTCAGCCATAAGAAGAAAACAAATTCTACCCCTAGCAACAACATGGATGGAGCTGGAGGGTATTATGCTCAGTGAAATAAGCCAGGCAGAGAAAGACAAGTACCAAATGATTTCACTCATCTCTGGAGCATAAGAAGAAAGCAAAAACTGAAGGAACAAAACAGCAGCAGACTCATAGAACCCAAGAATGGACTAACAGTTGCCAAAAGGAAAGGGACTGGGGAGGGTGGGTGGGAAGGGAGGGAGAAGGGAAATAGGGGTCATTACTATTAGCACACATAATGTAGGGGTGGGCATGGGGAAGGCAGTATAACACAGAGAAGACAAGTAGTGACTGTAGCATCTTACTATGCTGAGGGACAGTGACTGTAATGGGGTATGTGTGGGGGACTTGATAATGGGGGGAATCTAGTAACCACAATGTTGCCTATGTGATTTTATATTAGAAATTTAAAAATTAAAAATAAATAAATAAAAATATATAAAAAATGCATCACAAAAAAAAAAAAAGGACTATCCCCTGGAGCATGTGGAGAGAGCAGGGTCCTGTGGACACCTTGAGTTTGGACTTCAACCTCCAGAGCTGAGAGTGTAACTCCTTGTTTTAAGCCCCTGTTTGTCGTCTTTTGTCATGGCAGCCTAGAAAACTAAAACACTCTTTAACAAAGTGGGTGTCAGGGTATCCGCATGAATTCCAAAGTACAAGAGGGCAGAGCCAAGTCACACACAACATGAATGGACCCATGTGGGGTGAGCAGCCTGGCAGGTGCAGTGGAGGAAGGAGAGAAGGATTCCAGCAGCACTAAGACCAGAGAACCTAGAAAACAGCACCACAAGCAGAGGCTCCCACGAGGAGAAACTGGGTCCAATTTGAGGCTGAGCATAAAGAGACCAAAAAGAAGGTGCTGGGGAGCCCCAAGGCTCACAAGAATACCTTCCAGAAGCTTCCTTCCTGAAAGACAGCCCCATACAGAGGACATGGTGTTGGGGAAGGAATTCACGCTGAGCTGGGTGGACCATTGAGGGTGGAGGAGAGAGAAGACTCAGGCACCAGGTGGGATTCCCCTGGGTGCTATGACTCCTAATACTTAATACGTAATGGAGGAGGGGCTGCCCAGGCTGGCCCATCTACATCTGGAACACAAGAACCTTTTTTAAAAAATACAAGAAAACACATCTCATTTGAAAATGAGCAACAGAAAAGGATTAAATACCATAAGAGGTGCTGTGACAACGAAGAGGACAGTGATGGGTGATGAAGGTGCAGCAGGAATGTGCCCACAGGGTGAGTGAAATAGGCCCGTACTTCAGAGACTAGGCGATATTAAGAAAATGACAGGAACTGTGAAAGAACAACATAAATCAGAAATAGGAAAGCCCAGAAAAGTGACCGAAGGCGGATGTGAGAAGATCGCCCAAGAACTCCAGAATAAGTTCCAAAGAAAAAGAAAAAACTCAGAAACTAAGACTAGGTGGGAGCAGAAGTGGTTAGACACCACAGGAAGTACAATACTGAGAGAGAAATAGCTGGAAAAAATCAAATGTGAAGAGAGACTGAGCACATGACCAATGGATGGGCTTGGAAGACTGGTAGGGAGCCCGTTACCGGTAAGCAGGGCGTTTTAGCTGCTGTTGCCTTGACACACCTGAAACTTAGGAGGCTTAGGCAGCAATTCATTGCTCCTCCCCTTTCTGCAGGTTGACTGGGGGCTTCTGCTTGTCTGACCTGGGCCCCCTCGGGGTTGCAGTCCCATGACAACTAGAAGCCCCTGATAGCCCACTAAGGCCTACACCCGCCCAGGATTAGTGCTGACTGTCCCCCAGCACCTTGGTTCTGTTCTGCATGGGTGCTCGTGCCCTCGGAGGCCGGGCCAGGCTCCCCATGTGGCAGTCAGGCCAGTGCTGAGAGGTGCAGCAAGGCCGGAGCCTAGTGTTCTTGAAGAAACATGTCTGGCGTCATCCCAGACACAAGGCAGGGAGTAGATGCCTCCTCCTGAGGGGGAATGCACAGAATTGTGGTCTTGTTTTCGATTTTCAGCAGTTCCCAAAGAGAACCAAAGCAATGCTATAGAGCAAGTGCTAAGAAACTACAAAACACTTTCCTGAAATTGAAGAACACTTTGGTCTACATGTTGAAAGGGCATACCACATGCCAAGAAAATTTGTCTTGGATGAACTACACTGAGACATCCCTTAGTCAATGTGTCAGACTTTAAAGAAAATGGAAATGAGAAAATCTTTTGACCACAGAAGAAAAAGCCCCAAGTCATATATAAGGGGAAGAAAATCAGATTGGCTACAGATATTTTGACAGCAACATTTCATGACAGGAGATAAATAAGTAACATTTAAGATACTCAAGAAGATAAAATAGGAATCAAGGACTTTTTTATCCAGCTAAATTGCCTTTCAAGTATAAAAGTCACAGACTGATTATTATAAGCGTCCGAGAACTGAGTGCATTTACTGACGAATAAGCTGCAGCTGCAGCGTCAGGACTGGAGTGACCACCAACAGTTGCTGACAGGAAGTCCTTCCTCAAAGAATTCCAGCTAGTAGACGCAGAGGGAAGGACGTAATTGGAAAGTCCCCACCTGCTGTTCCTATAAAATGCTAGCTAGGCAGTAAGTGCCAGTGGTTGGTAATCCCATCTGGCAGAAGTTGGCTGATTCTCCCCAAATCTGCTGATCAGCCCAGCATCACTCCAGCAGGACCACCAGACTTGTGTCTTTGAGAACCGCTATGAAACATTCTTGGCAAAGGAATGAGACTGGATCCAGTCACACCTTCGGTCTGACTACCACGCACAGGAGTGGGGAACAGGGATGTGCTTGAGGGCATCTTGAGAAAAATTCATCCAATCCACTTTTGGAAAACCACACATATGCTTGCTTCTTCCACAAGTACAAGTTTTGAAAGAGACACTGTTAAAAATCAAAGGAACATTACAAGATGCACTAAGAAAAATGCACCTGTGGACCTTGTCTGAATCAGGTTCAAACAAGCCAGGCATGAAAAGATCTTAGAAACAGGAAAATTTGAGCATGGATGATAATTAAGGAATTATTGATTAGGTGGAATAATGGATTGTTGGGGGTACTACTTTTTAAAAAGTCCTTATTATGGAGATACATTGAAGTATTTGTAGGTGGAAAGATACAGTGCTAGGATTTGTTTTAAAATACTCCAATCAGAAAAGAAAAGTAGAAATTAGGTGAAACAAAGTTGGCAGAATGCTGAATCGTGATGGTAGATGCGTGGGGGCTCGATCTCTAGAACATCCCACATTTGCATGTCTGTGCAGTCATGCAGAAACCCCTCCCTCTTAGCCCCCAGACTCGCCCAGGCCAGGCTTAGCACAAAGGGTTGCCACCCACCCCAAGAAAAGAAAGGCCAAGTGGGTCTCCAGGTGCCTGGACTGCACAAGGGGCCAACAGGGAACACGAGTCCGATCACTGTGGAAGAGGGACACACCGCGACTGTCCCGCTTCACTGCTCCGCAGGTCTCCCCCGGGTCAGCCTACTCCGCGCACCGGCAGTCGGCCTCTTTGTAATTTGGAGTCAGTTCTCCATTACCCTTTCTATCAATTATCCATAACAAATGTTTGGTCCCGTGTGGGTCTCCTTCCATCCAGCTTGCTTCAGGATGTTCCATGTTCTCTGGGATAGAAAGCATTGACCGTAACATCAGCAAGAGTGCTAAGATCGTGTAAAGTCCCCAGCAGCACTTATCTGCAGATGGGTTAAATACGTGCAGGGAGCCCCTCTGTAAGCACCCATACTGTGCTCTTCACCCCCGCCTTGATGTCAGACTCAAGAAAATATCAATCTCAGATGTGAACTGGTCCCCCAAATCCTTGAGGATAGGAATTCATGTCCTTTGAAATAAAGAGAGAAAGTGGTGGGGGAGGACCAGGAGGGGCCCCCAGGAGCCTGGCTGGAGCGGCCGTGCCTCGTTCCACCTCCCTCCTCTTCCCGCGCAGAGCCCTGCAGTCCCTGCCCCGGCCCCAGGTCCCTCTGCGCCAGAAGGCTGCTCTGGGCCGCAACTCTCCCAGAGGAGGAGCTGCCTCTGGCTCGGAGCTGGTGCCCCGCTCAGCTGGCTGCTGCTTAAAGGCAGCTCCTCGCCAGTGTGCAGCCTGCCCCTCGGTGTCATGGGAACGTCTCACCTCATTGGGGAGTTTGCTTTGCAGAACACAAAGTTAAAAGTTTGCAGGAAAATGTATCTACCACAGTCCACGTCCAGAGGTGAGAAAAGTCCACAGACCATGCACGTGTCACCAGCCTCCAGAGAGCCTCCCTCAGTGACATCTCTGTCATCCCCAGGTCTTTCCTCTGTTCCGTGCCCTGGGTGCAAACGGCCTCCTCATTGAGTATGAAGACATGTTTCCGTACAACGGCCACCTGAGGTTGCTGCGAGCCAAGCACGCGTACAGGTGCATGGAGAGCTGGGGTGTGTGGGCAGCGTGGGGTGGTGGTGAGAATTAACAGCAATGAGGCAGTCTTTACTATCTTTTTAAAAGTGTGCCTTTGGTTATTTAAAAAAAAGCAGAACATGTTCCCCAAAGAGAATTTGGAAATACTTAAAAAGGAACACAAGCATCAGCTACGATCCCCCACAAGGAAGAGCTGTGGTCCATGGTTCAGCCTCCCAGCCGTATGTATGTCTGTAGCTATGCAGAGGGCAAAGGGTGTTTATCTGAGAGACCAAAAAGATAAAAAAACAGCCAATAAGCATATGATAGTAATAAAACAACAATGAAATGCCATTTTGGCTACCAAATTGGTGAAGCTTTAAAAAAAACTTTTAATGTTCTGTGTGTCCAGTCTCTGTTACAACTACTCATGTGCCTAAAGCAGCCCCAGGTGATGTGGACATGAGCAGTGTGGCTGTGCTCCCACAAGACTCTTTTGCAGACACTGAAATATGAATCTCCTATCACTTTCACATGTCACAAATTATTCTTTTTTTGATTTATCTCAACCATTGTAAAATGTAGAAACCATTCTTTTATATATATATAGGTATCATTAATATAAAATCACATGAGCAACATTGTGGTTACTAGATTCCCCCCATTATCAAGTCCCCACCACATACCCCATCACAGTCACTGTCCATCAGCCTAGTAAGATGCTGTAGAGTCACTACTTGTCTTCTCTGTGTTATACTGCTTCCCCATGTCCCCCCTACGATATGTGTGCTAATCATAATGCCCCCTTTACCCCCTTATCCCTCCCTTCCTACCCACCCTCCCCAGTCCCTTTCCCTTTGGCAACTGTTAGTCCATTCTTGAGTTCTGTGAGTTTGCTGCTGTTTTTTTCCTTCACTTTTGCTTTTGCTTATGCTCCAAAGATGAGTGAAATCATTTGATACTTTCTTTCTCTGTCTGGCTTATTTCACTGAGCATAATACCCTCTAGCTCCACCCATGTTGTTGCAACAGCTACAATTTTTCTTCTTCTTATGTCTGAATATTATTCCATTGTGTATATGTACCACCTCTTCTTTATCCATTCATCTACTGATGGACACTTAGGTTGCTTCCATTTCTTGGCTATTGTAAATAGTGCTGCGATAAACAGGGGTGCATATGTTTTTTTGAAACTGGGATCCTACATTCTTAGGGTAAATTCTTAGGAGTGGAATTCCTGGGTCAATGATATTTCTATTTTTAATTTTTTGGTGAACCTCCATACTGCTTTCCACAATGGTTGAACTGGTTTACATTCCCACCAACACTGTAGGAGGGTTCCCCTTTCTCCACATCCTTGCCAGCATTTGTTATTCCTAGTTTTTCTATGGTGGCCATCCCAACTGGTGTGAGGTGATACCTCATTGTGGTTTTAATTTGTATTTCCCTGATAATTAATGATGTGTACCATCTTTTCATGTGCCTGTTGGCCATTTGAATTTCTTCTTTGGAGAAGTGTCTCTTCATATCCTCTGCCCATTTTTTAATTGGGTTATTTGCTTTTTGGGTGTTGAGGCATGTAAGTTCTTTATTTATTTTGGATGTTAACCCCTTGTCAGATATGTCATTTACAAATATATTCTCCCATACTGTAGGGTACCTTTCTGTTCTACTGATGGTGTCCTTTGCTGTACAGAAGCTTTTAAGTTTGATATAGTCCCACTTGTTCATTTTTGCTTTTGTTTCCCTTGCCCGAGGAGATGTGTTCAGGAAAAAGTTGCTCGGGTTTATATTCAAGAGATTTTTGCCTATGTTTTCTTCTAAGAGTTTTGTGGTTTCATACTTACATTCAGGTCTTTGATTCATTTTGAGTTTACTTTTGTGTATGGAGTTAATAATCCAGTTTCATACTCTTACATGTAGCCATCCGGTTTTGCCAACACCAGTTGTTGAAGAGGCTGTCATTTCCCCATTGTATATCTGTGGCTCCTTTATCATATATTAATTGACCATATATGCTTGAGTTTATATCTGGGCTCTCTAGTCTGTTCCATTGGTCTATGGGTCTGTTCTTGTGTCAGTACCAAATTGTCTTGATTACTGTGGCTTTGTAGTAGAGCTTGAAGTCGGGGAGTGTAATCCACCCCGCACATTTATTCTTCCTTTCCAGGATTGCTTTGGCTATTTGGGGTCTTTTGTGGTTTCATATGAATTTTAGAACAATTTGCTCTAGTTTGTTGAACAATGCTGCTGGTATTTTGATAGGAATTGCATTGAATCTGTAGATTGCTTTAGGCAGGATGACCATTTTGACAATATTAATTCTTCCTAGCCAAGAGCATGGGATGAATTTCCATTTATTAGTGTCCTCTTTAATTTCTCTTAAGAGTGTTTTGTAGTTTTCAGGGTATAGGTCTTTCACTTCCTTGGTTAGGTTTATTCCTAGGTATTTTATTCTTTTAGATACAATTGTGAATGGAATTGTTTTGCTGATTTCTCTCTCTGCTAGTTCATTGTTAGTGTATAGGAAAGCCACAGATTTCTGTATATTAATTTTGTATCCCACAACTTTGCTGAATTCAGATATTTGTTCTAGTAGTTTTGGAGTGGATTCTTTAGGGTTTTTTATGTATAATATCATGTCTTCTGCAAACAGGGACAGTTTAACTTCTTCCTTGCCAATTTGGATGACAAGACTCTTTGTGTTGTCTGATTGCCGTGGCTAGGACCTCCAGTACTATGTTAAATAACAGTGGGGAGAGTGGACATCCCTGTCTAGTTCCCGATCTCAGAGGAAAAGCTTTCAGCTTCTTGCTGTTCAGTATGATGTTGGCTGTGGGTTTATCATATATGGCCTTTATTATGTTGAGGTACTTGCCCTCTATACCCATTTTGTTGAGAGTTTTTATCATGAATTGATGTTGAATTTTGTAAAATGCTTTTTCAGCATCTATGGGGATAATCATGTGGTTTTTGTCCTTTTTGTTGATGTGGTGGATGATGTTGATGGATTTTGAAATGTTGTACCATTCTTGCATCCCTGGAATAAATCCCTCTTGATCATAATGGATAATCTTTCTGATGTATTTTTTGAAATCGGTTTGCAAATATTTTGTTGAGTATTTTTGTATGTATGTTCATCAGGGATATTGGTCTGTAATTTTCTTTTTTGTGTGTGGTGTCTTTGCCTGCTTTTGGTATTAGGGTGTTGCTGGCCTCATATAATGAGTTTGGGAGTATTCCCTTCTCTTCTACTTTTTGGAAAACTTTGAGGAGGATGGGTATTAGGCCTTCACTAAATGTTTGATAAAATTCAGCAGTGAAACCATCTGGTGCAGGGGTTTTGTTCTTGGGTAGTATTTTGATTACCAATTCAATTTCTTTGCTTGCAATTGTTCTATTCAGATTTTCTATTTCTTCCTGGGTCAGCCTTGGAAGGTTGTGTTTTCCTAGAAAGTTATCCATTTATTCTAGGTTATCTAGTTTGTTACCATATAATTTTTCATAGTATTCTCAAATAATTCTTTCTATACCTGTGGTGTCTGTAGTGATTTTTCCTTTCTCATTTCTGATTCTGTTTATGTGTGTAGACTCTCTTTTTTTCTTGATAAGTCCGGCTAAGGGTTTATCTATTTTGTTTATTTTCTCGAAGTACCAGCTCCTGCTTTCATTGATTCTTTCTATTGTTCTATTCTTCTCGATTTTATTTATTTCTGCTCTAATCTTTATTATGTTCCTCCTTCTATTGACTTTGGGCCTCATTTGTTCTTCTTTTCCTAGTTTCGTTAATTGTGAGTATAGAGTGTTCATTTGGGATTGTTCTTTTTGGTCACTGATCCATAGAAACCATTCTTAGGTCCAGCCTGTACAAAAACAGGCTCCCTTAGGCCCATCTGCTGACTCCTACCCTAGGCTATGATTCCATGTGTGGCCAGATTCTTGTAAAACCACTTCAGCTGCTTATATAATTTGGGTAAGAACAGCTGTAAAAAGCAAACCATTACTTAAGGACATAACAGGACACTGTTTGCCCAAATTCTAGAGTGGGAGCTTTCTCTGAAACCATAAGAATATCTGTTGTGCTTTTCAGAGTTAATGACCATACTAGTTTTCCCAGGAAAGCCCCCAAGGATCCTGATGTGGAGAGATCGGAGGAGTGTGAATGGGGGCTAGAGTGTGAATGGGAACCAGGGTGTGAATGGGAGCTGGAGTGAACAGTGGGTGTGAACAGGAACTGGCATGAACCTCCATGAGTGATCTTTGTGTCTTTAGCCCCTCTGAAATCAGAGAGATCCTGCATCTGGCCACGCTGAGCGAGCTAGAGGTCATTCCCTTGGTGCAGACTTTCGGACACATGGAGGTAAGTGGGAGGACCTGAGGTTAGCAGGGGACCAGCTGGGGCTCAGTTCATGGCCATGGCTGGGGCAGGCTGGGAGTAGCTCAGCGCTGCATGAGAGAGTCTTGCCCCCAGAAGCCCCTACCCTGTGAAAAGCAGAGAGCATGAGCACTAGGTCCAGACACCCTCCGTCCATGGAATAGAGGGCAAGAGTCAGAGTGGGTGCAGGATGCCTATCGAGCCCCCCGTCAGGAGGTTTCCTTTCTAGCTTGTGCTCATCAGGATGAGCTTGTATAACGTAAGGTACAGCACCAAGTGCTACTTTTATGTCCTTTCCCATGGAAAACTGCAAACCCTTCCCAAGCCTGTGAGCTGTGCATCCTCACGCCTGCATCAGACAGCAGGAAACAGACTAAACACAACATGGATTTTGCAGCCATCCGGTAGTGTTTTCCTCCAGAGCATACACCGCACATAGTCGTTCAGTGGGACATCAGGAGCTGTCCCCGCACGTCCCCGTACCTCACGCTCACGTTTCAGAGCGAGCCTTCCGGGGTCTTCTCCAGTGACCACATACTTCAGCTTTTCTCCCTGACTCCTACCAGCTGTGCTGCCTGGGTTCTCATCACTGCCCACCCCCGGGGACCACATCCTCATGCAGAGCATTCCTTCTGAGGCCTCTGGTGTCTTCCCAGTCATGGAGTCCAGTGGCTTTGCCATCACCAGCAAGTCCTGAACCCCGCACTCTCCTGCTTCCCCCACCGTAGCTGTGCCCCGGCTTCCCTGAGCTGTGTTCCATCCTGTGGGTGCTACCGGATGTGGTCCCCCTGGCTCCTCGGGAGACCGTCTCCTCTCCCTGCACTTTTTCTAGACGATGCTGTTTCTGCTGCCTCTCTTTCCTGTCCTCAGGGCCCCATGGGCCCCATCTCCCCGTGCTGCTCAGTGTCTCCATTGGGAGACCCTTCCAGCCTCAGGCGTCCGTGTTTCCTTAGTTGGGCCCATCTTGTGACTCAGCATTCCCTCCATCCCACTGTCACCCCACTTGTCTAAGCTGCCTGGCCTGCTATAAAGACCTTATGGTCCCCCACATCACTGTCCCCCTCACTCCTCCCACCCCAGGTCACAAACTACAGCCTGGCCGCACCACACTCCTCCAGCC
The DNA here is from genome assembly GCF_030020395.1 of Manis pentadactyla. NCBI lineage: Eukaryota > Metazoa > Chordata > Mammalia > Pholidota > Manidae > Manis > Manis pentadactyla. Next base: position 190,117,881 of record NC_080022.1, read on the forward strand.
CGCCTCTGTAAGGGTCCTGACTGCTCTCAAGTGGGTTTATTTCCTGGGGTTGCTGTAACAAAGCAACGCAAGCCAGGTGGCTGACAACTACAGGGATTTGTTCTCTCACAGCTCTGGGGGCCAGAAGTCCAGAGTCAAGCAGTCCTCAGGTTGGTCCCTTCTGGAGGAGGACCTTTACATGCGTTCATTTGCCACACTACCTCCTCTCTGGCGAAATGACTGTTGAAGTATTTTGCCCATTTCATTTTCTGAAGTTTTTGAGTTTTTAAAGTTCTTTGTATATTTTGGATACAAATCTTTTGTTAGATATATGACTTGCAAATATTTCCTCCTAATCTGTGCTTTTCATTTTCTTAGTGTATTTCAAAAGCAAGGGCTACTTTTGGTGAAATCCAGTTTATCAGTTTCTTCTTTGATGGATCATGCTTTTGCTGTCATTCCTAAGAACTCTGATGGTCACCAGGTCACAAGGTTTTCCTGTTTTCTTCTAAAGTTTTACACTTGCACATTTTCTACTGAGACTTACAATCCATTTTGATGTAACTTTTGTGTAAGGTGTTGAGGTTCTTTTTTTTGCATATGGTATGTAACCAATTGTGCCAACATTGTTTGTTGAAACTGTCCTTTCTTTAAAATTTTGAATTGCTTTTATATCTTTGTCAAAAGTCAGCCCTATTTGTGAGCATCTATATCTAGACTATTCTGCCTCACTGATCCATGCACTGATCCTCTTTGTCAGTACCACATCTTGATTGTTAGAGCTTTAAGTCTGAAAATTAGCTCATGAGATTCCCCCAACTTTATTCTTTTTCAGAAATGTTTTGACTGTTTTAGTTCCTTTGCCTTTCCATATATAGAGTCAGTTTGTCTATGTAGCTACAAGAGACCTTGCCGTGATTTTGGTTGGAATTGTACTAAATCTATAAATCAGTTAGGGAAAAAATTATCTCTTTACTATGTAGAGTTTTCCAATCCATGAATATGGTGTATTAACCATCAACTGTGTTGTTTTCCCTTCTATGTTTTGTTTTGTTATGATGCTTTTAGGACTGTTTGCATTTGCCTTTTAGAAGTTTGGTTATGATGTGCCTACATTGGGTTTCTTTACATTTGTCTCACTTGGGATTTGTTGAGCTTCTTGGTTCCATAGATTATTGGTTTTCATTGCCTTTGGGAAGTTTTGGGCCATTTCCTCAAGTGTTTTTCTGTCCCCTCCTCTCCCTCTGACACTCCCTGTGCACATATATTTGTATGCTTGGTGTTGCCCCATGGATCTCTGAAGCTCTGTTCATTTTCTTCCACCTTTTCTGTTATTCAGATTGAATAATTTCTTTGGATCCATTGTCCCAATCACTGACTCTTTCTTCTGATGTATCAAAAGTATTGCTGAGCCCTGTGAATGGATTTTTCTTTAATTCTGGGAACATATTCCTAATAGTTTTTTTTTTACATAATTGTCTGGTAAATCCAACATCTGGGCCCACTCAATATCAGTTTCTATTGACTTGTTCTTCTCCTGTCTGGGTTCCACTTTCTAGTTTATTTACACATTTCAAAATTTTTCATTGAAAACTGGACAGTTCGGGTAATACAGCAAGTCTGACATTTTCCCCTGTGGGTGGTTGTAAGTTGCCTGGATTTAATCTGAGGGTGTCCCCAGCTGTGGGGTTGCTGATGCCTCTGCAGGGGGCAGGGGGCACTCAGTTCCGCCAGTTCTCAAGCTGCCGCCACTCCCCAGCCAGCTGGGGTGAAAGGGGAGTGTGTGCTTCCGTCCTGGTCTTCAGGGCCACCTGTGGGCAGCTCGCTCCAGGGGGACCTGAGTGTGGGAGGCCAGAGCCGGAGCCAGCCGAGTCGGGGGGCAGCCTAGACAAGGAGCCGCAGGAGCGCTGCCCTCCCCCAAGGTTCTTCCTGAGCACTCGCCTCCCGGTGTGTTGCTCACCTTTGGTTGGGTTCCCGAGCCCCAAAATGGTTATTTTGACAAATGGTTCCATTTGGTGCTTGTTTGGGAGGGGAGTCACTGACCTCTTCACACCATGCTGAGGACCCCCCAGCCGTGACTCTGCGTGAGCCTGTCTTCCCGCCTTCTCCCTCAGTCCTGCCAGCATGAAGGGAAGAGAAGGGCCTCGATGGGTGGCCGATGCTGGCAGCTCACAACTGCCAGTGGCCTTCTGGTGACCCTGAGCAGGCACGAGAGGCGGACATGGAGAAGCCAAGCCTGCTGGCCCGAGCCAGGCAGCAGCCAGGAGCGGAGGGGGCTCAGGTGCGAGCCTCTGTCCCGCGTCACTGAGCTGCCTCTTGCCCTCTCTCCGCAGTTTGTGCTGAAGCATGACGCTCTTGCTCACCTCCGGGAAGTGGCGCTTTTCCCCAACACCTTGAGCCCCCACGAGGCCGAGTCCCTGGCACTGGTGCGAACCATGATCGGCCAGGTCATGGAGCTGCACCCGGGCGCCCGGTGGCTCCACATCGGCTGTGATGAGGTGGGTACTTGCCAGCGGCTGGGCCCCAGTTCTGCAGCAGCCAGGCTCTGTATTGCAGTACCTCTCCTCCCACCTGGCAGGCTCTTCTCCTAAGTAGAGAAATAGCCCACATCCCAAAGGGTGAAGGTGCTGGCGGAGAGGGTCCCCAGGGAGGTGGCGTGCTGGTGCTGAGCTGAGCAAGGTACAGCTGGGTGCAGGCCGCCTAGTCCATGAAGGCGCTGTGGAGCCGATGAGGGGCGGCCTGCGGCCGAAATGGCCATCCTGCCCCCAGCCTCCAGCAGCAGGGCCAGCTCTCAGCCGGCCGGAGGCTGTGTTTGAGCTGGTGACTTTCTCCCCAGGAAAGAAATGCAGGGTGGGGAGGGGTGTACTTTGAGGCCGCGGTTGCCAGTGACACCCCCCCCACCTGCCACGTCCCTCCTCCAGAAACAGGCGCAGGGACTGGAGAGCTGAGCACAGCTGGACCTGAGCTTGGCTGCTGGGGTTACAGATCATTTTAGCCCCAGAGCTTGGGCTTTTTCTTCCAAGGGAATTTTCTTTTTGTAGTAAAATGCACATTACATAACACTTACTGTTGTAGCCATTTTAAAGTGTGTGATTCGGTAACTGCTAAGTATGTTCACAGTGCCGCATGCCCCTCACCACTGTTAGTAGTTCCAGGACCTTGGATCTCCCCAGTGGAAGCCCTGTCCCCATTAGCGGCCCCCCGCCAACTCCTGCACCCTTGTCTCCTTTGTGTTCAGGGACCTGCCTCTCCTGGATGTCCAAATAAGTGGAGTCCTACAGTGTGCAGCCTTGGGTGTCTGAGCATCATGTTTTGAGCTTCAGACACACTGTGGGGTGTTGGCACCCCACTGCATGTGGCTGAGGGACATGCATGTGCGGGTGGCCACATTGTGTTTATCTGCTCTTCTGTAGGTGGACATCTGGGTGCTCTCGGCCCTGTGGCCACTGTGTCCCACGCTGTGAACAAAGGAGGTGACAGTGGAGGGTCAGCTCTTGGAAGAGGCAGGGTCACCCTCCACCCCCCGACACACCCCCTCCCTGGCCAAGGCAGCTGCCTAGCGCCTCAGGCCCAGCCTGAACTACACTGTCTGCCGGCAAGGGTGGGTGAGCCGGGGGCAAGCCCGTCCTGTCTTACTTCCAGGTCTATTACCTTGGGGAAGGTGAGGCCTCAAGACAGTGGCTGCGGCAGGGACAGAACAACAAAGCAAAACTGTGTCTGTCCCATGTGAAGGCGGTGGCCAGCCACGTTCTGGCCCAGCACCCCACCACGACACCCCTGGTGTGGGACGACATGCTGCGCGCCATCCCCGAGGACCAGCTCTCAGGTCGGCAGCCCGGGGAGCAGGCTGACCCCAGTGGGGCTTCCTGGGGCCGTGAGGGGAGGAAGCCGCGTGCTCCTGACCCGGCCGCTGCGAGGAGGCGCTGGCTGAAGCAACCGCACGAGGCTGCAGCCTCAGGCAGCTTAGCCACTCCAGTATTCTCACAGGAAAATGCCTTTCCCCTGAAGGGAGTTTTGGGAACCAGGCCCTAGGGGTGGGGCAGGGAAAGGGCCCCACACAACCTCACATAGCCCTGCGGGTGCCGGTGCACCAAGGGTGGTAACAGCTCCCAGGTCCTCGGGGTTGCCTGCCTGAGGCTTTGGGACAGCGCAGGGACCCTGAGTCCCAGTGCCCACGCCGCTGCCAGGCTCAGGCGTCCTCAAGGCAACCGCGTGTGGCCAGTGGGGCTGAGATTAACCAGAAGTAAGTCTTTGGCAGTGCATCCCTGCTGCAGGGTGCCGGCATGGGACCTGCCTGGAGGTGCACACTTCAGACTCCAAGAGTCTGGTTGTTTCCAAAGCTGGCTGGCTTGTGGTTGTGGCATTTACCACCAAAAACAGCATGATGTTGGGTCTGTACTTGAAATCCGTATGTCCTCAAACAGACGCTTGTGTTCCATTTTAACACATGGAGCATAGGCTGGAGGAACAAGTTTCTAGATGGGGCTCAGCACTCACGGCCTCTCTGCCCCCAGCGTCGGGGGTGCCACAGCTGGTGGAGCCTGTGCTCTGGGACTACGGGGCCGACCTGGACATCCATGGCAAAGGTCAGTACTGCGTTGCTGGGGGAGACCCGTCACCGCCCCAGACCCTGTATCTGTGACTGCCCAGCTGTGGGGGTGCAGGGTCTTGGTCACGTGGCTGTCAGAATTCTGTTTATTGCCTGTCACCTTGAGCCCCAGCTGGCCCTGGGATAGCACCCCTTAGCATGCGTCCTGCAGCCCAGGCCACTCACAGGGTGGCCTATTCTCCACAGTGTTTTGCTAACAGTTGAACTGGGGGCCACTATTGAACAGCTGGGGTCTCACTGAGACCGAAGCCTGTGGGGAGCTAAAGCCGGCGGTCACAGCAGCTAACGCCTCTGGGTTTTGTCTGGACAAGCGTGGCGTTGCCCGGGGATTCCTGATTCAGGGCTGGCATGCAGCCTCCTCAGGACCCAGGCCCATTGTGCCTCTTGCTTTCTCGCTCAGCCCTTCTCATGGAAAAGTACCGGGAGTGTGGTTTTTCCCGGCTGTGGGCTGCCAGTGCCTTCAAAGGGGCCACGGGGGCGAGTCAGGCCCTGACCCCCATCGAGCACCACCTCAGAAACCACATGCAGTGGCTGCAGGTGGCAGGCGGCGGGCCAGCGGACATGCTGCAGGGCATCATCCTGACTGGCTGGCAGAGGTAAGGCTGCGCAGGCCCTGGGAGCTCTTCCTGGCCTGCCCCAGGGCCGACACAGCGCCCATTTCCCCTCCGCGGCCGGTCCATCCGGGCTTGCCTTTCCCCAGCCAGCTACCGGGAAGGGCCAGTTCTGAGCACCGTGTGGGAAGACCCCGGGCCCCAAGGAGCAGGTGCACATTGGAGTTGGGCTTTTCACGCCCTGCAGCTGCCCCAAACTCTGCAAAGAGGCCCCCCTAAAGGTGTTCTGGCCCCAGGCATGCTGGCCCTCCTGAGCCCCACTTTCATCTCTGCGTGTTCAGTCTACAACCTGGCCTCTGAGAAGCCACATATAAATTTGCATCCTGTACACGGAGGCAAGAGGGCAGATTTTGGCTCTTTCACGATTTCACATCATTTGAAAAGTAGGGCTGCAAATAAAACAAGCCCCTGTTCCAGGCCAAGTCCTGGCCACTGGGAGGGTGGAGGGGAGGCCAGGTGGCCCCTCCCTGGGGGAGGGCAAGTGCCCTGATCCCACAGGAGGCAGCTGGCGGCAGGGCCTGGGGAAGAGCTCTGGGCCCCCTAGGCCCCACTGACCCTGAGACCTTGCAAAGCTGAGTCAAAAATGAGCTTACGCTGGGTTGAGGGGGGCGGCCACAGAGGAGTGAGCTCCAGGCAGGGCTTTTGGGGACACAGGCAGCAGCCAGCTGGGTGGGAGCTTTCAGATGCCCGCCCTGTCATGCAGGAGTCAGGCACACATGCTGTGCAGCATGGGCTTCGGAAACTGAGCGCCCCTCTCCTGGACTCAGGTACGACCACTTCTCTGTGCTGTGTGAGCTGCTGCCCGTGGGGATCCCGTCCCTGGCCATCTGTCTGCAGTCGCTGCTCCGCGGTACAGCCCCCACCCCTCCCAGGCAGACAGGTGGCAGGAGGCACAGAGCCGGGTCCCGTCGCCCTGCCTGCTGTCCCCTCCAGGCTGGACTCTGCTCTCCTTCTTGGTAGCTGCTCAAACTGCTGCAGGAGCCGCAGACCCCTGGGGAGTGGTGGGCAGTGCAGGGTGGTTCCTGCCTGGCAGGAAGGCTCACCCCCTGTGGCATCATGGCACCGTCCCTGGCGATGCTGCCAGTGACATTCAGCTTATTTCCATTTTCCACTTTCCCTGTGCGCAAGGGGGAGCAGCAGGCTCACCATTGCTGCGCTCCCCGTGGGGTTGGTGGGGGCACCACTGGACCTGGCCACCAGTCCTCCCGGGTCGCTCTGCCCACCGCCCAGGGCCCAGAGGTCCGCCCGGTGCAGCCAGGGCAGGTCCAGTCTCCTGTCCCTCCAGAGCCCCCCCGGACTGCCTCCATCTGTGGTTGGTTTCAGGAGGCTTTGCTGAAGATGTGAAAGCAAGAGTGGAGGACTTTCTCGGGATTTCAAGCCTGGAAATAACCGACTTTGCAAGGTGACCACCCTCCCCTCGGCCCTGCCTCCCCCTGGCGGTCCACTGTCTCAGCACGGGCTCTCTGCAGTGAGGAGGCCGCCTCCTTCCCCGGCAGCGACATCCTGGCGCTCGTCACGCAAGTCAGCCTGCAGCTGCGCAGCTCCGTGGACGCACTGCTGGAGCGGGACAGGTGAGTGGGCAGTGGTGAGCCCCTCCCCTGCACAGACCTCCTAGGGGAAACAACCTTTTTACATTGCAACCAGACTTCAGTTTTTTCAAAGGTATATTTAAAACACCCTGAGAATGTGGTACTACCCACCTCTGAGTGTGGTTTGCCCCCAGGTATGTGACCGGCTGGTTCAGCCACTACCATCGCAGGCGGAGGCTCATCCACCCCGTCATGGTTCAGCACATCCGGCCCCAGGTGCTCAGGTAGCTGCCCTCCCGCATGGCTCACCTGGGTCCTCTACCCCTGGCAGCAGCTTTCTGTGACAGCTGCCTTTGAACTAAGACAGGCTTTCTAGATGTCACAGCCAGGAATTCCTAACCCGGCTGTGCCTTCAGTGTCAGAGAAGCCAGGGCTTTCCCAGCTGAAAGCCCAGGCAGGGGCCAGGGCTCATCGCCACGCCAGGCTGCCTGGGTCAGTTCTGGGCCTGCTTCGTCCTCCCCAGCACCGCGGGGATGGGTCCTGTGGGCTGGCCAGCCCTCCCTGTGCTCTCCTGGCTTCTGGTGCTGAGCTGAGGCCAACACACTGTCCCCACTGTGTGTTAAGATGCTGTCAGCCGTGCACAAGCTTGTGCACCAAAACCCTGCCAGCCAGTTGTGAAGTGCATCCCACTTTCAGGTGTCAGAATGTGACCATCACTCAGGCATCCCCACCAAGCCCACGCGGCTGGTGCTGATGGCCATCCTGCAGAGGGGCAGACAGGTGTGCTCCCTGGGCTCACTGCTGCCTGCCGTTCCCAGCCTCCTGGCCAGGTGGAGCACCCTTGAGCAGGAACTGCAGGCTGCCCTACAGCGCGTTTTCTACCCAGACGCCGTGGAGGAGTGGCTGGAGGAGAACGTGCATCCCAGCCTGCAGAGGCTACGGGGTCTGCTGCAGGACCTCAGCGAGGCGGCTGGCCCCCAACCCCTGCTGGCCAGCCCCTGCCCCGACACAGGTCAGGAACCCTGAGGGGAGGGCCAAGTGTGGACTGTTGACCTGGCTGTCACTGGGCCAAGTGTGCCCCCCACAGCCTCACCCAGCTGCACCAGACCACGATTGCCTCCTGCTGATGGCAGCACCCAGGCAGTGAGAGGAAATAGGAAACACCGAAGGAAAAAGCTTGCCAGGTGGGCCTCCTGATCTGTGCATAGACCTTTGATTCCTTTGAAATAAAAAGCACAAGCTAGACGAGCCCGTGGAGATCTGAGACCTCACTGCTGCCCTGGCCCCAGCTGGCTGCAGTCAGCCCTTCACGGGGTCCCCAGGCCCACCTCAACCCTAGCACCGGGCCCAGACAACCCAGCCCCAGGGGAGGGGAGCCAACCAGCCAGACTAGAGCGCCTCCCAGCCCACCAGAAACCAATTACAGCATTTCACACTTTACTTCAGCAACAAAAGCATTTCAGACTTAACCATTTAAAAGCCTAACTTTGGCATGTTTAAATGACTGTGTTCCTAAACAAAGGCTGGTAGGTGGCCACGCTGAGAAGGGAGGGGGGTTTCTCCAGAGCCCTTATGAATGTCCTCACTCTCAGACAGAGGGCCGCAGCCTGGGGTCTGGGCGGCACTGCCTTCTGGGTTTGCCCAGCCCTTCCCACGCAGCCTCCTTAGCGCCTCTCAGAGTGCCCTTGGGGACCCAGCTCGGGGTAGTCGCAGCTGCCCAGGCCCAGAGGTGGCAGTGAGCCCAACCCACTTCCTGCCACACACAAAGGGGCTCAACTGCCAGGTCTTCCCAGGGTTCAAGAAAAGCTGGAAATCTCATTTCTGAGAGAGGCCTGGTTTTTAAGCACTGCCCAAGACTAGAAGAGACCTTTTCTAGCCAAGATGCCTTTGCTTAGGTGCTGTGACAGCCTGACTGGAGTCCTTTAGGGTCCTGGACGCGCCATGGGGGCAGAGCAGGCTGCACTGGGGAGGCCTCGGGAGCGGCTGCAGCCTGGCAGCCAGTGGACAAGCCCCACTGAGGCCATCCAACCAGAGAAGGGATGCTGGTGGGATGGGGGAGACACTGGGATTCCTGGGGACAAGCCAGTGCAAGCATCCTTGGAGCCTGACCTGGCTGCAGGCTGTTCCCTCGCTTGCTGAAGCCTCCCTGTACCCTGGGAGCTGAAATCCTATAGAACTGGGGCTGGCAAACCACCCCCCAGCCCGGCCCAACGCCGTGGGGAGCCTGGTGCCCTTCCTACTTCAGAGGCTCTGGCTGGCGGGCTGTGGGGTGGGTCTGTCCAGACCAGGCCATGCTGCCTGTCACCCTCACAACCCACACTGCGCTGGCAGAGACCATGTGACTCCAGGAGGCGGATCTGGGCCCGTGCCTCCCGGACACCTCAGGCCTGCAGGGAAGGCCCAGCCTGTGGTTTTGTTCAGAGGGCAGAAGCAAGCAGCAGGGATGGCCAAAGGCCTGGCCTGGGGCTGAAGAGGAACACTTGCCAGCAGCCCATGAGGCCTCTGGGGGCGCCGTCAGAACCCAGGCTGGGGGCTCTGTGGGCTCTGTGGGCGTCAGCTCTGGCGCCCGGGGCCCTCAGCCTCACTGTCGCTGCTCTGAGACAGCTCCATGGGGCTCTCAAGGCGGTGCAGTTCCAGGAAGGCGGTGATGAGCTTGGCGATGGCTTCCACATCACTGGGTTAGGCCAGCAGTGGGAGGGAGGGGGTTACTGCGGGGGCGCCCCTCCACGGTGCCAGCCTCACCCCAATCCACCCACCTGCACACCCTTGGGACTCCCCACCAGGACCCAGCACCTGTCCTGGTCCCCACTTGCACCCCAGCTCAGCCCTGTCCTGTCCCTGGGAGGACCACCCCCTAGCAGTGGTGGCAGACTTGTCCTCCGTCTACACCCTCCTCCCCCGCGTTCCCCGAGGCCTCCTCTCCCTGCACCCCACCATGTCGGGTGGTCCATTACGGGGGCTGTCTGATGGGGGCGCGGGGCACAGGCTGACAGCTGTGGCCAATCAGCTGCCAGCTTACCTGCGGTGGCCCATGATGGCACTCTGGGTGAGGGGGTGGGAGAAGCCTGTTGCAAAGCGCAGCACCGCCACGTAGCCCTTCCCGAAGTACCGGACCTTCTCCTCCTCCACATTCACATCCTGGATGTCATTCAGCAGGACCACCACTGTGAGGGGGGCAGGTCAGTGGCAGCGTCCTTTGCCCACCCTGCCTCTCCTGCCCATATGCTGGGCACAGCCACTTTGGGGCCACCAGAGGACATCATGCCACGAAACAGCATCTGTCACTGTGTGACAACCCTAGGGGATAGTCACAGGTCAGTGACACAGACCAGTCATGCAGCTGCTGGTCGCCATCCAGCCTGGGTGATAAGGAACATCCAGTGGACCCACCGCTGCCTAGGAAAGCCCTGCTGGAGCCCTGTGAGGAGTCTGACGTGTCCGGGTGCTGCCCACCCTTCTGCTCATTAGCCCCGGATGCTGGTCCCTAACAACCAGTCACCGAGCTGAGGGCTGCCTGACAATTTCCTTTGGGACGGGTGCACCAGGGGCCCCATGCATCTGCCCTGTGCATCAAACAGCAGCTTGGACTCAGCCCGCCGCCAGCTGCAGGCCTGGGCTACCTTTGCCTTTCCACCCAGCCCAGAGTAACCCGCCTTCCGTGGCGCCCACACCTCCTCACCTTGGTCGTGGCCTGCTCTGCAAAAAGTCAGCAGCTTCTTGTACAAGCTGAATGTCTTCAGCACGACCTTCCCTGTGCTCTTGTTGAAGATGGCTTCCTGGAAAACCAGCCAGAAGGCGGTCCCTCCGTTGCTGGCCTCTGTGCGCTGGCCAACCACACAAACCCTGGGGGATCCTGGGCCTGCCCACCGTATCCCCACCCTCAGCAGCGCAGACATGCAGGAAGGGGGTAATCCCACTTCCTTCCCATCCAGTCAGAACCCCAAGTATTGCTTCACCAGAGCCAAACACCTATAGCCCAGCCCTCTGCCCCTCGTCGGGGAGAAGGGGGTGGCAGGAGCTGTGGTGTAAAGAGGCAGTGGCAGTGGAAGCAGGTATTCTCCCTTCTTTGCAGGCAGAAAAAAGTAAGTATAGTGGCTGAAGTTCTTCAAATGAGAGAACAGAGGTCAGAAAGCAGCTCAAAGGACTCATCAAGAGGACTGAGGTGAGCGGAGGGTGCTGGTCACTTTGGCAGCGGACACCCTCTGTTCCACTATGCTACCGCGACACTCTGAGAGCCTGGGTAAAAACAGTCATGACGAGCTTCCCAGAGAAAAACGCCTTCAGAGGATCCTTAGGGATGGTTGCAGACAGGTGACGGCCAGGGCCAGGGTCAGCTAACAAGATGCCACTAAACTAAAGCGCCAGAGCAGGGGTGTCAGGCCCCGGAGCCTGCCTGCCTGCTGTTACCCTCAGCAGGGACACCGGGCAGGGAACCTAGCGCCCTTGCCTGTGCTGGGCTTACCTCCCAGTCCTCCAGGTGCTGCACAGCCACGAACAGGCAGCCCGTGACGTAGAAGAGCTTCCAGCCCAGACTATCTGGGGGCAGACACGGGACACAGCCAGGTGAGGGACGGCAACAGAGGCCTGATGTGCCCAGGGGTACCCCTCCCAGCATGGCCGTTTTCCCAGATGGGCAGGATTGTGTCTGGGGCTTGCTAACTGCCCAGGCCTGCCAGGGCTCCTGCCCAGGGTGGCCAGCAGTGCTGTGAGCCTGTCATGCAGGACTGCCGGGGACTCTCTGTGGCACTGTGCTCTGTCCCCTCCCTGGTGTCTCCCTGAGATAGGCAGTTGGGGATCTGCCCACACAGCACAGTTCTGATGGTGAAGACGTGGGGGGACTTCCAGGGAATGGCTGAGAGCGGAGCTCATCCTGAAGCAGCCTTGGGCAAACACAAGAGCACCTTTTTGAGGAGTACTGTTTGTCAGGAAAGTGCTCGAGATCTAACAGGGAAGAGCTCAGGCGGGGAGGGACAGGCATTCTAGGAAGAATACGCCTGCAGGGGGAGGTGGGGCTGCGAGGCAGGGGCACTGGCGGTCCCAAAGGCCAGGCCTTGGTGCATCACAAATGGCGGATTTTCCTCTATTTTCCGAACAGCCAAGGAAGTAACTGGGAGGCAGGGGATGCCCCTCACCCCCACTGTAGTAGGCAGCAGCCAGGCCGATCGACAAGATTCCTGTGAAGAGAAAGCAGGGCCTTCCTATTGGGCCTCCACCAGCCCAGAGCCCACCTCCTCCCAGGAACCACAGCCAGGCGGGCAGGCCCTTCCTCTTGCCAGCCTTGGCTGTAGGCAGAGAGCAGAGGGACAAGCCCAGCAGGGTCAGAATGGGGGGAAACAGCCAAGAAGTTCATTCAGGAAGGCACACTACAGCATTCACAGTATTCACTGGACGTGCCTGTCGCCTCCAGGCTCCGGAGCCGACTGGGGAACCAGAGGAGCCAGAGGTGCGTTTAGCCCAACAGCAGTGTGGGATGAACCCAAGACCGTGCACAGAATCACCAGAGGGCACGCAAGGTGAACCGAGCAGGAGGCCGCTGCGGCGTCCTGGGAAGGATCAGAGCCTACTGATAAAGGGAAGCAAGCCTCGGACGGGCAGGGACAAGGACAGAAGGGAAAAGGAATGCACTGTTCCCCCTCACGTGGGCCTGCAACATACAGAGACCTCAGAAGAGCATGCAGAGTATTAACAAGATGTTAAACGGGGAAAAAAAGACAAGGCAGGATCCTCTGAATGCGCACACAAAATAAAAGCTGGAAGGATACTAAGGATACAACAGTTGATATATTTTGGTTAGTAGAACAAAGTTTTGTTTCACTTTCATCCTTAAAGTTAGGTTTTTAATTTGGGGGAAATATGGAAACCCTTACCAACTAACAGGGACCAAGACCTGATGCCTGGAGCCCTCTTCAGATGGAGGCGGGAGCCGGTGCGGGTCTCCACCTGCATGTACATCCCTGGGGCGAGAGGCACCACTCACCGGAGGCTCTGGGGAAACGCAGACACGGACAGCGGGCGACTTGCAGGGACAGGCGGGCAACCGGGCAAGCGCCCGCCCGTCAAGAAGGCCCGCTCTGCCCAGTTACCCCGGTCGCAGTGGGCTGCATCCCGTTCGGGTCCTGGATCATCCCCTGCTGCCGTCCCGCCCGGAACCCGCCAGCCCGCAGCCCCTGTCTTCCTGCAGAACCTACAGGTCGCCCTTGCCCCCAAGTCCGCCCGCCTGGAGAGGGGCCCCTAAGTTTCGGCAGCTGAGCCGGTCGCACGGACGCCCGCGGCTCCTGCAGCGGCGGCACCCGAGGCCCGGGTTCCAGGCCAGCCCGCGACCCCGCTCCCCGGGTGCCCCGGGGTTCCGGTCAATCTGACACTGCTTGGCGGCCTCGCTTCGCATGACGAGCCCTGGATCCCTGGATTTCGGCCCCGGGCCCGCGGCATCACCCGGTCTCCGCAGCCCGCCCGACACCCCCGCCGCGCTCCTTCCTCGGCCGCCCGCGCCGGGTCCCGATCCGCGCTCCGAGGCGGGGCGCGCAACCCCGCCACGGCCCCCAGCCCCGACGGCCGCGCGCCCCAGGCGCCTACCGTGGGCTCGAGCCGGAACGCGGGACGGCGGCGGGCCGCGGGCTTCCGGGTTGGGGGCGGGCCCTCTGACTTCCGGGTTGGGGCGCGGCCTCCGGGTTCCAGTGTTGGGGGCGAGCGCCCTCCTTCCGGTGTTGGGGCGGGACTCCGACTATCTGGTTGGGAACCGGGCCCTCCGACTTCTGGAGTTGGGGGCGGAGCCTCTAACTTCCTGGTTGGGGCGGGGCCTCCGACTTCCGGGTTGGGGAGCGGTTAACGGTGCCTCTGCGGCGGGACAGGGGGACGGCATTAAGTTCCGGGCCCGCCGACTTCCGGCCGTGTCTCCCGAGCGGCGCGGTGGCCTCACAGCGCAAGCGGAGCCGGCCCAGCAGTCAGGAACCAGGTGGTTCGCGCTGCGCGGCGGCCGCTGGTCCGTAGGCGCCCGTTCCTGCTCCGAGAATGTCTGGGGGTCACCGAACCCTGAAGTGGGAGCAAAATGTGAAGAACCTAAAGGAAATGTAACCGCAGATGTGTACGAACTATGCAGAAACGGTAAAAGCTTTAAGAGAAACATTAAGGGATGTTAACCTAAAAAATTTAATTTTCGGTTGTCTTATCAGCAAAACCGGTTGATTCAGGACAAGCAACTACCCCAGAAGAGAGGGGCAGAGGCTCTTTTACCGAGAAAGGGCATGTGGGGCCGTTCTAAGCTGAAAGCCCTTTGGAGGAAACGGGAGTAATGGTTGCCGATTGGCTGGGCTGTTGGGGGGCAGGCAGAGACTCCCTCCTCTTGCTCGGTGGTGAGGAGGCCCAAACAGGGTCCCGCGGGGTCTGCAGTTGGCCCCGGGCGGCTCGTGGCGGCTCGTGGCGGCTCCCCCTGCAGGCCTCCCGACCGGGCAGTGAGGCTGCCCTTCATCAGTCTTCACAAACAGAACCGCAACGGTCGTTCATGAATGGGAAATTACTGTAAAAATGTTCTCCCCATTTGACCTGTAGATTCATTGGAATCCTAGTAAGAAGGTCAGCACATTAAAAAATTAAACCTAAACAGCACGTGCAAGATACAACGGAGGAGGGTAGGAGGAAACCAGATTATGTCTGACCGGGAAAACCTCAGTGTGGCTGGGAAAACATTCACATGTTCGCGATGGCAGCTTTTCTGTGGCTGAAAAACTTGCCCTAAAGTGTGGGCAGAAGGATTGTAGTAGGAGAGACGGTTTTCCCCAGGAAAACCTTGTGGTGGCCGCTTCAGTGGTCTCCCTGCTCCATTCTCCACCAGAACCCGCACCACCTGCCCCCACTGCGGCTAGATGAGGACTGAGTGGGGCGCAGTCACGTGGTGCCGGTCAGGACCCCAGCTTGCCGTCCTATTCCGAGCCAGATGGAGGAGCACCCTATGTGGAACGGAGCCACACAGCCACCACTTCAGTCAGTGATCTCCAAAGGGTGGTCAAGATGAACTGCAGGGTCCTGGAAGAGCATACTTATTTTTAGCTTTTTATATCTTTTATGTGTTGTAATTTACATAAGATTAAAACAACAGCTCATAATATCTGAGCAAGAAATATACACAGGTTGGTGTGCATAACTCTAGTTCAACCAAATATAGGTACATGATAAATAATTCATAGACAAATCTACCAGTCCGCTTCAGGTACTCTCCCTGCTTGTGGTTTCCACACCTGAGCATGAATCAGAATCACCTGATGGCTCGTTGAAACAGATTGCTGGACCAGCAGGGGCTGGTGCTTGGAGATTTAGATGTTGCCAGTGCTGCTGGTCCAGGAACCACACACTTGAGAGCCTCTGTTCTAAGCTGCAGCAAAATGCCCCATCCTGAGCACAGCAGGTTCCGACTTGAAGCCTCAGCTCACATTGTATCTTGAAATGGTCCTCCTCCCCTGTGCTCAGGTTCTACACCATCTTGAAAATCCTTTGGCTTGTTAGCACCTCTGTTAGTCCTGCTTGCTGCAGCTGGCAGTGACCTTATTCCTCAGAATTTAGGTAGAACTAAGCCGATACTCAGAAAATTCTACTTTGCTTTACACTTAGTGTAATTTCAACTTTACTACTAGGTTATAAGCCATTTAAACATGAAGCCTACACTGGCATTCCACAAATGTTATGTGTGAGTGAACAAGTGATACCTGAGTTAGTTAAAATCCTGATGGATATTGTAATAGCCAAAGACTGGACATAAATATAATATCTATAAATAGGAGACTGGGTAAGATCTGTATTTTGCCAATTATCAATGCATTATATTTCAGCCTGAAATTCAGATTTCCTTGTCTGTTCTGTTATTACGGATCTGAGCCCCTTATATCTTTTGTGCTCTCTGGCAAGAGGTTAAGACTTGTCAAAAGAGGGCGCTGAAGAGACCCTGCTGGAGGAAGAACATTTCTTCATGGTTCTGTGTGTTAGAGCTGCAAACTTCAGCTCACAGGGCTTCTTCAGCACCCAGCTCTTTCCGTGCGCTCAGGCCAGCAGCACCCAGCATCCACCAGCTTCCCAGGGTACCCCCTTGAGTAGTTTTGTAGCAAAGTGCCTCCAGTGAGACTCCTGGGAAAAAGCTTAACATGGCACCCCTGGAAGGATTTCCGACAAGTTCCACTAGTGCAGCCCCAGGAGGCTTGCCTACCAGTCAGTAAGCCACGCTGATCCTCTTCCACAAGGTCCAGATCTCATCCCTGAGAACAAAGTGGCTCCTCACTGGGTGCTCCATCATAGCTCAGGGGATGATGGTTACCCCTGATGTCTTGCTATTCATACATTCTTTATAGTCCCATGTACTTCTTAGTAGCCAATCCCTCCTTGCTTCAATATCCAGTAATAGGTAATACTTCTCTCTCTGTTCAGTTAAACCCTCTCTATTCAAATAACTGTATGATTTCTCTTCTCATTGCACCCTGCCAAATACAAGTATCCACACAATGGAGTACTATGCAGCTATGAAAAAGGAACAAGGACTTACTAGAGTGCTCTACAGCATACACTGTTGAGTGAAAAGAGCAAGATAAAGGAAAGTGTGTAAGTATACTATAGTTTAAGAAGGTTACAGGATGGAAATATATGTAGAGAGAGATATAACAACATATAAAATGTATTTTTGTTATGGATACGAGAGTTACTATTTTTTTAAATTAAGGTATCATTGATATACAATCTTACGAAGGTTTCACATGAGCAACATTGTGGTTACTACATTCACCCATATTATCAAGTCCCCCCCACATACCCCATAGCAGTCACTGTCCATCAGCATAGTAAAATGCTATAGAGTCACTACTTGTGCTATACTGCCTTTCCCGTGACCCCCCTACATGATGTGTTCTAATCATAACACTGCTTAATCTCCTCCCTCCCTCTCCATCCCTTCCCTTTGGTAACCACTAGTCCCTTCATGGAGTGTGTGAGTCTACTGCTGTTTTGTTCCTTCAGTTTTACTTCATTGTTATACTCCACACATGAGGGAAATCATTTTACTCAGGTTGTTTGCTTTTTGGGTGTTGAGGCACCTGAGTTCTTTATATATTTTGGGTGTTAACCCCTTGTTGGATATGTCATTTGCAAATATATTCTCCCACATTGTAGGATGCCTTTTTGTTCTGCTGATGGTATACTTTGCTTTTCAGCTTGATTAGTCCCATTTGTTCATTTTTTATTTTGTTTCCCTTGCCCAAGGAGATGCGTTCAGGAAAAAGTTGCTCATGTTTATATTCAAGAGATTTTTGCCTATGTTTTCTTCTAAGAGTTTTATGATTTCATGATTTACATTCAGGTCTTTGATCCATTTTGAGTTTACTTTTGTGTATGGGGTTAGACAGTGATCCAGTTTCATTCTCTTGCATGTAGCTGTCCAGTGTTGCCAACACCAGCTGTTAATGAAGGGGATGGCCTTTGTTTTCCCCCGTGTCTGCACGCAGAATGGGGAAGCATCTGTAGCACTAGCTTGAAAACAACTGGTGCAGTCCTTGGAAGTTATCTGCTCACAAGAGCGTATCTTGTCCTCGCAAACGAGCCAAGATGCCTTACCCTGCAAACAGGATGGCCTTGGGGATGTGTGAAAACACCGCCCCTACTTACGGGGCAGATTCTATAAAATCAACAGAATGTTCTGGCCTGTTCCCCCAGAGTAGGGAAAGATATGTATAGCATTTGGCTGAGGTCCTAGAAAGGCAGTATAAAAATAAAGGAGCTGCGCCATATTGGGGCTGCTGCAGCCATTGTCTGTCTGTCTTTGTTGTCTGTGTTTTTTGTAAATTCCCAGTACACCTCAGCAGGTCGCAACAGTTGAAGAGGCTGTCATTTCCCCATTGTATGTCCGTGGCTCCTTTATTGTATATTAATTGACTATATATGCTTGGGTTTATATGTGGGCTCTCTAGTCTGTTCCACTGGTCTGTGGGTCTGTTCTTGTGCCAGTACCAAATTGTCTTGATTACTGTGGCTTTGTAGTAGAGCTTGAAGTTGGGGAGCGAGATCCCCCCCCACTTTATTCTTCCTTCTCAGGATTGCTGTGGCTATTCGGGGTCTTTTGTGGTGACAGCTAGTTAACCTTAGGAGCACTTCCATCTAGAGCAGTGCCTTTAAAATATACTGTAGAGACTGTAGAGATGGTTTGTGGGAGGTAAATTCTGTCAACTTTTGCTTATCTCGAAATTGTTTAATCCCTGCTTCAAGTTTAAATAATAATCTTGCTGGGTAGAGTATTCTTGGTTTGAGGCCCTTTTGTTTCACTGCATTAAATACATCATGCCATTCACTTTTGATCTGAAAGGTTTCTGCTGAGAAGTCTGGTGATAGCCTGATGGGTTTTCCTTTGTATGTGATATTTTTTATCTGTCTGGCTGCTTTTAATACTATGTCCCTGTCCTTGATCTTTGCTATTTTAATTATTATGTCTTGGTGTTGTCTTCCTTGGGTCCCTTGTGTTGGGAGATCTGTGCACTTTCATGTCCTGAGAGCTATTTCCTTCCCCAGATTGGGGAAGTTTTCAGCAATTATTTCATCAAAGACGCTTTCTATCCCTTTTTCTCTTCTTCTTTTGGTACCCCTATAATGCGAGTATTGTTCCGTTTGGATTGGTTGCAGAGTTGGCTTATTATTGAGATCCTTTTTTCTTTCTCTGCCTGAGCTTCTTTGCATTCCTGTTCTCTAACTTCAGTCCACTGACTGTCTCCTCTACCTCATCTAATCTGCTTTTAATCCCTCCATTGTATGTTTAATTTCAGCTACTGTATTTTTCAAAGTCTCTCTTTCTTGAAGTCATCCCTCAGATCTTGGATATTTTTCTGTAGCTCCATGAGCATGTTTATGATTTTTATTTTGAAATCTTTATCAAGAAGATTGGTGATTTCAGTTTCACTGAGCCCTCTTTCTGGTGTTTGAGGGATTTTGGATTGAACAAGGTTCTTTTGATGTCTCATTCCTGGTTGAGTAATATGGAATGATAACTTTGTGTAGGTGGTGCCCTCTAGTGCCCAGGAGCTCTACTCTCTGGAGCTACCCAGCCCTTGGAGCGATGGCAGGGGTCACAGGCAAGCAGCACTGGTGCCTGCCTTGAGGACAGAGCTCTTTCCTGCTTCCCTGCTGCAATGCCTGCCTCCAGTGCTGAGGTCAGTGGGCCAAGCATGCAGGGAACAGCCTCTGTGTTAAGACCCTAACTGCTGTAAGCGGGGTTGCCCTCCAGCTGGCCTGGCACAATGGTGGGAGCAACAGGTTTGCGAGCAGGTGCTGGTAGGGAGGAAGGAGTGGCAGGCTGCATATCGCAGTGGGGGGCCTTGGGGCTGTACTGCCAGCTGGGGGATTAAGCACCCAAGTGTCCTGAAAGTCTCACCCTGCTGGGCTGAGTGTGCTGGGACGATTTTGTCTACCTGTCCTTTCTCCTGAGCAGCAGGCTCTGTGTAATCCTTGGCCCCTTTAGCAGCCTCCTCACTGTTGGGAAGTCTTTCAAAGTGCCCGCCTTTCTTTTGTCCCAGAGCGTCCAGTTGTGGGTATCTGTTCTCCACAAGTGGCAGGAATCTCAGTCTCTCCAAGTATTCCGCCTGTCCCTGCTTTCCAACCCGTCGAATCTCCAGAGTACCATGCAATGTGGGTTCATTCTCCAGGGGTGGGTATTTAGCAGTCCTGGGCTTCTGCTCCCTCCCCACTCTGTCTCTCTTCCTCCCACCAGTGAGCTGGGTTGAGGAGAGGGCTTGGGTCCCACCGGCTTGTGGCTTTGCTATTTTTCCCTTTTCTGTGAGGTCTTCTCTTTTCCCCAGATGTAGGCCATCTGTCGCAATTTCTTTATGGTCACTCTTTCAGGTTAGTTGTATTTGCTGTGTTTTTGTGTTATATGTGGTTTTGGGAGATTTCTGCCTCACTTCTCATGCTGCCATTTCCCCCCCACCCCTCTTCCACATTTTATATCAAGAGTTAGTATTGTTAGTCTGAGATTTTTTGTGTGTGCCATGTGAGACATTATATTTTATGTAGGTGCCACTGTGAAAGGAGTCACAGATGTAAGGTCAGTGAGGTTATTAATTAGAATCTTGTATTCCTGGATTTGCATTAGAAGGACCAGTGTGAATTCATTATGTTTTGTCTTTAAGAAGTACATGTTTCCTAATACTGTCTACTGGAAAGTCTTAGAAACAGTGACCAACCCAGTAACAATAAGCAATTCCTGAATCCATATTGTGGCTTTTTAATATCAATTCCTACTAATGGAACCAGGCTTCTTAAAGATAAGGACAGATTCAGATCTAGAGCAGGAAATGTACAAGGAAATGTGTCAAACAGCAAAGAGACTATTAGCCATCTTGCCAAAATAATTTAGGAGCCTAACTGAAGAGATTCTCATTGCCAGAAAAACAAAAGGATCTGAGCATCAAAAAAAACAAACGAATAGAAAATCCTCATGTGTTAAAATCCATAACTCATTATGATATGTTTTTTAATTATTTTGTTTACTTTTGGAAGATGCTGACAAACTCAGATTTTTTGACTGGTTAATGAAGAAACAATCATATATCCTGCCTTTCTTTAGTATCCAAGTAGTGGATGAGAGGAATTTCTCATTATATACGTATTCCTTTTAATAAGTGAAGAAATGGTAGGGTGAAAGGAAACATCACCTTAAAGAATGGATTCAGGCAATTTCATCAGTGGATGCTGATGTCACAAAAAGGACAGTTAGCTATGTTAACCTTAAAAACGAACTCAGTTACTTCTCCAGCAGAAACAGGTTTATTTGGGAGCAGCAGAGAACGACGACTAAAGCCAGGCAGCTACAGCAGAACCACAGGTAAACACAGGAGAGGAGGCTTTTTTACAGAGAAAGGGTTGGAAGGACTGTTCTTATGAAAAAGCCCACTGGGGAAAACTGGAAGGCCCATGTGTCCTGGCTGCCCACTGGGTAGGTTGTGACCTCTTCCACTAGCTGGGCTGTTGCAGGGCTGGCGGGAACCTTCCTCCTGCTTGCAGCATGGCCCAGCACCCCCCACCAGCGCCCCCTCAGCCATGCCCTGAGGTTCCCGTTACTCGTTTTCACAAACACTGAAGCTCCTGATGGGATTACACACCACTACCCATAGTCTTGACAAAAAATTTAACTGATCAAGCCACTAGACTGTTCTAACTACTCTCTACTGGAAATTCAGAAGACCAAGGTGTCTTAAGGGACACCACTAGCATGCAGCAAGCAGTTGCGGGAAGACCTACGCCAAGCAACCTAATTTCTTTATAAGGACGAAAGGAGAAAGGATGTTCAAGCAACCTACAGATTTAAAAAACAAAACAAGCCCCACAAAACCTTAAGACTGGGAACTCTCTGTGGTGTCTTTGCAACTTCTACGGGAGCTTCAAGTTAATTTTGAAACTTTTTTTATTTTTTAAGAGAGACTTAGAAAACACACAAACCGATTGCAATACAGGCTAATTGGACCTTATTTAGATCCTGGTTTAAATAAAAAGACAGGCAAAGGGGGAAACCTGGACAAAAACTACATTATTTGATGTAATTAGGTAACTGAAGTTTGCTTTTTTCACACGATATTGTAGTTTTTTTTAAAAAAACATTAACTATATATATATATGACAACCTAAAATGATTGTCCCTGTCACGGTGAAGAGCGAAGGCAGGGGTTTCCCAAGGTGCTGATATGGATTTGCGGAATGCAGAGGGTCATCTGGACGCCTCCCGAATTTGATGCGTTTGCAGAAGGCTGTATGAACCAAAATTTCAATAAAAATGTAATGAGAAGACTTAACCTAGTGAGGTAGCGGGGCCTGGACGAGCCCTAAGTTGTTGACGTCGGTGCGGCAGGGAGGGCTGAGCCCCTGGGCCGCGATCGGCCAGACGCACCGCCACTTCCCGGAAGCCGCTGCTGCGCGTGCGCGGCGCCGCCCCCCCAACACTTCCCACCGCCCTGCATACGTGACGCGCCCTGGGGCCGCGATGGCGGCGGGCTAACCCGGGAGGTATCCGCCTGTCCGCACCCAACAGGTCGGCCCGGACGCCCGGGGCTACCCCAGCTTGCTTCCCATAACGGTCCGCGCTCGCCCCGCCAAAAGCTGCGCGAGAACCTGTACGGGCCTCCGGCGGTGCCGAAAACACTGGTTGACACAGGTCGCCCCACCCCCCGCGCGCTCCCATTGGCTCCGAGGTCCTGCCCGTCCCTTCCCGAGTTCTCGTTGGCCTGGGCAGAGCCGTGTTGGGCGGTGCTCGCTGTCCTCTGCGCGCTCCTATTGGCTCGAGGGTGTGGCCCGCCCCTTCCTGGAACTCTCATTGGCTAAGCCGAGCCGCGGTCTGTGGGGGCGACAACAAAGGGCGGCTGCTGGCCGTGACCGTGTCTCGTGGAGCTCCCCTCAGGCCGCGCGCCCTGGCCTCTGCCCCTCCGGCTCCAGATGAAGTGTGAGCACTGCACGCGGAAGGTGGGCCCCGCGCGCCTAGTACTGTGGGCGGGTGGGGGCTCCGGCCGGGGTCGGGACCGCTCGGGGGACGGAGCTGCTCGGGTAACGGTCGGGGTCGGGTGGCCGGCCCGCAGCAGCCTGCGGGAGCCCCTGCCCCGGAGCTGGCAGTGCGGGAGCGGCCCCCGGAGTCGAGGCTCGAGGATCTCTGCGTCCCTCGCTGACGTGGGGACCTCAGGGTCTTGAGACTTACTTGGTCCGGGTTTTGGGGTAGAGTTGGCAAGCTCGAGGCCCAGCGGGGGTCTGCGCACCGCCGCTGCACCCCGCCAGGGGTCAGGTTGGTCCGGTCACCTTGTGGGTCACGTCACGTTGGCGGTCACTCTTGGTCTTTCTAGCTCTCCGTGCACCTGCCTCCGTTCGCAGCAGTGCCCGGAAGCCAAGGCCCCAGGAAACAAGCCGACCTCCGGTACCACTCAGGCCGCCTTAGAAAACACCATTCCTGATGTGAGCGATTGGTAGGATGAGGGTGTTTTACCCTGTCTGAAAATTTACATTTTCAGAATGGCAAGGCAATACAGAAGTGTAGGAAGGAAACGTGGCCTGTCCTCCTGTCCACCTGGGTAAACCGGGGCTGTGATAAGCCTTCTACACTCGTTTCCTCGCGGGGATGACAAAGAACCGCACAGTGTGCCTATAGGCAGTTTGTTCTTTTTTTCCAAAAATTGAATCACATCATAAATATTACTCTATCACTTGTTTTTTTTAACCTAACAATATACAGGTGGTCCCTTTTCAGTGTTACATGTAATTTTAGTTCAACGTGTTCTGAGTATACATGTGTCCAGGTAGTTGGGCCTGAATCTGCCTGTTGCTGGAAGGCCACACTTGCAGCTTTCAGTTACTGCAGTGCATACAAAGGAGTGTGTCTGCCCACATGCCCGCAAGGACAGTTGCTTCTATTTCTGTATGAAAGATTTCTAGATTTGAGGTAAATTGATAACAGAGTAAGTGCATTGTATTAACTGAGTCAGATTATAAACTGTTTCATATGTTTCTTTGTTTGCCTTCCCAAGGAATGTAGTAAAAAAACAAAAACCGATGACCAAGAGAAGGCATCAGTGGATGTACTGAGTCCAGCCTGGGAAGATGGAGAGGCAAGTAGACTTCTCAGTTTTCTGTCAGCCTGGGTACAGAGTACCTGCTGTTTTCTCCTTTTTGGGGGTTCATCACTGCTCTAAGAAAGCAGAGAGAAATGAAGGAGGTAGAGCAGCCCCCCTGCCAGGAGCCAGGCATGTGCATGTCAGTTGGTCAGAGGCGAAAGCACCGAAGAGCACGTCTTCTCAGAACATACGCAGTCCAAACAGGCCACGTTAAGAACAAAGAAAAATGTTATCCATGGTTCCTTATTAGAAATAGTGGTATAACATTAATTTTTTTAACTAAAATTCTGTAAAGTAGGAAGTAAGGTTGGTAATTGATAAAATAATTCAGATTTCATGATTCTTTAAGTTTGCTTTTCCAGTGGTTTCTCATCTAACTCAATTCTTGAGTTTTTAAATCGTCCTCAGCTGGTAGTGGTAGTTTATGATTGCTGGGTACATATTCTGAGCTGGGCACTAGAAAAAGTGCTTCATTTGTGTGATCTCATTATAAGCCCAGAACGAGCATTTCAAGTGGCCCTGCTGTTGTCCCCCTTTTACAGAGAGGGACGTGGTGGTGGAAGGTTAAGGTCACCTTTTCTCCTAGAGAGTACTCTTGCCGGTTTCAGAAACAGAGGATTGGCAACGCGCGGGAGAGGCAAACAGCAGGTTTTCTCTTTGGTTCAGCAGTCCTAAATGATGTTTAGCCTGACAAGTGTCCGTCTGGTTCCCTTGAGTACCATGGTGGCCCTGTGCTCTGGTGACCTGAGGGCTTAGTGAGCAGCGGAGGATGGGACAAGCACCCAGGGCACTACAGCAGGAAAGGCAGGCAGTGCCATGGCCTCCCATGCTTGTCCTCTGGCTCCATCACCTTGAACAGACATCTAACCCTGGGAGCCCCAGTTTCCTTATCAGTGACAGGGAGGGTTGGGTCACTTCTCTTCTAGGGCTGTGGTGACAAGGAGATAAGATGTATACACAGCCTCAGCAGGCACCCCCGCCAGCGTTGAGAGGACCCCTCTGTTAGGATGAGCAGGTGAGGGAAGAGATGCTGAAGTGGGCCATGAGGGCAGTGAGACTTGGGGTGAGGGCGCAGGCATGGGTGCTCACCAGGCACACCCACGGTGTGGGTGTGGTGTGGGGGATGGGTGGCAGGGGCCACTCATGCTGTCTGGGCTCAGGAATACATCAGAGGTGTGCGTCCTGACAAGGGGAGGACTCAGGAGGCAGAAGGCGGTGGGGCCTGGACGGGCCAGCAGAGCGGCAGAGGCAGGAAGGAGTGCAGCTCTGGGAGCTGGGGACGGGCTGGAGCCCTGTGGACACTGAGTTTTCTGCAGGTTGTCGAACTGGAGGCAGGAATATCAGAGGTGGTACAGAGCTGGCACCACGCTGGAAAGTGAGACTGCTGCAGAGAAGGGATGGTGGACAGACTTCTGCAAGACACGTAGTCAAGGAGGCAGAAGAAAGAGGAAGGGACATGACCTGCCCCCAGAAAGCCTGCAGAAGGAAGGGGCGGGTGGTGCTCAGCAACACTGGGCACGGGCCAGAGGAAGCCTGCTGGGCATGGCAGTGCCGAGCCTGGTCATGGGCACCCCTGCAGGGGCGGTGGAGGCAGGACTCTCAGTGCAGCTCAACAGTACCTGTTAGGCACTGCCTGTATGCCAGGCCCAATGCTCCAGACCTTTGGCATGGCAAGCTCTGGCCCCACTTGGTAGCCTGTCAGAACTCTTTGGTGCCGTTCAGGCCTCTTGGGTGTGCGTCTGCGTAACTAGGTTCCAGGGTGAACACTGCAGGGGCACTTGGGCACGTAGGGAGGAGGGAGGGCAGTGTGGGTTCCCACGGGCCTTCCCGAGTCACATTGTGTTGGAAAGGAAAACATGCACAACCATAGGAGCGCTCATAAAATTTTTTAAATGGCTGCAGTAAGCTGCAGAATGTCAGTACATTCATCCTCCAAACATTCATTGAACGTCTGTGTGGGGGGCATCTTGGAGGTGCCGGGGAACAGAAGGGAGTAGGACAAGGTTCCTATCCTCAGTTTGTTTCCCGAGCCAAGATAACACGTGCATGCCAGGTGGTGCTGCATGCTGCTCCAGCAGGTATCTGAGGATCCAGGGGTCAGCCCCCGGCTCCCAGGGAATCGGGAGAGCAGCGCGAGTGCCAGGGACGAGGGCTGTGAGCTGTGTTGATGAGGACGAGGACCTCTCAGCAGAGGAGGTGTGGCTTGCGCTCAGGCACGCCTGTGCTGTTGCAGGGAGGGGCTGCAGAGGGCTGGGGGTGAGGTTTATCCTCTCCGCATCTGGGTGAGCAGAGCTGCTCCCACTGAGATGCAGGTTTGGGCTTCCACAGCTCAGCCTTGGATGGAGTGAGGGCCCTGTGCACATGCTTAACCAGAGCTGGCGCTGGGGGCCAGGCAGTAGGCATCCATAGAGACTGGGGTGCAGAGCAGGCAGGGAGGAGGAGGCCCCACAGGCAACAGAGGGGCTGTAGAGATGAGAGGGGCTAGGCCAGCTCCCAGGACATGGGAATGTCATTCTTCTACCACGTGACAGTGCTGGCCTCCTGCCAGCCCAGATGGTCACCGGTGACTCTCTGGTGTCATCGCGGACTGCGCCCTGGCTCCTTGGACCTGGCCCTGTGCTGGTTCAGGCGTTTAGCACTAGTTATCCAAATTGGGCTTATGCTGTTACTATCCATAAGTATTGGTTACAGAGTTTTTGTTAGAGTCAGGCCAAAACATCTTGTTTTGTAGAAGGGAGAATTCCATAAATTGGCTGATGCCAAGATATTTCTGAGTGACTGCCTGGCATGTGACAGCTGTGTGACTGCCGACGAAGGAGTCCAGGTTTCCCAGCAGAATGCAAAGGACTTCTTTCGCGTTCTCAACCTTAACAAGGTAGGGTATCTGCGGTGCTCACTGGTGCTGTGGCCTCGGAGATGGGGGGGTCGGGGGGAGGCACCCGGTGAGCCCCTGTCCAGAGGGCCCAGGCCCCGTGTCCACCACTCAGAACAAAATCCCTGTGCAGAGTCCCACTTTCTCACTACCTGGAGCAAGGCAGCCAGTATCACCAGCCAGGCTCCACGGCTTGGTGCCGGCCCCCCTCACAAGGTCAGGGGTGCCCATAGTAGTCTCAAGGCCCAGGGTGGTGCAGTGCCTCTGGGGCAACCTCAGGGGCATGCCTTTGTTTTGGTGGTCTCATTTGGCCCAGCAAGGCTGCAGCCCCTCAGCTGTCTCTGCTGACCTGCCTTACCGGACCAGCCGGTGTTGCTCCACTCCCAGCCACTGCTTTCCTGGCAGGAAGACAGACAGACACTTTGCTCAGTAGGCACGGCCACTTGGCAACCCACACCCCACTCTGCATGGGCTCCTGCTGGGCAGTGCAAGGGCTGTACCCGGCCCTTGTTGTTCTCTGGGCAATACGTGGGCTGCCAGGCCAGGCAGAGTCCATGAGGAACACTGGGTCCACTCGAACATCGTGGCCCAGATGCCAGGGCCATGTGGTCTTCTCAGTGTTGCCAACCACCCTGTGGTACGCTCTGGATGTATCACCCAACACGTTAAGGCCACGGTTTCAGCGGAGGTGTATGTGGCCCTTTCTCTTCTTGGCAGTAACTGTGTCTGGGTGACCCTTCCTGGGTGCGGGCCCAGGAGGTCTGTGAGCAAGCAGCAGGGTGGATGGAACCTGAATCAGAAACCCTCGCCGTCCGCCACATTCACTGTGCACACCTGTCCCCACCCCCTCTCCCTTATCCTCTGAACAAAGCGGCTTCAGCTGTTTTGTAGCAGTGGGCAAGCTCGGCTCGCTGATGGCACAGCTCAGCGTCTCCTGGTGAATCTTACGGAGCAGCTGCTGGCTGCTAGCTCTGTGGCACCGGTGTTTTGCTAGAATGCCCCTAATTGGCTGTGATTGAGAATGCCGATGTCTGGCTATCCTGACCACACACAATACCAGACTTGGTTTTCCCATGTGCATCTCCCTGAAGGTTTTGATGACCTTATTGACAGTTTGTATTTTCTGCTGCCAGTTCATAGTCTGTATCAGCTGGAAGTTTCTGCCCCGTGCTAGTGACAACTTGGGGGCTTCTTCTCACATTAAAGACGTCCAGAGGCGAGCTGGCCCCGGGAGGCTGCCTGGGACCTCTTGCCGTGCTCAGCCCCCAGCCCAGCCCCTTACTGCCCCCACTGCAGAATTCCCTTGCAGGTGTTGCTTATCGCTCTTGTACGCCCTCCACCTGCTTCCTCCGTTAGCATTTGGGCTTCACACCCCATTCTTGCTTCCATCCACACTTTGCAGGAGCCACGTCCTGCCACGCTTGAGTGTTTGATTTCTTGGAACTGTGTAATCAGTCTTTTCCTTATTAGGTTTTGATTCACATTTCTTAAAGAAAGCCTTTGTTACTCTAAGACACAGACACATTTTATCATGTTCTGTTTTTAATGTTGTGCCCTGACATGTGGTAGGACCCATCCTTCTCTTGTTCTGCTTTCTCAAAATTGTCTTGGCTGATCTTATATTGTTCTGTACTAACTGTGTGACTTTGGCTGGGGTCGCACTGAATGTGTAGGTTCATCTGGGGAGAAATGGACCACATAGAGTCTTTTCATGGGTGAACATGGTGTGTCTCTCCCGTTACTCGGTGTGACCTTCAGTGGAGGTCTGTCTCAGTTCTCTGTATTTATCATTGCTCTGGGTGTGATTGGGGTTAGTTCTATTGTTGTTCTGTTCTATATATTCCATTTTATTCTCATGTTCTTTAATGTTGAATATTGTTGGTGTGTTAGAAAGCTATTGATTTTCAGGTCTGTTCTTTATGTGGCTATTTTGTAAACTTAATATTCTAATAGTTTCCTAGATGATCTTAGGTTTTCTAGGTTTATTGACTGCAAATAAATTTTCTCTCTTCCAACCTGTACACCTGATTTCTTTTCCTGATTGTATTTTCTAGGACTTTTAAGTTAATTTCAAATAGCAGTGGTGAATGGTACTAAGTCTTGTTTCAGGCTTTACTGGAAATGTTTGTAAGATTTTATTATTAAATGAGTGTATGCAGAAACTTCTGGTAGATAGCTGTATCAGTCCACATTTCAGCTGCAGATAATGGGCACCCAACTCACGCTGGTATAAATAACACAGAAATAGTTATTCCAGTGAAACTGAAAGCTCAGAAGTCCGGAGACTCTGGGTTGGCTGAGTGACCTTCAGGCTGTCATTGGGGATAAAGCAGTTTCTGTTCTGGCTCTGGGCTCAGGCTGATGTCCTCCTGGTCACAGACCAGCTCCCTCAGAGGAGGTGACTTTAAAGTGAGAATGACGCGAGGAGGAAGCTGGGGAGATAGTGTCAGGGAGGGTGGGTCTGGCTCTGGAAGTCTGGGGAGCCCACCCTCCACCCTACTTCCTCCGTTAGCATTTGGGCTCACACCCCATTCCTGCTTCCAGCCACACTTTGCAGGAGCCACATCCAGCTGGCATGGACACTGCCAGAATTTGTGGGAGGCCTCACGAAGGCAGGATCTATCCAAAGGGCACAGGCGGCCTCAGCACTGGCTCATTGTCCCACATCTGCGTAGGTCTGTACCCCCAGCTGCAAGGTCCCTGTGGCTGCCCAGACCAGACCTGCAGACCTGTGGTGGGAGGTCGCTGCTGAACACTGCCAGTCAGGTCTCCACTTTCCCTGACTTGATGGCAGCATGGACATGACCGGCCTGTGCTGTGATAGTTCCGTGTCCTCTCTGATCTCAGGTCACGGGGTCACACTGGTGACCCAGCACCTCACACCCTCGCTCACCTTGCTTTCCTGGGTCATATCCCGCATGTCCACAATGATTTGCTCATGTTTTTCCAGGCATTTCTTGAGCTCCAGTTTCTAGTTTTGGTTTCAAGGTGTTGATAGCCGTGTGGTTTTATGCTTGTTTGTATGATATTTTATAGAACAGAGTATTTTTAGAACAGGAGATGAGAGTGATCCACTCCTTAAAAATGTGCTAAGATTTGCCATGACAACCTTGGTTGGGGCGTCTTAGGGGACAGATCTCTGGACCCCATTTTGGTGGGTGTGTATTTTCTTTCAATTTAAATATACTTGTATGGGTATTTTTTTTCATTGTTATTGGGTCATTTCCATTACTTACAGGCCAGTATTGTAATTTTTATTTTTCCTTTAAAAATACCTGCCTTTCTTCAGATATTCACATTTACTGATACAATGTTGTTTTTAAAATTGACAAAATCTCTTGAGATATCCGACATTTTAATCTTAATTTTTTTTCTCCTTTTTTCTTGATTATACTTGCCTATGTCTGTCTATTCTATCAGACTTCCTAAAACATCTATTATGTATTTTTGGTTCTGAGTTTTTGTTAAGACGTCTGACTGTGCCCTACATAGTCACCACATACAGTCTGTTTCTCCTAGACATGTGACACCTCGAAGCACAAGGTGCTGGCAGTGTCCGTGTGTCCTCAGTCTCTGCCCTATTTTGCTGCTAAATTCAACCTCAGTGTGACCGATGCATCCAGAAGACTCTGTGGATTCCTCAAAAGTCTTGGTGAGGCACCTTTTGATGCTATTGTGAGTTACTAACTTTATAACCGCCCTTTTCATCTCTCGAGCTCAGTTTTCAAAGCACAGGATAGACGAGAACTTACGTGACAGTCTGGTGGGACACGAGAGGACCTTTCCTCTGCCCCATGGTCGGCTGGTATATTACAGCCAGGGGAGCCCCTCTGAGAAACACAGGTGACCATCTGTGGACACAGTGGCTGGGGACCAGGGGTGTCTCTGCTCCCCAGGCACCATCTCATCACCCCGGCTCTTGGGGCCACCGGGCGATGTTTATTTGAGAGAGATTCCATCTGTAGTGATTGGATCTGGCTTCCAGGGAAGCTGTCAAAGCAGGAAGGGTGTGGGCTGTGTCCGTGTGAAGAAGGACAGGGGGCTTCCCCAGAGCAGAGCGCTCGTGCGCGAGCCCCCGGTTCCCGCCTCCAACAGCAGGCAGTGGGCTCAGGGCTCCCGTATCGCCTGCCTGGGCAGGGGAGCTGCGCACCCCGCCCAGTGGCCCACAGGCAGCATCAGAGGAGGGGCACTGGAGCCATTTGCCAAACACGTCTTTGCTGTTCCCCAGTGTCTGTAAGACCTGAGCACACTGGTTGCTAGTAAAGTGACCCTCGGAATGCAGCTCACCGGAAGCCGTCCGCCTGCTGAGCCGCCCACCCTTGCCTGGTGAGGCACCACTCTGCATGCAGGGTGGCACCAGACTAGGCGGCGGCCCCGCCGAGCTTGCGAGTCCCACTTCAGGCTCTCAGTCTCCGACAGCCCAGCGTTAGCTGAGTCTTCCCAAAGATCTGGGCTATGAGACCTTGTATCTTTTCACAGTGGAGGCCTATTTTGCGGGGAAGATTTTAAGAAAATAAATAGAATCATATGTTAAATAAGTTATGTTAATATTAACAAAGTAGTTATCTACACTGATTTCTTAAGATAATGCTATAAGATGACACGTTTATAATGTCTTTTTAAGAGTAACTGGCTGCTTTTAAGATTAGACTGCCTACAGATATTACAGTTATTTGCTTAGTTTATTATAATTTTTGGAAGTATGTTCTTTTGTCCCAGGCTTATTTACCAATATTAAGAAAACGTATTAAGAAAAAGATAGTTAAAAGCATAAAAATTAAGATCATTAAGGTGTGTATAGCCAATTTTCTCATTTTCTTTATTTTAAAGATCTCAGGAGCCATCACAGACTGAAATTTAATTTAGCCAGGTAATTAGAAGAGAATGCTGCTGGTACCTCACACCAGTCCATTAATGTATAAGTGGATGCTGTGCTGTAAGGCATAAGTGTAGGTTTAAACAGAAAAAGAGGAAGCAGGAGAGAGAACGTAGGTGTCTTTACCGTGAAAAGCAATTCATGCTTATTGTTTAAAAGAGTGATGTGCAGAGCCTGGCCTCAGGCAGTCGGTGCTGAGGAAGCTCGGGAGCGGTGCTGTCTGACCGCCGCTGTAAGTCCAACTCAGTGTCCAGACTCAGGGCGCACCCCGCACCGTGTGACGGGAGGGTAAAGGAGCCCCTCTCTCCCGCAGGGGTGCACTATGTCTTTGATACAACGGCAGCCACGGATTTCAGCATCCTGGAGAGTCAGAAGGAGTTTGTGCGCCGGTACCGCCAGCACACCGAGGAGAAGCCCGCACTGCCGATGCTGACCTCCGCCTGTCCCGGTAGGCCCCTGGCCACTGCGGCCGTTCCACACTGGTCTGCGCGTGGCGGCGTGAGCCCACGCCACTCAGGAAGGAGGTGTTCGGGCCTGGTGCATACTTTTATGTCCACCCGCATGTCTATTAATTCTGCAGGGGCAGCAGGGAGACCTGACAGCTGAGAATTAAGTACTTACCTATATTTCTAGTTTGAGACAAACATTAAAATTAAATATATTTTCTTGTAAAAGTATGACGTATTCCAGACATCCAAATACACAGATAATAACATGACAAACAGTTGTGTATCCTTTGTCAGCTTAAATAAAAATTACAGAATGAAACATTTCTTTACATGAATCCTCATATTCTATCCAGGAGCACTTTTTAAACCAGTCTAACTAGTCTTTTTATAGAGAGTCAGGTGCCTGAGGTGTAGAAAGATTCACCACAGGCTTTTTAGTTCTAGAAAAACCAAATTTGGGATAAGGAACTGTTTAAAGAGCCTGCACAGGGAAGAAGGACCCTCCATGCTGGAACATGATGCTCAGTGAAAAACTATTTCTAGATACTGTCTGCCTGCAGTGCACAGGGAAGTCACCCCATCTACACTGGCCGTGGACTACCTGATTTTTAGGTTTTCATGTTTCGGTTCTCAGTTTGTCCCCTCTTCTACCACAGTCCCACATTTTTCTAGCATTTTACATTCACCCATCAATCATTAGGATTATAACTTCATAAAATAGAATGTTGATGTTACGATTGCCTTCCCATCATATGCCAAACCATGGAAGGAAAACTGCATCTGTTCAAGAGGCTGCACGGTCAGCTCACTGGGTCATGTGGTTCACCCGCCCCGGCCTGGTGGCATGTGGCCCACTTCAGATGGGACGCATTTGTCCTCCTAGCAAAGTGACCCACAAAGGGATGCCCAGCTCTCCTGGGCTTGGTAGGCATTCCTGGGCTCAGGGCCTCAGTATGAAACGTCTGATCATAAATGCCGACTTTGCTGGGCTGTGGCGTCTGCTCCACGTGTCGTCATTGAGGGTGTTTGTGCTGGCGCCGCCAGGTCAGGTGTACAGCTGAGGGCTTCGGGAAGCACCCGGCTCTCCCACTGACCTGCAGGGGTCCCTGGTGTGAGCCTGGGGCCCCAGCACCAGACCTGAGCGCTCTTTGTGGGGCCAGTCACTGTGTCTCAGGCCTGCCCAACCGAAGAAGAGGCAGCATGAAGTGACCTGCCCGGGACCCCTTCCCCTGGAGCAGTGGTGCCACGCTTTCTGCGACGTTCCCATCAGCAGGCTGCACAGGGGCTCCGGGGTCTCCTGACTGCACACAAGCAGATGTTGATGGGCTCCTTGTGGGGTGAGCCCAGGGTGGAAGCCCCACTGCAGTGGAGGTTGATGCCTGCGGGGTAAGCGCACAGCTGGAGGCCTGCCCCTTGCCCCAGGAGGCTGAGGCCTCTGAGCTCCCCGCCTGCCAGCCTGCAGCATTTACAATGTTCTCCCAGGTGGTGGCGCCTGTCCCTCTGGGTGCCCTTTCACTCGAGTGTGTTACTCCACCCGCCGAATTCAGGGATACGAGAGGTCTCATTCAAGACCAGGCCTTTCCTGTGATTGTGGTGTCATTTTTGCCTCCCTATGACAACTTAGGGCAGTTAAGGCAACGCCAGGCTCGGCTGATGTGGCTTAGCACACGGAGCTGGGGCCGTGGGCCACCCTGGGTTGGCTCACGGGGCGTGGCTGCCTCTTGCAGGGGCCCTGTGTCCTGGGGGCACAGGCCCCCCACCGTCTGGTGCTGCTTCAGACCGATTGGGCAGAAGCATGGCCAAGTGGGACGGGTGTCTGGGCCCTGCTGCCCACAAACCAGCGGCACGCCGTGCCCCGCACCTGAAAGAGGGAGGGACACACTCGAGCCATTCACTCCTGCAGGTTGCTCACAGGCCTCAAGGGGCTTTGTGAGAACCCCGAGGTTTTCTCCCGACCTTGACCCTGTCAAGAGCACCAGTTAAGCAGAACTATGGGAAGTGCCCTCTTCAGCCCAGCAGAGAGCGGGAGATCCCCGGGCACCTCGAGCTGCCCATGTCTGCTCATGTTAGCACTCATGCTCCGTGCGATGGTCACTGAAGGTCTGGGGCGGTCTGGCGGGGAAAGTGTTAGAGGCCGTAGGGCCGGACCAGGGCTGTCACACCGTGCTGCCGCAAAGCTGCCTTGGCTGTGTTCCAACAGGCGAGGTCTCCCCGGGAGCCAGCCGGTTACCGCCCCAGCCGGAGCTCAGTGCTGGTGGTGTCTTCAGGACGACGCCCGTCTGCCTGGCTCCAGTGGCCTGGGTGCCGAGGGCCCTGGCATCCCGGTCCTGCCTCAGCCCACTTGGTCCTCTCTGCCCAGGCCAGGGCAGCCTTGGGAGCCTGGCTCCTGCCTCCTGGTAGTGTGCCTGGTCGTGTGCAGCCCTGGAGGCCTGCGAAGCCGCCCCTCAGCACGGCCAGCTTGCCTGTGGCGCAGAGTTGCCATAGCGTGAGTGCCACGCCTGGAGGTGCTGGCACAGGTAGGCGGGGCCTTGCAAGGCCAGGCCCGGGCCCCAAATGCTGCACTGCCTTTGATTAGTCTTTCTTGAACGTGAACCATCGCACACATGCCTGCAGAGGCTGAGTGAGGGCAGCGCTCCACCAGCAGCACTTCTCCAGGGGCTTCGGTGGGTATTTCCTGGGTGCTCACAGGTCTGCCTGCACCCGACGGCTGCGGGTGAGAGCATTCGGACAGGACTGTCGCATCTGACTTGCCCACAGCTTCTCCCCACTGGGAATGGACATGGGAGGCGGCTGCCCCAGGGGTCTGGTGAGCAGCTTGTTGCCAGGCTTCTGTGCCGCTGTGGTCTGTGGTATATGCCCTCTAGAGCATCAGCCGGTGTCACCAGACGCCCTCCTCATCAGGCAGTGCTCAGCAGGGGAAGGGCGCAAGCCATGGCTCCACAGGTCACAGGTCGAGCTGCAGGCTGTGTGGTCTGCCAACCTCCTTAACCTGCATCTGCAACGGTGCCCCAAGAGGGTGCGGTGGGAGCCAGCAGCCGGGGAGTGCTTAGAACCGTGCTGGGCACCCAGTGGGCACAATACAAACTGCCTTTTGTCATTTATCACTGGGTGTGGCTTCTGCTTCATTGCCCTGAGAAGCAGGTGGCTGTTGCCTACCTTCCAGTAAGTGATGTGCCTGCCAGTTCCTGTTCAAGCTGTGGCCTCCAGCTGCAGGAACACTTTGTAGCTGGTGTGGCAGAGCTGGAGCCTGGGATGCTGTCTGAAGCTGCTTCTCCAGGCCACGTTCACTGCCGGGGACCTGCCGCCCCGGGCCTTCCTTGCTTGCCCTCGCCCCGCACAGAGGTGCCCAGTCCAGCAGCCTCCAGCCTCCCACGTGCAGCTGGATCTGGTGGGCCAGGCGGCCCCAGGGAGGGCTGTGAGGATCCGGGCCAGCAGCCGTGAGGGGCTGACAGGTGCTCTCTCCCCAGGCTGGGTCCGATATGCTGAGCGGGTGCTGGGTCATCCTGTCACTCCCCACCTCTGCACCGCCAAGTCTCCCCAGCAGATCATGGGCTCTCTGGTGAAGGATTACTTCGCCAGGAGGCAGGTAAGCCAGCCTCTTCCCAGAGGGCAGCACGCGGGTCAGGAGACAGACTTCCCTGGGAGATGGGTGGTGATGGAATGAGGGCCAGCTAGGGAGGGCGGGGCACGCGCCTCCGGGCTGTCCCATCTTCACTCCAGGCCCCCACTCAGACCGCCGGTGCCACCTGGGCCACCTCCAGGAGCTCTGGCACCAGCCAGGCCTGGGTCCCTGGAGTTCCCTGACAGCCCAGTGCTGCCCCTATGTGGTGCCCCAGGCTTCTGTGCCCCTGTGGTCTGTGGTGTATATGCCCTCCTGTGACCTATTCTGCAGCTGTCCGGGCCCCTCATGGTCCACCTCACTCAGACCGTTAAGTTCCTCCAGGGAACAGATGGGGGGGTCACAGGAGCTGGGAGAGCGGCCAAGAGAGTCAGAGCCTTTCAAACACCGGAAGCCACACACTCCTGGCAACCCTGTTAACAGAGCAAAAGGGAATGTTTCCTTTCTTCCCTGTGTGCTCGTAAAATCACCAGTTGGCAAATGATAAATGTGATGTCAGCATGTGCGCACCGTTTGGGGGACAGGAATGCACTGTGGGGCTTTGTGTCTCATGCTGCCTGGAACCGACTATTTAAGGGAACCAAGGAGTTCCTCTGCTGAACGCTGCCGGTCCCGCAGGAGGTGGCCGTGGCTTGGGGCAGGTGTCCTCGGGCTCTGCCCTGCCCTGAGGAGGGCCTCTCCATCCAGGCATCCCCACGGAGGCCCCCCAGCAACTGCCGGCTCCTGGAGCTGCCACCGATTCCTGCCAGCCTGGACGTGGAGAGGGGTGTCCTGGGAGGGTGTCTGTGGGGAAAGCAGCTGGGTGCTCAGGGACAGCGAAGTGTGGCCTGTTGTGTCGGATCACCATTCACGTAGGCTTGGGGAACCAGACCCAGCTTTACGTGCTTCGTTCCACTGGTGGCCAGGCTGCTCTGCCTTTCGGACTCTGGGTGACCTTGGTCTGAAACGAAGCGTGCCATGGGTGGGCCTGGTGCTGGGCTCGGGGGCAGGCGCAGGCCAGAGGCTTGGTCAGCGGGAGGCAGGCTGGGAACCAGAGCAGCTGGACCCAGGGGTACCCGGGCGGGGGTCGGCCGCCAGCACTCAGCTGCCCTCCTCACCGCTCCTTGGCCTCCAACACAGGTTTGCTCTTTCTGCACAGAACCTGTCCCCAGACAAGATTTTCCATGTCATCGTGGCCCCTTGCTATGACAGGAAACTGGAGGCGCTCGGAGGGGATCCCCCCACAGCCCTGCATGGGTCCCGTGGTGCCGACTGCGTGTTGACCTCAGGTGAGCGGCTGGCGTGTGACCCACCACGGAGGGAGAACACGGGAGCATGGGAGATGGTAACGGGGGGGATGCAGGAACACCTTCTCGCCCACAGGAAAGTGGGAGATGCACAGTGGCCCCGCAAGACCAGGGCCGCCTCCCTGCAGCAGGCCTGCTCCTGGGCTCACGTGCAGAGCCTGCATCGGGTTCTTTGTGTGTGGGTGCGAACAATTCCCTGCAGTCAGCAAAAGTGGTAGCTCAGGTCTTTTAATACCCAGTGGGGGTCCTTTAAAGGGGCTCAGGTCCCCACTGCGTTCAGGCCAGTAGCACTTTAGATTGGGGGTGGCTCTGGAGGCAGCCTTTGAGGGCAGCAGTTCCCTGCCTGGGGCCCTGGCCCTTTTTCTGCCCATGGAAGGGCCCCCACTACCAGGTGCAGGCTCCCGTGGCCTGTCAGGAGGGGTGAGTGGGGCAGAGAGGGCCCCCAGCTGTCCGATCCTCTGCTGTCCAGGGAATGGGGCCAAGGACCCTCTGCCCACCCTCCTATCTGGGTTTTCACGAGCACCGTGTCCGGCCACTTGTTTCTGAGTGCAGAAGCAGCTGTCACTCTTCCTCAGAGTTGGGGGCACTTGTGCACATTTGGTGCCAGTGTTCACCGAGATCACCAGTCTTTCTGCTGGCGGGTTTTCTCGGCAACCCTCGTTTGTGGGAAATAGGAAAGTCATTGGGAATTTCGGCTGCCTGCTTTGCTGATAGCTGTGCATCATACAGACACACTCGGTGTATTTGTATGATATCCACATGAGGTTGTCTTACACAGAAGTTCTCCACTTGGGAAACAAACATGGAGAGGTCGTTTACAAACATCCCTCCTATTTCAAGGGCAGAAAGAGGAAGTGGACTCTCTGCCGCACTCTCGGGTGGGCCTTTTCCCTTGCAGCGGGCCCCTGCTGTGAGGGACAATGTCCAGGATCACCTTAACTAAAATTCCCTGTGAGGAAGAAAATAGGGTCGGAAAAGCTCTTGAGGAAGTATGGCGTCCCACGGCGTGGGCTGTGAGTCCTTTCACGGTGCCTCTGCCTCTTTGTAGGCGAAGTTGTTCGAATAATGGAGCAAAGTGACCTTGTGGTGAAGGATGCCGCTGTGGACTCTCTGTAAGTGGCCCTTGCAGGGAGGGCACCCTTGGGTGGTTCCCTGTGTGAGCTCGCCAGGTGCGTCCCAAGCCTCCCTACTTAATGATGAGACCACAGGCAGCCCCCAGATGGGCAGAGTGGCCCCTGACCTGGTCATCTTCCCAGCTCCTGAACCAGACATGGGTGGGACCCTGCTGTGGGACACCATCCACTGAGGCTGCGGGCAGTCAGGTTCCCGTGGACTGATAGAGGGCCGCGTGTGCTCACCAACACCCTCTCTTCTGAACTTAATACGTCCCTGACATTCTGCATCTGGACCTGCCCAAGGGCAGGCACCTCGGGGAAACAGAGCAGCCGGCTGGGTTTCTCCCATCGGTGGAGACCGTCACCGATGGCCAGTGTACCTGCTGTGTCCTGGCACTATGCAGTGTCCACGGACTGCTCAGCCGGCCCTTCTGGCAGCAATGTCAGGGCTTGTGTGGCCCTTTTGTGGAAGACTAGATGGAAGTTTATAGCATTTAAGCAGCTCGGGTGCCCAGGCTGGAGCCTGTGGTTAAGTCGGCCAGAATGCGTGCTCTCCTGAGTGGTCCTCAGGCTCCCGGCTCTGTTCCCAAGGCTTGAAGCTCTGAGGGACTCGCCCTGGCCCATGTGCATCAGAGGCGCGAGTGACCGAGCAGCGTGGAGCCCCACTGCCCGGTGTCTCAGGCTAGGTCACATATGGTCATTAAAACTCAGTAAAAGAATTTGACCCCAGGTATAATGCTCATAAAGGATTTCACTTGTCGCGTGGCATCCTTGGGTCATAAAACCTTGCAAGTCTGGCTGACTCTTGCTGTTGCTTTTCTCTGCCTGGTGAGGTTTGGAGATCTGGAGGAGAGGGGAGTGAGGCGTCACGACGGGGCAAGCTCCGACGGGTACCTGGCTCACATCTTCCGACACGCGGCCAAGGAGCTGTTCAGCGAGGACGTGGGCGAGGTCACCTACCGTGCCCTGAGGTCTGCTTGTGTGGTAGTGCTGATTTTCTGGGTGGGTGGCCCAATGCCAGCTCTGGGCATGTGCATGTGTTTGGGGCTGGGCATTGCTGTCCTCTTTCTGGAGTGTTTGCCAGCCACGATCGAAAGGCCTTTTGTGTTCGTTCACAGCCTTTGTACTTTGCTGATATTCCAAACTCAGATCGGAAAGTGGCCCTCGAGCCTGAGGAAGGACACAGGCCAAAGGCCACCTTGTTTGTTGTGCAGGAACAAAGACTTCCAGGAGGTCACCCTTGAAAGGGATGGGGAGGTTCTCTTACGCTTCGCTGCTGCCTATGGCTTCCGGAACATCCAGAACATGGTCCTCAAGCTGAAGAAGGGCAGGTTCCCTCACCACTTTGTGGAAGTCCTCGCCTGTGCTGGGGGTGAGGCCCGGGCCTGGGCGGAGGGGCCCTGCACAGCCCCTCAGGAGACTGGCCCTCGGGGGCCGCCCGCACCGCTCAGCTCCGGAGCCTTCGCTCCAGTTGTGATGTGGTGGTCCTCCTCCTCTGTCTACCACGTAATAGGCAAGAGCGGGTGGTGAGGCGGCACTGTGGAAACCCCCTGGGGGCTCGTCCCAGGTCACTGGGCAGCACCGGGTGAGGGGCACCCGGGGTGGCAGCTCCAGTGGCCCGCCCCCTCCAGCAGGTTCTGTCCCCGAGTGACAGGAGGGGCTGCGGAAGGACTTGCTGGTGGAGTGGGCGCGGGTGTTGGGGAGGAAGGGAGCCAGGGGCCCCTGCTGGGTTTGTGGCAGAGCCGACTTGGGGTGCAGACCAGGGACAGGACCTTGCTGAATGGAGGTGGCCGTGAGATGCTCAGGTGGAAGTACTAGGTGAGCAGTTGAAGGCTTGAGAAGGGTTTGAGGGGAGCAGGCACAGCTCAGTGAGGCGGTGAGAACCCAAGGACAGGAGTGAACACTGGCCCCGGGGATGGATCAGAGCGGGCCGACTGCGTGGCCTGCACGGAGGAGCAGAGACAAGGAGGTGGCCTGAGGGCTATGTTGCACGTTCACCTTGAGGGTGTCCCGCACCTGAATGTGGTTGTGGGGTCTGGGCAGGACTCACCCGCACCCTGTCCTTGGAGCATCAGCCAGGGAGCAGGTGGTTGGGGATCGGAGGAGAGAGACGGCCCCTTGCGGTGGGAGCAGGGTCCTCGGCCACCGGAATGTCACCCTGAGATCTGAGGTCAAAGTGCACCTGTTGGATGCTGCCAAGGGACAAGAGGAAAGAGGTTTGGCTAGGATGGAAATTTGCTCCAAATTCTTTAAAATGAATTTTTATGGTATAAATCCTGACATCTAACATGTTTGAGGGTGAGTGGCATGAAAACGTAGGAGGCGTGTCCTGTATTCAGGCCACAGTGCTGGGTGCGTGGGCTCTGGGTACCCCCCCCGGTCACCCCAGTGTGGACCAGCACACTCAGGTGTGATGCAGACACAGATGGTCTCACTAACAATTTCCATGCTCTTCTGGTTTTGAAAGTTTCAAGAGAAACTGAAAATCCAGATTTGCATACAGAGGCACCCAGTTACAAACGATTGACCAGTTATATATTAGGTTTTAGGTAAAAACATTTCACGAGTGATACAAATAGGTAGGAGCAGGGAGTCCTGGATAGGCCTGTGAGCCCGTGACCTGGGTTCTGAGGCCTCGGGGGACATGTGTCCAGGGTGCAGCGCAGACTCCAACTACGTCACTGCACACCACTGCTGTTGTGCCCCAGAGCTGTCTTCCCTGTAAGACAAAAGGGGGGAGAGAGTAAGCTCAGCTCCCCGCGTGTCTTCCAGGATGCTTAAATGGCAGAGGCCAGGCCCAGGGTGAGGACGGGCGCACAGACAGGGCTCTGCTGAAGCAGATGGAAGGCATCTACGCCGACATCCCCGTGCGGCTCCCCGAGTCCAGCAGCCACGTGCAGGAGCTGTACCAGGAGTGGCTGGAGGGGGCCGACTCCCGCAGAGTCGAGGAAGCCCTGCACACCAAGCGCCAGGGCCCAGGGCATCCTGCTAACAGCCGAGACATCAAGTGGTGACAGTGCCATGGCGGGGGCAGGGGGCAGGCCTGCTAGCAGCCTGAGGAGGCAGGAGACACCGAGCAACAGCCAGCTTCCGTTCCTTTGGTTTCCCAGAATCCTCTGCCCCCGTGCCTCCCTCCTACAGCCTCTTGGCTCTTTCTTTGTCACAGGTGTGAGACTGGAGTATTTTAACAAGAGGATTGCTTCAGTTTAAGTATCCTTTTATTCTAAGACTGAAAAATCCTGAAGAACAAGAATGGAAATAGACTACTGTCTCTTAGGCTTAAAAACAAATCCAAAAAGTGTCCTGTGAAGAGCTGAGTCCCAGCAGTTCTGATTCATGTGCCTCAGAGGTTTGGTGAATAAACAGCGACCTTTTGGAATTAGGCTCATACACAAATCTGGGTTTCCAGATTTTCTTAGAAGAAAAACTAACTTGTGACCACGACGAGCCACGTTCCTCACTTCTCCGGGCAGCAGACTCCCACTGTGGGGCCCTTTGGGTGCCGTGGTCCATGCCCCAACCTCATCATTTTACATTCAGTCTTTAAGGTCAGCTCACCTGGAGGCAGGGGGCGCCTGGCAGGGGTGACAGGTATTAACACGGGTGGTGGGTATCCCAGACAGGATGGAGAACAGAGGCAGCTGGGTAGCAGCCAGGCTGCCTCAGCCCCTCAGGTTAGCAGGTGGAGGCCCTTCCAACCTGAACAGGTGAGACAGTATCCCACTGGTCCACCTCACACACTGGGCCTTGTGCGTCCTCAGCTCGTGGAACCCTGTGCACCCTGTGACAGTACGCCTTCGCCCTGCACGCACGTGTGCCCCTTGGGGGAGGAGAGAAAGCAGTTGGTCTAGGCAGTTAAAGCTGAAGGGCTGTCAGACATCTGGAAATGTGCAGGAACATGGAGCATGGTGCCCAGGCACGTGTGAATCAGCCTGGGGGCTATTTCTCAGCACCTGGATTTACCAACACGAGTGATGGCCTTGAGACCCTCCGTGCTGTGGAGCCCCCTTCTCCCTGCTCCATGTCACGTCGGGCCTGTATACCTATCATGTTTCAGTCTCTACAGTGAGTGGAGTTGCATGAACCTGCTGCTGTCCCCGCAGCCAGGGGCCAGCGAGGGCTCTAGACTGTCCGTGTGTCATGCGTGTTGCCCTCCCCGACCACACCCAACCCCACACCACCTTGCCTGTTCTTGAGCCAACACCTGGCCTGGAGCAGGAGTCCCCTCCCGCAGTCTGCCGTGTCCTCAACAGGCCGAAAATGCCGGAGTCTGGGAGTGGGCCTCCCTTGCTTCAAAAGCTGCCTTGTCCAGGTGAGGAGGATACCTGGTGGCTGGGGCC
The DNA here is from genome assembly GCF_030020395.1 of Manis pentadactyla. Lineage (NCBI taxonomy): Eukaryota > Metazoa > Chordata > Mammalia > Pholidota > Manidae > Manis > Manis pentadactyla. The sequence continues at coordinate 190,159,767 of NC_080022.1, forward strand.
CAGGCTGACAGACTTGCTGTCACCACACGGAGTGGCAGGGCCCCTGCCTGCCTCTCATCTTGGGTGTGGCCGCCTGAGAGCGGGGCGGGCGGGGGCTCTCTTTCCCTTCATCGTGACTTGGTGACAGGAGCGGTCGGGGTGCCTGGGGGCTGGCCGCGGTGGTGTGATGGAGAGCCTCTGCTCCGAGCCATGAGGTCCCACCGCAGGCAGCTGGGTGCGGCACGAGTCCCCACTCACCGTAGGAGCAGCCACTCTGCTAGTAGCGTGAACAGGGAGGAGGTGACAGGTGACCACCGAGGGGCCGGGTTCCCTGTGATCTGAAGAGGAAACAGCAGCCCCTTCCTCACCCAGGAGGGGGCTGTCCTGGCAAGGGTTGCTTTTGCCATTCTTGGGGGGTAGGGAGGACAAAAGGGCCACAAGCAAGGCAGGTTCTGCAGAGACTTGAACTCGGATCACTAGATTCAGAGTCCAGAGTGCTGGCCATTAACACCATGGAACCAGCTGCTGCTGAGTGCCCTGCACACCCCGACGGGGACTCAGAACTGGGACAGGGACAGGAGGAACCCAGCCTGCCTCCCGGGGGGCTTCCCACCCGTGGTGGGAAAAGCCAGGGAGAGGTGAGTCGTAGCAGGGCATGGCTTCAACCCATCAACCTCTCAGCTGTGGGCCCAGCACGCTCCTGCGGCACCACTGTGCTGCCTGTGTCACCTGGGTGACCCGACAGTGATGGATCTGGGCTCCTCGCCCAGGAGTCGCCACTGTGGGCTGTGGGGGGAGGTGTGGGTGGCTCCTTAAGGGCCCGGCCAGGGCAAGCTAGGTGCTCATGTATGAATCAGGTGTCCTGCTCCCCTTCCCTCAACTTCTTATGGAAATGCCTGAACTCATGTCCTTTTCTGCTGTTAAAAAAGACAAAACAGCTTTCGTAACCCAGAGAGTCTGTGTCCCTGAGAGCAGTGGGTTCTTTCTGTATTGTGGTGATTGGAATTTGACTCCTAATCATGCAGCTGTGAACAAACTGTCCTTACAGTCCTGCTACTTCTGGCCTGCTTCCTGGTGGTCAAGGAAGACGTTTCTTCCACACCAAACTGCTCAAGTGGTAAAATCTTGCTGCTCAGCTTTGTAAGAAAAAAAAACCCAGCACTTCAAGGAGTATATATACACTGTTCACCTAAGAACACTAGATAAAAATCCTTTGGGAAAGAACGTCTTTCGTGTTGAACCTCTTCATGTAGACAGCAGCTGAGGAACTTGCTTTGCAGATAGGACATCTCAAGTCAGCAGAAGCATCAGGAAAAAGAAACACTGAGAAACTTCTGGTGTCAACCACGAGCACGAGCCAGGATCAAGGGGAGCCAGCAGGAGTGGTGTGCACCCCAACACTGAGCAGTTGGGAGTCCCAAGGCCAAGGAGCAGCTCCTGGGCCCTGTGAGAGCGGAAGCTGATGGAGTGGGCGCCGCACCGCTGCTGGGGCCTGTCTGTGGAGCGCTGCCCCAAGGCCAGGCAGGAAGGAGCTGAGCAATACCCCGACCTTTTCCCTTCCGCCTCATCCTTGCCTTCCCACTTAGGGTTGGTATTAGAAAGGTAGAGGGGGACCTGGAGCACAAATGACATCCAGGGTGACAGGAGACAGCTCTAACCTAGGTGTGCAGCCACTGCTGATGAGGGGGACCTTTAGTGAAGGTCTGGGCAAAGCCAGCTGTCAGGGACTCCTGCCGTTTGGTGCCAGCCCAGCACTTGCCATGGTGGGGTGGGGCAATGCTCCCTGAAACAGACCAGGGCTGTATTGAGCCCGGATCTCACCACAGGTGTCCAAGGCTACCGACCGGGTCCTATAAACACGGGCATCCACCTGTCAAAGGTGCCTGCCTGCCAGGAGAGGACGGCGGGAACCCCCCAGAGCAGCACACCCCATCGATTCCCCGGCGCGGCGCCTCGCTAAGAGCAGACTGGAGGGTCGCTCTCAGAGAGCCTGGCTGATGAGCTGTGGAGGGAGCCCAGAATTCAAGATTCACCGTCCACGTGAAAGCTCATCAAAAGGCCTCCACTGAGGAACAGGTTCAGTCGGGTGGGTGGGGTCGTCTACAGACGCGCGTCACGCTCCAGCCCCCCTCGTACAGCCAGGCGAACCCCGGCCCCAAGCCGGCGTGGGGAGGAGGGGGGCGGTGCGGGCGCCTTCCCCCCGCGCCCGCCCTGCCGGGGCTCCCGCTCACATCTTAGCGGCCGGCCGTGCGCCCCGACGACAGTGCCTTCGTGACCCTTTCCTGCAGGGCCCGGCCCGGGGCCTCCCGATCTCCCGCGGCCCCGGGCTCCGCGCTCGCGACGCCTCGGCGTCAGAGGCAGCGGCCCCAGAACGCGGCGGAGCGCGGGCTCCTCGTGCCTCCTCGAGGGTGAGGTTCCGGAGCCAGGCAACGACCGCACCCGACCGATGCCCGCTCGGAGCCCAGGTCCGGCGCCGGTCCTCAGCCCCCCGGGACCCGGCTCGGCTCCGAGCGCCCGCCGCGGCCGTACGACGTCACGTGGGCGCCCGATCACGTGCTCTGCGTACGTCCGGGTCGCGACGCGGGCGAGCCCACGTTCGTGCATGCGCACCTGGCGGCGCGGGGCGCGGGGCGCGAGGGCTTCCCGAAGGGCAGGGGTTGCGGCGGGGGCCCTGGCGGCCGTCGTGCGCCGTGCGGGCCAATGGCCCGCGGTCGTCGCCGGGTCTAGGGCAGGTTGGGTGGGCCACAAGCTTGTGCAGTTAGGGGCTCCCTTTTTAAGAAAAAGGATACAAAATTAGAATGAAGGGGAATATTAGGATAAGAAAAGTAGACACAACTTGCAAATGGTGCAAAGCTGGTAAGTGTCACAAACTGCCTGCAATGAGGGAAACGTCACTAATGAGCTACCTGACACACCTCCCTATTTTTTCCTGAATTTTTGGATGCAGACTTTACCTCTTAATATGGCAATGATTTTGTAATACTGTTTTTTAGAGTGACTAGAAAGTTAATTCACTTCCCTTTAGCAAGGTTGATTAAATTTTTATTTTTATCATTAATAGTTTAGAAAAGATTGTCTTGGCTGTGCATTGTTGTTGGTAATGCTGCATTAACTTTTAGGATTGCTCTCAGACGGATCCAGACCTCTCCTGTATGAGCTGAAGCTCCTCAGGTGTCCAGGTGCGGGGCTGGTCTGTCTGCTGTGGCCTCAGGATGGCTTCCTGTGAGCTTATGTCGCTATTGATTGCAGTATTGCGAGTGGAATCAGAAGAAATGGAAGCTGGTTTCTGAGTTCATGGTTCACTCACCTTCACGAATCGGCCCCGCCCTCCGAGAAGGCGCCTACTATGTTTTCATGCGATTTGCGTGCGACCCGAGTAAACGTGCCCCTGCCGGGCGCCATCCTCGCAGTCTCTGGGGAGCCCTTCAGGTGTTCACGGATGCGAGTGACGGCTGTCACCATGAGAACGTGTACAAGCAAAGCAAAACAGGCGAAGTTTGATTTGGGGACAAACTAGTTAATGTCATGTAGCATTTTCCTGTTAAAAAATAATTCTTTCAAATATCATTGGTATTTGTATATTGTCTGTGTACCATGTCTAACTGGTTTAATTCATTTATTAATTATAGTAATTTCTTTAAAAAAAAAAAAAAGGAGGAAATAAATGTCTGTTGAAGGTAAAAAAAAAAAATAGTAATTCTTTCAGAATGTTTCAGGAAGCCTCTCTTTTATCCATACATAGTATGTTTGCTGATTCTCTGTAAATTGGCTCAGAATTCTGGACAAATGAGTTTTTCATGAAATGGGGTTGGGGGGATTCGTTGATCATGGAAGCAGGTGTAATGAAACATCCTAGTACCCAGTGAAGTCAGCTTCAAACCCAGCAGGTCTGGCCGCTGTGCATCTTGCTGGCTGGATGACTGTGGTTTCCCGTGTTACCATCATCTTCCTTCTGCTTTTTGGCTTCCAGTTTAGGAATATCTCCATTCTCATGCTCTTTCATCTCTATGCTCTCATGTTCATTGCCTGTGTTTTCTTAGCTATCATGATTCTTTTCCTTCATAACTTTGTCGGTGTTTTTATTTCCATTGGGACACACTTTGGATGTTTCGAAGTTTCTAGCAGACTTTTTCTTTTCCGTTTTTTCCTTCTTCCAGTGAAATATTTCCTGCTGGTCGTGTTCAAATTTTGGTATGATCCATAATTCTAAAAAGGCATACAAAGTTAATCTGACCTTCAGGCAAACATGTGCAGCTGAAATGTGTGTTAGAATTGCCCCATGTCGTATTGAGCTTCGTGGTTGTGTAACAAAATAGCCAGACACAGCATGCAGTGCCCTCCTGTGGAGTGTGTGAAGGAAGAAGGGGCTCTGTCACTGGAACCACGTTTCTTCGGGTCCTTTTGCTGTGTCATTATCTTTTTCTGAAACTTCCAGTCTCTATCAGCACAAGGTGCTTCAGGTATGCTGGCTTGGTCTGCAACGTCTAGCTGCAAAGACGTGACTTCTCACATGTTGTGTGTATCAGTGGTTCTGCTCCAGGTGGGCACCCTACAAGCCTGGATGTTCTGAGAAACTCAGAGAGGCAGAAGCAACGAGGGCCACTTGTGCAAGACATCTTCCTACACAAGCGCTCCCACCATCCACATTCAAGGGGTCAGGTCCTTTGCCCCTTGGGACATCTGATGTTGGGGCATGTTGCACAGACTATGTGCTGGCCCAGAGTATTTCAAAACTTGTTTCCTCCCACCCAGCTTGTTCCTGGGGGCAGCCTCTGCACAGGTGAATGCTCAGGCAGTTGGCCATAGTACAGTGGGGCCAGAGTGACTGCAGACCCTTACGTGCATGCCCCACACCCTCTTCCATGTATCCCCAAGTCCACCTCAGTGCCACCTCCAGGAGGGCTATGTGGACACAGCCCTGCCTGGGGGCCTCAGGGCTGGGTGTCTGACCTTCCCTCCCAGCCCACTTCAGGCAGAGGTTCCACCCCAGGCACCAGGCCCTGCTTCCCATCTTCCTAATTGAAAAGCTCAAGGTCATCTGTGGTGGCTGGGGGAATTAGTGAGTCAGCGTGCATGACATGTCCAGAACAGCATCGGGTGCTCTTAAGAGGTCAGGAAGGATAGTTGTGACTGGCCTGGTGTTGCTAGTAGCAGCAGGAGCCATTATCACCATAGACTTGATCTTGAAATTTCGGCTCTGGCCCCTGGAGACCCAGCTCCTCCCTCCCTCCCTTGACCCACTTGCACCTCCAGGTCCCCTCACTTCCACCAAATCCCCCTCAGCACACACGTTTCTTTGTCCTGAAAACACCACCAGTGACCAGGAAACCCTTGCTTTGACCGTGGCAGCATCGTTAGCCACTGGGGAAATGGAACGCACCCTGTAGTGGGGCTGTGACCAAAAAGGCCGGCCTCACTGAGGGCTTGGGAGGTGTGGATAACTTGGAAAATGCTGTGGCATTTCCTTAACATTTCCCCAAAGAGCCTTGGTGCTTCGATTACAGGTGGCAGTAGAGACCACAATCCTGGGGTGCTTACTGCTATTGGGGTGACCCTGTTTCTCCGCCACCTCAGAACAGAGCTTGGCACACCGACCCGTGCGTGCAGGCACATCGGCAATCATCTCTGCATCTGTGTGACAGCTGGAGAGGTCCTGCTGCTCTTCCTCTGAGGCCCCCAGCGCTAGTCTGCAAGCACGTGGCCTCTTCTGGCTTCTCCTCGCTGGCCTGCAGTTCATTCTCCAGCACGAGAAACCTCCTCTGCCCACTTCTTAGAAGTGTGGCATTCATCTTGCAGCTTATTTGTTAGAGGCAGGGTCCGTTTGCAGGCTTCTTGTTTCCTATGTAAAGTCCTGGGTCTCCTAGGGATGTAGCTCTTCACAGATGTAAGACTGAAATGGCTCTAAAATGAATCCAGGTTTGTTTAGAGTTATTTCGGATTGTTTCCATTAGCTGGGTTCTCACATGTACTCAGTGGGTCAAGGCATTTACTATTTTTTTATAGTTTCGCTGTTTCCCATCAGAGTCCTCTCCAGTTTCCCTGGCTTTGGGGCACATGTCACAGGCCTACTTTCTCGTCTACTGCCCACCTCCAACCCAGGGGCCTCCAGGTTAGGGGAGGTTTTCACACGGAGCCTCTGGCTTCCCAGGAGCTGAGTGACGGATTGGAATGATCATTCAGTCCTGCCCCCAATTTCCCGAGCTCCCTGTGCCTCAGGCCAGCGCTGAGGTCAGGAGCTCCCCCTCGGGCTGAGTGCTGTCAGGGAACACACGTGCAGGGGGTGTGGGCTGGGGATCAGGAGGCCAGGCAGCCAGGCGGCTCCCAGCAGGGGCAGTTCTCACTGCACGGCAGGTGGCCTGGGTGGCTGACGGCGGGGCCGTGGTAGCGGGTTCTGGGCATGTATGTTAGGGGGTGGGCAGGGGCATGTGTGAGGGACCTCCTGCTGCTGGTCAGGCAAGGCTCGCCGGTGGCCGGCATCAAGGCTGCCCCCTTCCCCGGCCTGGCATGTCCTTTCTGCACACGGTGCACCCTTGGCGTCTAGCCCAGCACAAGCCAGGGACAAGGAACGTTTGCTGAGCAGATGAGTGAGTGACTGAGTGATCAGTGAGGGACAGCCCGCGAGTCAAAGCCCACCTGAGGTCTCATGCCCAGAAGACAGAGGACGGGGATACCCAGACACTGAGAAGAGCAGGAGGCCCTGGGCAACAGGTGCAGGGTGAGGGGGGTGTGGCCCTGAAGTGACAGTTTGTGTCTGCCCTAGTGCTTTCTGTGTGTGGTTGGGGATACCAGCTTCAGCACAGAGACCCAGGAAGGTAACCCAGGAGGGGACTCAGCCAGACCAGGCAACTGGATACAGGCCTTGGGTTGCTGCCACCACAAGGCCACTGGCTTCATGCCTTGTCTCCCTCCAAGACCATCCCCAGTGTTCTTAAATGTAGACGAATACGGCTTGGGACACAGAGGCACACAGAGAGCTGTGCAGGGCCTGGTTTCTGGGAGCATGGCTGTGACCAAAGCGGTAGATACACGAAGCCATGTGTGTGATGGCTTCTGTGATGCGTAAGCAGGGTGTACATCTGGACAACCCCCAGGATGACACAGGGTGGGAACGTGCCTTAGGGGCTCCGAAGCCCCCAGGAGGGGTCTGTGGAGAAGAGATTTGGAGGTAGGAGGCCTTCAAAGCTCTCAATTTCGGGTCCAGTTGGCATCAGTAAATTTAAGGGGTTTTCTTTTGCATTTTCTTTTTAAAATTGGTATTTATTTTATCTGAGGCTCTCATTTGTTTAGAATATAATTCAATCAGGAATGTGTTGGCACATTCCAGGCAGACGAGGCACACTCAGGGGAAGAGTGACTGAAAGAAAATAACAATGCAAGCAAGGCAGCCAGAGACACCACAAGGGAGTGAGGTACGAAGTGCCAAACGGTGCTAACATGTCCCATGCACAGGCAGTCCTGGGCCGGGAGAGTGTGCGGAGTTGCCGCAAGGAGGGCACACTTGGAGCTAGAGGAGGAGGCTGGACACCCGGGGAAGAGGGTGCCTGGTACAGGATGGTGAACGGCGTGAACAAAGGACTGCGGACACAGATGGGGCAGTAGCGGTTGGCATGGGGTAGGGCACACGCAGGCCGCAGGCTGGGTTGCGCACACCGCCCGGAGCAGCAGGAAGAAACGCGAAACCCTAGCAGGAGCTGGGCGGAGGTCCCTGGGGGCAGGAAATGCAGACTGCGGGACTGGCCCTACTGGGTGCACTCTGAAAGTGTTTCAGTAAGGCAACAGCATCATGAAACATCGTGTTAGATTCTTAGGGCCACAGGACTTTTAACCACAAGTTGTTCGCATTGTTTTGTTCAGTGAAGCCAGGTGCAGAACTGGATTTGCTCTGAATTTTTATATCTTAGTATCAAAATCCACAGTTATTATAACTCTGATAAGCACCCCTTTTTACTGTGAGACACGCACAGAGGAAGCCTTCCTTTTGCTTCTCTGAGCCAGGTGATGAAGAGCAGGACCGGCTGTACTGACATGGGCAAGCCAGCCTCTCTCTGCCCCATGGCCCAGGAGTAACACGTGGGCAGTCAGAGCATCCGTCAGACAGCGGGACAGATCCCACGAGGACGGCCTGTGTCAGAACCTGCGGGTCCATAAAGCAGTTCCTGGACCGACAACTGCCACCGTGCTCTCCAATCAGGAGGTCCCGACGTCAACCCTGGACGGGCCAGGCCTTGTTTGAATCTCTGTTTCTTTCAGACATTTAAAGTACATGAATGACCCAATAAAAAGTAAGAAAGAAGGAACAGAGCAGATGGGACACATTCGGAACAGCAAGGTGGTGGCTACGTCAATCGTCATATTAAATCTAAGCTTTGCCTGCTTGTTCTGTTAACTACATAGCGAAGGGTTAAAATCTGAAGCCGTATCCGTGGGTTCTTTTGTTTCTTCTTTGGGTTTTGTCAGTTTTGCTTTGAACATTGGAAGTTATGCTATTCCATACACTTAGGATTCTTGCGTTTTACCGACGAGGTGACCCCTTACATCATGCCAGACCGCTTCTCTGTGACAGTCCTCCCTTAAGGTCTCCTCATCTGCCGTTAGTGAAGCCAGCTTTCTCGTGATTCGTGTTGTGACGACGCCTGTTTCTATCCTGGTCCTTTCAGCTTGTCTTAGTCTAAAGATTTAAAATGTGTTTTGTAAACTCATTAGTTAGGTGTTGTTTTTTTCTTTTCATGTAGTCTATAAAGTCTTTGACTTCTACTCGTGCTGTTCTATGCACTTAGATTTAATATGGCGATTGACGTAGCCACCACCTTGCTGTTCCAAATGTGTCCCATCTGCTCTGTTCCTTCTTTCTTACTTTTTATTGGGTCATTCATGTACTTTAAAATTCCGTTTTATCTCCTCTATAGTGTTTGTTGATACATATATATAACACATTGTATGTACATATATACTTATTTTAGTGGTTGGTCTAGAAATTATAGTTTATACCCTTTGCTTTATCACAATCCACTTTGAAATGGTATTATTCTACTTCATCAACCACATAAGAAACTTAAAACAGGGAAATAACATAAACTCTCCTCTTACTCTGTTCTCTTCTTTTTTTCTTTCTATAGGTTGTTCTGTATAATGTGGCTATTTAAGTGTAAAGGTATATTAATTACAGTTAAATACAATTTTAAAACTCAGCTCCTCAGTCACACTAGCCACATTTGAAGGGCAGCAGCTTCTGTATCCGACAGGCACATTAGTGCAGGAAGTTGTGCTGGACAGCATTGCTCTAAAACCCACAACGCATTATCATAAAATTTGCTTTAAGCATTCATTCAAAAACCTTTTGAAGAAGTTTGTCTTTTACAGACACACCCCTAGTCACCTTTCTAGGTGTTCTTCGTCCCTCAGTGTGGGCCTGGGGTTCCATCTGGGACCGTTTTCCTCTGGCCTGAAGAACCTACTTTGGCATTTTTTTGAAGGCTGGGTCTGCTGACAACATTTTTCTGCTTTTGTTTATCTGAAATGTCTTTCATCACTTAAATGCTGAAGGACAGTGTCTGTTCGGTGTTGGTTTTGGCCTCAGGATGCCTGTTTCAGCGACCGGCTGACAACGTCTCCGTCTCTGGCCCCAGGGCTCGGGGGGCATCCTGCTGAGTCTCCCAGAATGCGACCCCTTTCTCCTCTAGCTTGGGACTTTTATCTTTATTTTTAGTTTTCAGCAGTTGGACCATGATGTGCCTCCACGTTATTGTTCTTTGAATTTGTCCTTTTGAAGGTTTGCTGAACTGTTTGGATCTGTGGGTTTACAAGTTCCCATCAGTTTGTAAAATTCTTGTATATTCTCTCCTTAAATAGTTTTCCATTTTCTTTCCCCTTCCTTTGGGCGTCCTACTTTATGGACACCAGACCCTTTGATCTCGCCCCACAGTCCTTAATACTCCGCTTTTCATCATCTTTTTTTTCTCATTTTCACATTTTTTTCCTCTGAGTTTTGATTCTGATGACTTCTACTGATGGGACTCTGAAAGCTCCTCTCTCCAGCTGCACGCAGTCTGTCCGCAACGTCCATGAGCGCCTCCTTTCAGGTGTCCTGGCTCTTCCTTTGCTCCTGTGTGCAGGCCTCACCCAGGGTGAGGCCTCACTGGTGTGGCAGCTGTCCACGGGGCACTGAGACGCAGCCCTTTGCTCCCACACCTTCCTGCCCTGGAAGGCCTCCGGGGTCTGTTCAGCTCTCCCGGGGCCCCAGTAATCAGAAGAGGCTCACAGACCAGCTGGCTGCTCTGGTCCCATTCACGGCTGCACACTTGTGAATAAGTAGGCTTAATACTGATTATGTGCTCTGCTCCACTTAGGGATTCTCATCACTGGATGTCTGGGAAAAGCCCCAGACACATTATTAAGAAATGAATCTACAATATAATTCAATGTTTTAGTCTTAATCAAAACTTGCATATATTTCTATTGACTTGATCAATTACATGTTGCTAATAGTTGTAATACTAATTTAATCCAGGAGAAATATTTGTAGCATGAGGCTTATGTTCACAGGAAATTTCAAATTTAATTTATGTATGTATATGCATGTCTCTCTTTCCATGGATAAAAAATAGGATTATCAATAAATTAGGTTCAAGTGTAAACACTTGTTGTATTTAGAATAAAATCTGTGGATGAGTGGAAAGCAATATGGAGGTTCCTCAAAAAACTAAAAACAGAAACACCATTTGTCCCAGGACTCCTAGGAATTTACCTAAAGAAAACAAGTTCTCAGATTCAAAAAGACATACGCACCCCTATGTTTATCACAGCACTATTTAAATGAGTGGATAAGATGTGGTACATATACATAATGGAATACAATTCAGCCGTAAGAAGAAAACAAATCCTACCATTTGCAACAACGTGGATGGAGCTAGAGGGTATTATGCTCAGTGAAATAAGCCAGGCGGAGAAAGACAAGTACCAAATGGTTTTACTCATCTGTGGAGCATAAGAACAAAGCAGAAACTGAAGGAACAAAACAGCAGCAGAATCACAGACTCCAAGAAGGGACTGGCTGTTACTAAAGGGGAGGGGTGGGGAAGGGCAGTTGGGGAGGGAGGGAGAAGGGGATTGTGTGGTATTATGATTAGTACACATGGTGTATGTGGGGTCATGGGGAAGACAGTGTAACATAGAGAAGACAAGCAGTGACTCTGTGGCATCTTACTATGCTGATGGACAGTGACTTCAGTGGGGTATGGCGGAGACTTGATAATATGGGTGAATGTGGTAACCACATTTTTTTCATGTGAAACCTTCCTAAGACTGTATATCAGTGATACCCTAATAAAAAAAATCTGTGGGAGAATTTGAATGGAAATTAGTTTAGGAGAAAAGGATTTAATAGAACTTTTAAGAAGAGATTGTTTATAGGTTTATAAAACATACATGGGTTTCAAATCACAAGAGCATTCAGGATCTATTTGATACATTTAAGGAATGATATCATGGTTTTATTTTAAAAGTCGATACTTACAATATTTGGAAATTACATCAATTGCAACTATTTAAACATGATGGAAAATTTTGCTATTATTGGGTACTTATGCAAAAAGCTTTGAGGACGAGGACTGCGGGTCCAGCTACCTTTTTCTGTAGCCTGAATCATTACAGGACGCACAAACGGGTCTCCCTGTTCTCAGTTTTGTTCCACACAGCAAACAGGTTGATCTTGTTAAAAGTTAAATTGGATCATGTTACTCCTCACTTGAAATGCCCTGTGGTTTCCCATTTCACTTCATGCACAGCCAGGCAGAGCAGCAGGCCCTCTGAAATGCCGCTGTCAAGGTCTTCTCTTGCCTCTGATGCACCCAGCATATTCCCGCCCCAGGGCCATCGCCCTTGCTCTTAGCCCAGAGGCCGTGGTGGAGCCTGGCTCCTGTCCTTCAGCCAGTGCCCTTCCCTTGGTCGCCAACTAAGTGCTGCCCTTAGGCTGTGCCGTGTGTGCTCACGTGTGTGCCGGGTGGGTGTCCTCCACAGGTACCATGGGGAAGGTGCCCCTTGGTCAAGCTCTCTTACTGCACCTGTGTCTGGGACGTACCAGATGCTCAGCACACGTCCTGGATGAAAGATGAAACCTTTGTAAAACTGGGGCCTGGGCAGTCCTCTGTATCTGTTATCAGCTCCTTTACGTAAAGAATGTGATGCTGCCCCCTCATGAGCACCGACCAGGGCTGCTCTTCCCTCAGATGATGGGCTTGCATGCTGGCTTCTTTCTGGTCTTCCTCCTCTCACACAGGCTGGGGAGTGGCTGCCCAGAGCGCTCACTGCTGTCTGTCCAGCCCTGACCTGGCCTGGTATACAGCGCATGCTTACCAAGCACTTGGAACAGATGCCTGTGCCGGTGCGAGCCTTGCCTGACTGTCCCAGAACTTGGTGACTTCTTTCCTTCTAAAACTGTGTGTGCCTTTCCATTTTTACCTGCCTTAGGCCTGGCATTGCCCATCTTCTTACCAATGTGCTTGTGTCGACATAGTAAGGGTACAACTGAGACACACTGGTGCAATGCTACAAGCTCATGCTCTTTACATCTGCAGGCCCGGGTTCCCTGCAAATGGTGGACGCTCTGTGTTGAGGAAAGCACGTGAAAAGTAGGTGGACACTTCCAATACCTCGTATAAGTTTAAGCATATAGCGCTGCTGCAAACTCCATCAGCAACGTTATCACAATGAAACTTCCGACCAGGTGGAGTGGTGGGTGCCCCGGACTGTGCGCACTAAGCCAAAGCCAGGGCCCAGACCACCGGGCCCCAGGAGTTTGGGACAACACACTCCACAGCCACTTTATCAACAGGAATTCGGAAACACTCATTATAATCGATCATAAGTAGTTTCATTCGAAGGACTGTTTTGTTTTTAAATGAGAGAATTCCCCAATTATTTACATACTTGTCTCAACATCACCTAACGTGTCTTCAATATATAAACATTTAATGAAATGCTATTTTTTGTCCAGGACGTTCTGGCACACTTGTGGTTCAGAGCAGTTTGTACTATAATTGCAGACACATAGGTGGCAATAAATGGTACATTCAGAGGAACACATTCATTCCCATTTCTCTTAGAATGAGTCGCACACATGGAAAGAAGAAACTAGCAAACTGGCTGCTCCAACGCCTCCCCCCGGGGGCTCTGTCCGGCGGCTCCGGCCCAGAGGACACTCTCTCTCCGGCTGTCCGCTGCCCACGCCGGCCCTGTGCACCAGCAGTCGGCAACCCGCTCCCGGCTTTGCGAGGCCGCTGCCCACTCCGCCCCGGCCCCTGGCCCCTGGCCCGGCCTGGCCCAGGTTCTTGAGGCCACCGCAGACCCCCGACCAGGCTCTGCGAGGCCACCGCGGACCCCAGATCCCGGCGGCCGCCGTCGGTGTCGGGACTGACGGCGACGCAGCGCGGCCGGCGCGCTGACTACCCGCCGAACCGCTGGCGCCCGCCCTGGGGTGTGGGATGTGCAGCCCTGGCACCGCACTCGCGAGTTCCCGCCCCGCGTGGGCCGGCGGCGAACCGAACCGCCGCTGGCAGAAGCAGTTCCCAGCCCTGTGCGGGTGAGAGCAGAGCGAAGCGCGCCGCTAGCACCGCGGGCACGCGCCCCGCTGCTCAGGACGGACGCCCGCCCCGCTCGCCCAGCGCGCGACGACCTTGACCCACCGCCCGGCCCCGCCCCCGCCTGGCCGGGGGCTGCTCCGCGGCTCCCCGGAGCTCTGCTCCGCCCCGCGTTTTCCAGGTCGCCTGAAGCCGCGCCTGCGCCGGGCGCCGCGGCCGGGCGTGAGGGCGTCCAGCCGGCGTGCCTCGCCATTGGTCCGCCTCCGGTAGCCCCATGCCGTGCGTCGCCCCCATAGGCGAGCGTGGCCGTCCGTCAGCGGGCCCGGCGCCGGCTCGCAGCGCGCCCCGCGTGTCCCGCCCCTCGCCGCCGCTCGTCGCTCGCCGGCCGGCGGCCTCGCGCGGCCCTCAGCTCCGTGGCGGCGGCGGCTGCGGCGGAAGGCGGCCCGGGCCCTCGCAGGCCCATGGCGGCGGCCGCGGCGCTCCCGGGCGCGGGCGGGCCTCCCGCGGGCGGCGGGGCCGGGAGCGGCGGGGGCGCGGGAGGCGGGTCCCCGCCAGGCGGCTGGGCCGTGGCGCGCCTCGAGGGCCGCGAGTTCGAGTACCTGATGAAGAAGCGCTCGGTGACCATCGGGCGCAATTCGTCGCAGGGCTCGGTGGACGTGAGCATGGGCCATTCGAGCTTCATCTCGCGGCGCCACCTGGAGATCTTCACGCCCCCGGGCGGCGGCGGCCATGGCGGGGCGGCCCTGGAGCCGTGCGCGCCGCCAGGGCCCGACGCCGGCGGCGACTTCTACCTGCGCTGCCTTGGCAAGAACGGCGTGTTCGTGGACGGCGTGTTCCAGAGGCGCGGGGCGCCGCCGCTGCAGCTGCCGCGTGTGTGAGTGGGGCCGGGGGCGGGCGCGCGCTGCGGCCTGGCCGGCGGGGCCGGGAGCGCCACCCTCGACCGCAGCCGCGCGGCCCGCCGGCACCTAGACCGCGACCCCCGAGCCACAGTCAGGACCAGGTCCAGGCCCCGACCCCCGACCCCCGAGCGGGAGGACCCGGTTCAGGACCCACTCCCGTTGATGAACTGCCGAAAACGGAAACCTCTTATTTTCTTAACTGATAATAGATTGTTACTTCCTTTTGTTCTGCCCACTTCCAGGCCCCCCACCACCACCCCGGTCTGCTGCCAGGACCCCCACTGGGACCCAGCACCCCCCCCGCCCCCTCCCCCGACTCTGGGCCTCGGTCCTACCGACAAGTAGGACGCGGATCAGGACGCACACCCGGAGCCCCGGCCCGACCCCGAGGCCCGGCCTTGTGCGTCCCACCCGCAGCCAGAACCCAGACCACGTCCCCTGGCCTCATTCCGCCGACCTGCGACCAGACCTTCATCCACCATCGAGCCAGGTCCCGATACGAGGCCCCGGCGCCCCCGCCCCATCCCCCCGCCCCACGACCGGGGCACAGACCGCAGCCCAGCACGGGACGCCGGCCTCACCTGGCAAAGCTCGAGGCTCAGGCACCTGTGCACGCGGGCCGTTTTCTAGGGTTTCTGTGCGCTGGGGAGTTTGCATATGTGTCTCACGAACAGCATGTACGTAGTCCTGAGCAGAAATGTTCACAGCTCCAGTTGATGAACTGCCAAAAACTAGAATCTCTGTCTTCTTAACTGATTAGGTTGTCTGTTACTTCCTTTTTGTTCTACCCACTTTCAGTAGTGAACTATTTCAAGAGTGTTTGTTTTTTAAACTGCGGGGACTTCTCTTTCCCTCTTGTATTTTTGGTAGCCTAAAAATTGAAAGCGTCAAGCATGATGAATTTTTATATCTATCCTCTGAACCTTACAATTTTTGGAGAATGATACTTTTAGCATAACTTTTTTAAAAAGTTGATTATTTAGAAATTATAGAGTCAGTTAAGTGAGCTTCGTGGGGAAGTGTCAGTCCTACTGCAGAAGAGCTTTTTTAAGTTATCATTTACTCTGCTTGAAAAATAAACTAGCTCTTTAGGAAATGCTAATTACTCCTCAGGGGCTCCTTTCAAGATCATTGCAAGCAGAGCCTTTGTCCACAAACTGGAATTTTTAACTGCTCTCAGTTGTTGGAGACGCTCGTCAGTAATTACGAGCTGTTGCTTTTCTTAATTCTGTGATTTTTGTACGAATGTTCTGTGCTATTGATTAGCCTGGATCGCTGCACCGTCTAGTTCCTAAACCTTGGTGGGAGCCTTTCAGAGAACATTATTTTCAAACCAAAATGCTATTCATGTGTGTTTATACTGTACGCTTTTAAAATCAATGGCAGGGCCTGAGAGCTGCCTTTTAATCTGACAGTTTGTTGTTTACAAATAACTTGATGTCACAACAAAGGATAGTCTCTTTTTATTTCCAGGATTTGAGGTTTCTTGAAGAAAATCCTCTTATTGCCATTCAGTCAAAACCATTTGTGTTGACATGCTAAACGTGGAAATATGTTTACCTTTTTATGAGGGCACATAATTCAGACTTTTTGAGGGTGGAGTGAGACTTGCAGAAGAAAGTGATGAGTAAGAAAGAAAGACTGTAGGGTGGAGGCCAGGCCTCTGACCTTCACCTCCAGCTTGTACACAGCGGAGAGTCCCGGGTCCACCAAGGCTACCATGAGCCCTGATTATGTTATGGGCCTGGGAACCTCTGCCCATAGTGACAGGGGTGAGTGGCTTTTTTCACAGAAGGGAGTTTGGTATTTTTATACTGTGGAAGAATTGGACAACTGGTAGCACTTTGCAGCACCTCTTTTTTTGTAAGGCATCATTTCCAAATTTTTGGTGTAGGGTGGTAACAAATACAGGTTAATGGGATAAACTGTAAAGAGAGTTGGTACTAGCTAAATGTAGATAAATTGTTTTGAAAGTCTTTTTCTTGAAGTTAAGCTCAATTTTATGTTACAAGTTCTTTTTAAGTTAAAAAATGAGATTGTGTCAGTTAAAAAGCACACATAATTTAGAGCAGTTAGGCAGAGATTAAAATACTCATAACTGCTTATTTCAGATTTGCCAGTTGAATTGAAAGTCACTGTACAGTTAAAAAAAGAAAACAAAACCCATGTTTGGCCTCATACTTGAATGACAATGATTTTACTCCAGCTCAACTTTAAAATGAATTTACATTTTGTAGTTAGTATTAAAAGTTTATCCACCCAGAATTTGGAAGACTACATAAGTGGTTTAGACTTAAAATATGGTTCATCATTTTATTGAAATACTAAATTGTGTATTAATTTGGGGGGCTAGAAAAAGATGAGGACTATGATCCTGTATGTTGGCTGTCGTGTTGTGAATGGTTTGGGAATACAAGTGCCTTTTCCATGGTGGTTGGTAAGGCCCATGCCCAGCGTGGACCGGCCCGTGTGTGGGGGCGCTGAATGTGCCCAGGAGAGCCAGGGCTGGTGGTTTTCTAGAAAATAAGTATTTCCACAAATCCTTAATATTCGGTCAAATATACGGGGTGGCATTTTTCTTGACTTCCCGTCGGCACAGGTGTTGGGGTCTAGGGTCTCTGTGGGGCAGGCTCAGTGAGAGACCCTGGGGCCATCTGTTGGGGCTTCTGGTAGTAGGCAGATGGAGCCTGGTTGGCTCCAGAGAAGGTGGAATTCTGGCTGGAAGGGGCCTTGGGGCTGCCTGTGGAGGGAAGTTTGTCTGGACCTGGTGGGGGAGCATTTTCACAGTAGTCGGGGACAGAATGGAGAAGGTCCATTTGGGGACAGGTCCTGCTTGTCTAAGGACCTGTGTCCTGCCTGAGTGTGCAGGGAGGTGTTCAGGAGGATCTGCTGGGCAGGATCATCTCCCTGTGGTGTTGCTTTTGTTGCCATGGTAGCAGACTAAGTATGATTAATAAATAAAAATAAGCAACTCCAACAGTTTATACTTTGAAATGTCGAGTGAATTTGACGTGTTTTTGATTAGTAAGATCCTAGAATATCTAACAGCCAAATATAAATAGAACAACTTGAATTTACTATTGCCTGGAATTATTTAACATGCAGAACTGCAGTGGTGCTTATGTAGAAGAGTGACCCTATTCCTATGCTAATTTAACTGCCTGCCAGGTAATGATACAGCAGTACCTTCTTTCTTATATGGCATGTTTGAAAACTTGCATATCAATTTTGGTAATGTCACATTTGAAGACTTTCTTATTAAATCAGAGATGGCATCCTCTGAGGTGAGGAGTGGAGAGAGGCGAGCAAACAGTGGCTTCTGGACCTTTGCAGGTAGACTCCAGAAAAGAACCGAAGGAACTCACAGTGACCCAATCCTGCTTAGAAGTGGGGATGAGGCAGAACTGAGGTTCCCAGAGAATACTGGTACCAAAAGAGGGAAATAAGGGTAGTGCCAAGAGAGGAGACAGCCTTGTGAAAAGGACAGTGACCTGCAGTGTCACATTCCTAGGGGAGCTGTGGGATTGGTGGTCAGGACACATTTTGGAGGATGAAGAAGGCTGAATGTGGGGCTGCAAAGCAAGGTTGGG
The DNA here is from genome assembly GCF_030020395.1 of Manis pentadactyla. Lineage (NCBI taxonomy): Eukaryota > Metazoa > Chordata > Mammalia > Pholidota > Manidae > Manis > Manis pentadactyla. The sequence goes on from NC_080022.1 coordinate 190,177,809, forward strand.
AGTGGAGGTGTGAGAAGTGTGTGGGGTGGGGGATGGTATTGTGAAGAGAGCAGAGATCAGATTAGGGTCGGGAGGACTGGAAACCTTGTGGGTCAAAAGGGTGAAGTGGGCGAGGGAACCATGGAGAGATGGAACCAGCAGAGGCCCTGTCACCCCACAAAACAGACAGGTAAGATGTGCAGGAGGACAGGGTTCCCAAGAGAAGATAAATCTTGATGTCTTGCTTGAAGACCTGAGCAGAGCCACTAGTGAGGTCTGGCAAGTTTTCTTGTTCTAGGTCTGCAGGGTTGGCTGAAACACCTTCCTTTATTACCTGAGACTGACCAGCTTATAAGCAGAGCTGAGAGCTGGGGTCCAGGATGGTTGGACTCCAGGACCCAGGAGTTGGCATCATGTAGTGGCAGGTGCACAGGAAGAGGGGCAGAGTGCTTTGAAAAGTGCTCAGTGTACAAATTAATTGCTTTTCTTGACTATTATGTATTTTTCTTTAAAAGCCACAATATGCATTCATTTAGCAAACTGAGATACATTTTTACCACTGATTTGTAGACTAGGAGCACAGTGCAGCTATTTTAGCGTAATTGTTACTTCCCTAAGTTAAAAATAACCAAAAACCTGCTTGCTTCTACTTCACCTAGTATTTAGAAGTTCTTCCAGTGGTGAACCTTTGTTTTATTTTAATGTTTACTAAATGAGTAGTTTAAGATAGTTAAGATTTAAAATAATTTGAATTTCTAGTACACTTTGTGAAACAAACCTACATGATGGGATTTGTCACCTGTAACGGTCGTTTTTGTGCCATCTGGTTGCGTCAGGAAACAGTGAGGATGGGCTGTGGAGCTGGACAGACTCGAGCCAGATTCCAGGCCTGCCACTTAACCTGCCTGAGTTTTAGTTTCCTCGTGGGTAATACAGGGATGGTACCTGTTGAAGTTGTGTGGTACAGCACCGTGCCCATGCGCTAGACATCAGGCCCCGGGTGTCTTGTCCATCCAGCGATCTGGTGTGGAGAGTCCCATGAGGCTCTCATGTGACATGAGTATGAAAATGTCCTCAAGGGCCAGTGCTCTTCAGCTTGCTCATAGCTCAACACACATGCACACATGCGTGCAGTAAATTGATTGAGGGCCTCTTGGAGTAGTGAGCAGAGTTTGAAGTTCTTCAGCCAGGAGAAGTTGTCTATGCCTCCAACCTGCCAGGACCTAAAGGTAAAGACAGCTGTGGGAGGTGGTTGGTGGTGTCCACCAGGGGGGCCGGGAGAGGTCCATCTGGGGGTGCCCTCCCTTCCAGAGCCTCTGTTCTGGTCTGGCTCCTGTCTGACGTCTTTGCAGCTTTTTTTCCTCAAAAGTTTGCAGCTTCACCACAAGCACCCCCTGGCTGAGGGGAGAGGGAACAGTGCCCCAGCTGTGCGCACCGAGCCAGGGAGGGGAGGGTTAGAAGCTGTGCCTGTTTGTGGTATCATTTGAAGGGGACTTGTTCTTTAATGCTGTTGGCCTGGCTGTTGTTTGGGAAATTTAGGATGGCTTCGCTGTCCAATCTAAGATCTTTGTAATTTACAAAATACTGTTTTTTTTTATATTGATTAGTATTCTTTTAAGAGCTGGAATGTTTGCCTTACACAATGTTATACTTTCAGTTTAGTCACAAAATATTAATAAAGAAATTCACAGATAGAAAAATGAATAAAAATTTTTATGCACTTAAAAAATATGTTACCTAATAAAAAATGATTGCTACCTTATGCATAAAGGAGAAAACAGTAAAATATCTGAAGCATTGAAGATATAATAACATACTGTAAATGCCAATATATTTTATGGACTATTATGAAGGCAGTGGTAAAAAAGCAAGTTGTAACAAAAAGTTCTGAAACAACCACTTAAAATATCTTAACAATTTTAAAATCATTGTAATTCAAGTGTTTTTTTTCTAAATTTTTACTTCATATGCTGGTGAAGGCCTTATGTTTATAAACAGGCATTCATGAGTACAGTGTATCTTAGAAAATACTCACAGTCTTCCACGATTGTTCTGTAAACATAACTATTGTCTGTCTACTGCTATCAATTGTAGGGTTGGAAGGCACTTTGAAACGTGACTGATTAAAAAAAAAAGAAAATGCATCTTTCATTAAGACAGACCGCTGACAGTGAATGCTGGCTGTTAAGAATCCAAAGGATTTGCTAATCCTTATGTCCCATAATTTTTGCAGGCAGTCTGTGCTCTACATTGCTCTGTGGCCATATTAATCTTTCATTCCAATGCGTTTTCTTAGTTCAGCTGCGTTTTTTTCCAGTTCAACGTTCCATTGCCATTGTCTTCTGTTTGACTGAAGTTTGTGAGCCTGACAGTGCAAACGCTTAAGAATTGCACCATATCTCTTACGTTGTACCTCTATTTCTTTTCTTAATTTTTCATGGGTGTTTTTTTCTTCCTCAAGAAAACAAGTTTTTTCAGTGATAGATTCTTTTACAGTTATAATTTGATCCTTTAGCTTTGTAATGTCTTCCTGTACTTGTTTCATCTGGTTTCCTTCTGGATTTTGGGAATCTTGTGTAAGTTCCTCTTTCATTTTCATTAGTTTTTTAACAAGATCTCGTTTTTCATGGAGTTCAGTCATGAATGACCATTTGCTTTCTACCTCTCCAAACTATCTTTTTATACTTTCATTTTTGCATAATATTCATTATATCTTAGCATGTGTTCCTCAAAGTCTTCTTGGGCTGCTTCTGTATCAAATTTAAGCTTTACATTTTCTGTATGTAAAGATTTGATTTGAGTTTACAGGTTTCCACACTGAAGCTTGGTATTTTCTATGGTGGCATCTTGTTGATAAATTTGCCTTTCTGTTTCTTTAGTTTCTGCAGAAACAGATGCTGTTTGTTTTTCAAGCTCATGAAGTTCATTCTTCTTCAGGAACTCTATGACTCTTCCTTTCTTTGTGGACTGACATTCTTCTGTGCTGCTTTTCCCCTTTTTGGTTTACCTTTACTTGTGCCGCCCTGCACCCTCCGGGGCCTGCCGCCTCCTGGCCTCCTGCCTGCTGACCCACTTGGCTCCGGCCACAGGGCCCTTCGGTGGCTCTGGTTCCTGTTCTTCCCTGACGGGGCCGCTGAGCGTGGGCTCAGTGGGCCGCGCTGTTTTTCTTTTTTAAACTGCCTTTTTATTGAAGTATGATGAACATATATACTTCTGGAACTTGGACCATTGTCTCTTCTTGGGGGTCAGTGAGGACCTGCAGCTCGGCTCCCCTGCAGGCCTTGAGTGCCACCGGGGTGCCTTCTGGGCCCGCAGAGGTGCTCAGGTCACCCCAGGAGTGGTGGGTCACAGCCCGTTCTCAGGACTAACCTGTCAGCATCTCGCTCCCTGTCAGGGGCAGGGAAGTAAAGTGTTCCCTCCTCCTCATCGCGCTGAAACTTACCTACTCACTTGACTTTACTCCTCCGCTTGTCTTCCAAGGTGGGGATATGTTCATACCCTCTGAAAATGGAACAGAACCGTCGCTTTGGTACATATCCAACATATGTGTACCCGTTCCTGCTGACCCGTTCTGGCATTACAGTGAGATGAGCGTTCTCAAGTGCTCATCATCTAGGGATGGGATTCTAGTCAGACTTGGCTCCCCACTTCCTGGCTTTCATTTCCCAGCAGGTCCCACCTAGATCTACAGCTTCAGAAGTAGAGCATATTCCAGAAGATGAGGCTGTCGTAGTAACAGCAGATTTTTTCCACTGTAAAAATACAACGATTTTTGCTTTGCTGAGGAGAGTTGTTTTTGGTGGAGGAGGGGGATGAAGAAAAGGGGTTTCTAAAATAAGGAAGGCTTTAATGAAAGCAATTAGCGTTTTGGATAGTATTCTTTTTTTTTTTTTTTAAATAATTATTTTTTATTGAAGGGTAGTTGACGCACAGTATTACATTACGTTAGTTTCAAGTGTACAACACAGTGGTAGAACATTTATATACATAATTCTAGGTTCCAGCTATCGCCCTACCAAGCTGTTAAAATATCTTGACTATATTCCTTATGCTATACATTACATCCCGGTTACTTATTTATTTTACCATTGGAAGTCTGTCCTTTTTTTTTTTTTTTTTTTGTGAGGGCATCTCTCATATTTATTGATCAAATGGTTGTTAACGACAATAAAATTCTGTACAGGGGAGTCAGTGCTCAATGCACAATCATTAATCCACCCCAAGCCTAATTTTCGTCAGTCTCCAATCTTCTGAGGCATAACAAACAAGTTCTTACATGTAGAACAAATTCTTACATAATGAATAAGTTACATAGTGAACAGTACAAGGGCAGTCATCACAGAAACTTTCGGTTTTGCTCATGCATTATGAACTATAAACAGTCAGTTCAAATATGAATACTCATTTGGTTTTTATACTTGATTTATATGTGGATACCACATTTCTCTCTTTATTATTATTATTTTTAATAAAATGCTGAAGTGGTAGGTAGATACAAGATAAAGGTAGAAAACATAGTTTAGTGTTGTAAGAGAGCAAATGTAGATGATCAGGTGTGTGCCTGTAGACTATGTGTTAATCCAAGCTAGACCAGGGCAATAAAACATCCACGTATGCAGAAGATTTCTCTCAGAACAGGGGGGGTGAGGTTCTAAGCCTCACCTCTGTTGATCCCCAATTTCTCACCTGATGGCCCCCCTGCGACTGTGCCTGTCTTAGGTTGTTCCTCCCTTGAGGAATCTTACCCGTCTCTGGCTAACCAGTCATCTTCCGGGGCCATACAGGGAAATGTGAAGTTGGTAAGTGAGAGGGAAGCCTTATTGTTTGAAAAGGTTAGCTTTTTACTTCTTTGCATATTTATGCCGTGTGGCTTCTATGCCCAGCATTTGTCTTGAGGTATCTTTACCACTTGGAGGAGTTATGATACTCGGTAAATTTGATATGAGGCACGAATTCTATTTAAGGGTTGTAATTAGGAAGGAAGAAGAAAAGCTATAGAAGTAGCAGACGGAAGAAAACATGGGAAGATTGATTATTTCTTTGACATATCTTCTTGTAGAGTAACTTCAGCATATATAGGTTTTAAGCTACTACTTAAATTGCGCACACACATTAACATAATAGGAGTGTAGTTACATAACCAAAGCATATCTGTAATTACCAGCCATCTCCAGTGAAACCAAGAAAACCAGTTAGGCACCTTAGGCATTTGTGAAAACTTATCTATGATATGGTGGATATTGTCCAACTGAACTTGAACAGTCTGAGAGAAATCAGACAAATTAAAACAACCCATTCCTGGGGACTGTTCACATGCCATATGTTCTTTTAACAGTAAATAGTCTGTAGTTGTAAGAGTTTGGAGCGCTACAATTTGCACTTCTCCAAATTCTTGGTTGAGTTCCAACAGTATAGATCCAGTCAAATTTGTTGTTTTACCGTATGCACAGGCCAGCTTAGATATCTCCTTCCTCATTCCCATGGCAAGTCCAGGAACTGGTGGGATGAGTGCATCTACAGCTGTAGCAGTGCGTGGATCTTTGTTGGGGTTTTTTGATGATCACCTTCTGGCATGAGTCTTCCAGAGAGTGCAGATGTTGGAAGTTCTTTTTCATATCGTATCTTAGTTCATTTTCGGGGTAGCCCAATTAGGCTTTGATCCTCTGTATAAACACAAAAAGACCCTTTGCCTACACTTTTTTTTTTTTTTTTTTAAATAATTATTTTTTATTGAAGGGTAGTTGACACACAGTATTACATTACATGAGTTTCAAGTGTACAACACAGTGGTAGAACATTTATATACATAATTCTAGGTTCCAGCTATCACCCTACCAGGCTGTTACAATATCTTGACTATATTCCTTATGCTATACATTACATCCCGGTTACTAATTTATTTTACCATTGGAAGTCTGTCCTTTTTTTTTTTTTTTTTTTTGTGAGGGCATCTCTCATATTTATTGATCAAATGGTTGTTAACAACAATAAAATTCTGTATAGGGGAGTCAATGCTCAATGCACAAGCATTAATCCACCCCAAGCCTAATTTTTGTCAGTCTCCAATCTTCTGAGGCATAACAAACAAGTTTTTACATGTAGAACAAATTCTTACATAATGAATAAGTTACATAGTGAACAGTACAAGGGCAGTCATCACAGAAACTTTCGGTTTTGCTCATGCATTATGAACTCTAAACAGTCAGTTCAAATATGAATACTCATTTGGTTTTTATACTTGATTTATATGTGGATACCACATTTCTCTCTTTATTATTATTATTTTTAATAAAATGCTGAAGTGGTAGGTAGATACAAGATAAAGGTAGAAAACATAGTTTAGTGTTGTAAGAGAGCACATGTAGATGATCAGGTGTGTGCCTGTAGACTATGTGTTAATCCAAGCTAGACCAGGGCAATAAAACATCCACGTATGCAGAAGATTTCTCTCAGAACGGGGGGGTGAGGTTCTAAGCCTCACCTCTGTTGATCCCCAATTTCTCACCTGATGGCCCCCCTGCGACTGTGCCTGTCTTAGGTTGTTCCTCCCTTGAGGAATCTTACCCGTCTCTGGCTAACCAGTCATCTTCCGGGGCCATACAGGGAAATGTGAAGTTGGTAAGTGAGAGAGAAGCCTTATTGTTTGAAAAAGTTAGCTTTTTACTTCTTTGCATATTTATGCCCTGTGGCTTCTATGCCCAGCATTTGTCTTGAGGTATCTTTACCACTTGGAGGAGTTATGATACTCGGTAAATTTGATATGAGGCACGAATTCTATTTAAGGGTTGTAATTAGGAAGGAAGAAGAAAAGCTATAGAAGTAGCAGGCGGAAGAAAACATGGGAAGATTGATTATTTCTTTGATATATCTTCTTGTAGAGTAACTTCAGCATGTATAGGTTTTAAGCTACTACTTAAATTGCACACACACATTAACATAATAGGAGTATAGTTACATAACCAAAGCATATCTGTAATTACCAGCCATCTCCAGTGAAACCAAGAAAACCAGTTAGGCACCTTAGGCATTTGTGAAAACTTATCTATGATATGGTGGATATTGTCCAAGTGAACTTGAACAGTCTGAGAGAAATCAGACAAATTAAAACAACCCATTCCTGGGGAATGTTCACATCCCTTATGTTCTTTTAACAGTAAATAGTCTGTAGTTGTAAGACTTTGGAGCGCTACAATTTGCACTTCTCCAAATTCTTGGTTGAGTTCCAACAGTATAGATCCAGTCCAATTTTGTTGTTTTACTGTATGCACAGGCCAGCTTAGATGTCTCCTTCCTCATTCCCATGGCAAGTCCAGGAACTGGTGGGATGAGTGCATCTACAGCTGTAGCAGTGCGTGGATCTTTGTTGGGGTTTTTTGATGATCATCTTCTGGCATGAGTCTTCCAGAGAGTGCAGATGTTGGAAGTTCTTTTTCATATCGTATCTTAGTTCATTTTCGGGGTAGCCCAATTAGGCTTTGATCCTCTGTATAAACACAAACAGACCCTTTGCCTACACTTTTATATGCCCTTTATACCCTTGTGTAGAACTCGTTGGAGGTTACCACACAGGAACTGCCTTTTTTTTTTTTTTTTTTTTGCTATCACTAATCTACACTTACATGATGAATATTATGTTTACTAGGCTCTCCCCTATACCAGGTCTCCCCTATAAACCCCTTTACAGTTACTGTCCATCAGCATAGCAAAATGTTGTAGAATCACTACTTGCCTTCTCTGTGTTGTACAGCCCTCCCTTTTCTCCTACCCCCCCCATGCATGTTAATCTTAATACCCCCCTACTTCTCCCCCCCTTATCCCTCCCTACCCACCCATCCTCCCCAGTCCCTTTCCCTTTGGTACCTGTTAGTCCATTCTTGAGTTCTGTGATTCTGCTGCTGTTTTGTTCCTTCAGTTTTTCCTTTGTTCTTATATTCCACAGATAAGTGAAATCATTTGGTATTTCTCTTTCTCCGCTTGGCTTGTTTCACTGAGCATAATACCCTCCAGCTCCATCCATGTTGCTGCAAATGATTGGATTTGCCGTTTTCTTATGGCTGAGTAGTATTCCATTGTGTATATGTACCACATCTTCTTTATCCATTCATCTATTGATGGACATTTAGGTTGCTTCCAATTCTTGGCTATTGTAAATAGTGCTGCGATAAACATAGGGGTGCATCTGTCTTTCTCAAACTTGATTGCTGCGTTCTTAGGGTAAATTCCTAGGAGTGCAATTCCTGGGTCAAATGGTAAGTCTGTTTTGAGCATTTTGATGTACCTCCATACTGCTTTCCACAATGGTTGAACTAACTTACATTCCCACCAGCAGTGTAGGAGGGTTCCCCTTTCTCCACAGCCTCGCCAACATTTGTTGTTGTTTGTCTTTTGGATGGCAGCCATCCTTACTGGTGTGAGGTGATACCTCATTGTAGTTTTAATTTGCATTTCTCTGATAATTAGCGATGTGGAGCATCTTTTCATGTGTCTGTTGGCCATCTGTATTTCTTTTTTGGAGAACTGTCTGTTCAGTTCCTCTGCCCATTTTTTAATTGGGTTATTTGTTTTTTGTTTGTTGAGGCGTGTGAGCTCCTTATATATTCTGGACGTCAAGCCTTTATCGGATGTGTCATTTTCAAATATATTCTCCCATACTGTAGGGATCCTTCTTGTTCTATTGATGGTGTCTTTTGCTGTACAGAAGCTTTTCAGCTTAATATAGTCCCACTTACTCATTTTTGCTGTTGTTTTCCTTGCCCGGGTAGATATGTTCAAGAAGAGGTCACTCATGTTTATGTCTAAGAGGTTTTCGCCTATGTTTTCTTCCAAGAGTTTAATGGTTTCATGGCTTACATTCAGGTCTTTGATCCATTTTGAGTTTACTTTTGTATATGGGGTTAGACAATGGTCCAGTTTCATTCTCCTACATGTAGCTGTCCAGTTTTGCCAGCACCACCTGTTGAAGAGACTGTCATTTCGCCATTGTATGTCCATGGCTCCTTTATCAAATATTAATTGACCATATATGTCTGGGTTAATGTCTGGATTCTCTAGTCTGTTCCATTGGTCTGTGGCTCTGCTCTTGTGCCAGTACCAAATTGTCTTGATTACTATGGCTTTATAGTAGAGCTTGAAGTTGGGGAGTGAGATCCCCCCTACTTTATTCTTCTTTCTCAGGATTGCTTTGGCTATTCGGGGTCTTTGGTGTTTCCATATGAATTTTTGAATTATTTGTTCCAGTTCATTGAAGAATGTTGCTGGTAGTTTCATAGGGATTGCATCAAATCTGTATATTGCTTTGGGCAGGATGGCCATTTTGACGATATTAATTCTTTCTAGCCACGAGCATGGGATGAGTTTCCATCTGTTAGTGTCCCCTTTAATTTCTCTTAAGAGTGACTTGTAGTTTTCAGAGTATAAGTCTTTCACTTCTTTGGTTAGGTTTATTCCTAGGTATTTTATTTTTTTTGATGCAATTGTGAATGGAGTTGTTTTCCTGATTTCTCTTTCTGTTGGTTCATTGTTAATATATAGGAAAGCCACAGATTTCTGTGTGTTGATTTTGTATCCTGCAACTTTGCTGTATTCCGATATCAGTGCTAGTAGTTTTGGGGTGGAGTCTTTAGGGTTTTTTATGTACAGTATCATGTCATCTGCAAATAGTGACAGTTTAACTTCTTCTTTACCAATCTGGATTCCTTGTATTTCTTTATTTTGTCTGATTGCCGTGGCTAGGACCTCCAGTACTATGTTAAATAACAGTGGAGAGAGTGGGCATCCCTGTCTAGTTCCCGATCTCAGAGGAAATGCTTTCAGCTTCTCGCTGTTCAATATAATGTTGGCTGTGGGTTTATCATAGATGGCCTTTATTATGTTGAGGTACTTGCCCTCTATTCCCATTTTGCTGAGAGTTTTTAACATGAATGGATGTTGAACTTTGTCAAATGCTTTTTCAGCATCTATGGAGATGATCATGTGGTTTTTGTCTTTCTTTTTGTTGATGTGGTGGATGATGTTGATGGACTTTGGAATGTTGTACCATCCTTGCATCCCTGGGATGAATCCCACTTGGTCATGGTGTATGATCCTTTTGATGTATTTTTGAATTCGGTTTGCTAATATTTTGTTGAGTATTTTTGCATCTACGTTCATCAGGGATATTGGTCTGTAGTTTTCTTTTTTGGTGGGGTCTTTGCCTGGTTTTGGTATTAGGGTGATGTTAGCTTCATAGAATGAGTTTGGGAGTATCCCCTCCTCCTCTAGTTTTTGGAAAACTTTAAGGAGAATGGGTATTATGTCTTCCCTGTATGTCTGATAAAATTCCGAGGTAAATCCATCTGGCCCGGGGGTTTTGTTCTTTGGTAGTTTTTTGATTACCGCTTCAATTTCGTTGCTGGTAATTGGTCTGTTTAGATTTTCTGTTTCTTCCTGGGTCAATCTTGGAAGGTTATATTTTTCTAGGAAGTTGTCCATTTCTCCTAGGTTTCCCAGCTTGTTAGCATATAGGTTTTCATAGTATTCTCCAATAATTCTTTGCATTTCCGTGGGGTCCGTCGTGATTTTTCCTTTCTCGTTTCTGATACTGTTGATTTGTGTTGACTCTCTTTTCTTCTTAATAAGTCTGGCTAGAGGCTTATCTATTTTGTTTATTTTCTCGAAGAACCAGCTCTTGGTTTCATTGATTTTTGCTATTGTTTTATTCTTCTCAATTTTATTTATTTCTTCTCTGATCTTTATTATGTCCCTCCTTCTGCTGACCTTAGGCCTCATCTGTTCTTCTTTTTCCAATTTCGATAATTGTGACATTAGACCATTCATTTGGGATTGTTCTTCCTTTTTGAAATATGCTTGGATTGCTATATACTTTCCTCTTAAGACTGCTTTTGCTGTGTCCCACAGAAGTTGGGGCTTAGTGTTGTTGTTGTCATTTGTTTCCATATATTGCTGGATCTCCATTTTGATTTGGTCATTGATCCATTGATTATTTAGGAGCATGTTGTTAAGCCTCCATGTGTTTGTGAGCCTCTTTGCTTTCTTTGTACAGTTTATTTCTAGTTTTATGCCTTTGTGGTCTGAAAAGTTGGTTGGTAGGATTTCAATCTTTTGGAATTTTCTGAGGCTCTTTTTGTGGCCTAGTATGTGGTCTATTCTGGAGAATCTTCCATGTGCACTTGAGAAGAATGTATATCCCGCTGCTTTTGGATGTAGAGTTCTATAGATGTCTATTAGGTCCATCTGCTCTACTGTGTTGTTCAGTGCTTCCATGTCCTTACTTATTTTCTGCCCAGTGGATCTATCCTTTGGGGTGAGTGGTGTGTTGAAGTCTCCTAGAATGAATGCATTGCAGTCTATATCCCCCTTTAGTTCTGTTAGTATTTGTTTCACATATGCTGGTGCTCCTGTGTTGGGTGCATATATATTTAGAATGGTTATATCCTCTTGTTTGACTGAGCCCTTTATCATTATGTAGTGTCCTTCTTTATCTCTTGTTACTTTCTTTGTTTTGAAGTCTATTTTGTCTGATATTAGTACGGCAACCCCTGCTTTCTTCTCACTGTTGTTTGCTTGAAATATGTTTTTCCATCCCTTGACTTTTAGTCTGTACATGTCTTTGGGTTTGAGGTGAGTTTCTTGTAAGCAGCATATAGATGGGTCTTGCTTTTTTATCCATTCTGTTACTCTGTGTCTTTTGATTGGTGCATTCAACCCATTAACATTTAGGGTGACTATTGAAAGATATGTACTTATTGCCATTGCAGGCTTTAAATTCGTGGTTACCAAAGGTTCAAGGTTAGCCTCTTTAGTATCTTACTGCCTAACTTAGCTCGCTTATTGAGCTGTTATATACACTATCTGGAGATTCTTTTCTTCTCTCCCTTCTTGTTCCTCCTCCTTGATTCTTCATATGTTGGGTGTTTTGTGCTGTGCTCTTTCTAGGAGTGCTCCCATCTAGAGCAGTCCCTGTAAGATATTCTGTAGAGGTGGTTTGTGGAAAGCAAATTCCCTCAGCTTTTGTTTGTCTGGGAATTGTTTAATCCCACCGTCATATTTGAATGATAGTCGTGCTGGATACAGTATCCTTGGTTCAAGGCCCTTCTGTTTCATTGTATTAAATATATCATGCCATTCTCTTCTGGCCTGTAGGGTTTCTGTCGAGAAATCTGACGTTAGCCTGATGGGCTTCCCTTTATAGGTGACCTTTTTCTCTCTAGCTGCCTTTAACACTCTTTCCTTGTCCTTGATCTTTGCCATTTTAATTATTATGTGTCTTGGTGTTGCCCTTCTTGGATCCTTTCTGTTGGGGGTTCTGTGTATTTCCGTGGTCTGTTCGATTACTTCCTCCCCCAGTGTGGGGAAGTTTTCAGCAATTATTTCTTCTAAGATACTTTCCATCTCTTTTCCTCTCTCTTCTTCTTCTGGGACCCCTATAATACGGATATTGTTCCTTTTGTATTGGTCACACAGTTCTCTTAATATTGTTTCATTCCTGGAGATCCTTTTGTCTCTCTCTATGTCAGCTTCTATGCGTTCCTGTTCTCTGATTTCAATTCCATCAATGGCCTCTTGCATTCTATCCATTCTGCTTATAAACCCTTCCAGAGTTTGTTTCATTTCTGCGATCTCCTTTCTGGCATCTGTGATCTCCTTCCGGACTTCATCCCATTTCTCTTGCGTATTTCTCTGCATCTCTGTCAGCATGTTTATGATTCTTATTTTGAATTCTTTTTCAGGAAGACTGGTTAGGTCTGTCTCCTTCTCTGGTGTTGTCTCTGTGATCTTTGTCTGCCTGTAGCTTTGCCTTTTCATGGTGATAGGAATAGTCTGCAGAACTGGGACGAGTGACGGCTGGAAGGACTTCCTTTCTTGTTGGTTTGTGGCCCTCCTCTCCTGGGAGAACAGCGGCCTCTAGTGGCTTGTGCTGCGCAGCTGCGCGCAGACAGGGCTTCTGCTTCCTGCCCGGCTGCTATGGAGTTAATCTCCGCTGTTGCTGTGGGCGTGGCCTGGCTCGGGCCGCTTCTCCAAAGTGGTGGAGTCGCGTTGGAGCAGGAGCTGCTGGGAGGCTATTTATCTCCGTAAGGGGCCTCCCTGCTCCCTGCAGCCCAGGGGTTAGGGTGCCCTGAGATCCCGGATTCCCTACCTCTGGATTAAGTGACCCGCCCTGCCCCTTTAAGACTTCCAAAAAGCACCCGCCAAAACAAAACAACGCCCACCAAAAAAAAAAGAAAAAAAAAATTTTTTAATTGAAAAAAAAAAAAGAAAAAGTTTTTAATTAAAAAAAAAAAAAAAGGTGGTCGTTCGTTTTTCTTTATTCTGCGGTTCCAGCCTCAGGCCTCTGCTCACCGGTCTTTCTGCCCTGTTTCCCTAGTATTGGGGTCCCTATCCCTTTAAGACTTCCAAAAAGCGCTCGCCAAAACAAAACAGCAAAAAAGCAAAAAAAAATGGTCGCGCGCTTTTCTTATGCCCTCTGTCGCCCAGCCTCCAGTGCCTGCTCACTGTTCTTGCTGCCCTGTTTTCCTAGTATCGAGCGCCCTGCACTCTGGCCCGGATGGCTGGGGCTGGGTGTTCGGCAGCCCTGGGCTCCGTCTCCCTCCCGCTCTGCCTGCTCTTCTCCCGCCGGGAGCTGGGGGGAGGGGCGCTCGGCTCCCGCGGGGCCGGGGCTTGTATCTCATCCCCTTCGCGAGGCGCTGGGTTCTCTCAGGTGTGGATATGGTCTGGATATTGTCCTGTGTCCTCTGGTCTTTATTCTAGGAAGGGTTGTCTTTGTTATATTTTCATAGATATATGTTGTTTTGGGAGGAGATTTCCGCTGCTCTACTCACGCCGCCATCTTCTGCCCCTCTCTCTGGATAGTATTCTTATCTGTTTAACATTTCTGTGTAGCTCATGTTTTCTTTTATGTTTCGGTTTTTGAGCAGTTTACATTTTAAGTAATTAGAATGTAGTAAGTCAGCTCCCACACTTCTGTTACCACTTTTTAATGACGAATTTTTGAATTTGCTAATGAAACATAATACACTGGGCATGTTTCAGGTACATATTGCCATTTATCTGATTTGAAGCAGTTTGAGCACCAGAATAAGGTGCTACCACTGTCACCCCAGGAAGTGGTCCCTTGGGGGAGATTAGGAGGCACCTTTGAGAAAGCTGCCTAGTGTGTATCAATTTCTACAGTATGTGTTTGCGTTCTGCTGAGAATGCCATAGGAATTTTAGAACTATATGGCTTTTGCTGCAGTTTGTCATTTGAGACAGAATGCTTTTGTGTCTTATCCAAGGAAGGTGTCAGACTGCAACAGTGGTTCTCCCTAGGGCACCCTTCCCCCAGGACATTTGGCAGTATCTGGAGACAGGTTAGTTTGGCACAACTAGGAGGGGGGATGCTACCGGCATCTAGTGTGTCAGGGCCAGGGAAGCTGCTAAAAATGCCAGATGCACCACATGCTCTTGCGACAACAGAGTGATCCAGCCTCAGATGTCAGTAGTGCAGAGCTGGAGACCCTCTGGAGCACAGTAGGAGAGCAGCTGTTAACAGATACTATTCTTATCCCTATTGTGGATAAATTTTAATAACTTCTTATAATTGGTATCTGCTTAAAACCTTTAAGGCACCAAGACATTTGTTTCCAGTTCAATGGCAGCACCTTTCTAAAATGAAGCCCAGGTGGAGTGGCCTGGTGTATAGTCATTCCCTTTGCATCTTTGGAAGGACACACACACACAACTTGATCCTAAATCTTACCTGGAAGAAGATTGACTCAGCACTTTAAGGGGTAAAGAAGTAGCCTGATGTTCTCCCTCTTGGGATGTGTCCTCTCAGGTGTAGCCACTGGCTTTAGTTAGGGTGATAAAAATATTCTGAAATAATCGGAAACAATGACATTGAGTTGTTCTAGTTCTGGATTTGTTCCAGTTTTTCGTGGTCTTCATTCCCCTGGAAAATAAAATGATGATGTGAAGGAGATAATGACGATACTCGTGTCATCACAGTCACACTGTGAAAGACTGCTGCTCAGCACCGTTTTCTCAAGGTATTTAATCACTAATAATCGATAGTATGAAGCTTACCATTTGACTCTTACTTAAACAAATGCGGTACAGAAAACCCTAAACAAAATAAGTTGGAGACTTACTGTTGTGCTTTTCTGGTTTCTTGCAGAATATAGTAGCATTTTGAGTGCATAGGTGATGTTTTAGAAATACTTCATGTTTTGCTTGTGTCTGGTATTTTTACTGTTATTATACATAAGCTGGTATTATAACTATTTGGCCAAAAGGCAATTTTGCCATAAAAGATAAAAGTCACAAAAAGTAGAAGAGGGACATTCATTAAAAAGGATATAATGAAAAATGAAAATAAATAACAAAATTAAAAACACTTTATTGCAAAATATAAAATATTTGAATACATTCAAAATGTATAGTGTAGATTCATGGCAGTACTGTGCAAATAACTGCCTTTATTCTGTGGGTGGTACCATAAGCACTTGTCTTCAAAGTCTTTCACTCATAATATTGGATTTTTTTTTTGCTTGTTGATTCATCTCTTCCTTTGGTGGTATACTTTTTCATTCTTTACTAAAATGTATTCCTTCATTAAGAGAGTCTCAGTTTTCCAAGTACAAGGATGTATGTTTGTAACTGAGCTTTGTGTTGTGTTTGAAGGCCTTCTACACTGTTGTTTGTTCCTGACATATTGTCACATGCCCTTTGATAGAAGTTCCAAAGGTTCTATGGGAAATGTGGGTTCAAACTACACTACTGTGTAGGCCATTATGGGAGTTAAGATTTATGTAATACACAAGTGGGAGTACTTTGTCAGTGGGGAAATGAAGCCAGTTGTCAACTGTTTGATGAGACCAGCAAACTGTCAACCAGTTTTATCTTCCACAGCAAAATTGCCTTATGGCCAATAGTTCTGAGGCCAAAATGTCTGCGGTGAAGATGCTTGTGGTGAAGCTCCTTGGAACTGCTTTTACCATGTCTACACTGTTGGACGATGATAGGAATTCGAGTATCAGTCTTGCAGCATTTGAGCTGGGTGGAGGAGGACGTAGTTTAAATGTGAACTGTCTTTTTTCCGTTCCTCCTTAAGTCTCCTGTTCCCACTTTGCCCAGTGTCCCTCTGAACCTTTCCACAGGGGTAACTACCATTTGTATTCCATACCATGGCTCTCACGTGTTCCATGGGCAGGCAGCTTCATCCGAGGTCGTACGCTTCCTGGGACTGTGCCTGTGACCCTGTGGGGACCTTGTTTAGTGCCAGGTACTTGATAAGGCTCAAATGTCTGTTGCTGAATTTGTAGGTTTGGATTTGGTAGCTGCCGTACCAAGGAAATGATTTAAAGTGGTTATAAATAAAATTAAACTCAGTCTTTGGTTCTGTAATTCCCTCACTTTCCTTCTTGTTTATACTAATGGTAGACTCTCCTAAGTGGCCTTTTTGTTTTTCTGTTATGTGTATTCTAAGGTTAAATATGACTGATGATGGAGCAGGAGCAGATGAAGCCTGCGTATGTGTGAACAGAATTTGCTGTAGTTGAATAAAGTCTCCAGTAATGTGCATTAGGCCACATAACTGTTGTGCTGCATGGTAACCGCTGTAAATATGTTCCAGGAGCAAGTCAGACAGCACAGTTCTTTTTCCTTAGTGTTGCTTGAGATACACAGGGTGGGTCTGATCTTGCCTGTGTACCTGCAAACTTGCTGCTTGTGCTTGCTTCTGCCGCAGAGTGTGTGCACAGTCCCCAGCTCCTATGGCCTCGTGCCTTGGGCTGGAGGGGCAGGTGGTCTTCTGGCTGAGGACTTTATGGAGGTCTGGGGAGACTCTCCTGGGATTGCCCAAACTGGGGCACATCCTGGGCCCTAACAAGGTCATCCAACTCTGCTCCTCCACTTCCAACCCTGTCCTGATTTGACTTTGAGACTTGGTGGCACAACAATACTCACTTCTCCTTGTCACCTCTTATAGAATGTTCCTAGTGTTCCAATTTGAAAATAGCATCCCCACCACCACCAAAAGCAATACTTTTCTATGGATCTTTTGTTTTGTTCTCTTAAAAGTTTTTTCAGGGTGTGCATTTTCTTGTACGTGCAGACTTATCTGTTAGTCACAGTTGTGAAAATCTTCTAGTTCTTCATAACATGTGTGGGTTCCCAGTAACTGTTTAGGGTTTCCTTTATTGTATCTCTCCAATGAGAAAAGCTTTGTTATTATAATTTTTAAAAAATGATTTAAGTATTTTGGAAATGGTGATCAGTTTGCCATTTTTATATGCTAAGTGAGTGGCTTCAATACTTAGACCATTATTTGTTAAAGTAGTGCTCCACACCTTGGTTATAGTTGTTGGGGGACACCTTAAGGCCTTCAAACTGCATCTTGGCTTGGCTGCTCATTAACCTTGGGCAGCTGACTGAGCCTTTATAAGTCATTGCATTGCCTGTAAGTGAGGTGGAACTTGAAAGAGAAGCCTGGTTTCTCAGTTCCTGGTGTCCAGTAGGTGCTAGGTCAATCTTACGTTCCCTCTCTGTTCTGTGGAGGGCAGCTTTCCAGGGGCTTCACTTAAGAATCACATCCCAAGGGATTAAAGATGGTGGCATAAGAGGTGAGACAGAGACCTCCTCCTAAAACAACATACAATACAAAAATATAATTAATACAACGAATCCTGAAAGAGCAACAGGCAAGAAGGCTGCACCAGACTGCATACACCTGGAGAAAAGATCAGACCTCACAGAACAGGGTAACGTACCAAAGCTGTGACCCATCAGGGCCCAAGCTCTTCCCCAACCCCAGCTCACTGGTGGGAGGAAGAGAAACAGCTTGGGGAGGGAGTGTAGGCCTGGGACTGCTGAACACCTAGCCCTGGAGATCTGCTCTGAGAGCAGGAACCTACATTGATTGCATGGTTCTCTGGTGGTTAGTGGGGTTGGAAAGCTAAGATAGGTGAAATACCTGGAGAGACGGAGATTTCAGCTGCTTGTGGAAAACAGGGATTCATATCCAGCTGATCTGGATGAGCAGTCTGACAGACTTCCTAAAAGTGCTGCTAAAGGGGCAAGGATTGCACAGAGCTTACTGCTCAGGAGAAAGGACAGGTAGACAAAATTGTCCAGGTGCACTCTGCCCAGCAGGTTGGGAGCTTAAACAGTCTTCAGGTGTTCCATCCCCCAGCTGGCTACACAGCTCCAAGAACCCCCACCGTGATATGCAGCCTGCTGTGTCTTCCTCCCAGCTAGCCTGCACTTGGCTCGCAAACCGGCAACCCCTGCCCTGGCGTCAGGCTAGCCAGAGGGAAGCCCTGCCTATGGCAGCTACAAACACAAAGCATAGAGGCTTACATCTGTGTGCTCGGCCCACTGGTTCTGGCAGTGGAGACAGGCATAGCAGCCGGGAAGCAGGAAACAGCTCTTTCCTCCCCCCAGGCACCAACACCACTCACCTGCGACCTCCGATAGCACTCCAGGGTCTGAGCAGCTCCAGAGAGTCGAGCTTCTGGACACTAGAGGACAGCAGAGACAAATATGAAACGTCAAAGGAACCTGTTTAAAAGCAAAATTATGAATTTGCCTGAGAAAGATTCAAATGAAATCGACTTTATGAATCTTCCTGAAAGAGATTTCAAAATAAAAATCATTAACATGCTCATAGAGGTACAGAAAACTATTCAAGAACTCAGGAACGAATTTAGGATGGAGATCCAATTGTTGAAGACACAATGGAGGGTATTAAAAGCAGATTAGATACAGTGGAGGAGACGATAAATGAAATAGAAATTAGGGAAGAGGAATACAAAGAGGCTGAGGCCCAGAGAGAAAAAAGGATCTCTAAGAATGAAAGAATATATCCATTCACGATAAAAATTCTCAACAAAACGGGTATGGAGTGCAAGTACCTCAACCTAATAAAGGCCATATATGACAAACCCACAGCCAACATCATACTTAACAGTGAGACGCTGAAAGCTTTTCCTCTTAAGATTGGAAACAAGACAGGGATGCCCACTCTCTCCACTGTTATTCAACATAGTACTGGAGGTCCTAGCCACAGCAGTCAGACAAAACAAAGAAATACAAGGCATCCAGATTGGTAAAGAAGTCAAACTGTCACTATTTGCAAATCACATGATATTATACATAAAAAACCCTAAAGACTCCACTCCAGAACTTCTAGAACAAATATCTGAATTCAGCAAAGTTGCAGGATACAAAATTAATACAATGAAATCAGTTGCTTTCCTATACACTAATGATGAACTAGCAGAAAGAGAAATCAGGAAAACAATTCCATTCACAATTGCATCTAAGAATGAAAGAATACTGAGAGAGCTGTGTGACCAATCCAAACAGAACAATATTTGTATTATAGGGGTACCAAAAGAAGAAGACAGAAAAAGAGATAGAAACTGTCTTTGAGGAAGGAATTGCTGAAAAATTCCCCAATCTGGGTAAGGAGATAGTCTCTCAGGCCATGGAGGTACACAGATCTCCCAACACAAGGGACTCAAGGAGGACAACACCAAGACATACAATAGTTAAAATGGCAAAGATCAAAGATAAGGACAGACTATTAAAAGCAGCCAGAGAGAGAAATAAGATCACATACAAAGGAAAACCCATCAGGCTATCGTCAGAATTCTCAGCAGAGCCGTTACAGGCCAGAAGGAAGTGGCATGATATATTTAATGCAATGAAGCGGAAGGGCCTGGAGCCAAAAATACTTTATCCAGCAAGATTATCATTTAAATTTGAAGGAGGAATTAAACAGTTTCCAGATAAGCAAAAGCCGAGAGAATTTAGCTCCCACAAACCATCTCTACAGTGTATTTTGGAGAGACTGCTATAGATGCAAGTGTTCCTAAGGTTAAGTAGCTGTCACGAGAGGTAATAAAAAGGGATAGACAAAGAGTTCAGAGTATGATACCTAATATATAAACAATGGAGGAGGAAGAAAAGGAGGGGGAAAAAAAAGAACCTTTAGATTGTGTTTGTAATAGCATACTAAGTGAGTTAAGTTAGACTCTTAGATAGTAAGGAAGTTACCCTTGAACCTTTGGTAACCAGGAATCTAAAGCCTGCAATGGCAATAAGTACATAGGTATCGATAATCACCCGAAAAGTAAATGGTCTGAATGTACCAATCAAAAGACATAGAGTCACTGAATGGATAAAAAAACAAGACCCAACTATATGCTGCCTACATGAGACTCACTTTAAACTGAAAGACATACACAGACTAAAGTGAAGGGATGGAAAAAGATATTTCATGCAACTAATAGGGAGAAAAAAAGCAGAGTTGCAGTACTTGTATCAGATAAAATAGACTTTAAAACAAAGTCACAAGAGACAAAGGACATTACATAATGATAAAGGGGTCAATCCAACAAGAGGATACAACCATTATAAATATCAATGCACCCAACACAGGAGCACCTACATATGTGAAACAAATACTAACAGAATTAAAAGGGGAAATAGAATGTAATGCATTCAGTCTAGGAGACTTCAACACTCCACTCACTCCAAGGTACAGGTCAAACAGACAGAAAATAAGTAAGGAGACAGAGGCACTGAACAACACATTAGAAGAGATGGACCTAACAGACATCTAGAGAACTCTCCACCCAAAAGCAGCAGGGTACATATTCTTCTCAGGTGCACACTGAACATTTTCCAGTATAGACCACATATCAGGACACAAAAAGAGCCTCAGTAAATTGAAAAAGATTGAAATTGTACCAACCAACTTCTCAGATAACAAAGGTATAAAACTAGAAATAAATTGTACAAAAAAACAAAAAAGGCGCACAAACACACGGAGGCTTAACAACATGCCCCTAAATAATCAATGGATCAATTATCAAATTAAAACAGAGATCAAGCAATATATGGAGACAAATGAAAACAACAGCACAATGCCCCAACTTCTGTGTGGTGCAGTGAAGGTAGTGCTAAGAGGAAAGTATATAGCAATCCAGGCCTATTTAAGGAAGGAAGAACACTCCCAAATGAATAATCTAAATTCACAATTATTGAACCTGGAAAAAGAAAAACAAATGAAGCCCAAAGTCAACAGATGGAAGGACATAGTAAAGATCAGAGAAGAAATAAATAAAATTGAGAAGAATAAAACAATAGAAAGAAAACAATGAAACCAAGAGCTGGTTCTTTGAGAAAATAAACAAAATAGATAAACCCCTAGCCAGACTTATTAAGAAAAAAAGAGAATCTACACACATAAACAGAATCAGAAATGAGAAAGGAAAAATCACTACAGACACCACAGAAATACAAAGAATAATTAGAGAATACTATGAAAATCTATATTGTAACAAACTGGATAACCTAGAAGAAATAGACAACTTTCTAGAAAAATATAACCTTCCAAGACTGACCCAGGAAGAAACAGAAAATCTAAACAGATCAATTACCAGCAATGAAATTGAATCGGTAATCAAAAAACTACCCAAGAACAAAACTCCTGGACCAGATGGATTCACCGCTGAATTTTATCAGACATTTAGAGAAGACATAATACCCATTATCCTTAAAGTTTTCCAAAAATAGGAGAGGAGGGAATACTTCCAAACTTATTCTATGAAGCCAGCATCAATACCAAAATCAGGCAAAGACACCACAAAAAAAGAAAACTACAGACCAATATACCTGATAAACATAGATGCAAAAATACTCAACAAAATATTTGCAAACTGAATTAAAAAATACATCGAGGATCATATATCATGATCAAGTGGCATTCATCCCAGGCATGCAACATTTGAAAAACCATCAACATCATCCACCACACCAACAAAAAGAAGGACAAAAACCACATGATAATTTCCATAGATGCTGAAAAAACGTTGGGCAAAATCCAACATCCATTCGTGTTAAAAACTCTCAACAAAATGGGTATAGAGGGCAGGTACCTCAACATAACAAAGGCCATATATGACAAACCCACAGCCAACATCATACTTAACAGTTAGAAGCTGAAAGCATTTCCTCTAAGATCAGGAACCAGACAAGGATGCCCACTCTCCCCACTTTTATTCAGCATAGTACTGGAAGTCCTAGCCATGGCAGTCAAGACAACACAAATAAATAAAAGGTATCCAGATTGGTAAGGAGGAAGTCAAACTGTCCCTGTTTGCAGATGACATGATATTGTACATAAAAAACCCTAAAGAATCCACTCCAAAACTACTAGAACAAATATCTGAATTCCGTAAAGTTGCAGGATACAAAATTAATACACAGAAATCTGTTGCATTCCTATACGCTAACGATGAACTAGCAGAAAGAGAAATCAGGAAATCAATTCCGTTCAGTTGCATCAAAAAGAATAAAATGCCTAGGAATAAACCTAACCAAGGAAGTGAAAGACCTACACCCTAAAAACTGCAAGACACTCCTAAGAGAAATTAAAGAGGATACAATAAATGGAAATTCATCCCAATGCTCTTGGGTAGGAAGAATTGATATTGTTAAAATGACCATGACAATCATGCCTAAAGCAATCTACAGATTCAATGCAATCCCTATCAAAATTTCAAAAGCATTCTTCAATGAACTGGAACAAATAGTTCTTAAATTCATATGGAACCACAAAAGACCCCAAATAGCCAAAGCAATCCTTAGAAGGAAGAATACAGCAGGGGGGATCTCACTTCCCAACTTCAAGCTCCTACTACAAAGCCTCAGTAATCAAGACAATTTGGTACTGGCACAAGAGCAGACCCATAGACCAGTGGAACAGAATAGAGAGTCCAGATAGTAACCCAAGCATATGGTCAATTAATATACAATAAAGGAGCCATGGATATACAGTAGGGAAATGACAGCCTCTTCAACAGCTGGTGTTGGCACAACTGGACAGCTATATGTAAGAGAATGAAACTGGATCATTGTCTAACTCCCTACACAAAAGTAAACTTGAAATGGATCAAAGATCTGAATGTAAGTCATGAAACCGTAAAACTCTTAGAAGAAAATATAGGCAAAACTCTCTTGAATATAAACATGAGCAACTTCTTCATGAACATATCTCCACGGGCAAGGGAAACAAAAGCAAAAATGAAAAAGTGGGACTTAAACTAAAAAGCTTTTGTACAACAAAGGACACCATCAGTAGAACAAAAAGGCATCCTGCAGTATGAGAGAATATGTTTGTAAATGACATATTCAATAAGGGGTTGACATCCAAAATATCAATAGAGCTCATGCAACTCAACAAACAAAAAGCAAATTATCCAATTAAAAAATGGGCAGAGGATTTGAAAAGACACTTCTCCAAAGAAGAAATTCAAATGGCCAACAGGTACGTGAAAAAATGCTCCACATCGCTAATCATCAGAGAAATACAAATTAAAACCACAATGAGATATCACCTCACACCAATTAGGATGGCCAATATCCAAAAGACAAACAACAACAAATGTTGGTGAGGATGTGGAGAAAGGGGAACCCTCCTACACTGCTAGTGGGAATGTAAATTAGTTCAACCTTTGTGGAAAGCAGTATGGAGGTTCCTCAAAAACTAAAAATAGAAATACCATTTGACCCAGGAATTCCACTCCTAGGAATTTACCCTAAGAATGCAGGAGCCCAGTTTGAAAAAGACAGATGTACCCCTATGTTTATTGCAGCACTATTTACAATAGCCAAGAAATGGAAGCAACCTAAGTGTCCATCAGTAGATGAATGGGTAAAGAAGATGTGGTTCATATACACAATGGAATATTATTCAGCCATAAGAAGAAAACATCCTACCATTTGCAACAACATGGATGGAGCTAGAGGGTATTATGCTCAGTGAAATAAGCCAGGCGGAGAAAGACAAGTATCAAATGATTTCACTCATCTGTGGAGTATAAGAACAAAGAAAAACTGAAGGAACAAAACAGTAGCAGAATCACAGAACCCAAGAATGGACTAACGGTTACCAAAGGAATGGGACTGAGGAAGATGGGTGGGAAGGGAGGGATAAGGGGAAAGGGAGCATTATGATCAGCACACATAACGTAGGGGGGCTGTCGCACGGGGAAAGCAGTATAGTACAGAGAAGTGAATCTGTAGCTTCTTACTACGCTGATGGATAGTGACTGTAACGGGGTATGTGGTGGTTACTTGATAATGGGGGGGATCTAGTAACCACAATATACAATGTTGTTCATGTAAATGTATATTAATGATACTACCCCCCCAAAAAGAATCACATCCCACAGGTTGCTTGTTAGTCCCTTCTGTGGGTTATTCTCCACAGACCTCTTTGCATAGGAAAAGTTGAAGGTGGGCTTAGAATGAATAATGCATGCACTGTATATGGTCATGACTACTGGAATGGTGTCATAGTGCCACCTGGGCTTAGGGGAGGCAAGAGCCTATCCCCCTGTGGCCATGCTATTTAATCTCAACCTCAGGGTCTTCTGTAAACATGGTATAACTGAATTGACTTGAAGGAGTTGTGTGGATTGCCTTTACCTGATACAGGAGAGTTGCTGAATAAATAGTAATGCTGTGTCTTCAAAGAAAAATTTTGAGTTTCTTGTCTTGAGTATTTTGATTGGAGAGTTAAACCCATTTACATTTAAAATAATTACTGATAAGAAAGGACTACTACCATTTTATTATTTTCTTTAGTCTTATGCCTTTTATGTCCCTCATTTTCTCCCTGCCTTCTTTTATGTTCAGATGATTTTTTTTTTTGTCGTGGACTGTTTTGATTCTCTTCTCATTTTCTTGTGTGTGTGTGTGTGTGTGTGTGTGTGTGTGTGTGTGTGTGTGTGTGTGTGTGTGTATTTTTGATATTTTTAATATACAATCACATTAGCAACATTGTGGTTACTAGATTCCTCCCATTAATCAAGTCCCCACTGCATACCCCATCACAGTCACTGTCCATCAACATAGCAAGATGCTATAGAATCTTTTGTGTATATTTTTAAGATATTTTCTTTGCGGCTACTATGGTGATTACATTTAACATCCTAAATTTAAATATATTTTGAATTGATATCAACTTCAAAAATATAGAAAAAATCAACTCCTATACATCTTCTTTCTCCCTTTTACGTTGTCACAAATTACATCTTTATGCATTGTGTGCCAGGTAACACAGATTTACAATTATTTTTATGCATTTGTAATTTGAATCCTGTGGGACATCAAACGTGGAATTTTAAGACAAAATTACAATACTACTTTTATATTTTCTCATGTATTTACCTTTGCTGGACATCTTTATTTCTTCATTTGACTTTGAGTGACTTCACTGATCTTTCATTTCAACCTGAAGGACTCTATCTTTTCTTGTAAGGGAGGCCAGGTGTTAGCAGACTCCCTGAACATTTATTTACTGTGGAATGTCTTAATTTCTCCCTGCTTTTTGAAGGATAGTTTTACTGGATATAATTCTCAGTTGACAGGTTTTTTTTCTTTTACCGCTTTAAATGTCATCCCACTGTCTTCTAGCTTCCAGGGTTTCTGATGAGAAATCAAGCATGAACATTACCGAGAGTCCTTGTATGTGACAAGTTACTTCTCTTTTGCTGCTTTTGCAATTCTTTGTCTTTCAGCGGCTTGATCGTAATGTCTCAGTGTGGGTCCTGAGAGTTCTTCCTACTTGGAGTTTGTGACCTTCTAGGATTCATAGGTTCATGTCTCTCATCAATTTCAGGAAGTTTTCAGCTATTTTTCCCCCAAAACATTCTTTGTTCCTCTTTCCCTCTTCTTTTGAGACTCCTATAATGTGTATGTTGGTCTCCTTGTTGATGTCCCATGCATTCTTTAAGATCTGTTCACTCTTTATTCTTTCTCCTTTCTGCTGCTCAGACTTGATAATTTCAGTTATCTTTTAGGTTTGCTGATTTGTTTTCCTGCTCAAGTATGCTGTTGGACCCCTATGGTAAATTTTTCATTTCAGTTACTATACTTTTCAGCTCCAGGATTTCTGTTTCATTGTTACAATTTATTTTTACTGGTATTTCTGTTCTTTTCATAGATCATTTTCCTGATTTCCTTTAGTTCCTTGTGTGTTTTCCTTTAGTTATTTGAGCACATTTAATGCAGTTGTTTTAAGGTCTTTGTCTAGTAAGTCCTACTTGTGCCTCACCTTCAGGGATGGTTTCTGTTCATTTATTTAGTTCCTTTGACTAGTTATACTTTTCTGTTTATGTGCCTTGTGATTTTATTGTTGAAAACTGGACAAATGTACTAGCTCTTGAAGTCAGATTTTCCTCCTTCCTTACAAGGATTTGTTATTTTTTGTTTGTTAAATGCTGTGGGAGTCCTTTTTGTCTAGTGACTTTCTCAAGGTGTCATTGCAAAGACTGCGTTCCTTGATGATAGGGTCTTTAGTCCTGTTCTGTAGCTTGTGTTCAGGTGGTGTTTTACCAGAGAATTCCTTGAACACAAGGAACTTTCCCCATCTCCCAGTTTTTGCAAATTGTCTCTGTGCCTGGCCCCTCCTTCAGCTCTTGATTAGCCTTGCATTATGCCTAGGAATCAGCCCAAGGTGGGAGCCTAGGGTCTTCTCAATCCTTGCATGAACATGCATCTTGCCCTGGGCATGTGGGTGTCATTTCAGAGTTTTCTAGTATGTACTGTTGCTTTTGCATGTCCAAATCTCCCAGAAAAACTCTCCCTGGCTTTTGCCTTAGGCAGTGTAGTGTGTCTTTGGACTGTAATCTTTTGCCATAGGCTCCGAGGGTTGTTAATTCTCCTTGCAGTGTTTTCAAGTTTTTTCAGCCTTTTCAGCCTTTCAGCCTGAGTTCTGAGTTAGATGAAACACAGAAGAGTCCCTGTGTCAGTCCTTCAGGTATTCCCCAGACAGGTTAGGACAGACATATACACTAAATTGTGAGTAAGGTCTGCTCTGCCTCCTAGAACCAGGGAAATAGTCCCACACTGGCATCCCAGGCTGGTACCACTTTAAGACCAAGGCCTACATACTGCTCCCCTGGCAGAGAGGGTGGGCTGGAACAGCAGAATCTAAAATCTGCCCGGCCTCCTGTAGGACCTGTTTCCCTGTTCAACACTTGGGCTGGTGGTTGTAGACTTCTGACTGCATTGCAGAGTTTTCACAAATTGGTTCTGACAGTTTCTGCTTGTTTTCCAATGTGTGTGTGTGCCTGTGTGGTGTGGGGAGGTGGGCAGTGGAGGGAATGAGGGCTTGGAGCTTCCTGTTGAGACATTTTGCTGATGTCACTTCTGTCAGTTCTTTTGAGTGAAAAATTTAATTATTTTAACTCTCATTTTTCACTGAGTATGAAAATAGTGGCAGTTATTTTTCCTGAATTTAGTAATGGGACATTTGAATGAAATCAAATTGATTGCTCCCCCTTTTTTTTAAAGCAAAGTAAGTATGAAAAAAGTTCTAAATTACCTTGATTTTAAAATAGCATATGGAAGTTAGACTCTCATTCGTTCTCAGTAAGTTTATCTTTGCTATTCTTAGGGTCTGTTCTTTGAACCAGTAAATAAGAAATTATTCAGTGGTCTATGGGAAGTTGTGTATGTGGACAGGCAGGGAGCTCTGCTGGTCTGAGCAGAAGGGCTATCCCATGACCATACAGGAGGGTGTGGGGTGCTTTGTCCGAGATGAGGGGACTGGATGAAGATGGACAGCAGAGCCAGGCCTTTGGATGGCCTCTTGTGACTAGACACAGAAGCAAGTAGGGGCCCAAACAGGAGGCTGGGCTCCACAGAGTCTTTCTTGCTCAGTTTTGTGGAGCAGAGATCTTTCAGAATTCCAAATGCTTGGAGATTGTAGAACTGTGACCCAGTACTTACATATAACCCAGCTCCTGGCATCTCCGCACAGAGGCTGGGCAGTGCTACATCTCAGACAGACACATCCTGTTTCTACAGGAGAAGTGGGCAGGTTTCTGCCTTTAGATCAGGCTTTGTGGCCAAATGAATAACAATGGGGCCAGGCTTTGCGGATTTCAGGGTTGTGAACCTGTAAAAGTGATTTTCTCTCTTGTTTTAAAAATGAAATGCAGTGTTACTGTGGCTCTTGTCTTTGTGGTTCCAATGCCCAGCAGAGCCTCAGCCATCACCTCTGTATTCCAGGTAGGAGGCCGGGCATGCCCTGGAGTCCTGGGTACTTCCATGCTGCTGCTTGCCCAGTGTGGGATTCCTGGTCATACCTGGCAGCAGGGGGTATGAGTGAGCAGGTACCTGCAGGTGCTTTTTCAAGGAAGAAGGGGGCTGGGATGCTGAGGTGGGTAGCTCTCAGGAGGGAGGGAAGCATGGGCGTGAGGCTGACTTCTGGACTCTAGTTGATGGTTCTCATTGATGCTTTTGGGTAGTGTGAGCACATGGGAGGCAAAGCAAATGTTAAGCCCTGTTGGGGAGGATAACATGAGATCTGTTAGCTTGCATACATGCCTTTTCTGTGTTTCCTTCTGGCATTAATATTTTAGTGTGCTGCTGTTTTTGGCTTTGCCCTTTATTTTTCACTGCGCCCTCTTGGCTCTGTGTGCTTCTTGTCCTGGGCCCCTTCTGACAGGCTGAGTGCTGGAATTTGAACTGGGTGAAGCAGAAGCTCCCCATGGGGGAGAATGGACTTGAGGAGGTCTCAGGCACTTCTCCATCCCCCTCTGTCCCTGTGGTATTTTTGGTGGGGGTGTCCTTAGTCCTCTCTCTGCAGACATGGATTTCCTCCTGGCTGGAGGGAGGGGCCGGACCTAGGCTTGAGCTCTCAGGGAGTCACCTGTTCAGAATGTGAGAAGAGGTGGAAGCACGCTGGTTAGTTCTTCATGGGCCACAGGCCACAGTGGATGGGGTGCTGAGACCCATAGCCTCATCAGGATCATCTGGGGGACAGTGTGGCATCAGGTGCTTGTTTGTGGGCAGCCTGGAGCAAACCCATACCTTAAAGCCTCCCTAACCTCTAGGAAGTCGTTGGATTTCTTTTGGGGCATGTTGAGTTTGAAGTGATCTTAAGTCCTTCAGGGCTATGTTAAGGCCTAGATTCCTTTGTTTTTTCCAGTTTTGACATCCGCTGAAAGCCCAGTAGTTTGCGTGGTAAGCCCAGTAAGGAGCCCTGGGAGTTCAGGGCCTGTTGACAGAGTGCTTCTGCCCAGGGTCACACCCTGCTCCTCCTCCCTTCCTCCAGCGTACTGGTGGGCACAGCTGGCTTCGCTGCTGTCGTCCTGGTGCTGTGTTGCATCTGGGTCCTGGTGCTTGGGACCCTGGTGATCCCTGCTCAGCATGAGCCTGAGGCAGTCGATACCACAGACTCTGGGGCAAGGCCAGAGTCCTGGTCATCTCCACCCCTCACTAGGATGGGCTGTGAGCAGGTGCCAAGTGCCCATGTTTGTTTGTTCCAACCCTTGGTTTTTAATCAGAGGTGGGGGGCGCCATCCCATGGGAAGTCTTAAAAAAAAAAAAGCCTGTGCTTGGACCTCTCTTCCCTCCCTTTCAGAGATTGGTTATCTGAGGTGAGGGCTGCAGGGGTGCCTGGGTGCGTGTGTGAGCGTGTGTACTTTGAAAAGGCCTCTCCAGCAGCTTCTGGTAGGCACTGGAGGTTAGAAAGCATTGTTTTGGAAAAAGAAGGTAAACTTAACAGTTGGTTGTAGAAGGTCTCCGTTCTGAAGTCCGTCAGGCTCCGGGCCCTTGGTTGAGGCTGACCACCCTGCTGACTATTGAGTGGGATTGTGGGCTAGAGTTTTTGGTACCTAGTTAGGAAAGTTATTTTCAGGAAGTTCAGATACTTGGTGAATTGAATTGGTATGATGCTAGTAGCCTTTTAAAAATGATTAAAGTTTATTTTAACGTATGTGAAGGTTTAAAGTAATATAAAATAATGCTGTGATAGAACATTTGGGACTATAAAAATGGATAGGAAAAATTACCCATAATCCCACTGTCTAGGTAGCCACTGTCAACACAAAGCATATGCATTATTCTACGAATAGGTTTGAATTTATTTTTAAGTAGTAGAGACCCCTACCATAGGTAGGATTTTGTCTTTTTCATTCATTACTTTTGATCATACTGTTAATGCTTTGAAAACATACAACATTGTAAATGTCTGCATGAGCTATCTGTTGAACATGGCTATGAACTACCTTACCATCCCCTATTGTTCAACATTTAGTTTAACCATTTTTTTTGCTATTGTAAACAAATTGTATTTGAATTTTGAATTTTTAGAGTCTTAGAAATATTTGTGTCAAATGCATATTTCCGTCTTTAAATGTTCTCTGTTTTCTTTTTACTAGAAAGAAACATAGCACTATTAAGTTCATTTTGCAGAAGGCAAGATTACCCTGAGTCTCTCATCCTAGCAGTTTTCTCCCAGAATCCTTTTGCTGTCTGCCCTCTGCCCTCTGCATGCAGGTAGACAGAGCAGGTGACATGCAAACAGTGGCAAGCTGTTCTGGACTGCTGCAGGGGGCTCTTCTGTATATCATGTTGTGGTATAAAATAAAAGAGCAGTGTTCTGCACCATGTTTTACATGGGGTAAAAACCCCACCAAACTTAGGATACTTCGTCCAGCCAGGTGCTCCCTGAGCGGGGCTCAGCAGGGACAGCACTGTGGGGGGACCTGTCCTCACCACACTCAGGAGGGGCCCACAGCCCACCTGGCCCAGCAGTGATGATGAGTCCTTGTGAATCTTAATCTTCTTTCTTCTCCTGGTTTATTTTCTAGTAGAGAGAGAAAACACTGGGATTTTTTTAAATTGGGAGGTGATGGGATTTCTCTGAAGTAGAAAACTTGATAGGAGGGTGCGAGAGAGAAATGGAAGAGCATTAAAACTTTTATAGCCATAGAGCTGACAGGTGGATCAAACATCTATATCTAAATTTGGTTTATTTGAAAATATTAGTATTTTAAGTTTGCAAGTACAGTTCAAACAAGTTATTTATTGGATGTGAATGTAAATGTTAAAATTTATGTTTAGTTAACATTGCAATGAACTGCAAAGAATAATACATTACATTTCTTTTGCTTATATACAGAAGTGAAGAAAGGACAAAAACAGTATTTCTTTAAAGTTAGTCATTTTTTACCTAATGCCATTTACTTCATTTTAATATGTGTCATGCTAAGAAGAGGCTTAGAAGAGGAACATCATCAATTTCATTGAACGCACCTTTAAAAAGACTTATTTTCTGAGGTCTCATTCCTGATGTGACACTTGTGTTTAGCCAACATGCTCCTTCTGTTTTCATTTGACTCCATATTGCCTGTCCTCCCCACCAGGTCCCCCAGGACAAGACTCAGTCTGCTGTCCCCCTTCTTGGGGCTCCTCAGGCCCCTCTGCTTGTTTCTGGGGATGGACAATTTTGAAGGCTGCAGAGGAGTTTTATGGAGTGTGGCCTGTAGGGTCCCTTGTAGAGTCTGCTTGTGGCCCTTGTTGAAGTGCCAGCCTGGCTGGCTGACCGAGAGCTGCCCACCACTGTGATTCCATTTGTCCCCTGCAGCTGGCTGGCTCTCCTGAGGGGTGGGGCAGCTGTCCTGCGTGAGATGTTCCTGCTTTAGAGTCTGGGGTCCAAAAGGTCCAAGCATCCTGAATAGGCCAGAGGCACAAGTGTTGGTCCTTAGCAGGAAAAGCCGACCATGATTTTACCAGTTTGGGTGAGGGCTGCGTCACACCCAGGCTCCAGGGCCTGCAGACAGTGGGAGAGAGCATCTGCACCCCCCTGCTTGTTTGGGGAGGCAGGCCCAGCACCACTTACCCCTGGTATCTTCTCAAGTAGGAGAGGTGTTTGGGTGGTGCATAGCCCAGGTGACAAGTGCTCCACATGTGGAAGCATGACTGTAGACTCTTTCGGGTCCTTTGAGGAGCATTGGAGATGGCACACGGCTGGGCAGGTTGAATTATGATGGAGAAAATAATGTTACCTAGTTGATAGTAAAGTAGCTAACAGCATTCCATTTTGGAATTGGCTATGCCACCTGAAATGCTCTGGAGAAAAAGAAGTGAGGGATTTCCATGTGTTGGTTTTACCTTTGGTTTCTTCTTTCCACTCCTTCCCCTTGCTCTCCTGTGCTGCATCGGTGCGCATCGCTCTGCAGCTAATCCGGTTAAAGCCATCCTGCCCTTCCCAACTTGTCCATACCAGAGGTATATGTCTATTCCTGTAACCCAGCTCTGTGCCTCTCCTGCTGCGGGGGACCCTCCAGTCCCAGAACTTGCCCACAGACCTGAGCTGACTGTGGCCTCTCCCTCCCTTCACCTGTGTGCCCAGCACTGCTGTGAAGGCCAACTCAGTCCCACCAGCTGTGAGGGCTCCAGCCAGAATCCTTTCCCCTGTCTCTCTCTCCTTGGCACTTTAGGGAGGGAATCCACGTTTTTGCTAATAATTATCATTAACACATCATTCTGTCTTGAATTCTCATTGTTTTATGCTCACTAAGAGTGCCAGCAGAGAGCACACAGTGGTAGGTGGGTAGTGAATGGCCTTCCTTCCTGGCTCTTGGCACCAGGGCTTTGCTGAGTGGAAAGAAAGAGCCTTTTACTTGTTAATACTGTGTTGGCTGGAAATATCAAAAATAACGAAGCTGGACATCATCAATAGAACAAAAAGACATCCTGCAGTATGGGAGAATATAGTCATAAGTGACAGATCCGATAAGGGATTGACATCCAAAATATATAAAGAGCTCACTCACCTCAACAAAAAAGCAGATAATCCAATTAAAAAATGGGCAGAGAATCTGAACAGACACTTCTCCAAAGAAGCAATTTCAGGTGGCCAACAGGCACATGAAAAGATGCTCCACATCGCTAATCAGAGAAATGCAAATTAAAACCACAAGGAGATACCACCTCACACCAGTAAGGATGACCACCATCCAAAAGACAGACAACAACAAATGCTGGCAAGGATGTGGAGAAAGGGGAACCCTCCTACACTGCCGGTGGGGATGTAAATTAGTTCAACCTTTGTGGAAAGCAGTATGGAGGTTCCTCAAAAAGCTCAAAACAGAAATACCATTTGACCCAGGAATTCCACTTCTAGGAATTTACCCTAAGACTGCAGCACTCCAGTTTGAAAAAGACAGATGCACCCCTATGTTTATTGCAGCACTATTTACAATAGCCAAGAAATGGAAGCAACCTAAGTGTCCATCAGTAGATGAATGGGTGAAGAAGATTTGGTACATACACACAATGGAATATTATTCAGCCACAAGAAGAAAACAAATCCTACCATTTGCAACAACATGGATGGAGCTAGACGGTATTATGCTCAGTGAAATAAGCCAGGTGGAGAAAGACAAGTACCAAATGATTTCACTCATATGTGGAGTATAAGAACAAAGAAAAACACTGAAGGAACAAAACAGCAGCAGACTCACAGAACCCAAGAGTGGACTAACAGTTACCAAAGGGAAAGGGACTGGGGAGGATGGGTGGGTAGGCAGGGATAAGGGGGGGAAAAGGGGCATTACGATCCGCACACATAATGTAGGGGGTGGGGGGACGGGGAGGGCTGTACAACACAGAGAAGACAAGTAGTGATTCTACAGCATCTTACTGCACTTATGGACAGCAACTGTAATGGGGTGTGTGGTGGGGACTTGATGATGGGGGGAGTCTAGTAACCATAATGTCGCTCATGTAATTGTAGATTAATGATACCAAAAAAAAAAATACTGAAGCCGCCCCCTTGGAGTACTGACATGATCTTCTGGGGGGTGGGTCATATTGGGGTGCATGTCTAGCCCCGTAGCATCTCTGGCTCTGCTGATGGGCCCTCCTTGTAGGAGGTGTGCAGCAGATCATAGGGAGAGGGGTAAGGGCGTGTTTTGAAGAAATAGTCACAAAAGTGCTCCTAAAATGTGCAATTTTATGGAGTTAGGACTTTAAAAAGTAGTTGTAGATTCTGATTGCCTAAAGATTTGAATTATTTATTAAATCTGTATATTACAAATTGGCAACTTGGTATGACAACTGGTATGACACTCAACAGAAACTTCTGATAAACTTCTAAAAAATGTCCTTATTATGCTTAACTTACTGCCTAAAGTACATTGTATCTTAAAGCTCTTATGGGCTCTCAGGAGGTAGGAAGGCTGAAATGTAAAAAAGGCGAGAGAGGTGAGGGGTTGAGTGCCATCAGAGCTCTGTCATCCCGGGGCTGGTGGCCAGTGTGCAGGCTCTGCCCAGTTCATTGTATCTGGTTGTTTTTTTTCTCTGTCCCTTTTAAAATTGCCTTTGGCCACTCTTAAGGTTATTTATCTGGGAAGGAGATGTGGAATCAGTTACACTTGTTTACAGAGTAACAGATAGATTGTTGGTGTCTCTGAGCATCTGTGGTCTGACTGCCAGCGAGGCCTCTCTGGCTCCTTCTCTGAAGGGGTCACAGTCAGAGGTCATTACCCATGTGGAAGTTTGGTATTTTCTAAATCTTTTTACCCCCTCAACTATATAGAAATGCTAACTAAATAAAAACTGGACATGCTATCAGAATAATATCTGGAAATGTCTCTTTTGAGGGGAGTGGTAAATAGACTGTTTTTAGAGCTGTTTTAGATTCATAGCAAAATCGAGTGGAAGGTACAGAGGTTTCCCACGCACCCTCTGCCCCCCATCCCCAACACACAGCCTCCCTCACTACCAACATCCCCCCAGATGGTACATTTATTACCATTAGTGACCTGCATCTACACATCATCCAGGGTCCATTGGATGCATCGGGGCTCAGTCTCGCTGTTGGACACCGTGTGGGTTTGGACAAACATGTAAGGCGTGTGCACCACTACAGTATCACTAGAGTAGTTCCTCTGCCCTGAAAACCCTCTGCGCTCCGTCCCGCCCTCCCTGCCTCGCCCCTGGCACTGCTGATGTTCTCCCGTAGCCCTGCCTCCTGCAGGCCTTGCTGGAGTTGGACTCAGTGTGTGCCTTCCCAGTGGGCTGCTCTCACCTGGCAGCGTGCAGTGAAGGCCCTGCCATGGCTGTTCGTGGTTAAAGCTCACTTCTGCTCAGCGCTGGGTAATACCCCACTGTCTGGATGGACCCCAGTTTACCCCTTGACCTACTTACTGTAGGACACCTTGGTTGCCTCCAAGTTTTGGCAATGATGAATAAAGCTGCTGTAAAACATCGTGGGCAGGTTTTTGTGTGGTCATGTTTTCAGCTCCTTTGGGTAAATACCAAGGAGCATGCTTGTAGGATCATAAGGTAAGAGTATGTTTAGTTTCGTAAGAAATCGACCTGCTGTCTTCCGAAGTGGCTGAACTATTTTGCACTGCCATCAGCAGGTGAGAGCTCCTGCAGCACCCCATCCTCACCAGCATTTGGAGTTGTCAGTATTTGGGATTTCGGTCATTCTGAGGTGTGCAGAACTACTGTAGTTTTAATTTGCCCTGGTGACACTTGGTGTGGAGAACCTTTTCATGGGCTCATTTGCCATCTGTGTATCTTCCTTGGTGAGGTCTCCGTCCATATAATTGCTTGTTTTAAAATGTGGCTTTCTGTTGAGTTTTAAGAAGTTTCCATGTATTTCAAGTAGCAGTCCTTTATTGCCTGCCTTCTGCAGATATTTTCTACCATCCTGCTTGACTTCTCACTCTCTCGATAAAATGTCTTTAAAGAAGAAAGAAACAAGAGCTAAGATTTATTGAGTGTTTACTGTGTTCCTGACACAATTGTAAGTGCTCTTAAAATTTTTTCTTATTTGTGATAAAACACATAACATAAAATTTACTGTCTTAACCATTCTTAAGTGTGCACAGTTCAGTGGCATTAAGCACATTCACATTGTTGTGCAGCTCCACCACCAGTCCATCTCTAGAACTCTCTTGTAAAACTGAAACTCTGTTCCTATTAAACAATAATTCCCCATCCCCTTCTTGTCTCCAGCCTCTGTCTGTAAATTTAATACCCTTGGGGACCTTACATAGAGTCATACAGTATTTGTCCTTTTGTAACTGGCTTATTTCTGTCATTATGTCAGAATTCATCCATGTTGTAGCATGTGTCAGAATTTCCTGATGAAGTGTATTTTTAAAAGAAAAACACATTGCAATTTCGTCATTTATGGAGGCTAGGCAAATTATTTAGGGTCAGAAGTGACCCATAAGTGGGATTCTAGTTACCAAAGAGGTGTAGTAGGTGAAAAGAGTGTTTTGCATTTAGATGAACCCTTTTAAAAGGGCTTTGAGAGCCTCCTCCTGTTGGGGGCACCATGGAGCTGGAGAAAAGTGAGAAGACAGTGGAGCCCAGGGGCCTCCCCTCTCCAGGAAGGCTTCCCATTGCTTATATACTTGTTTGAATAGTTCTGGGTCTACTTTGAGAGCAGTCAATTAGAAACTGGTGCAGTGAGAAGGCCGTAGCAGGGAGTGAGTCTTGCTGGGTCTTTTTTTTTTTTTTAATATTCGGTAGCTTTAAAATTTTATGCCATGTGCATTTATTGCCTATAAGTGACAACTACAAAAATGCTAATTGGTACTCTGGACAGCAGTTTTATGGTTCTGTTCTTTTTGGAGATTTCCCCTTAAATAAATCAGAATATTTCTGGAGAAATTCTTAAGGAAATGGCACTCTGCCCAGCCCAGTAGGCAGTACACATAAAGGTCCTGCCTGAGACCCGCGGAGCCAGAGGCATTTCAGAATCAGAGTACTTAGGATTTTAGAAAAGTAGTACAGTGTGTGTAATGTGTATTATTTCACACTCAGCACCCTATAATCCAACACATTAGAATTTCTGTCACAAAATAAATGAAGATTCTACGCAGGATAATTAAAGGCTGTAATTAGCTCCCTCTCAGTTTGGGTCAAAATTTTCTGCCAGACGATTTCAGGTCACAGTTTTTGGAGGTGTTTGCTTTTTGGAATTTGTGAAAAAGGGATTGTGAACCTGTATAAGACATAGAAGGCCGTTCGAAGGCAAGTAATTGTGGGGATATGGAGGGTGAGGTGCTGACAGGCGGCCGTCCTCAGGAGCTTTTGATGCCTCTAGCTCTGCATCTGCTGGCCTGCTCCTTCTGTCTGCTTCATGCGCCCTCCTGTCCTCCTGGGAGCACCTTTTGTCCACCCAGGACTGTGGACTCGCCCTCTCCTCAGTCTGTTCCACGTCTCTGAATGTGTGTCACTATTTATCTGTCCTGGGTGTCCCACGTGAGCGCCTCTGAGATCTGGCCCTCACCCTCCTTTAGTTCTCTAGCTCTGGCGTCATGACTTTCCACTTGGACTCTGGAGTAGTGTCTTAGCTGGTCTCTGGTCTTGGTGTCATGTGCCAAAGTTTGTTTGGTTTTAATCTACACACAGAAAAGTGCCCAGATCCTGAGTGTAAAGCCTAATGAGAACCCACAGTGTAATCTGCCCCCAGATGAGGAGGGAGCATCATGTGGTCAGCATCCTAGAACCCCGTGTGTGCCTCTCCCTGCCCACAGAACGAACCCCTATGCAGAATTTTAAACCATGCATTGGTTTACTTGCTTTTGAATGGACTTCCAGGAGCTGGCGTCAGCTCCCACTGGATACATTGTGAGATTAGCCCATGTTTTTGTTGTTAGTTGTAGACCATTCATTCTCATGGTTATAAAGTATTCAATAATGGGACTATACCCCAATTTGATGTTCTACTATAGGTGGACATTTAGGTAGTTTTATTTTGGGCTCTTACCATGAATAAGGCTGCTGTATTTCATAGATATTTTTTAAGTTGGAAGACTTTTTAAATTGAAAATTCTCCTGAGATGCCTGTAGCTGTTTTGATGTGCACACACACATTTCTATTGGGTGCGCCCCTTGCCTCTGCCGTCTTATGGGATGTGCATTTGTTCAGCTTTCATAGGTGTGGCCACTTTGGAAAACATTTTGTGTAGGTTGCACCCATTGACACGGTGTGAGATACAGTTCAGGTGGCTTCTCGTCAACATTGTCATTTCCTCATTTGCTCATTTTAGGTTTTCTAGTGGATGTGTGGTAGTATTGTATTTTAATTTGCATTTCTCTGATGACTAACGATGTTGAGGATCTTTTCCTGTGGATGTTGGCCATTCAGCATATTTTAAGAAGACTTTGCTGTACATTCAGCAAATACACACCTCTTGTGTGAGGCTCACCTGTTAAGTGGGAAGTTTAAACGTTTGGGCAGCTGTTCACCTCAGTATGATGACAGGGAACATTTTATGAGAATGTCCTCTTCAGAAAACAGGCCTTGGAATTTCCTCCTGGGTTTCATGCTTTTGCTTTCCTACCCATAAAGTGGCAATTAGTCTTTTTATAAAGTGCCCTTAGAATGAAATTCCTTACCCCAATATCAAACATAGATAAAAACTCACCTTTTAAGAAGGAATGTATTACAGTGATTTCTCTTACTACTGTGTGATTGGCAGCCAGTTAATGATTTGATGATTTGATAACAGTCCTAAGGTGGGGAAATGGGTGGTCATAGGGTACAACTTCCTTTTAAAAGATAAATAAGTCCTGGGGGTATATGTGAAGCATTGATGACTAGAGTTAACGATATTGTATGTTTGAATTTGCTAAGAGAAGTAAATCTTTAAACTTTTCACCACAAACACAGAGAATTGTGCCCTGTGAGGTGATGGATGGTAACTAACCTTACTGTAGTCATTTTGCAGTGTGTACATAATATAAGTTAATTATGTTGTATGTTATTCATTCATTATTAATTATATTTCCGTAATGCTGGATAAAACTCCCACAGCCCTAGACATATTCCTTGTGCTTGGAACCACACAGGTGAACCAGAAGTGACTATTTCTCTAGTACCCTAGTGTCCACAGTGTGTGCACCCCAGTGAGAGATCAAGGTAGTCCTTCAGAGCTTGGGAAGAAAGTACACTTT
Organism: Manis pentadactyla; assembly: GCF_030020395.1. Classification (NCBI taxonomy): domain Eukaryota; kingdom Metazoa; phylum Chordata; class Mammalia; order Pholidota; family Manidae; genus Manis; species Manis pentadactyla. Next base: position 190,216,562 of record NC_080022.1, read on the forward strand.
CGATTACTTTTCTCATACAGCCTCATTGCTATTTTTGTGTTTTATAATGTGTGATATGTTATTATATGTATTGTTGCCAGAATAATTTTTCTTTTTAAATAAACATTATTTAAGGTATATTTTACACAGGAAAAAGTTATTTTAGGGTACCTTTCAGTTTTAACAAATGTATACACCTGTGTAACCAAAACCCCAAGCAAGATAACGGAACATTGCATCTCCCCCAGATCTCCCTCCTGCCCCTTTGCAGTCAGCCTCATCACCTCCTGAAAGCTCCAGGCAGCTACCCATCTGCTTTCTGTCACTGTGGAGTAGTTTAATCTTTTCTAGGATTTCCGATAAATTGAATAATACACTCTTCAGTTTAACTATTTTTGATTAACGCATTTTCCGAGATTCATCCAGGTTGCCTGTTCAGGCAGCCGTTCCTTTGTGTCTGTGTGGTGTTTGAGAAGCGTTCTCCTGTGTGGACACACCACCACTGGCTGAGCCATTCACCTGCTGCTGGACACCTGGGCAGTTTCCAGTTCGGACTGCTGGGAATCATTCTGCTGTGAATGTTTGTGTGGACAGAAGCCTCACTTCTCTTGGCCAAATACCTAAGAATGGAGTGGCTTTACTAAGAAGCTGACAAACTTTCCAAAGGAGTCCCACCACTCTGTGTTCCTGCCAGTAGTGCGGAAGAGCCCTGGTTGCTCTGTGTCCCTGCCAGCTCTTGGTTTGTCGGTCTCTTTATATGTTCTGTGGACGTGGGTCTCCTTGTAGTTTTGATTTGCATTTCACTGATGACTAATAACATTGAGCATCTTTTCACTTGCTTGTTAGCTGTTCCTATACCTTCATCAGTAGAGATCTGTGACCATTTTTAATGGGTTGTTTCTAAATCATTTTGAAGCAAAACACACAGTAAAAGTGCTTCACTCAAAGATTAGGCTCACCAGCCAGTGCCTGAGTCCAACTTGCAGGTGTCTTATTGCACTAGGCTTTTGAGGCTGGTTGGAAGATGCATTGTAAACCTAACAAAAACCAAAATAGCGTGGCCTGCTTTAATAAACACCATTGTGTTTGTATTTTAAGAAAACTTAGGTTTTAACATTTATCGTAGAGGGCTAGCATTTTAGCATTTTGCAGGGTGAGAAGTTCAAGCTGAGGTGCTGGTGTTGCTTGAGGCTATTGCTTGAAGATTGACAAAGTAACTATGGACTGTTCAGGGCTTTTGACTTATTTTTCTAGTATATTTTTCATTGTCCTAAGCTGAGTCAAACTTGGTCAAGCTCTCCTCTTGTCACTTGTGTGCTCTAAGTCACGCTGGCCTCTCAAAGCTGTCATGTCCTTGGAGGGGCACTGCAGCCCTTCCCTGAGCTGGGTGCAGCTGGCTTCCTGCAAACCCCCTTCTGGGGCAAGGGACTGCCTACCGGGCTCTGAGGTGTTTGAAACCAGTGGTGGTGGTGTTACCAGAGAAGGGTCCATGGTCTCATTGTGAGAAAGAATTCAGGAATGGACACAGAAGCGGTTGAGCTTTAGGAATTATTAGAAAATAAGAGTTTAGGGAGAAGTGAAAGCAGAGAGTTGAGCACAGGCAGACCCAGAAGGGGTTGCATTGAGGAGAAAAATAGGGTGCCTTCTTATGTAAAGGGGAGTCTATGCTCCCTGATTGGGATAGGTTTCAAAGGGAACAGGCCAGGTCTTCCTGATTTCTGGCTTACTGTACCCTAATGTTCAGCGGGTGAGTTTTTGGCTATATTTGTTTCTCATCGGAACTGCCATGGCACAGGGAGGCGTGATTTTCACTATGTTGATGAGGGTATAATGTATTGTGGGGTGAAGTTTGGGTTAGCTTGTCCTCCGTGTTGGAACCAGCCGCTTTTGGCTTGTCTGTTATCTACATTTTTACTCTCCTCATCCCTCTGAGAACAGCTTACACAGAATGTATAGAATGTAAATGTCCAGCCAGTGTCAACACTGGCTGAATGTAAATAACAGCTGAAGCCCCCACCCCTTGCCCGCTCATCTCCCTGCTCTAGCAGGGGCAGCCTCGGTCCTCAGCTCAGCTCGGCCTGGTCTGTGAGCAGCACTGACCGGTGTGGCCAGTGCTCCTGGAATGGGAGAGGCAGTGTTGGGGGTGCTGGTTTATGAACCACTAACCAAGTGATACATGAAGGGCCATAGTTCATGAAAGGTTGTGTTGTAAGTTTCGATATTTCTTTCATAAATTAGAGGAAACTAGTAGAAGAGAAGTTTATGTAGAGGACCATTTGAAGTGTCTCTTTGGCTTCTGTCCTTTTCAGGGTTTGGACAGAAGAGGAATTATCCTTCCATTTTTGTAGATGATAAGAAGCATAAGCATGGCTTGCCATCATGGCTGAGTTGGGACTGGAACCCATTTTTAAACTCCCATTACCTTTGAGGGTAATGCTCAGTTGAGTCCTGAAGGCTGTTCTCTTTTGCCAGACATGCTGGCTGAGTTTCTTGGGCTCCTCTTCCAGAATGTAGCACATGCGCCCTCTGCACTAAGGACACTGAGGACCTCTATGGGCCAGTTGGATGTCCCCCTCGATTGGTGGGTAACAGGCACCTCACACGGCATATGTCCCCTTAGACACCGCACTCTGCCTGCTCCTTATCTACCCCACCCGTCCGTGTCTCTATAACTGATGCTGACATTCTGTAGTCACAAGAGCCAGACGCAAGGAGTCAGTCACCCTGTGGCTTTCTTGCCTCAGCACCTACACATCAGTGCATCAGAAGGGCCATGTATTTCCATTTTCCAAAGCGGTCAGATCCTCTCCCCTCTCTCTGTCCCCGCCGCCCTGTGTGGTGTGAGTGCCACGTGCCCTGGGTTTCCTTGGGAGCCTGGCTTCCCCATTCCCCTCTTACCTCCAAGTCTGCACATCTCATCAGATGCACATTTTGCCGTCTTCCACCTTCTTGGCGATCACTGTTGCTCACACCAAGTTGCTGATGGCTTTGGAGCGTAGTCTACCCTGTATGACACATTTTTATTAACACATTATTATTTTTATTTAGCATTTTACTCTGCCAGTCCTGAGATTAAACTATTGGATTTTCTTCCCATTCACATTAGATTATCTTTGTCATTTGTCACAGATGAATGACTTAGAGTAACTGGCCTGTCATTTGTACCTCTGGAGAACAGGTCAGCACGTCTTCTTGGTGTTTGTGACCAGTTTTGTAGATGGAAGGATTTAAAATGGTTTTACAGACACCCCTTGGGATTGCTAACATAAGAGAGGTGGTGTGTAGGGGAGGTCCTCCAGGTGGGCCCCTCCTGCCCACTGAACTGCAGGTGTGGCTGTGGGACGTGTTCCTACCTACTGTCTTCTCTCCGTGGCATGGGACCCAGCAGAGTTTTAATTGGGGCCATCACATCAGCCTGGGTCCCACAGTGGAGGAGATGTGGGGCAGAGCAGCTGCCAACGAGGTGGGTCATGGTGGAGGCCGGGTCCAAACCTTCACTGTGAGCACCGAGTTCTGGGGCCATTTGTTAGCTCAGCAGGATTCAGCCTCTGGTTGGTGGGCATTGTGTGTCAGGACACTCGGTGCTGTGCTGAAGGAACATGGCTTGGGAGACACTCTTCTGTGTGAATGTTGCTGCATTCTACAACAGATGTCCATAGATGTGCTGAGTGAATGAGAGTCACATGCGGCAGGGACACTTTTGTGACTGTGACCATGACACTGTCCTGTGTATTCCAAAGTGGGGCCCTGCTTCCTTGCTGAGCCTGGGGCTGACTGTCAGGGACCCACGTGGCCCTGGAAGAGGATCAGGAATTGGTGACACTGTAACTGTGTCAGGTGTCCTACAAAGTCCTTGGAATTTAACTGGATTCTGAAATGTCATAGACTCCCATGGGAGCAAAGATGGCGATGAGGGTATGTCCCAGGGGGACTGTGTGGTGAGGGTCCAGTCCGTCATGGGCCGGCTGAGCTGGCACTTCCGTAAAGCAGGACCAAATGAACAGCAGGGATGAACTGGCCTGTGGACTCTGTGTCTGCACCCCTGTCGTCGTGGACTGGCCTGGCACAGGCCAGCCACACCCACAGGGGCATGGATTATAAAGCTTTGCACTGGACCTTTTGAAAGTTTCTAAATTTTTTTCTTTTTCCATGAAATCACTTCAGACTTACAGAAAAGTTGTAAAAACAAAACAGAGAATTCCCAGTTTTCCCAGGTTCCTCAAATACTGACATCGACCACCCTTGCATTGTCTTATTTTTTCCTTAAAGTTTTAGAGAGTAAGCTGCATACATGATGTGTTTTTACCTCTAAGATATCTCTACACATACTTTCTATAAACATGTGCAAAGCATAGGTATAAGTGTTTGCATTGCTACAACACTGACCTAACCTGCTGACCTTATTTTAGGCTTCAGCAACCTTTAATGAAGCCCTTTATTGCAAAGAAAAACCAAGCCTGTTTCTAAAGCAGGCCTGTTTCTAGAGGCAGGTCACACTTGCATTGAGTCCCCTCTCTGGGCCCCTCTGTCTTCTGTGGCGTTGATACTTTTGAAGAGGCCAGGCCAGGCCATGTTGCAGAAGCTCCTCCATTTGGATTTGCCTGATGTACCCTCACGGTGAGGTCCGGACTAGTTCTTTTTAGCAGGAAACCCTGAAGTGAGGTGTGTCCTGGCCAGCTCTGTGGCCAGGACGCTGCTGGCACGGTGGGCCATCATGGGTCTTCCCTGGCACTCCAGCTGCTCTGGTTCCCTCCAGAGTGGTCTACTTGTCTACAGGGCAGCACACCGAGTAGGTGCTAAGTGGGTCACTGGATTCAGTAAAATAACAAATTGTAAAAGAGTTTGTTAAATTTTTTGAAATACTCAGAAAACCGAGCAACTGCACTTACCCTAACAGTGAAAAACCGATTTGCAGTCAGGTGCCGTTTTTTTGAGTAGGCAGGAATGGAGCCTGCGTGGGGAGATTTCTCCACCTCAGCGAGTATGTCTGCCTGAGCAATGAGTGTCACGGCAGAGAGTGGTGCCAGGAGGCCGAGGGACAAGGTGGCTGGCCTCCCTGGGACTGCAGCCTGCGTGGGTGCCAGGGCCAAAAGCAGCTCTGCTGTGCTCATTGTTACAGCGCTGTGGGGACCTGACTGCCACCCCTCCCCACCTTAGTTCCTGGCCTTAGCACCTCTTCAGGGCAGAGGGTACGAGTGCCTGACCTCCTCTTGCATCCGGCTATACCTCTGAAGGGACCCGCTTTGACAGAGGGGGAGGGCTTCTGTCATGCAGACGCTTGATGCTCCAAGGCTGTGTCCTCAATAATGAAATGAGGGATTTTCCTGTAGGTATGCATTCATGAGGTCCGGAGTCTCGGGTATGGGTGTGAAGAAGCAGGACTCCTTTGCTCCTGACCCCAGAAGGTGTGGTGAACTCTTGAGAAGAGCGGACACCATTGGAATTGGTTAAAGAAGCTCCTAGTCAGGACGCTCTCTTGGAAAGGGGCATTCAGCCCATCACGTTGCTAGGCTCTGTGTAGTTTAATGTACTCTTGAAAACTGGTTGTAGGGAATAATTTGACTGATTGGGTAATGGGTTGACCTTGCTTTTGCATAGAGATGTCACTAAATAGAACTTTCTGTTGGGTTAGAGACTTATTTAAATGTGGCTTATTTCTTGTTTTTGAATGTGGTTATATCATGTTAATACTGAAATATTTGCAGCAAGGCCTGACTTTGTACACACAGAGTAGGTCTTCAGAGTCCTTAGAGCTTTTTTGTGCGTCTGTTAATTCAGAGTTCTAGACCCAAGCCCTTGGCATAGGTATCTCATTTTAAGAGTTTCCATTCTAGCAAGTAAAGTGACTTTCACCAAGTATGGGAGACTTAAGAGAGGGCAAGAGGAGGATATTTGCAGCTCTGAAACCATATTGAAACTGTTAAAGTTCATGTACATAAAGGAAACTTAGTTTTTTCCCAGGGCCTTTCATTGCTTGGAAACCATCTTGTCGGGTTACCACAGGCCATTGCACCTTAGGGTTGCTCAGTACCACAGGCTGCGTTCCTGTGGTTAACGCTTCTGGCCATTTCCTACTGGGATTCCTGCCATCTGGGTTGCTTTTCTTCTCATTCATTTCTCAGTTTTTCCCTTTGCTCTATTATTTTGTCATATTTCTTCTCAGCATCTTATAAGCAGGTTCATATTCTTATACTGAGCTTCATTACTACTGTGGTGATATGAAGGGGTGTGAGATGCCTAATTTTCCCAATCTGTCTAGGAGGTAGCACCTCCTGGGCTGACGCACTCTGTGGAGTAAGTTGCAGGGCTAGGGAAGAGGCCACCCAGGCTCTGGACAGGCCAGAGTCGATGCCAACGGAGAGGAAGGATCAGTGTGCGCGGACGTGCTGGGCCTCCCAGCCCGGACACCAGGCTGCCACGTGTGGAGGGTGTGGGGAAGACACTGTTGGAGGAGGAACCACTCGCCATGGTTGACCTTCACCTATGTGCTCTTTCAGTGTTCTTAGTTTTGTGAGAGACAACTAATAAAAATTATTCCACTTTATTTCTAGCTTAGAAAAGTCAAGCAGCTGTCATTTATCTACCCCAAGTGGGGGAACAGGGATTTCACAGCTAATTGAGCTCTCTAGGAAATTTGGAAGACAGTTTTAGTGAATTTGGCTTTGAATATAACCTTCATAGAAAAATCATGTGGGTACCCAGATGAAATAGGCCACTGTTGGCACAAAATTGTAGAAAATGGCACTGTGACCCTGTCACATTATCACAGTTTTGCTAATTTCTGTATCCATTCACATCGATGGCTCTAATTTTTTAAAAAACTGTTGAAGTGTACTCCATGTACAAAAAAGTGCATGTATCATACATGTGTAGCTTGATGATTTTCAAGCAGGAACTCACCCGTGTAATCACAACCCAGATTAAAAAATAAAAGTTACTAGGATGCCTTAGGTAGCTTTTACACGTGATTGGTGGCTCATACAGGGATGAGAAGTTCAGTCTTAGGTGAAAATAGACAAACTGTGTTCAAAGCATGGGGCTGGTGTTCAGCAGTGTTTGGTGATGGACAGGATACCCTTGCACGCTGTCTGTCAGGCCTTGCCTGGTTTTAGATGCTGCGTGTGCCCTCGGATCCTGAGGGTTACAGAGGAGATAGCCACATGGCCACACCGCACCGCTCATGTGTGTAATTGGGCCTCGATGTGGCAGTGCCCTGCCCCGGAGGAGTAGCACTCAGCCAGCTCTGTGTGGACCCTGTGGGTGCCACCTTGGGGTGGTGTAAGCTGAGGGCCAGCGGGAGAGAGCAGGTGCCATGCTAGGAGGGAAGGGCTTTCTGCCCCATTGCCCTGTTGGAACTGTGCTCTGTGCTGTGTTGCTTCTTTGGCGCTTGGAGGACAGGCAGGTGGTGTGCTGCTGCTCTGGTTGAGGCTGGGCTTTGCTTAACTTCTCGGGGTGGGGATGGGACAGACAGTGCAGCAGGCAACAGGTCCTGTCCGTAGGATGAGTGAGTGCTGACATTTTGACATGGAACTGAAAGTAGTTTGGTTTTCCCATTTTAATAAACATCTGGGTGTCTGATAAATAATATCTGAGTTAATTTTCACAACACTCAAAGGAAGCTGTTGTGAACTCTGTGGATGAGGAAACTGAGGCACAGAGCAGTAACTCACTGTAGGATTGGAGGCCCCTGTGCTGAGTTACAGCATGTTCTAAAGGCCTGGCTGTCCCCTGAGAGGGACATGATGACCGTCATTTGAGGACAGGGATCGGGGCTCCACCTGGGAGACAGAGGAGGAGCACTTCCCTTATTCCCATAATTGTCATATGTGTTATCTGAAAATTTAGAGGCCAGGGAGATCTTAATCACCTTCTTTCCTAAGCCTAGAGTTGATTATTCAAACCTCAGTGATGAAAGAAGTTGCAAGATGTTCAGTTGTGGGCTTCTCATTCATTCTAGTCATGTGACTTCCTTATTTTAATTATCTTTTTAGTCTATGAAACTGGGCGGGTTTATTTGTTGTTGTTTTTTTATTGCTTCCACAAGTGTGTACTGAGGACCTACTGTGTGTGAACCAGGGACTCTTCGAGGCACCAGATTATAGCTGTGAACCCAGCAGGCAAGAGCTTTGCTTTAAAGGAATTTGCATCCTTTCAGGGGTGAGCAAGCAAATGTGGGTATAGCATAGAGTCATGAACAGCAAGGCAGGGCGAGGAGCAGGTGCTGAGTGGTCAAGGAAGACCCTTGGATAATGGTGGGGAGGGATGGGAGGAGACCCCTCTGCAGCAAGTGAGGGCGGGAAGGGATGAGAGGCCGGGGACCCAGATGGGGTGGGAGCCCCTGGGGAGTTGGGAGTGGAAGATGGATGGCACTGAGGGGCCCCCGAAGGAGGGCCAGCGCCTGAAGATGGCGAGAGAAGGCTGCCTTTGCCTCTGGCCTGTCTGTCCCTTAGAGCACCTCAGGCAGACCTTGCTATGAGAAACTCGCTCTGACTCGTGGGTACAGACAGACTCGGGGTGGGAACTGGAGAGAGTAGGGCGGGGGGTGTCCCCAGAGGCCAGCCGCAGGTGAGGGGGGTGCCCAGGGGGTCTCCTCTCTCTGTGCTGGGGCTGGCCATGCATCGTGAGGTTACTGTGTCTCTGCCTGGCCTCCCCCAGCCAGTGCCAGGAGCACATCCCCTGGTCTGGCAGCCTGGTCCCTGGGGGCCACCATCAGCGCACAGGAGCGGATGGCGGTAGAGGTGTGGGGGCCAGTACTTTGGGGCTGTAGCTATATTTGGGTTTTCCCGCTATTTTTTGCATGATTTTTTGGGGGGATGGGGATGTCTTTGTGAGTCTATGATATGTCACGTGGGTTCGTGTGACCGTTTGGTGGTGTAGATGCAGATGGCCGTTGAGTCACACACAGGCCTTCCTTGTGCTGCCTCTTTGAGGCCACATGTATCCTTCCTTCAGCCCCTGGCTACCACTTGTCTGCTCTCCAAGTCTGTGATTTTGGCATTTTGAGAATGGCCTATAAATGGTGGAATCACATAGGATGTAACTTTTGGGGACTGGCTTTTTTCCTCAGCACAGTGCCCTGCAGAGTGTAATGTGATGGCTGTACCAGTAGTTCCTCTGTATTGTCAAGTTGTGCTCCATGACGTGGATGAACCACAGTTCATTAACCATTCTCTCGTCGATGGGCATTAAAGTAGTTTCCAGTTTTGGCCATTACGAATAAACTGCTGTGAACATTCGTGTGTGGGTTTATGTGTGACTGTAAGTGTTCATTTCTCCTGGATGAATACCACGAGTACAATTGCATGCTCGTGCAATACATGTATGTGTAACTATGAGAATTTGCCACAGTGACGTTGCGGGTTTGTGCTATCATGTCACTTTTACTACTACCAACGCAGCAGAGATCTGTTCCCCCCCATCCTCGGGGTTACTGAATGTCAGTCTGCAGTGTCACCCATCCAGTAGGAATGTAGTGGTATCTCATGGCGGCTTTATTTTGCATCGCATAGTGAGTGACATTGAACAGCTTTTCATGGGTTTATTTGCCACCTGTGTGTCTTCAGGGATATGCTTTTTCAAGTCTTCTGCCCATTTTCTAAGTGGGTTCTTTGTTTTCTTAAACTGGTTTCTTTAGGTAGTCTCAGTTGAGTTCTTTGTTGAATATGTGATTAGTAAAAATTTTCTCCTAAGAAGGTGAACAATGCAGGAAAGGGGCAGGGTCTCTGGCAGAACAGGCATCTCAGTTCTAATGACTGTGTTTTGAAGGTGAGCTGGAAGCTTAGTGGGTGGGTTGGGTGGCTCCTGCATTTCTGGCTTGAACAAAGGTTGATGTCATTCACTGCCAAGGGGAGTGCAGGAGGGATGCTGGTGTGGGTGTCTGGTTAGCACTGTGGGTGCAGAAGGAGGCGTTGGGAAGGCAGTGGACGGAGATGGGGTCCAGAGTGCAGGAAGTGTGGATTTTAGAGTTGTGCAGGTGGTGTGGAATTGAAGGTCGCAGGCCTGGGTGAGCATGTGGACAGAGAAGCACAGACAATGGAGTCTCAGCCTAGGACACTGGATGTAGGCAGTGTAAAGGAGGAGAGCCGAGTGCAGGCTTGAGGAGGAGCCCTGAGAGGTAGGAACAGGGATGGGTTCCTGGACGCCATGAAGGAGGTAGTCGCCCTCAGGTTCTGCTCCATCCCCTGAGCCTGAGGGGACTGACCAGTGGAGCCTCATGAGGGAGGGGCAGGGGCGGGGCCCCAGTGGCCTTGAATTAGAAGGAGGGAGGAAGCCAGGCAATGAATGCGGAAACCCTGCTGCACTGCGCCCTGCCTTGCTGCAGCTAGAGCGGTGGGCCTTGGAGAGAGCCCTGAGGATGTCCCCAGAAGTGGGAGAAGCCTGTGGCCTCCACATGCTGGACCCTGCCTTGGTGCCCACGTAGGACAGTGTGGTGGGGAGAGCCAGCACCACAGTGGGTACCTGGGATAGATAAGCAGAGGTCAGTTGAGCACCGTGGGCTGGACGCCTGTGCACGTCAGGTGCTGTCTGACTGGGTGTGAAATGGAGAATCAGGGACCGTGAGTCTGTGAAACTCTTTAACTTTTATTCTTTGAAAGCATTTAGCTTGCATTGTTTTTGTTTGTTTGTTTCTTTTTAATATAAATACACTTGACTCATGTGAAGGAAGCTCTATTAAAGGTGAACCCAACTATTAAACTGTAAGCATTTTCCCGTGAGGTTTAATATCTCTGGCTCTTGTTTGCTCAGTTAAAAGGTGAGAAACCTTCTGAAAGAAAAGGGACAATTCTTCTTTGTTAAAGAAGAAACAGCCATAAAACTGTTGCTTAATGACCCAGATATATTTGCAGATTTATTTTGAAAGGAATAATGCGTACTAAGTGGTATTCAAGTCTTAAATCTGCTGTAAGACCCAAAACATATTTGTGTTTATTTTGAAAAGAGCAATGCAGATTAAGTGATATTTGAGTCTCTTGAGTCTACAACACTTTTTTCCCCCTATTTAGCTGATCTAAATGTTTTTTGTTACTAGTGTTTTAAAGTCATGAAATGCCTATTTTTTGGTTTCATTCATTAAACACCTCCTAGCACATGAGGTGAGCTTAAAGTGGGCTTCTTCTGTACACCAGTTGTGCACTTGGGGACATGCAGGCTGTGTCCTGTCCTAGGTGGGACACCTACCCTCTGGTCCGGCAGGTGCTGACTGCTGAATTTTCTTTCAGGTGCACGTTCAGGTTCCCGAGCACAAACATCAAGATAACATTCACTGCCCTGTCCAGTGAGAAGAGGGAGAAGCAGGAGGCACCCGAGTCTCCGGTGAAGCCCGTGCAGGCCCACATCTCACCCCTGACCATCAACATTCCAGACACCATGGCCCACCTCATCAGTCCTCTCCCCTCCCCAACGGGAACCATCAGGTACAGAGCTTCTGTGGCGGGCGGGGGCTGCTAGGGGGCTGGGGCATGCATGCTGTGATGTGCATGAACACATCAAGATTTCAGGCCTTGCCTCCTGCCTTGGGACTTCCAGAAGCGGTCATAAGTCACAGTAATAGGCCAAGGCAGACAGTGGCACCTTCTGCCTTCCTTGGGCTGATGACCCGGAAAAGGGAGATGTTGAGGGTGCTTAAAATGCCCTTTAGTTTCCAGATACTATTTGTTCTGTTCCCTGCATTGTGAAACACTGTTCCCAGGTGTTGTGGTTTTCACCTGTGCATTTGTTTTGAATGCAAGTGGTAGGGGCATATGATTTGTCATACTGGTCTAAAGTCTGAGATAGGTTTTCATTTGCATTTTGAGTTATTTTAGTTTGCTCCAATTTCATATGAATTCTGATAATTTGTACTTTGAATTGATGAGTTTGACCACAGAGAAGTAACAAATGTGTTTGTCACAATGTCCTAAAATAGCCAGGGTGCCTCGGGAGAATGAAGGTCAGCAGCTTCGGGGCCCTCAGAACCCAGAACCCAGTTCACAATTGTCAGGTTGTGATGAGCTCTTGGGACAGTAGCTGAGGAACAGCCACGGGACTCTGTAGATGGGTGTGTTTGCAGCAGGTGAGTTGAAGCCTGTGTTGGAGCAGAGTCCCGCCATGACCAGGGCTGCACTCTGACCATGGGCTGGGCCTCAAATGGGTCATTCCTCTTATGGTCTTTTGGCTTTTAGAAGAGTAGAGTATTTCTCTGGGCCTCGTCTTAGCTGTGAGTAATGCTAAACTTGGGTGCTTCTCTCTTGAGTCGGGCTCCTCCTGTCCAGGTCTGTCCGCAGAGCACAGCTGGGAGATGGGGACAGCCTTGTGTGTCCTGCCCAGGCTGTCCCTGCGTGTGGCGGAGAGAGGGAGTGTGCAGGGAGCCCTGGCATCTCTGGGTTATATCTCTCAGCCATGCATGTCTGTTCCTTAAAAACCAGCCTCAATAGTAGGCGCTGTGGAGAGGCATCCGTGTGTTAAGTGGAGGGAGTGGCAGGTGGACGAGGGCTGCTGCCCTGGACTTGGTGCTTTGTGGTGCAGCTGCCGCAGGCGTCGGCCCCTTCCCTCTGGCCTGTGGCTGCCCCCTCCTCCTGAGGAGGCTGCCTGTTTCTCTTTCTTGGTTCTGTTTGCGTGTGACTAAATGGACCAGATAGTGTGTCAGTAGGAAGGCAAAAGTCAGCCTCCCCATATCAAATTTTTCCTCAGCACCATGTGTAAGTACACAGATTCACAGAGGAGGAGGAGCATGCCCATGCTCACTCAGTGGGGTGGCAGCAGCCCTGGAGACGGGCTCACTGAGACACCGGACGAGTGGCATGGAGACAAAGTTCTGGGCTCTCAGGAAAGGGGCTGGTTGGAAACCTTAGGATTGAAATCACCTCCTGACCTAGCAGCTCCTCACCCTCTGCTCAGTCGTCACCCTGCTTTCCTTGCTCACTCCACCCCCCCACGTCCTCTGTCTCTCTCACCATCACCAGTGTTGACCATCATAGCAGACCTACCTCTGTAAACCCATCATGCAGCCGGTAGGACTGCTCACCTTCTCATGTCAGCACGTCATAAATGTCAGAGAGGCCTCAAGCCCCGTGAAGGAGGTCGGGAGGGCAGTCCTGCCAGCTTCCTTGCTCCTCTCTGGGGCTCGCCTGTGTGAGCACTCACCGAGTGGGGGGCCGCACGTTCCGATGGTGCCCGTCGTGGGGAGTCTGATGACTACAGAGGCTGCTGGGCCAGCAGGGCGCCGACCCAGCCCTGCAGAATCCTGCTTTCCAGTTCAGGTGTTGAAGCTAACTACTATTTCTTAGCAGTTTTTCCAGAAATTTTTGGTATATTTGTAGTACTTTACTTTTTTTCCTTCCAAACACAAATGAGATCTAACCATATATACTGCTCTATAACTTAATGGATTTTTAAAACAATCTTCTCTTGGTATTCTTCCGTTTCAGTAGCTTGTTCTCATTTTAAAAAGCGTAATAATACTGTACAGAGAAGGGCGCATAAAGTAGACACAACTGTGTGAGCCGTGACAGACTAGCATGGCCTTCAGTTGGCACAGAGATCGTGACTCAGAACATTCCCAGTGCCGCAGCTCTCCCTACTTCTGGGGAAAATGCGTGTGTGAAAATGGGTTTCTGCTTCTGTTCTCTGGGTGTACCCCAAGTGTGATAGGATGCATGTGCTCCTGGGGCCCATTGCCACCCGTCCACAATCTCCTGTCCTTTCCGTGCACCCTGTCCTCAGCCTGGCTGCCTGCCCCCTCTCTCTTGACGCTCCTTGCTGGTTCCTTGTGTAGCTAGAGGCCACTGGTCTGCAGCTCGTCCTCAGCTTCCTGGTGAGGGAGCGAGGGGCTGAGTGGAGCCTGTGCTCTGTGTGTCTGCTAGGCCTCACCCTGGAGCCGTCACGGAGGCTCTTCGTCCTTGGTGAGTTCCCGGACCACCTGCGCCTCAGTTTCCTCACTGGTGAAACAAGTGGGCCTCCACCTCCTTTGAGAGTGTCTTGTGATTATGTGAGATGGTTCATGTCCGTAAATACATGATTTCCACGTATTTCGTGGGGTGATCTTAAGTCATAGAGGATTAATGAGGCTATTTTTCCATAGGAAATGCCAATATGCTCTCTAATTTGTTTTTCCTGATGTTGGGAGCAGTCACGGAAGCACGGTGTGTATGCTCTGTAGTGGGCTGATGGGAACAACTTTTTCTTGTCCACAGTGCTGCAAACTCCTGCCCATCCAGTCCCCGGGGAGCAGGGTCTTCGGGATACAAAATGGGCCGTGTGATACCATCTGACCTCAATTTAATGGCTGACAACTCGCAGCCAGAAAATGAAAAGGAAGCTTCAGGTGGAGATAGCCCAAAGGTAAATGTTTTATAGCCTTGTAACTGAACCCAGGGCCATTGTGTGGCCAGCTCTCCTCCCTTCACTGCCTGCATGTCCAGGACCATCCCCACCAGGGCCTTTTGAGAAGCACGTGTTGCCATGTATCAGTGAAGCCCTGATCTGAGTGGATGGGGCTGGTTGTGGGGTCACTGGTGCTGTGCATGTTCTCTGGGTTGAGGTCTTACAAATGCACGGTTTTGGTCATTCAGCTCTGGGTTCTACCTGTGGCATCCGTGGGCCCAGGGTGTTGAAAATTGGACAGTGGAGGACAAGAGAGGAAGCCCTTGGTCCTCATGGGGTGACTTGCATTGTGTCCCAGAAATTGGTCCCAGAATTGTTCCACTGTGTCCCAGAAATTGTTCCTCGTGTTTAGTCCTGCTGTCCTAAATGCTGAGGATGCTCGTGCACACATCAGAACATGTGTTTGTGTGCACAAACAGGCACACACTTTTGGGAGGACCCATCAGTCCCCTTTTGGGACAGTAATTTTTGATGGTCCACATTATGACTCTGTGTGTTTTTATTCTTTCACCCTGTAATACCATTCTAGGACTATGTCTAAAGGAAATGGACAAAAATCTCAAACAAAAGTTGATAGAAAACAGAAAATTGAGAGTAACCTCAGTGCCACATGAGGGAAGGGTGATAAAGCAAGGGTAGGAGCATGCATGTGTTTGCTGATGTGCACGTGCTCTAGGCAGAATGCTACGTGAAAAGGAGCAAAACTGTGTGTAGTAGAACTTCAGTTACATGTGTACAAATGTGACGTGTTTGTGCCACGCAGCACTGGCACACAGCCCTGGGGACCAGTCAGCAGCAACTGTGCACCATCCGCCTGCAGCAGCCAGCAGCCCTACAACATGGGGCTGGACAGGCTCAGAGGGCGCCCTTTTCGGATTCCATTTTTGTCCATTGCCTGTTTAAAAAAACAGGCAAAACTAAATAGTGTTGTTTCGGGATACATTCTTAGATAGTAAAACTTTTAATCACAGCAAGATGTGATCACTATAAAATGTCAGGAGTGATGTGGCCTCTGTGGGAGGTAAAGGCTGTGGGTCAGGGAGTCATATGGAAGCCTCTGGGATGTGAGCTATGTTCTCTCCTGACCTAGTTCTGATTGTACTGTGTTCACGTTACAAAAACTTGTTTTCAGCTTATAACACAGACAGGCTTTTCCTGTCTGTGTTATATTGTCAGTTAAAAAAAGTTTTTAGAAATGTATAGAAAAAGAGGACAAGGAAAACACCCAGAGCAGCAGCATCACAGTGAGGACAGCTTTGTGCTCTGCATCTGAGGACGCAAGCTCGCCACTGCCCTGGCCCCTTGCTGTGCCTGAGCTTGCTCAGTGCTCGGGAGATATCAGCCCCTGCCGAGTAGGGTGCTGGGACTAGGCAACTCCGGCTCTCTTTATGGAGCATGTGCCCATTGCAGGCTGGCTGGGCGAGCACAGCCCATGCGCCTCAGACGCTGGTGGAGGAGCCCTGCGTCTGGCCTACAGTGCTCACCTCTGCCTGCAGTTGCTGTGCACAAGGAGCTCCTCGGCGATGGGCATGCGGTGGCTCCAGGCGGTCGTTACTTTGGCCCTGTGTGCCTTTACCCCACCCCCATGTGCTCATGGGGACCCCCAGACCTGGGAGGGAGGCCAGCCACTGCGCCTTTCACCACCACTGGCCCTGCCTGACTCACCACTGGGTCCATGTGCCCTGGACTCTGTGGAGGTCGAGCAGCTTTTCCCTTTTTTTCTTTTCATTTTTGCTTTCTGGACTTTGTCCTCATGCAGTTTTGGTGTTCTTTTTTACACTGCTGTGTATTTTCCCATTTGCTTCCTCCAGATTTCCCAGATGCTTCCCAAATGCTCCCGAATTATATTACTTTTACAATGAGGAAAACTAAGCATTATTTCAAGAACACTTAAAAACAAAGAATCCTGAATTTTAATAAATTTAGTAAAAATTTTGATAATGTCAATACTTCTTTTTGTAACTTAAATACAGGATGATTCAAAGCCACCTTATTCCTATGCACAATTAATCGTACAAGCAATTACGATGGCTCCTGATAAACAACTCACCCTAAATGGAATTTATACGCACATCACTAAAAATTACCCGTACTACAGGACTGCAGACAAGGGCTGGCAGGTAGGTAAATGCATTCCATTTGTTACTAAATGTTCCTGTTAAATGTCTGGTAGAGCTGACTGACAACTGAGAGGAAAATAAAGCTGCTGTGTTACTGAACTTGGGCACAGGTAACAGGCAGCGGTAGAGGGGAGGGTCATGTGCTGGTGGTCCACTGGGCCATGCCCTTCCTGCCTGTCTGTGGAGTGCAAGGGATAGTGGTTTTAGAAGAAAATCTCATTCTAACTTTACTGTCAAGGTCTCATGGGTGGGAAAGGCATGGATTGTTGGAGATGTTTCTCTTGGACCAGTGCAGTTCATTCCCTCTGTCTGAAATAAAGTCAGAAGTCCAGCCTGGCTTTCATGTTGGCATCTCCCGCCTGCCTTTTCTGCATCTCCTGACGTACACAGCTTTCTGAGATTTGCACAGGGATCATTCTCAAACTGTTGACCAAAGAGCTTTTTCTTCAAAAGGCATCTTCTCCAATTGGCCAGTATATAAAACAAGTGACAGTGACACTCCCCTGTTTAAGTCAGGGTGCCCACCGGCTCGTCTGCCTGTACTTCTAGCCGACTCCTAAGGTGTGTGGGACCCGGGCTACCTCAGACAACATTTTGAAGTCAATGTGTAATATTTCCATTGTTTTGCTTATTAATTTAAATTTTAGACCTTGACATTGTGTAAGTTTTTTCTTATTCTGTGTATCTGTGCTATGTGTGGCTGCTGACTGGATGTCCAGTAGATCCTCGCTAATTCAGACAATATGGGGAGGAGTAAGTTTGAAATACAGAATATTAAAAGCATGAGGGAGAAGAAATGTACATTTGTAGTTTTTGAATTCATTAAGTAACCAGGAATGACTACAAAATTCCTGAGGCTTATTAAGTAAAAGAGCCTTTAAAAAACGTGTCTATTGAACTATGACCATAACTATAACCAAGTGATGTGGGTAGGGGTGTGGGATAACTGTTTAGTGTTTAATGAAAAGTAAAACTTTTTTCTTCTATCTGCAGATGTGTAAACATTATAGTGAAAGTAGTCTACCAACCAAATCCCAGATATTTCCTTTGTGAAGGGTCTTTGGTGGTGGAAGATAAAGAGTAAGGCCCAGCCTCTCCTCCTGGCCTGTAGTGTCTGCATTCTGCCCTGCCTGCCTCCCTGTTCATAGAAAGGCAGCATGTCTTAGTTGGCAGTGAGGGAAATGCTGGGTTTGGAGAACACTTCCTATCCAGCTGCTTGGCAGGTCTCTTGATGCATCACATCGTAAGTCCTAGCGGTACTTACCGGAGTTAATCACAGCAAGGCTTGCTTCAGAGAGTGTAAAGCGAGAGGAGCAGAACCAGACAGTAGTCTGTCTGGTCTAGTGACCGCGTGTGGACTGGAGCTTCCTTGTGTGCTGACAGGCGAGGCCTTGGTGTCCCCAGAGAGCCGAGGCGATGTCGAGTGCCGCGCACCATGTGCGGGGTTCTGATGACTTAAGTGCTGGTGGTGGGCTTTATGGGGAGAGCGCTTCTGAAAAGCCTGGCCAGACTTGCAGTGGTATGTTTCCTAGTCTTTTCTAACATCCATTTATGTGAACTGCTTTCAGCGTCACAGGGTTTTCTTGCCAAAGAGGGCTGAAAGGGTGAAAGTCAGCCTTCAGGGGCAACCTCCTTCTGGCCTCAGTCTCCTGGAGAGTCAGTCAGGCCAGCAGGGGTCACGGTAACAGAGGGACGAGGCTCTCAGGTGTGATCTCCCCAGCAACCGTTGCCGCTGGCTCCTGGAGCAACTCTACAGCCCACCTAGGTGGTTACAGGCATACCTGCCAGTCCAGCACCCTCCCACCCAGCTGTCTTTGTACCCCTCTGACCCAGGTGTCTGTGCGCCTCCCCCAGGTGTCTGTGCACACCGTACCCAGCTGTCATTAATGCCTGTGTACTCTGCCAGCTGCCTGTGTACCCCCCCACCCAGCTGTCTTTGTACCCCCTCAACCCAGCTGTGCATCCCCACCCAGCTGTCTGTGTGCCCCCTAACCAGCTGTCATTAATGTCTACACGCCCCCACCCAGATGTCAAATCCTGTGCATTCTGCCAGCTGCCTGTACACCCTCTCGCCCAGCTGTTAATACCTGTGTACCCCCCCATCCAGCTGTCTTTGTACCCCCTCCACCCAGGTGTCATTAATGCCTGTGTACCCCTGCCCCTCAGCTGCCGGTGCACTTCCCACCCGGATATCCTAATGCCTGTTCTTCCTGACATGCCTTCTTTTCTGTCTAGATCAAGGTCTGTAAGGGTGATTCTTGCCTGTGTGAGGCTGTTCCTGGGACATCTCACACTCCCTGGCTCCAGCGGTTACGTGGGGAAGGGGATTCCCAGCTCCAGCCTCCCTTTAAGCTACAGATACGCACTCTCTTCTTTCTTTCCTTGGTGGTCCTCAGCTGTGCCCAGTACTGATCTGCTTGTGTCCTTTTTCTGTCAGGAGATTCTCAGCTGGCCTCCCAAAGCAACTGTACTTAGAGTCTGCGTGTTTAAGACCTTATTCCCATTTCCTCCTTCCTGGATTAAAACAAAAAAAGCCTTTCCATTGTTCAACCTTGTTTCTTAAAACACCCAGATACTTTTACTTTTGATGGGGGGGAGAAACTGCCAACCAAAACAGCTCTTTTTAAAAATTAAAACATTGACTATATTCCTGTGCTTTACTTTTGGTCCTGATTTATTTGATAATTGGAACATCATAATTCTTAATCTTCTTCACATATTTTGTTATTCCCCCACTCTCCTTAACAGTCCATTTTAATTTTAATTCTTCTTAGCGTTATCTATTTTTTGTCAAGTAAAGACATTAAACATGGAGAAACAATAAACTGCCATCACTTTACAAAGGAAAAGGTATTTTAAAACTAAAAATCAAGAAAACAATCTCAGAACTGAGGCTGGTTTTTTCAGTAGGCTTCAACTTGGTGAAAAACAGTGCAGTGCTTAGCAGTTCTTCGCGGCCTGGCGAAACTCGCATCAGGGACCAGCACTTACAGTGGCCAGCGCTGAAGTGAAGCCTGCAGAGTGGCACTGGGGCCGGGAGCTGGTACCAGGAACAGCTCTGGATGCGCAGCAGCTCCTGGCTCACAGTAGGGACCAGGCAGAGCCCGAGCACCGCCAGTTTCTCTTGCAAGTGTGGACTTCCAGACCGCATCCTGCCCCCGCAGTGGGATGGAAGAGGTGCTTTCCAGAGCCTGGGCCCCTGGGTGCTCGAGCTGTGCTCTGTGTCAGTCCCTGAGAGAGGATGTGTGTTGGCACTTACCACCACACCTGTTTGGAACACTTAGTGTAAGCCCACAGCTACCTTTTGGTATTTTGCATTGTCTACCCTTGGCAAAGCTTTTTGATTAACCTAGAGCAAATTCTAGGATAAAACAAGATGGTCTGAGTGATGGAAAGATGGCATATTTCTTTTGGTTGCATATTTATGCCAAAATGTTTTCTTATGATTTATAGTTATAATTATACCCAGCCCAGAATTGAGGTATTTGTTGTGACTGAAAATTTTGAGAATTCTGGGGCTATCAGCCTCTGAAGGATCAGAGCTGGTTTCCTAAAATACAGGGGGTGCACTGTGCTTCCCTCCGCTGCTTGTGGGACTCTTCTGGAAGGTACTCCCAACTGCACCCTTCTCATAAATTTCTTTACAAGCCCTCACTCACCATGTAAAATACACACTGTAGAGTCCTTAGCAGGCCAATAAGAAACTGCTCTTGAAAACCCAAGGAGTGGGGCAGTTAGGCTGATTCATGGTGCTCAGGGAGGACAGCTCAGAGCCAGTGCCACCAGCCCCAGCTGAGGGGCAGGGCTGGGAAGAGGGTGGGCTCAGGATTGCAGCTCCCCTTCACATTTAGTTTTATAGAAAATAACCTGCCTTTTCTCTGAATATAATGATGTCTGAATCACTGGAGTCAGAATCAGTGTGGTTTAATGTATGTAGCTGGGTTTGATGAAGTTACAGAGGCCTTAGATTACCTTAGAAGTATAACTATTTTATTTTTTGTGTGCCCACATTAAATGTCTCACCACTTCCTCATACTTTCTAGAGTCTTACTGGCTGAACAATCACAGGTGACAATAAATTGGGCCTCATTTGCCTGTGGGACTGTGGTGAGTGGAGAGGAGACTGGAGTATATTATGATGGCACAGAGTGGGTCCTGGTACGTTTTCAGGACGGAAGATGGCAGCTCCCCCCACCTGAGAACCGTACAGCTTGCCAGTGTGTCAGGGGTCGCACAGCAGCAACAAGGTGGACCCTGCTGGTGTCCTCCTTTATCGGGGTAGAAATCTAGCCTCCCTGTCCCCTGAAGGAGCCCTTCCTGTGCCCTGATTCCCGCTCTGCCGAGTTCCCTTTCTTCTCCTGACATGAGGCACCTTGACCCACTCCACACCAGTCAGTCCAGGAGCTTGTCAGTTTGTCCTGTACTGCAGCTTGGGGGTCACTTATGAGTGTGTGCCTGGGCAGCCATGTTCTGACAGTACACAGAGGAACTCAACCTTCACATGCCAGCTGCATCCTGTGATAAAACAGCAAGCATTGTGGTTATGGAAATACTGTAAATCATAGAAAACCTTTGTATATAAAGTTTCACAAATCAACAGGCACAATCTAGCCTGCCCCTTCATGTTGCCAGTGAAGTAACCCGTTAATGGTGCTCATCATGGCCTGTGACAAGTGTGGTACTTGAACCGTCCCTTAGAGTGGTTGTAAAGTGGTATTTGGTAGGTTTGATTTCTGAGCCACTGTTTATAGCAATTCACAATTTCATGCCATGGCTAGCAGTTCTCTGAGAAGGTTAACTGAGGAATTTAGAAATAATTTTTGGATAGCCCAGAATTTAACTTTACCACTTTGAAACTTTAATAGCCCATTAATTGTAAATTTAAATGTTAATGTAGATGTAGGAAATGATCTGAATGCATAACTTTGATCTCGCTTTCCCTGACCTTTTGGAGATCTCAAGATCAAGTTGTCTGCCAGCAGTTACATTATTCTGCGAGAGTTCCTCAAATCGTCTGTAAACCGAGATCCGAGTGTTTTGCAATAGGAAGAAGAATAGAGTGCGAGTTGAGAGAGATTTTCTCTTTGTGCCTCATGGGGTTGTTGTGAGGATCAAATAGAAACATGGATGCACTTTGCAAAGCTTTCTCTTAACTGAGGTGTGGGCTCAGAGATCTCTCAGCCTGTGGCCATTTTCTCTCCTTTGCTAGTTTGCCAAATACTTCATACTGGATTAATCCATTTTAAGTGGCTGTGACAGATACTATAAGCTAGAATTTTGTGTTCAAAAAAGTATTTAAAGAATTGGTTTATCTTGGCTCTGCTCGTCTCCAAACAGGGAGAGGTCAGCAGGAAAGGTCAAATGACTGCGGTGATGAGGTCTTGGTTTCTTACCTGGAAAATGTGGAAAGCTGACTTATTTCCAAAGAGGAAATAGCCTCTTTTTTCATGTGGACCCCTTCCCTGTTCCACAGCCTCTCTGTGTCTGCTCTCCCTGGTGCGCTGGGGTCTCGGCTTCGCCCACAGGGTCAGCGTGCTGCGCCGCGCAGCACTGCAGCTTCTGTGCCCACTGCAGGGCCTGAGCACCTTGATTTCTGCTCTGCAGGGCACTGATGTGGGAGCAATGTTTTTATTTCTCAGCAAAGAAGTGTATGAATTCTATGTATTTTTTTATGTTTCATAGAATTCAATTCGCCACAATCTCTCTCTGAATCGTTATTTCATCAAAGTACCACGTTCCCAGGAAGAACCAGGCAAAGGCTCCTTCTGGAGGATAGATCCTGCCTCTGAAAGCAAACTGATAGAGCAGGCCTTTAGGAAACGGCGGCCCAGGGGCGTGCCTTGCTTTAGAACCCCTCTGGGACCCCTGGCGTCTAGGTAAGGAAAAAAGACAAAGACCTCAGTTAATAATACATTTGCCTTCGATGTGTTGGTAAATCTTCCTTTTGCAGATGAAGGAACTACCAAATGCATTGTGGTTAAATGTTGGGATGGGTATTTGAAAAAAAAGTGTTGGATGCTACCCATGTACTTTTGTTTATAGTGGCCTGAGACAACTGAGATGTTTGAAGTTCTACAGAAACTCCACACCATGTGGCAATTGTTTCTTCATTGTGCTCCAGCAATCTTACTATAACGATGCCACTTGATGAGTAGTGTTTTTCCTTTCCTGTGGCATGTGAAAACCTCTGAAAGCTGCATTTTAGCTACTTAAACTCATTACTGCCTGATTTTAAAATAACAGGCTTTTAGCTTCATTAATAGATGCTCTGTTTTTAAACAAAAGAAATAACTGTAACAAAGTCTTGAGCCCCCATGGCAGAATCTTGAGCCCCCTGACTGGATGGGAGCTGCTTTGAGGGGACAGTCCCTCTCTGTGTTGTGTGGCCTGCACTGGCACAGTAGGGCCCTGACACAGATGAGCCAGTCTTCCTGAGG
The DNA here is from genome assembly GCF_030020395.1 of Manis pentadactyla. Lineage (NCBI taxonomy): Eukaryota > Metazoa > Chordata > Mammalia > Pholidota > Manidae > Manis > Manis pentadactyla. The sequence continues at coordinate 190,239,459 of NC_080022.1, forward strand.
GTCTGTCTTAGGTTGCAGATATTCATGGAAAAAGTAAGACTTACAAAACAGCAGTTGGTGGGCAGAACACAAATGGTAGCTTTTGCAAAATTAACTTACTAAAACAAGGCAGCCTTAGGAATGCTTTGCCTTAAAAACTGTCTTCTTTTTGGTAATACAGAAGTGCCCCAGCCTCTCCCAATCACGCTGGAGTGCTGTCTGCTCACTCCAGTGGCGCCCAGACCCCTGAGAGCCTGTCAAGGGAAGGCTCACCGGCCCCCTTGGAGCCTGAGCCTGGAGCCTCACAGCCTAAACTCGCCGTCATCCAGGAGGCACGGTTTGCCCAGAGTGCACCAGGTGAGACGTGCAGAGGGCAGGTATGGTGGGAGGAGGTGCCGGACTGGGCTTGCTGGAGAGGAACTAGAAAGAGGCCTTGGTTCCTTTGAACCTGACACTTCCTTGCATACACCTGAGTGTTACTTTATAGGCTCCAGAAAATTAATAGCACTGCATGTGTTTGAAGAAGTCAGTGAACATTCTTTTATGTGTCAGTGTGTATAATTTAGAATGAACCTGTTTCTCAGTTGCTTTATCATTTAAAAAGCCGTGAAAAAAATTCCTCCCAAAAAGATGACATAAATTAGACAAACTAGACATTGATAGGCAGCAAAAATCTCCATTTAATGAACATGAATATTTCACAAGTTACTTGTAAAGTTGCAATGTGGGGGGAAAAATGTGCCCTGGGGGATTTTTTAAAAAACACATAGTATGACCTGTGTCCAAACGAATTCTGCTGTGGTTCCTGGTTGGCTGGCAGAATGTGGACTGTGATGCATGGGAGTTCCTGTCCTGCCAGCAGCCCTGTGCCATCCCTGCACCCCGTCTGTAGCTCCTGTCGCCTGTGTATCTTTTCCTTATTCTGAGCCCACACCAAAAAGAGGAGGGGGGTTACAAAGCCACCTCTGCCCTGAACCCTCCACTCCCCACACACCCGTTGGAAGGGGAAGACTCGGCTCCCTGTGCGGCCCCCAGTAAATAGCCTCTTCCCATCGCCTGTGTTGGCATTTTTCTTTTTCATGAGGGAAGAACTGTGGGAACAGTTGTAAGAAATCCAAACAGAGCAGAGACTGCATTTTCAGCAGTTTGATACATGAATTAAACATCCCCATCAGAATACCATGTTCTCTCATCACAAGTGACTTTACTGTGACAAGGCGACAGGCTGTACCCTGTTGTGTTAGATTAGTCTGTGTGACCGGCCGTAGGCAGTGGGTTAGGGGAAACTGGGGGGAGGAACTCATTCCTGTTTCCGTCATCTTCGGCAGGCTCACCTCTGTCTAGTCAGCCCGTTTTAATTGCTGTGCAGCGGCAGCTGCCACCAACGATCAAGCCTGTCACCTACACTGTCACCGCCCCTGTGACCACTTCGACCTCCCAGCAGCCCGTTGTGCAGACAGTTCACGTTGTCCACCAGATCCCAGCAGTCTCTGTCACCAGCGTAGCTGGACTGGCCCCAGCGAACACATACACCGTGGCTGGGCAGGCAGTGGTCACTCAGGCGGCCGTGCTGGCCCCGCCCGAGGCAGAGCCACAGGAGAACGGCGACCACAGGGAGGTGAAAGGTGAGCAGTGGGGGTGGTCATGGCAGGCGGGTTTTTAAGCTCCTAGAAACCCACCGAATTTGTTCATCCTGGCCCTTTCTAATGTGTGAGAAAGGTAAGAGTCTCTGAGCTGTCCAGGAGTATTAGTTGGTGTCATTTCTTCTCTTTTCCTTTTTTAAATTTCAGTGAAAGTAGAGCCCATCCCTGCAGTTAGCCACGCCACGCTAGGCGCCGGCCGGATCATTCAGACGCCACAGGCCACCCCTGTCCAGACGGTCACCATAGTACAACAGGCACCTCTAGGTCAGCACCAGCTACCAATAAAAACTGTGACGCAAAATGGGACTCACGTGGTGCCAATCCCTGCCGTCCACAGCCAGGTGAACAATGGTAAGCAGTGTCCCCACGGGTAGCTGGGCGCTGGCACCAAGAGCAGAGGCCTTTTGCTCCTTTTTATGCATCACGGTCGGAGCCCAGTGTCTGGTTCTGACTGTTAATTATTTTCATCTTTGGAGGAAATGTCTGTATTTCTGAGCTGTAGGATGCCTGGTCACACTGTGGAACACTCAGGTACTGGCTGTGGACATGGGGTCCCATTGGAGGGCCTAGCTGAACAGGGATCAGGTTTCTAAATACCCAGAAAGAGAAAATACTCCTACCTTTTGTGGATACCTGGTTGTGGCTTAGAAGCAGCTTAAGGTTTTGGTGGTAGAACCTATCTTCTGAAATGTCCCCCAGGGAACAGTGCTAGTGGAGCCTTCTGCCACCCAGCCCTGTGGGGCAGAGCGAAAGGTGGGAGTCCCAGTTGGCTGTTAAGTCCGCTCAGGAGTTTGGGGTCCTGTTTGTTGGAGTGAGGACATTCCAGCAGTGGGCCCTCGCACAGGCACAGGAGGGTCTGCTGTCTGCACATGGGGGCCCCTGTGCAGCCCTGGCTCGAACCCAGGCCCCTGCAGGGCTTCAGGCAGTGGAGCCAGAAGCTCTCCATGCCCATTGATGGCTTAACTGTTGACCTCTGAACCCTTGCTGAGTTGTTGAGGAAGGAAGAAGACCTTTTGAGACCAGTACTCATCTCCTGTGACTCTGATTCCTACCCTGCCTCTCCCTAAACTTAATGGAAGAATAAGATCTGGAAACTTTTCTGGGGAAGACTAACCCCCTGAGAGATGGTTGTTATTTAAGTAACAGCTGACACATCCCAATCTATGCATGAATTGAGAAATTCATAGTCATGTGTCCATTTGAAATGCTTGCCAAGTGCTGTGTCTCCTAAGTAATATGAATTGTTCAGACTTTGTTCTCTTCCCTCTGAATAACTGCTGTTGTGGATGGTCTTGACACGGCAAACCTGCTGGCCTGGTGTGCGGCTGAAAGCAGGCCGTGGCAGCCTGTTTCTGGTCTCAGTCTTTCTTCCCAGTCATAAGCCATTGGTGTAGACCAGTGATTCCCAGACATCATGTGCCTCAGAATCACTCAAGGGTCCCCTCCCAGAGTCCCCGGTAAGCAGATCTGGCCTGAAATAGACATTTCTCACATGTTCCAGGTCATCTGAGAGCCATCAGTGCAGATTAGGGGCATTTATGTCCACCTGTCTGTGTGATGGCTTTTTAAAACTATATCGCTTTCACTTATTTAAGTTGCGTATCTAAAATTTTTCTAATAAATTTCTTAATAAATTAGGGATTAAATTTTCCACTATTGAAAATACTGATGTTTTAAAATAAAACTTTCACATTCTCCTTTGAAATGTGCTACCGGCTCTGATTCCCCCCACCCCAACCCTTGCAGTGCAGACCCCCACCCCCCACTCATTCCCTATTAATGCCGTATACTGTTCGAATGTTCTTAGCCGAGCACAATTTTTTCTCTTCAACAACAAAACATAGAAACATGAAAAATAAAATTGTGACTCTTAAGGATTGATTTATCAATTTTTATTATTATAGAATTAATCAAACCCAAACTATAATTCTTACAAAAAATTAAAGTTGTATTAAAGATGCACTTCTTAGTGTGTCAGGGCCTTAGAGAAAAGCACACAACTGTTTCTTATGGTCCGCGGCAACTTCTGCCAGCGGTAGGCGGCGCTGGACAGCCTGAGGCCTCACCCCCCCCCAGAAGGAAGGCTGGAAGGAATGCAAAATGCCTTCCGGCTTCAGTCATCTTTTAGCAGAAGCTCTCTATTACCTTTCCGTGTCAAGTTGGATCGCTTCTAATTTGGTTGCAGTCTTTTACTTAGAAATCACTTGGCTCCAAAAACGGTTTACTGCCTGGTCAATAGCAATCCAGTGTCACAGCATCCGTGTTTCCAGCTGTCGCTTTGTTCACTCTCCGGGAGGCTGGTGAGGTAGGAGGTGGCGGCAGGTGAGCTTCGGGAAAGGCCTCCTGGGTAAGCGGAGGCTCGGGGGTGATTTTCCTTAAACAGTGTCAGGAGCTGCTTGGACGCTTCACAGCCTGGCTGTGACCTCCTTTCACTCTTGAGGAAGGGAAGACACACCTGTTACCAAAGCTTCTGATTTAACATTAAATATTAACATTTTTCTTTTAATATTAATAATTTTCTTTTAAACTTTTTATTAGGGAAAATGTCAGATATTCTGGAAATTAACTCATAGCCAGTCTTGTTCCATTTCCCTCTCATCTCCTCCCCACCCAGATCCAGACACGTCATTCCATCTGTTACTACTTCAGCATGCAGCTCTCAAAGATAACTCACTTTTAATACATAAGCACAATATCATTATAATGGTTTTTAAAATTAATTCTTTTATATCTCTATCTCCTTGAAATTCAATCATGTTTTTTTTTTTAAGTGTGGTTAAATATCCATAAAGTTACCATTATCAAGTATACAGTTCAGTGGCATTAAGTACATTCAATGTTTTGAAACTATCACCTCTAACCAGTTCAGAAGCATTTTGGGATGCTGAAAGGAAACGTCATACCTGCTAAGCAGTTCCCCTTCCCCCACTTACCTCAGCCCCTGGTAACCACTAACCTGCTTTCTGTGTCTATGGACTTCCCTATATTGGCTATTTCCTGTAAAAGGAATCACACTGCATGTGGCCTTGCCTGTCTGGCCCCTCTCACGTAGCATGAGGGTTGGAGTCTGTATCCGCACAGCATCCTTTTTCTGGTGGAGCACGTCTCCCTTGTTACCCACTCCTCAGGCGAGGGTATTGGGTGGTCTCATCCTTCCAGCTGTTGGGGATAACGCTGCTGTAAATGTTCATGCCCAAGTGTTTGTTGAAGTTCTGGTTTTCATTTCTTTTGGGCATGTACATAGGAATGGAATGGCTGAGTCCTATGGCAGCTCCATGTTTAATTTACAGAGGGCTTGTGCAGTTCCCCACAGTGGCCGCCTCTTGTGCTCCCACCAGGGACGTGCAAAGGCCACGTCACCCACATCCTCCCTGGCTTGCTTTCCAGTGTCTGCTCATGGCTGTCATAGTGGGTGTGATGTGGTGACTAACTGTGGTTTTGATTTTCATCTTCCTCCTGACTAGTGATGTTGAGCATCTTTCGTGTGCATTTTGGTTATTTGTGTATCATCTTCAAAGAAATCCCTATTTAAGTCCTTTACCCGTTTTTTAATTGAGTTGTCTTTTTTTGTTGAGTTGTAGGTGCTCTTAATGTATTCTGGGTACCAGGTCCTGATCAAATACATGGTGTGCAAATGTTTTCTCCCCCATTCAGTGGGTTTGTCTTTTCACTTTCTTTTTTAGTATCTTTAATGTACAAAAATTTGTGATTTTAATGAAACCTAGTTAACCTGTTTTTCCCTTTTGTCTCTGGGCATTGGGTATCATATCTAAGAATCTATCCCCAAACCTGAGGTCATGAAGGTTAACCCCTTTTTCTTCTCCTAAGAGTGTTGTAGTTTTAGCTCTTCTGTTTAGGTCTTTGATTCATTTTGAAATAATTTTGTATTTACTGTGAGGTAAGAGCCTAGCTTCATTCTTTAGTGTGTGAATGTCCAGTTGTCCCAGCACCATATGTTGAAGAGACTGTTCTTTCTCCATTGAGTGGTTCATGTGAATTTTAGGATCAACCTTTCCATTTCTTCAGGAAAAGCTTTGGGGATTTGGCAGGGATTGCATTGAGTCTGTAGATTGCTTGAGTAATAAAAGCATCTTAAAAATATTGTCTTCTAATCCACGAGCATGGGATGTCAGTCCATTTATTTAGGTCTTTAATTGCTTTCAACAGTATTTCAATTTTTCAGTATTGAATTTAGAAGTTTTGCAATGTTTAAGTCTTGGTTCAATTTCTTCTGATTTTATTCTTCTCGTTTTCTAAGTGGAATTCTTAATATCCTTTTTATATTCTTACTTGCTTCTGTCTAGAAATGCAAGTGACTTCTGTGTGTTGGTCTTTTACCTGCAACTTGGTTGAGTTCCTTTATTAATTTTAATGGTTTGTGGTTTAGTGGGTTTCCTTAGGCAGGCTTGTTAGGATTTTCTGTCTGTAAAGACGTCATGTGCCAGTAGGGGTCGTTTTACTTCCTCACCCATTTGGGTGCCTTTGTCTCTCCTGCCTGGGCTCTGGCTAGAGGTGCAGCGGCAAAAGCAAGCACCCTCGTCTTGTTCCTGACCCACGCTGGGCCAGTGTGGAGTGGGTCTTCTTCCTGGGGGCTTCTGGGGCTGCTTGCACTGCTCACAAGAAGGCCAGACATGCTTCTGGCCATCCCTCAGCCTCTGCCTGTGCTGGTCATAGTCAATCTTTGCTGAGCCTCTGCAACCCTAGGCCTCTGCCTTAGGGGACATCAGGAGTCAAGAAAAAAAGTCAACTCACACTGCTGGCAGTGTTCTCCCGTGACCCTGAGGGAGAGTCTCCATCATGCTCACAGGTATTGTTCCCTCTCCTCACAGACAGTGGCTCCCAGCAGTCTGGCCGGTGCCTCACTGGGATCCTGGCCAGTCTTGCCATGTTTGTGTGTGGCCGGGCCCCTTACTGTGAAGGAGGTGGAAGGGTGTTGCAGGGTGAATGTGATAGCTGGGGATGGCTGCACCTGAGTGCTTGCATGACATGTTCTGTGACAGCCTGATGCTCCTAGGATGCCCCAGGTCTCTAGGAGTCACCTGCAGGGTTCACGTGTAGTGAGCAGAGCACCCGCTTCCATCAGCACTGCCCTGTGCCTCCCGTGGAGTGCTCGGGACTCTCTGGAGGGCATGGAGGCAGAGCCCCCTGCTAGTGTGTATGTGGCCTTGGGCAGGAGGCGCAGGCTCTGCATGCCTGTGGGCCCACTGTCTCTGAGGCCGGTGCGCTGGGGGTGAGCCTGTGCACTGACCCTCGGTATTTGGGGCTCTGTGTCTGTACATGTCATTAGCTGTAACTGCAACTCAGGACGTGTGGGTTTCACAGTCACCCTGGGCACATGCAGAACAGCACAACATTAGAGTCAGCCAGAAGAATGTAGGCTGGGTGTCATTGCCATCCCAGCACCCACAGGCTCTTGTTCATAAAGGGACCCAGTAGCTGTTCTTCAATGAATGAAGGAGTGTCAGAGGCCCCACATTAATCAGGGTCTAGTCATGCAGCCTCTTTGTTCCCTGAGGTCATAGCCACCCTGGCATCCTATCTAGGTCAGGGGCCTGTTCTCTCCAAGGCCAGAGGCTGACAGTTCTTGGGGTAGCTGGCCTTGGGACTCTGTCTGGCTAGTCTTGTGATTGGGAGGACATTGACCTCCAAAGCCCCCCTGGGTGGCTCCCAAAAAGATGTCCTCTCTCCTTTCCCCTATGAGTGTGTGAAGGAAAAGGTGAATGTTACCCACCACTTGGATGTTTCTCTGAGTTGGGGATAAGACAGGTCAGCCTTGGTTGCAGTATTGCTTCTTGCACTGCTCCACTAGCCAAGTAGAGTATGCAATAGCCAGTGAGCATCCCCACACGTGGCCCTGGGAGGGGACTCAGCAGTTGAGGGGTGTCTGCAACGAGCTGTGCACCGTCTCTGCACCTTCTTGGTGGTATCGAGTCTTCCAGCCCAGAAGTGTGGGCTGGTCTTCAGGCTGCTCGGATCGTGCGGCCCTGCGGTGAGTCCCCATGTGCCTTGAGCAGCCTGACTCCATTCCTGTTCCCTTCCCTTTGGGTTCCCAGGGCAACTGTTCGCCAGCCTGATGCCTCTGTTCTGGGTTCTTTGCTGTTCTTCAGCTTGGCTTTCCAGCTGTTTCCCATGTTTGGTCTGGGAGAGGCTTGGAGGAGGAATTCGGATGTGGGTGCCCCCACATGGGGTCATCAGTGAGGTTGGCAGTTCTGCCCCTGCCCCAGGGAAGTTGTTCCTGGGTCCCATAGCTGCTGGGAACTGTCCACCCAAGAGGCCAGTGTCCCCCACCTCTCTGGTCCCAAGTCAAGGCAAAGAGGGAAGGTGGAACAGAAGCAAGGTCGAGAGCAGCCACCCTAGTCCTTTGGTCCCCTCAGTCCTGTTGGCTTGTTCTCTCATTTATTTCCAAAGCCATGTTCTTCCCAGAGACACCAACACTCCATTTGTTTGGGGTTTTCCTAAAAGGTCCCACAAGTGTACCCCTTGCATGCCTGAGAAGACCCACCTCTGGCTTTTGTGAGCAGGCTTTTACAAGCGTGTGCCTCCTGACCTAAGACAGGTCCTTCTCGGAAGAGCGAGGCCTTTGGGCAGCAGTACAGGCTTCTCACAAGCCAGATACAGCCAAATTAGCAGTTTGCTTCCTAGTAGCTCATGGTTTCCGGTGAGGGTTTGGCATTTTCCCTGGGAGCCTGATGCTGAGCCAGAGCAGGTGAAGGAGATGCGAGCATGGGGCCGCTGGGAGGGCTCACTCAGGGAGCCTCCTCCTCGTCTCTAGCTACTGGGGTGGGGGAGTGGGAGAGCAGCGACCCAAAGGAGCTCAACAGAACATGCCCATGGAGCTAGCCGACTTACTGTCGAGGGAACAGGCCCAGCCCACGTGCACACAGATAGCCAGCAAGTGGCTGCCCAGCAGTGGGTTCCAGCTGGTCATCTGGGGTTGCACCCGCTCTTAGTGGCTGGGCAGCAGCTTGCAGTTCATACCCGCAATGACACGGGGCTTTCCCCGGTGTTCTGTTTTTATGATTCTTCATCAGAACCGGCCGTGGTGCCTTCACCTCCAGCACACTCCTCATGAGGCGCCATTAGTTTCCTCTCCCACCATGGACAAATACTCTCACTTCTCTCGGGTAAATACCCAGGAGCAGAATGGCTCAGCCACGCGGTCGATGTGTGATGCCTCCTAAGATGTTCACAGATGGTTTTCCCAGGTGGTGGTGCTGGTGTCCATTCCTGTCAGCTGAAGATGAGAGTCCCAGTTGTGCCACACATAGTGTGGTCAGTTTTGGTTTAAATTTGCATTTTCCTAATGATTTCTCATGTTAAATGATCTTTTTGTGTGCTTGACATCTGAATATCTTCTTGGGTGAAATGTTTGTTCAAATCTTTTGCCTTTTTCAAAAATTGAATTGTTTCCTTTTTACTGAGTTACGATGTTCTATTTAAGCTAGACACAAGTCCTCGTCAGATGTAACTGGGACTTTGGGATGGTGCTGCATGTTGGAACGGGTGGAGGGGCAGTCCTGGCATTGTGCTGAATTGGGGCTCCCCTTCAGGTGGACTCAGTGTGCACAAGGGGATGAGGTGGGAGGGCAGAGGTCTCCCTGAACAAGATGCTGTTTTTCTGGGTCCTGTGAGAACTTCCCACCCGATCCTGCCTTCTCACTTTGAGAAAGTGGGGCTGTTGTATATGTGGGACAAGCCTCCTTTTGTTCCTCTCCTGGGGTTTGCCTGCTTGTGTAGAGCCTGAGGCAGGTGAGGACAGGAGTAGGGAGGCCTTGGGCCCAGCTGTGGGGCATGTCCCACATTGGCCTGCAAGGAAGGAGGGTTGCTCAGTGATGAAGACCTGGGTGGGGATCTGGGGGCCAAAAAGATGCCGGGAAGCCAGTCCAGGGGCTCATGGGCACAGGTCTGCCTGTAAACTCTCTAGGTTTGTGGAACTCAGATGGGGGTTAACTGGCACAGACAGAGGGCTTTGCCTGTTAGCCTGAGCCCCATGCCCCTACTTGGGGTGAGGTGATCCAGGAGTTCAGTGTGGAGAGGGCTCCAGGGGGCCTCTGTGTGGGAAGAAACTGGCAGCAGCAAAGCCATCTGCTGCCTGTCCCGCCTTGGCCCTGCCCGGAGCCTCCGCCTCCCCAGGGCTCTGTCGTGTAACGCACTATTTGAAGTGATGAGAAGGGTGCCAGGTGTTACTAAAATAACCATACAGGTATTCACTGCAGGGTTTCTGCTCCAGGGGCCTGGCTGTGCCACCATGCACATCACACAGAGAAACTGGCCATCTGGGCAGTGCCTGGGGACCCAACAGGATGAGGGATTACCTAAGGGTGCGGGTCTGACTCGCTGTCTTTTTGCAGCAGTGGCAAGTCCTCTGCACATGCTGGCCACGCATGCATCTGCGTCGGCCTCCCTGCCCACAAAGCGCCAGAATGGTGACCAGTTGGAGCAGCCGGAGGTAAAGCGGGTCAAGACTGAAGACAGCGAGAGCATTGTCATCGCCCTGAGCGTGGACACGCCAACACCAGCCGTGAGGGAGAAGGGCGTCCAAAACTAGCAACGAGGCGTTCTTCTACTTCAGTGTCAACTCTTCTGGTGCCAAAAGGAGACACTGCCTCTCACCGACGCTTGGAGCGCATTCTCTCGGTGGGTAGAGGGCCCTGCGGTTGGACTTCACCTCAGCACTGAAAACACAAACCCAGGTGGCCTTAAAACTCCTTAATTTAAAGACAGAAGTCACACCTAAACAGAACCACACACACCAAAACCTGGTTCCAGCCGTGTCTCCCTGCGCTCAGCTTTTAACTCCCAGTAAAGACTCACCGCCTCCTTGAGGGGACCTGCAGGAGCCGCCCCGCCACCCTTGGGGACCCTTGGGGCTGGTGCTGGCAGACAAGACAGTATTCTGTTGTTCACACATGGAATTAGAATATTGTGAGATGTACTCTCTTTCTTTACAGAATAATGGGGTCTTTGGCATTTCAGATCACTCCATTTCTACTTTGGAAGCCGTGGAGTACACAGGGCCCTTCATGTGGATCTCACCTGGGAAAAGAAACAGTGGAGTTTCGTTTGTCCTGTTGCTCGTTTTCAGCCGACAGAGTGATTTGCTTTTGTCCTGGTACAGTTGAGGTGGAGCTACTTGATGACATCCACAGATTTTCTGTTAGAGAAGCTGCCTGATGAATTTTAACCCACCTCCTTTTCAGCGTGCAGGACAGACGGACGCTGCATGTTCCCTGAGGAAAGACCTCTGGACACAGAGCTGCGCTCGCTGCTTCCCTTTCTTGCTACTTGTGTTTGTTCTTTGTGTTGACTTGACTCTGTCCCAGCATAATTTTCCACTCGAAGTAAAACGAGTCTCCTAAGTATTGTGTATGTTTAAAACGACACAACTAAGTACTACTACCTTTGGAAACAAACTTCTGTCTTTCCCACACACCCTTTCAAACAAACATCGCACGTTTCTCTTTTGCGTGTGTGCTACTTCAGGTGCGGAGCCCGTGGCTGCCGTAGGTATCGTCCCACCAGTGGCCCGCCGGGCTGGTGAGAACAGCTACGGGGCCCGAGTGGAAGCCGCCGGGAGACACACAGGCCTTGGAAGCAAGCACCCTGCGGGGCTAAGCCTTGTTAACCTCTGGGTCCTTTCTGATCTGTAATAGGAGATTCCCCTCCACCTTTCAGAACGGAATCCGGTCCTCAGGCTGACTGCTCTCCTGCAGAAAGTGAAAGCGAGAGGCCAGGAAACAGGTGAGAGCTCGCGAAGCCGCAGGCCCTGCACAGGCCCAGCCCCGCTCCTCTGGGGGCAAGCCACTCGCCTTTCTGGAGGGTTCCAGGGGGTCAGGGCCAAGCAGCCATGCAAACAGGAGGGCTTTGGCTTTGTGTGAGTTTTTAAATGTCATCATCATAACGTTATTTATTTAAATGTAGTTATTTTGGTATTTAATTTTTTTTTAAGAGAGGAAAAAAAACCTGTATTTTCCTGGTGGAATGAAATGGCTCAGAATGGTATATTTAGGCAATTTCAAAACATTTATTATTTACCTGAAGACCAAATATGATAAATCTGTTCAAAGTATTGTGTGTCAATCCATAGTATGGAGCTGTCACAATGTTACTGCAGATGATGCGTATTAAAAATTATGAAATTACTGCACACTAGCTGGATTTATAACTCAGCCATTTAAAAAATAAAAACAAAACTATCATGTGAATGAGACCACGTGTGTGACAGTAGCAAAATCTAACGTGCACACTGAAGCATGGCTGGATCAGAGCACCTCGTGGCAGCCATCTGCCTCTTCCAGGCACTGGACAGAGACCTTGAAATGTATGGGTTTGTCTTTTCACTCAGAAGGTTTGCAACTTGCAGAATAATTGGGATTGCATTGTGTCCTGAGTGTGGGGTCAGGTCCCTCTAGAGTCATGGCACCTGCAGCTCCTGGACCATGAGCTCTGGCGAGGTGAGTGGACGAGCCCAGCCTGTGGGAGGTCAGCTCAGGAGGCACTAGGCAAATGCAAATGCACTGTGTGTCCTGGAGATGCATCTGCACAGCAGCACACCTGTCGCCGTCTGGAAAGACTTGGTGGACTTTTCCCTCTGCTGGCTCAGCCTGTCAACTGGTTATTTCTGAGCCTGTGGGTCTGGAGGGGTTTTGCTGGGATTATAGATAAGAAAAAGGCCCAGTTCTCAAATCTGAAAGAAGAGAAGGTAAGTCTTTTGCTGTAAGACCGCTGGAGTATGCCTTTTTCAGAGGTGTGAGCATTGTTTGCTTCTCATTCTTGCTGCCTTATTCAGTTGGCTCTTTGATTGGTACGTAGAAATTGAGAATATCAAAGAGAGGGCAGAAAAAAAACCCTGGATTAGCAAACTACCATATCCTAGGCACTTTGAAAGTTTTTAAAATTTAACTCTGGATCCCCAAGAGCTCATAACACACCCAGGGTCACTGAGCTGTGTCCTTCCTGTCCTACTCAATGCCTGGTGCTATGTCAACAGACAAGTTGCGCTGAACTCCCTCCCAACTGTCCGCTGGCGGTTCCTAAGGGACTTAATTCCAGAAGTCTCTGCTTTGACCTTTGCCAAACCTCTGAGCTCCCTGAGGGACAAGAAACTTCATTTCAGCAGCTTTGCCCTGAACCAAACAAAAATACAAAAGGAAAACTAACATACGATCCATGTGATGTGGTGCATTCCAGGGTGTCTGTGCATGGTTTTTGGATTGACTGTCCTCTCGCGTCGGTAGAGTCCCCACGTGGATTGTTGAGCTCCTTCAATACACCACCCCTCGCATCTTTGTCCTCTGTTAAAACAACAGAGTAGACGGGAGCCGTGGTTAAAAGGGGCTTGGGGTTTCTATGCTGTGTGACACAAGAAGATAGTGACAATCTTCAAGTCGTAACCTCCACTGTTCTAGAAAGTATAGTGATAATTTGTGTGCAAAGATCTGAAATTTTAAAAAGTACCAAGTTCCTGAAATTCAATAAAATATTTTTATTAATTTTAATTGGATACTGAGTATTATTGTCATTTCAGTAGATGAACAGAAGCGAGCATTTCTTTTTTGCTTCATGCTCTTTTCTGAGGCTGGGGCACGGACAGCAGCTGGGAAGGCACTGTTGCTGGAAGGGGCACCGTGTCTGCACAGGATAGAGTGTGGGGGTCCCAGCGGGTAACAGACCTGCTGCTTGTCATCCATGACAGTGGAGTGTGAGAACTGACTTTGAGGGTCCTCTGCAGACTTACCCCTCAACCTAAGGATAAGGACCATTCAGCAGATGAGGTATGTCCTCGCGGGAGATGAAGATCTCATCACATAGGTGCTTGCTGTTCAGGTCCCTGCGCCGCAACACCTTGATCGTCCAGCTACTAGAGTCTGTGTTTCAGACTGAGGTTTCCTGAAGCTTGCAGAGTGAGCGCTTCAGTACCAGCCTGGTGGAGGGAGCTCCTTGGGAGCTGAGTGAGACGGGAGCTTAGTGTTCAAGGAGAGTCCCCGGGTGGGGGGCAGCTCGTACCCCACAGTGATGCTGTCACTGAAGACAATCTGTACTAGCATAACAGGAACTCCTCATCTACTAAGAGACTTTCTTAACAAAAGGAAGCTCATAATTGGCTTTTTCAGATCTGTTGTCCATGTTTTATTAATAGATGCTTTGAAAATGCATTATGGTCTTAACTACCTCCCTTGCTCAGGAAAATCCACTCTGGTAATTCATTAAGCTTACCTTGTTGAGGCTAAGCCGAATCAAAGAAGAGGTGACAACTCTTCCAGAGGATAACCTACCTTTTTCCTAGAAAAAGAGGCATTAGAGAGAGGAGGCCTTCAGGCATGGGAAACTCTTCAGCTCTGGTAAGGTCTTCCATGCAGCAAAAGCGCTGGTGATTGTTGTAGAGAGGCCTACACATAAGGCCACATTGCTTGATGACAGAGGGGCACATCATGAGCCTGTGTGCATCACCACAGAGTGAGTTCAGGCCTGAATGGGGGGCAGAACCCCATGGTGTATAGTGGTTTCTGCTGCAGTGCGCTGGCCAGCACTCACTGGAGGCCTCTGAAGAGTGCTGCACCAGGTCAGCACACCTGGTGTTGCTCCCGTGTGTGTCCACAGCAACTCAAAGTTAGATTTTAACAAGGGTCTCGGGACCTCTGGTGATGTGACCAGATGTGTGCACAAATGTCCTCATTCCGCAGTGTCCCCCACGAGGCCCCAGTGGTGAGCATGCTCTGCCCTGGGCCTCCCGGGGGTTGCAGCTGGCAGCAGAGCAAAGCACCTCCCCTAGTCCTCTGAAAAAGAAGTGTGAGCAGACTGGGCAGGAGGATTAAAACTGGAGGCACGAGTATGGTGACGTGTCTTTCCGCATTCTGTTTCCTCTCGTCTCTCCTGGCTTAGACTCCAGAACCTACAATCAGAGCAGCACATTAGAAATAGACATTAGAATACTCTCGCCCCTCCCCTCGTTCCGGCCAGAGGACTGAGGAAGGCGGCCTCTGTGGAACAGACAGTGGGGGAGATTGTGAAGCTGGTGACACTGAGAACAGGGAGAAAACCCTTTACTCCAAGAGGAGGATTGGGAAACATCCAAAGAGGGGGAGGGGGAGAATCCCATTCCCTTTCCCTGTTTCTCACCACTTTGGCCCTACCTGAACCCAGTCAGAGAGAATGGGAAACATCACAGGAAGGCAAAAAGCAGCTTTTTAGCCAGAGGACCAGGTAAAGGGGTGCCTGGGAGACAGGCAGTGTGGAGGAGGTCAAGGCAAAGAGGAAGGCAGAGGAAGATACCATAAAGCTGTGTGACATCCTGGGTTCACCCTGAATGCCTGGAACTGATCTGGGGGAGCAGAGACCTTATGAACTGAACCACCATGCAGACTGGCCCTTGGTGGTGCACACAGGTGGAGATCTAATAGCACAAACTTGGAGAACAACTGCCACCAGCACCACGGCCCACAGAGGTGGGGGAGCACGTGCAGTCTGAACCTAGCCAGATGTGCCTGCTTAAAAAAAAACTAGACGATTTTAATAGGACTCAAGAGTCTTTTGCAGAATGTCCAGAATACAACCTAAAATTATGCAATATACAAAGAGCCAGGAAAATCTTAAAGAAAATTAACACACCAACTTCAACATGTTGGAATAATCAGAAAATGGAAGAGCTTTTTACAACAATACTCTGTGAAGCAAGGGCAGGTGCTCTTGAAATGAACCAAAAGTTATAAAATTTAAAAATAACTGGAATGGAAAGTTAAATGGATGCACAGAAACACTTTAGGAAATAGAAACCAAGCCTTGTGGGACGATACAAGACCTAATGTGTTAATGGATTCCCAGCAAGAGGAGAGACATTAGTGGGAAGAAATTTGTTCAAGAAATAATGGTTGATAATATCCCAAATTTAGCAAAAGACATACATTTAAAGAGTCAGAAAATTCAGGGATCTCCAAATAGAAAAACATGTCAAGATACACCACTGACTGCTGACATGGGGGTTCGTTATCTTCAAAGCAGCCAACGAAAAGTGATGGCCTGCATATAGAGTAACAGCAGTTTGATTTCTCGTCAGAAATCAGAGGCTAAGTGACTAGAAAAGTTTTGAAGACAAAGCAATTCAATCTAGAATCGAAGGTTTGTAAGGTCTCTGTGTACACTGTCCACTGTAATCACCAGGGTGGTCACCAGTAATACCTGACAAGATGAAGTGCAGAGCCAAAAGGTATAGTGGAATGCTGGAAGTTTTTCAAGTAATACCAAAGGGGAGGGGGCAGGAAACAAGCAAATAACAATGACATAGTAGAACCTCAATAATTACATTAAATATGAACAGTCTAAAAATAGCAATTAGAAGATGCTGTCAGATTGGCTCAGAAAAATAAGACCCAGCTTGCTTTAGTGATACAGGCAGGTCAACGGCAAAAGGATTGAGGAGCCAGAGCGAACACACTGAGAGGTGGTGTGGCTGTGATGCCGAAGCAGACTTACGAAGGTGACCAGGCATGAGGAAGGGCACCGTGTAATGGCTGCATAATGATAAGGCTCAGCCCACCCAGACAGGTGAGTCCTAAGGGTTCGAACACCTGTTGCAACAGAACCTCAAAGTAAATTCATCCCCACAGTATAGACCATGAGCCGCCACTACGTCCTAACCAGCAGACAGCTGAACACCCTGAAAAACCAATTCTTTTTGGATCTGTAGGAGGTGAGGGCACAGGGCAAACCTCTTTCCCCAAACGAGGGACAAACTAGTGAGTATGGGGAGTCAGGGTGCAGAGCAGAGCCACAGGGGCAGGAAGCACAGAACCAGTGCCCAGCTGGGAGACCTGAACCAGCAACTGCTGGGGGCCCGTGCAGACAAGTCCGAGAGTGTTGAATCTGGTTAGGGGTCCCTACATGTCTGCGAGTTTTATTTCCAGGAATTCAAGCACTTCCTCATGGGAAATACTAGAGGAAAAGCAGAGGTGGGGAAAGCAACTGCTGAAATGGGCCTGAGCCCCATTCTTCCTAACCAGGGCCTCGCCTTCTGGGGACTTTGGGTCCAGCCGCCCTGGGGAAGGGAACTGCCCCGCGCCAGCTCCCTCTAGCCATCCTGTTCCCCCGAGCGGGGAGGAGGAGACCAGAGAGGCTCCTGAGAGGCCAGAGTGCAGACGCACAGTGCACAGACTGGTGCCCGCACCTTGCGGCCTGTCACAGCAGCCCCTTACCCCGTGTGTCACGTCCAGCTGTCAGGACAGTACGCAGCATGGGTAAAAGGAAACGGCTGGAAGTGAGCACCTTCAGACCAGACGTGGCAGGGGTGTTGGGATCGGACGGGTCTAAAGCAACTGTGATTGCGTGCTAACGGCTCTCACAGACACAGGAGCAAGCAAACTGGGCAATTTGAACAGAGAGATGGAATCCTACCAAAGGACTAAAAAATGTGAGCAATTAAACCCCAACAAACAATGTCTTCGATGGGCTTTGGCTGGACACAGCTGAGGACGTATCTGCATTTTGGATATGTCAGCAGAAATCTCCAGAATAAAAAGAAAAGAGAATAAAGCCTGCAAAATAGGCAGAATGTCCAGGAACTGTGGGACAAGTACATCAGGAATAACAGATGTGTCATGGGAAGGAGAAGACAACAACCCAAGAAACATTTGAAACAATGACAGAATTCCCCTGAATTAATGTCAGACACTAAAGGAGAGATCCAGGAACCCCAGAGAACACCAAGCAGGATACATGGATAAACAGCAAAAAAACCCTATGCCTAGGCATACTGTTTGCAAGCAAAGAGCAAGGGCAACAAGTAGAAAACTAACAAATATGATAGATTTAATCCAACTATAGCAATAATCACTTGGAACAGCAATGGTTTGAATGTACCAACTAAAAGATTGTGAGAGTGAATTAAAAAACAAGACCCAATATGTTGTCTACAAGAAACCCACTTTAAATATAAGGACACATACACATGAAAAGTAAATCGCTGGAGAAAAAAATACCATACTAACAACTAACCAAAAGGAAATACGAGTAGTTATATTATTTTCAGACAGAGCAGACTGCAAATCAAGGAAATTTACTTTAGGCAGAGAAAAGCACTGCATAATGATACAGGAAACTGTCCTCTAAGATGACTTAACAGAATAAATGGAGCAAAACCCGATAGAAACACACATTACATTAGCCGCTCAACAGTCTTCCCCAGGGAACTGGCAAGCCAAGGAGAAAGAAAGCAAGGGTGTAACGGCAGTGAACACAATCAGCTTGACCCAGGGTCCACCAGGGAGCGCCCACCTAGCAGCAAAGCCCATGGACCCAAGTACACAAGCAGTGTTTGCCAATGTAGACCAAAGTCTACAAGATTGAAGGAATTAAAATGTTCTCTGACAATTAGAGAATTGAACTAAAAATAACAGATTTTTTAAAATTCTCAAATGTTTGGAAATAACATTTAAAATAACTCACATGTAAAGGGTAATTAGAAAATAATTGTAACAGAATGGAAATGAAAATATATCAAAAGCTAAAATAGTGTTTATAGGGAATTTAAAGCAATTAATGCTTATATTAGAAAAGCCCTAAAATGAGTTATCTGAGTTTCTACCTTAAACAAGAATAAATGCATAGCAAATGGTTTAAAAAATTGAAAAAAAAGAGGGGAAAAAACGATCAATGAAATCAAAGCTGATTCTTAAAGAAACAATAAATTAGTCAGAATGACCAAGGAAAATGAGAGGCACAAATGCCCACCATCGGGAATGAAAGGTGGGCGTCTTGACAGGTTCTGCTCTTTCAACCATGTGTGGAGGGCCTCCCACCCTATGTCCGTGGGGACCCTGAAAACACCCAACACTGAACAGACGAGATGGACATAGGCTCATGGCCTGAGGAGAGGGGTTCTGGGAGGCAGGTTTGTGGTATTCGAGTAGTGGGGGGCTTACTCCCACTGGAGGATATGATGGTCTTAATGACCCCACAAGCCAGTGGGGATGGAAACACCTCCTGGGGACCAGCAGGAACAACACCTTGTCTCACGAACGGAGCCTCCCCCATGGGAGAGGCCTGTTGTAGTCGGGCCCTCCAGGCCTTCCCAGCTGAGCCGACATCAAGGCAGCATGTGGTGTCAAACCTTAACTTCAGGCCTGCCACGCCCACACCCATTACAAAGATAAAGGGATCCTATGAGAAACTCTGTGCTCATACACTTGACAACTTCAGTGGAATAATAATTCCTTGAAATACACAAACTACCAGAATTTACCAAAGAAGAAACTGTTTATTAAAAGAAATTGAATTTGTACTTGAAACGCTTCCAACATAGAAAACTTGAGGAGTGATGGCCTGGAAGATGGCAGAGAGAGTAGGAAGCTCCCGAATTGGCCCCCACCAAACCAGCTATCAGGCTTCAAAGAACCGTCTGAGTCAGCTCTTCTTACTGCGGAGTCTCCACACACACTTGTGACATCCAGGCAAGTGCTTGGATAAAGGCTGGCAAGTTTCAGTAAATTTTGGCATTTCGTGTAGTAGCTGCTACCCCTCACCATCCAGCCCTCTGGCAGGCAGCCACGGGGACAGCGTCCCACATTCCTGGTACAACTTGCTGAAGCATAGTGTAGGACAATAAGGATTCTTTCCTCCAAAAATTGGAGTTGGCGTGTTTTAATCTATCTGGTGGTTCACTGAGGCTGATTCAGAAGCTGGTTATTATTCCAACCCCCACAGCCCTAGCAACGTCCCTGGTACTGGACCAAAGAGATTTAAAAGGGTAAAATAACCTTAAAGAAAAAAAAAACCTTCCTGGATCTAGGAATTTAAGGAAATCAGACAAAAACATTAACTAAAAGGAACACAAGCTATAGGAATAGACTTCAAGGACCACATTTGACAAGAAATAGAGTCTTTGCAAAAATAGTTGGGAAAAGCCACTGAACAAATGGACTACAGTCCTTCAAGCGGTAAGAGCAGTTGATGAGGAGGGGATAGAATCTGACTTCCAGAGCTACCATGCCCCAATACTCAGCACGTCCAGTTGTCAACAAAAATTACAGAACATAGAAA
Organism: Manis pentadactyla; assembly: GCF_030020395.1. Taxonomy (NCBI): domain Eukaryota; kingdom Metazoa; phylum Chordata; class Mammalia; order Pholidota; family Manidae; genus Manis; species Manis pentadactyla. Next base: position 190,259,111 of record NC_080022.1, read on the forward strand.
GGAATAGGAAACTATGGGCCACTCAAAAAAATTTGACAGACCATCTGAGAGAAAGTGAAGAAACTGAACTTAACATTAAATTAATTGTCTTAAGTATGCTCAGAGAGTTGATGGAAACCATGGACAAAGCAAAAAGGAATCAGAACTGTGTCTGAACAAACAGGGAAATAAAAGGAGAGAAAGGAATTATAAAAAGGAGCCAGATAAATTCTGGAACTGAAAGGTACAATAGCAGAAATAAAAAAAACTCATGATAGGGGTTCAACAGCAGATTTGAGCAAGCATCAAAAAGAATCAGTGAGCGTAAAGATAGAGTGCTTTAAATAACTCAATCTAATCATCAGGAAGAGTGAAAAGTGAACACGACTTGGGTAAGGGACCCATGAGGCACCATCCACATGGAACAGGAAAGAGAATGGGGTGGAAAAAGTATTTGAAGAAATCATGGTTGACAATTCTTAAATGTGATGAGGACGTGAATCTATACATCTAAGAAGCTCCATAAAATTCAAGCAGGAAAAATGTAATCCACAATGTACATCAAACTCCATAGTATAAAGACAAAGCATTAAGATGAACAAGATTAGGAACACCTGCTTTCACCACTGCTGTTCCACACTGTACTGGACTTCTGGCTAGAGAAACTAAGCAAGAAAAAGATCAGTTGTATTTCTGTATGCCAGTAATGAGCAATCCAAGAGGAAATTAAGAAAACAATTCCATTTAGCAGAGCATCCAAAGGAATAAAATCCCTAGAAATAAATTTAACCAAGGAGGTTGGATGTGTAGACTCAAAAACCTCAAACCATTGCTGACATAGAGAAGAGACCTAAATAAATAGACATTCTTTGTTCACAGGTGGAAGAATTAATAGTTAGATTACCCATTAGTATTTTTTCTGTCATGAGTGATCTTTATAGCTTTATTGAGGCATCATTGATTTAAAATACAAAGCATATCACTTAATGAATTTTGACATTTGTTTACACCCATGAAACTATCAGCAGAGTCAAGATAATGAACATATCCATTACCGCGAAAATTCCCTGTGCCCCTCTGTAATCTCTCCTTACCACACCTCCCACCACCGCCAATCATCTGCTTTCTGGAACTATATAGATTGATAAGTATTTTCCAGATACCCATTAGTATTTTATTGTAGATCAGTATTTCCCAAAAAACCTACAGATTCAGTACAGTCCCTATCAGAATTTCAATATTGTGTTACAGAAACAGAAAAGCCAATCCACAAAATCATGAGGAAATATAAGGAGCCCTATGTAGTTAGAACAATGTTAAAAAAGAAAGAAAATTTTAATGGAAGACTCATACTTCCCAATTTCAAAGCTTCCTAAAAAGTTAGAATAATCAAAATAGTGTGGTTTTGGCATAAGGATGGATGTAAATGCCAGTGGAACGGAATTCATAGTCCAGAAATAAACGCAAACACCTAGGGCCGATTGATTTTCAGCAAGAGAGTGTCAGGACTGTTCTGTGGGCAAAGAATAGTCTCATCAACAAATAACCAACATGCAAAAGAATTCAGCTGGAATCTTCATTTCATATAAAAATTTTAATTCAAATTTAATCAATGACCTAAATATAAGAGCTAATAAAACTATAAAACAATTAGAAGTAAATGTAAGGGTAAATGTCATGACCTTGGATTTGGCCATGGGTTCTTAGGGTTAACACCGTAAGTATGAGCAACAAAAGAAAAAATACAATTGAGCTTCATAACAACAATTCTGCAAGGGATATCAAGAATAGGAAAAGACAGCTTATGGAGTAGGAGACACTGGGAAATCCTGTGTTAAGGGTACAGTGTCTGGAACACACTGAAGCACTTTTACAGTGCAGCGGTGAGACAGCCTGATAGAAAACTGCTAGTGCAGTTCTGACACAGGCTTCAACACAGATGGACCTTGAAGACATACTAAGCGAACAAGCCAGACACAAATGCAGCACCTCGAGTGAAAATCACAGAGACCAATAAATGAAATAGGTTACAAGGGCTGCAGGGAGGGAGAAGTGGGCAATTTCTGTTTAATGGGCACAGCGTGACATTCGGGCTGATGAAAAGTTCTGAGATGACTGTGATGGCTGCACACCATGAGAATGTACTTAATGTGACTGAACTGTGCACAAAAATGGTTAAAATGGTTAAGCTTATGTTTTACAACAATAAAAATTGTTGCAAAGGACTTGAATACACATTTCTCCAAATAAGATGTGCAAATAGCCAAGAAAAATGAAAAATGGTTAAACAACATTGGTTAATTAAGGAAATGCAGACCAAAAGCAAATGGGATACCACTTCATACCCCCTAGGGTGGCTTTATTGCAAAAAAGTGGAAGATATCAAGTGTGAGTGGATGTGGAGAAACAGGAATCCTCATGCACTATATAGGGATGGAAAATGGGGAAACTACTAGAGAACAGCTGGTGGCTCCTCAAGAAGTGAGTTACCTGGTGACCCAGCAACTCCAAGCCTCAGTCCCTTCTCAAGAGGAATGAAGGCTCGTCCACACGGACTTTACAGGATTTCACAGCAATGTGTGCATGACAACCAAATGGTGGAAACAACTCAAACGCCCAGCAATAGATGATTGGATGATCACAGATGGTTCACACCACAGTGGAATATTAGTGAGCTGTGAAAAGGAATGGGGTTCCGACACAGGCTACAACTTGGATGAACCTTGAAACATCATATAAGTGAAAGAGGCCAGTGCCAAAAGGCCACCTAATGTATAGTTAGTTTTATATCATGTATGACAAGTAGGAATATCTGTAGACAGACAGACTAGTGCTACCAGATGTGGAGGTGGGGAGTAATTTAATGGCATGAGATACTTTTTGGAGGTGAAGTTATGAAACTACAGGTGGTTAGCTGCTCAATACTGGGAGTGCATTAAATGCCACTGATTCGTACACTCTATTGTGGTTAAAAGTATGCTATGTGAATTTCACCTCAACAAAAATAAAGAAAACTTAAGGACCTGGATGGTGTCACTAGCAAATTCAAGGACCTGGATGGTGTCACTAGCAAATTCTACCCAACATGGAACAGAAAAGTGTCTTCAAGGATTTAGGAGTGGCTGTAAGAATTCAATGACAGGATTAAAGATGGCGGCGTGAGAGGTAAGACAGAGGCCTTGTCCCAAAACCACATATAACACGAAAATATAATTAATACAACCAATCCTGAAAGAGCAGCAGGAAAGAAGGCTACACCAGACTGCATACACCTGAAGAACAGACAGACCTCAAAGAACAGGGTAATGTACCAAAGCCGTAATCCAGCGGGACCCAAGCCCTTCCCCCATCTCAACTCACTGGCAGGAGGAAGAGAAACAGAGCAGAGAGGGAGTACAGGCCTGGGACTGCCGAACACCCAGCCTTGGTGCTTTGGGAGCACGAACCTACATTGCATGGTGGTTACTGGGATTGGAAAGGTAAGACAGGCAGAATAACCGGAGAGACAAATTCCAGCTGCTTGCAGAAAACAGGGATCCATATCCGGCTGCTCTGGGACAAAAGAAAGATGGGCAGTCTGAGAGGCTTCCTAACAGCGAGAGGGCTGCTGAAGGGGCAAGGATGGCACAGAGCTTACTGCTCAGGAGAAAGGACAGGTGGACAGAATTGTCCGGCTCACTCTGCCCAGCAGGTGGGGAACTTTCAGGAGCTTCAGGTGCTCCATTCCCCTGGCTGCCTGCTCAGCTCCGAGGCCCCCCACCGTGATACGCACCCTGCTGCACCTTCCTCCTGGCCAGCCCACCCCTGGCTCGCAAACCGGCAGCCCCTGCCCTGGCGTCAGGCAAGCCATAGGGAAGTCCCGCCTACAGCAGCTAAAAACACAGAATACAGAGGCTGATACCTGCGTGTTTCGCCCACTGGTTCTGGCAGTGGAGACAGGCACTGCAGCCGGGAAGCAGGGAACACCTTCCTTCTCCCCCAGGCACCAGCACGGCTCTTGCAACCCCCGACATCACTCCAGGGGCTGAGCAGCTCGAGAGTAGGGCTTCCGGGCACTAGAGGGCGCCACATACATATATGAGCCTTCAAAGGAACCTGGTTCAGACCAAAATCCCACAAGCACCAGAAAAAGGATCAAGTGAAACTGAACTCATCAATCTTCCTGGAAAAGATTTCAAAATAAAAATCATAAACATGCTCATGGAGGTACAGAAAAATATTCAAGAACTCAGGAATGAATTGAGGACGGAGATCCAACCATTACGGAACACAATGGAGGGTTTTAAAAGCAGATGAGATACAGTGGAAGAGACAATAAATGAAATAGAAATTAGAGAAGAGGAATACAAAGAGGCTGAGGCACCCATAGACCAATGGAACAGACTAGAGAGCCCAGGTATAAGCCCAAGTATATATGGTCAATCAATATGTGATAAAGGAGCCACGGACATACAATGGCGACATGACAGCCTCTTCAACAGCTGGTGCTGGCAAAACTGGACAGCTACATGCAAGAGAATGAAACTGGATCACTGTCTAACCCCATATACAAAAGTAAATTCAAAATGGATCAAAGACCTGAATGTAAGCCATGAAACCATAAAACTCTTAGAAGAAAACATAGGCAAAAATCTCTTGAATATAAACATGAGCAACTTTTTCCTGAGCGAATCTCCTCAGGCAAGGGAAACAAAAGCAAACATGAACAAGTGGGACTACATCATGCTAAAAAGCTTGCTTATGCGCACAGCATCCCTTGCCACTGTCTCTGGCAGGCCAGCGGGCACTTCAGCTCACACACTGACACCAGGCCCCACAGCCACTGCAGGTGTGCCTCAAGCAGGCACTTTGAGACTGTGAAACACTCAGGAAGAAGTGGCCTGCCACCCATGTTTTCTGAGCATCTAAACCCATCCTACTCATAGCCGAAAGCTCCTCGAAGCAGCATCTCACATGGATCCCGAAGAGCCTAGAGCAGGGCTCTGTTCAAACTCTCATGTGGCCACGTCTCCTTCGGAGTCCCCTGCCCAGACAATCGAGTGCTAGCACCACCGTGACGAAGGCCTCACCTCTGCCCGTCACCACCCTGGAGCCGCAGCTCTCCTGGCTCTGGGTGCTTCCGACGGTCTCTGTGATGCATCAAGGCTGCCGGTGCCGACAGTCCACTCCTCCCTTGGGGACTGTTTTTGGAAAGCTCTAAATAACATCTTCTGGGGCACATATACTGACCTTCAAAGTGCAGCAGCATGTTTAGCATGAAGTCTTTAAATGGAGTAACAGTAGGCAGTTCTTTCCTTAGGATTAGAAAAGTAGCTTGGTCTCAACTTACAAAGCACATGTATTCTTGTATTCACAGTGAGCTGCCTAACTGGTGGCTCTTCCGCTTCCAGGGTAAGGCTACCTGGATCACCTGAGTATAGTAAGATAGTGCAAGCTCATGGCTGTGTGCAGCAGGCACCAAAGGGGCAGCCCTTCTCAGCAAAGAGCTGTCAGCTGGACTCGGACACACTGCAGCCCTTCGGGAGGTACTGGAGCAGGAGAAAGTGCCTTTACTGTCCAGGTCACACGTGTGCTCTCACGGTCAGCTCTCCTCTGTAGTATCCAGCCAGACCCTGGACTGCCCTCACCTGCACCACAGGAGGCTCTGAGGCGCTCAGTCCCCATCAGCTCACACACCCCAGCTTTAATCTCACTGTCATTACAGCTCTGGCAGTGTGAGAAACCTAAACAATGATGAAGCGTCTGGTGGGCTGTCAGAGGAAACGTCTAGGTGCAGTCAGCTTCAGCAGGTGCTGGGTCTCCCTTGGACAGAGCGATGAAGACACCTTTCACTGGGTGCTGCCTCCCTCCCCAGTCTGCTGGTGCTTCTGCTAAAACCCACTGTGTGTCTGCATTTTGGTGGCTGTTACATATTTGCCTTATGTAAATAGTTTTTAAATTAGAGCCCAAACCACAAAATTATTAAGCTAACATTGATAGTACCAAACTGTGGCAATGACATTATAATTAAATTACAGGACGACATTATAATTAAATTACAAGTGAGTATCTCTATACACACCCAAAACCCTTAAATATCAGCAAGTGAAATTCAGCAATAACTGAACAGCTGAGATAGAGCGCACCATGACCAAGTCCGGAGGAGCTTATCGCAGGATCGCAAAGTTGGTTGAACTTTCAGAAATAAGTGGGGTTCACCACATTAACAGTAAAAGATACACAACATGAATGTCTCAAGAGATGCAGAAAAACCACATTCATCCCAGCAGCACAGACCCCACAGCAAGGCCATTCTACTTGCCCACAGGGAGACTGAGCAGGCACAGTGGGTTGCACGTGGTCAAACTTAAACTCTGAAGAGAAACATAACAGAACTCACTTCTGAGAATGTGAACATGCTAACCAGGAGGAGACACCAGCACAGACAGGGCCCCCAGGGCGGTAAGACGCACAGCTGATCAGGGTCACCCTGTGCCTGAGTGGAAGCAAGCCAGACCCTCATCTCACTGCAGGTTTGAAATCACTTCCAATCAGAGTGAACTGTGAAAACAAAACCCATAAATAGCACCCAACAAAAAATGCTGTTTTGTTGCAACCAGGAAATACCAGAAACCATAAAGAAAAAAATTGGGATGGTAGACAGTTGATGGTTTACATGAAAATTCAAGATACTTATACAGCTAAATAAAAACCTTCAAACTGAAATAAACACCAAGTGGAAAAAATGACAAAGGGTGGTTATACAAGGAGTTCTTACAATAAAAGACAGAATACAGCAACAGAAAAATAGGCAGACATGAATAAGCTATTTACAAATGAATGACTGGTGGCCAGGGAAGGAATTCCAAAATGTACAACTGACTAGAAACTTGCGAGGTCCTTTTTCTCCATTAAAGATGAAAAGGCCTGTCCTTAGAGCTTGGTCCCAGTCGATGGGTGACAAACACGGCAGCCACACCAGTGTGTTTACACGTATGCACAGGACTTCAAAATGTTCACAACAGCAGAAAATGAACATGCATCTCTGGGTAGTGGATTAAAGTCTGTCCTACATGTTCACGAGTTTTCAAGTTACAGAACAGGCCCTCTAATGCTGCTGGGAGAAACTCCATCCCGGCGGGCCCGGGCTTTCCAGGAGTGGCCAGACCGTTTTCCTTCCAGCCGTGTGCTCTTCTGTATGGGGCCTCCTGTTTCACGATGACCATTTTGCTGTCTGATCAAACCACCTTCCAGTCCATCTCAAGGGGCAGAGTCAACACACGTCCCAGAGCACTGTGATCAGTCCAGGGGTTCTGGCAGGAAGACCTGCAAAGAGGTTAAGGACCAAGTTTTGGGAAATCACCTGTGGTGCCTGGAAGCTGGGTTTGTAATCAGAAAATGCAAACACAGAGACCCTGGGGGGTCACCTAAGCTCACAGCTGGGCTGCTGGGAGGGAGGCGGCGGGCTCCCATCTGGCATCCCCTAAGGCGTTGTGGGCCTGGGCTCCTGAGCAGGTGCACACCCTCAAAAAGGTACTGGTGCTACGGGACCAGTGGGACAGACAACCGGGGGGTGGGGCAGGCTGCAGGGTGGGGAGGAGAGGCAGATAACCCTCAGCTGCCAGGCAGCCAAACTGACACTCAGTGGAAGACCCAAGCGCTAGTGCTCACCAGTCCAACCACCAGGCAGGTGCAGACCCACTCCTGTGTATCAGCTGTGGTTAAAATGTCATGATTAAATACATAAAAGCCACCAGCCATCAGGAGACAGCCTTTGACACCACATTCAAGGGCCAGCAGGACTCAAGCTAAACGAGGAGTCAGAGGTGGTGGCCTGGCTTAGAGCAACCCCCTTTCTCTACATCAAGCTTTAGATCATCTGCTAGCAGCCAGCAAGGCCCTCTGCTGCTCTGCCCAAGTGACTGTAACGGGTTTGCCTGATGCCCACTTGTGCCAGGGACTCCACTCTTCCCAGTGCTGCTCAGGCAAGTAAAGAAGGCGCTGAGCACAGGCTGGAGCACAGCAGTGCGCAACCACTCAGCCCATGAGCCCCTCTGGGCATTTCCACAATGGGTGGTGTCTTCACTGTTGAGGGGAAATCCCATGGGGACACAGAGCCCCCAGTGGCATGGGATGGTGTAGCTCAGCAGCTGACCCCACAGACCGCCTCTGCTGCAACTCCTGTTCCTGGTGGGAGCCCCCTCGCGTATCACCCGGGATGTCGTTCTGTCAATTTGTAAAGGAGGCTGTACCTCGAGTGCCAGAGGCAGCCTGACACCACACAGGCATTGCCCCAAAAGGGACCCAACTCACCTGGTGAGTGGGCACAGCTTGCCCGACAGAGATGATGAAACCACTAATGAGCATTACTCTTCAACCCTGGCTCCCCAGGCGGGGCCTAGAGCGCCGGGCCCCCCCCTGCACGCTCGGGGATGGGGCCTCCTGCAGTCTTGGCTCCCACGGTTCAGGCACATGGACGCACGTGGGGCCTTCCTGCGGCCTACAGTCCCACCTGACTATGTAAAACGGGCTTGGTTTTGTCACAATAATTCTTTCCCTTGATGGGTAAAGAGTACAACAAAATTAGTCACTTTTATTTAAAAGAAACATTACAAAGAAGTGTGCAAAATTAAATTTCATGATTAACACACATAAAAGTAACATGCATACTTTGGACTGAAATCCACATACAAAGTCAGCTGATTACACAACAGTAAGAGAACTGGCAAAACAGAACTTGCTGCTGCAATTTTAATGTTTGCAACCTGAAACCAAACCAGGAAATTAAGTTTCTGTAAAGGGAATTTAAGAAAATTAAACATATACCTCAAGTAGTACTAACAATATAGAGCCCATAACCTATTGTAGTTACCAAATGTTAGAAACATGTTATGTGCCTTTCATTCTCCAATGTTAGTAGTGTGCAGCTATTCTTATAAATGAGAGGCGAGAAAAAGACAGTGGGAGAGGGATTATAAAGGTGGTGGGCGAAGGCCTCCTGCTCCGGGCACCACTTCACTGGGATGTCGAAAGTTTCCTTTCATATCCTTAAGTGGCACTTTCTCCCATGAGTACCTGACTACCTTTCAAAGTCTGTGTGTTACTGTCTCCCTTACAGATACAGGGAAACTCAGTCTCAACCACAGCTGGTAACACGGGGCGGGCCTGCACCTGCCTGGGCTCAGCAGCTGCAGCAGACACGGCACATGCTCACGCACGGCCAAAGCCCTGGGCTTCGGGTGACGCGCAAGGGAATGCCTCCCTATTCTCTAACTCTGCTGTCTCTTCTTCGTGCTCAGATGGGAGAAGGAACTCCTTTCTCCTTTTCTAAGGCAAGCTGCTGGTATAATTCTACTTAATCTGGCTATAAGCTAACAACTAGCATTTACGCATTTGCCCCATTACAGACTCAGTGAAAATTATGGTATCTGCTGCCAAGGACAACTTCAATTTGTCCATCTTTTTCCCAACCTGGTTCCCAGGTGTGTACAGAGCCCCCAGCAGCAGAGGTCAGATGCAGAGAAACCACTATAGCGTCACAGTTGAACTAAAGGGACAGCTGGCACTCGGGCACAAGTGGCCCAGAGCCACCTGAGTGTCTAGGGTGCCTTAATGATGACTCTTTAATACTGGAAATGGAGACTTGCTTAGGAAAACAGACAACCACATAATGGCTTTGAGACCAAGGTCCCCCGGGCAGTCCCTCCAGCCCATCACCCACGAAGCCCAAGGGTGCCAACACCAGCCCCAGAGGCTTGAAGGGCACACTCAGTGCCTCGGGGAGCCATCGGCATGGGCGTGGATTGCACTCTTGGTGAAGAGTCACAGCTTGTCATCGGTCATTTCTAGAAACTGCGCGTAGACGTCCCGGATGCACTCCCCCTTGGGGTTGAATAGGAATTTGTAGTAGCTGCCGTCTGCACAAATCGCTGGGACAGAAGGAGACCGTTTTACTCACCATTTCTTGCCCCAGCGTTAAATCAAGCAGACCTCACCGAGCTGAGCTGGGAGCGGCCTCTTGGAGCACTGAGAAGCTCCTCAGAGTGGCTGTGGACGCTAAGGGGCTCCCCTTCCTGGCCGGACACGTGTGGCCAGCAACCTCAACTGTTCCAGGGGTGGCGATGGGAACACCCTCCTTGGTCACCAGTTCCCAAACTAAATGATCTTCCCCCACTGTTTCCTGGGAACCCAGAGGGCAGGGTGCTGATACCCCCCAAGTGGCTGTGCAGACTCTGAGTGGGACGTGCTGTGCCCCCGGGAGAAGGCAGGGCAGCCAGCAGAGCTGGTTCTACGCTGACTACACCTGGGGGTGCGGGCGGGGCAGTTCTCAGTGGAAGGACCACTTACCAATAACAGCATTTGGCTCTGTTCCAAAGGCACAGACACACGGAGAGCCTGAGGGAACCTGAAACTTGGAAAAACTCCACTTGGAACTGAAGTATTTTGGAAGGAAACTGGCTGACGCCAAACTATGGGGACAAGGAGGAGAAGAAAGGAGTTACTCTCAAATGACCAAGTTAGATACAGCCCTTGGACACAGACTCAGCCTTGATGACTTAAATTCTACTTTTGCTTATAGTTTTTTATTTCTCACATGAAAACAACTGAGCCCTTACAAATGGCTTTACGTTAAACCCAGCAGCTGTCCGTACCAGCAGAGGTGCAGGTGTCTACGGCACTGTATTGATTTTCTGAGCACAGCAAACACAAGGGCAGGCGTCAGAGCTCAGGCCCACACTCTAAATCACCAGAAAGCATCTGGACCCTCGCTAGACATGTCGGGTGCTAGCGACAGAGAAGTAATGATGCTACTGTTTCAGTAGCAAATAACCTGCACTGATTTTCCAGAAACCTGATGAACACCGATGAAAGCAACCCTGACTGTGACTTAGCACTGACCTGCCCACTGTGAAGCAGCCCTCCCAGCTTTTGGAAGCCTACCTAGACTGTTTATTCCTTTTCGGATCTTCGGCAGCAAAAATGTGCACTGTGCCGTGGTCACTGGACACGCAGATGAGGGAGGCATCCTGATTGAAGTTAATGCTGCAGAGAGACCAGATGAAGCTTGGGTGCTGTGTGGACTCGGAGGAGCCCAGCCCCGACCACAGCCACACACAGTGCAAGCTGACCTCTACCCGTGGCCCTCGGCCTTTTGAATTCCAGGCAACTGTAAGGACCACCCTCTCTTTTAATAGGCTGATAGCTACAGCAGGCTCCCTCTTGGTGTACCGACACAGCTGGGTGCCTAGGAGAGGGATGGGGCCTCTGTAGGACCCTTGTAGATGGACCCTCTAGCCGCCCCGACATGCTAGTCAGGCAAGAAAATGCCCCACTCCCCAACATTCCAGAAGCACAGGCTGCCCCTCCAGAGGTGAGCATGCCCTGGGGCAGGCACCTGCTGTGACGGAGGGGCCCAACAGCAGCCAGACAGGAGAAAGGCCACAGGCATGGTCCCTCCATTCCTACGTTAATTACATTTTTAAGTACGCGGACCCAAATGCTGCCCAACATGTGCAAGGCCACAGGTGCAGAGAACGAAACCCTGCCCAAGCAGGTTTAGCACTCGGGGCTGAAGATGCTGCAGACACGGTGGCAGCATGGCAGGGAAGGCAGGCGGGTCTCTCCAAGGAAGCTGAGCAACTACAGAGGCGCTGACGGGCCTCACATGTTTGCCTTAACATGCCCCAGGAAGTAAGCTGGAGGGGCAGGGCAGAGATGACATGGACCTGGCGAGTATGGATGCACGCTGAGGCAGGGTGACGGGCTGGTGGCGGTTAACTACACTATTTCTGTGTGGATTTCCACACAAAAAAATTAAAAGTTAATAAAATGGAGCACTGAACCTGATCCCCTGGGACCTGAAACCTCAATGGATGGAGGGGTCTTTACTCTCCCTCCAGATCACACAGGGCCCATTTCAGAGCAGCCGCCCCGAAGCACGGCCTTCTGCAGGGTGAGATGATGCCCGCTTACCAGTAAATATTAGCTGCTTGAGAGCCTCTTCGCAGTTCCTGGATTAAATGCCCTGATGAAGTATCAAATATTCTTATAAGGGTCCCCTTTGGAAAACAGTGAAGTGTTTCATTATCAAAGATTCACAACTTTTCAGTTTTTTGAAATGATTCATATTCAAAACCCATTAGCCTATATGACTCTTTCCCAAACTCACCCACATCATCTAAAACTCAACATTTCCCTCTGTCACACCTCAGAATGGGCTGGTGGCTCTTTAGTCTAAGAGCCCCACGAAGAGGCAGAAAGGGTGAGGGAGACCTGGGGCTCCAGGGGACGAGCCCTGTGCACTTGGCCCTTGGCAGATGCCCGAGAGGATGCCAGGCCCCAGCCGGCCCAGCACTCGGGTGCCATGGCTCTGGCTCCAGAGAAGAGCATCTTAATCATGACTCCCGTGGCCTCTCAGGAGTGACACTGTGACTCTGCTGCATGGAAGATGACGGGTGAGCAAATAAAGTGACTTTTGGATCATGTCAACCACGGTTCATTTCCCGAGGGACGGATGGCCGAGGATCTCTGGAGTCAGAATGCCCTGGGGCCGGTGTCTATGGAGCCCGCGCAGTCCTGAGGGGCAGGAGGGCGGCTCGGGGAGGTACATGGCTTCAACGAGGGGGACGCGCTTACTTTTTCAGATGCGGTTGCAATTCTGGTTCCCTGCAGATTGAGAGCAATGCAGCTCAGGACGCCCTCATGGGCAGGAATGTCCACGGGAGGCTTCTCAGTGCTGGCCAGGTCCACAAGCTGCACATGGCCCGTGTGGGTGCCCGGGAAGGCCAGGAGGGCGTTGTTGCTATTGGGGCACAGGACACAGAGGCCTAAAAACGGGGCAGAGAACCATCAGGGACATTTGGCTGTTTTCAGCCTCTGCTTCCCACACCCAGCCTATCCTCTACCCCAACATGTTGTAAGAGAAAAAAAAAAGAATTGTTCATGGGTTTCCATTTATATTAGAATCACAGTATCTTTTCATTGTAGAGGTTATTCAGACCTAGCAAAGCCACCTCCCATGAGACTGCCTCATAACTGGGAACGTGCTTAATAAACTATCAAATGTCCACCCTCCGTGGTGCCAGCCACTAAGAATGCAAAACAGAAAAAGGAAAACCACTCTACTAATAACAAATAAAAGACACAAAATACTTTGGAATAAACAACAGATGTGTGAGACGCCACAGCAGTGCAGAGGAAAACCACGGGTCGGACAGCTGGAGGGTGGCTGAAGTCGCTTCCCTGCCGAAGTGACAGGGACAGCCAAGGCCCCAGGGTAGCCACGCAGGGCTGGAGGGCTTGCGGTACCTGATTTCAAGAATGATTTTAAAGCTCCAGAAATAAAGACAGTGTAATGGTGGCATAAGGACAGAAAGAGATTATTGGAAAAGAGTACAGAAAAGTCTGGTAATTCAATGCAGAAAAAAAGTCTTTTCAATAAATGATACTCGAAACGGGATACCCATGTAGAAAAAAAAACCTGCCTATGCCTCACGCCATACACAGAACTTGCCTTGAAATGGGTCACAGGTATAACTTCCAGCCTAAACGCAGAAAGCCTGAGGGAAAACACCTAAGAGCACGCAGGGCTTAACCTGGAACAGTGAAGAGCCCTTCCAACTCAGCAAGGAGACAAGCAACGATTTCAAAACCAACTGCTGCACGCCGTGGAAGAACAGACGTGAATGGCAATAGCACGTGCCAGGACACTCACTGTCACGAGTCCACAGAGAAACACAAGCACAACCCACAGGGAGATACAGCTATGTCACTACTATAATGGCAAATGCTAAAAAGACACAGAAATACCAGGTGCTGACCGGAACTCTCTCTAATCACTGATGGAAATGCAAGAAGCTACAGCTGCTTTGGGAAACGTTCTGTTAGTACTTTAGAAAGCTAGACATGTAATTAATTATGACCCAGCAACTGTACTGCTCAATATTTACCTGAGACATGAAAAAAATCCATGCAAAGACTTGTATGTGGCCATTCAGAGAGCAGCTTCTATGCACAGCAGCTGAAGAGAGCGCTGCTGTGGATGAACAACCGGGGCCTCCCCGTACTATGGGATATCAGCAGTAAAACATACACACAGAACACACAGAGGAATCCAAGAAACATACAAAACACATCTAAAAAGGCAAAACTTTAAGGTCAGGTGGGAGAGGCCACTGCCTGAGAAAACTGGGTTAGCGGGACTTCTGTCTTGACTGGTGGTAGTTTCACAACTATTTATAGTGACTAACATAAATCTATTAAGAGTGATTTTTATGTAAATTATACCTAAAAAAATCGAGAAAAAACAGAAAACTTTAAATTAAGATGATATAATGAATCACACAGTTGGTCTCCAGAAGAAAAAGAGAAGAATGTGCCTCAGAACTTAAGAAAACACATATCCCAAAGCCCACCGTGGAGCTCCCGAATGGCTGACTGTGGATAAAGTGAAGGTTCCTGTGGCCAGTATTCTCACGTGGCCCTGGTCAGCTTGCTCACTACCCACATGTGGGCACCACGTTATTGCTGACTCTATATAAAGAGCTCAGCCCAGTGCACTGGGCTGCTGCATGGCTGCAGGAGAGCAGAGGCTGGAGTGGTGGCAGCACCAAGGATAGACACTGAGATGGCTGTGCGGGCGGAGAGGCCAGAGGCAGAGACCGGCTTCTGCATGCAGACTCGCTCTGAGTGGTCGGGATTCTAGTGATTGACCTGCCACCATGGGCATAAAGTTGGGTATAAGCCTTTTCACCCCAAGAACATTCCATTGTCAATCTTTAGTTTCGATGAATCCGTAGTGAACCTGCCCATTGGCAAGACACCAACAATCACCATGAAAAGATTCCGTGAGAGCTCCTGACCCTGGCTGGGCTTTGGGAAGTGGCTGAGGCCCCGCTGCAACCGTCTCCCACTGGGGAGAGAATCGCAGCGGCAGGCTGGGATGCAGGAGAGCCCAAAGGTGGCTCAGGAAAACACCCACCCGGAGGAGAGGGCGCCTGGAGCAGGTCTGCAGCCCCGACATGGACCAGACACAAGGAAGCGAATGTCTCACCTTTAGGGTTATAGCAGGTTTCAAAGACATGCAACTGATGCGGATTGTGTGTGAATGTAAACACCTTAATCATTGAGTCTAAAACCACCACAATTCTGGAAAGAAAAAACAAGATCAGAATTACTCTCCCCAAAAGCAAAACTCAAACATTTAGTGACTTCTGTTCTTAGTCTGAAACTTAGAAACACTCAAAACACCACATACAAAAGGATCTTTCTAGAATCAGGGCCCCTTGTAGGTGAGGTCTTAGAGCAGGCCACCGTGAGCTGCCAGCAGGCATGAACAAGTGCCTCTTGCTTGGGTCGGGGCTGGTGAACGCACCCTCCTGAGCTTTAAAGAGACATTATCATCAAATATTTCACCTAGAATAAAAACCAAGGCGAGCACATGGGGTAGAAATTACATTTCCATTTGCTTCTAGATATGAATTGACAATTTAGAAAGGTCAAAAAATGGAAGACCCTTGATATGACTCCAGTATTTGCATTACCAGGGGTCCCCCTAAATACACTGAAGTGTCAGGCCTACCTAAGAATGCAGGAGTAACAGGCCCCCATGTAAATCAGACCAAACCACAACCCAAATTAATGAAGCTCTGTTCTATTTTGCTCAGTGTACTAGGAAGAACTTCTATATTCTCCTGAACACCATGGAGGCTGTGGCTGAGAGAGAAACCTGCTACTTTTAACAGGTGAGATTCAAGGGGCCCCTTCTCACTAAGGAGTTTTGGAATTTTCCTTTAATTTCAAACTAAGAACATTCACAGAGGCAGCATTTGGCATAGCTGGGACGAAGACAGAGGCAATTCAAGGTGCAAACCCCATGCCCTGCTGGGTGAGGACAGTGCTCCTGCAAGGCCGAGGGCCTGGACCTGGCAGGCCTATGCCATCTGTGCCACCAGACTCATTTCCAAATGATCCCTGGAAGCCAGTAAAACTCACTGCCCTCCTTGCAGTGACAGGAACAACCCTTATGTCCTCTGGGTCAGGAACCAGTCACATTGCTCTGCTGAGCACTTTTCCCCCTCGACCCGAAAGCATTTCATTTTAGAGAGCACGACCCTCTCACTCATAAAAAGCAGATAGCAAACTGACCTGTCCCGCCGCAATTTGACTGCCTTCACTTCTGTAGAAAATTCTATTTCAATGACAGTCTTCTTCTTCAGGTCATCCCAGATCATCACTGAAATACCAGACAGAATTCATGAACACACCATTGAGCTGGCGCCACATGGTCGGGGCCACTCTGCAGGGCCCTTACGTCACAACCCCAACCAGGCGGAGCGGTCGCGGTCCCTCTGGGAGCTACTGTCCTGCCCCCAGGTCTCCTCCAGGAACCTGGGCAGCCCACCCCTCCCCGCCCCCTCAGCACTCAGGCCCAGGTGACCCCAGGCACCCAGTCCCCATCCTGTGAGCATGTACACTTCAATCTCTTCTCCACCAGCTCTCCCTGGTTTTCAGGCAAATGCCTCCCAATTCCTTGCCTTGGTTCCCCTTAACCATGCCAAGGCAACAGCAAGCCTGGCCACAGTCACTAAGAGCTTAAGGGCCACAGGCGGGCCTGGATGTGGAGAAGAGAGAGGGTTCAGTTGTAATGGGGTTTCTCAATCCCACTCTGTTCTTACTCTTCTTCAAGCTCAGAAATGTCCTCTGTCTCATGTTCTGCTCACACTGCAGTGCTTTGCCGTGATGGGTTAGTAGCCTGCGTCCCACAGGCCAGAGAGCACAGACGCCTGGGGATGAGTACCACCTGCACCACAGGGAGCGTGGCGTCCAGCAGTGTCCACCTCTCTACCTGAAAAGCTATCTGTGAGCAGTGGGGGGTAAGGGAAAATAGGTTCCCACAGCTGTCAGGTCACGGGAAGGCAACCGAGGATGGAGGGAGCGGATGTTTCCCCTGAACATCCTGCCATATGACCAGCATGAGTCCTGGAGGGCAAATGCAGGTGAAGTCTGGCCAGAATGGACTAAATGACCTGTATTTCAGACCGAGATAATTTAATACCAGCCTACAAGAGGCACCAAACTTACTAGCCTTTGGGAATGGGAAAACTCCAAGAACACACAGTGACCACCGACTCCCCATGGTCCCCGAGGGCTGCAAGCTGCCGTGCCGCAGAGTGCCGGAAGCTTTACGTGTGCCTTTTAATACAGCTCCTGACAGCAAAAGGTACATTAAGTAATCCTGAAATCCCCCTGCCTCTGTCCTCTGAGCCCCTGCCTCACAGGAAAGGCTTTGCTACTCTGCCCTGCGCTTCCCTGTGATGACCCGTCTCCTCCAGCCATTCTACGCTGGTTTCCACAAACCAAACATGCCGGATTCTGTGTATTTCAACATCCCATATCTTAATTTGTAATTATTAAAATATTAAGAGTAAAGTCGGGAAGTAATTTTGGCATTCTTGAAGAAATGTTTTTAATCTTGCAAAAGCTTAAATAGACCAAGATTATTTTAACTGCCTTTAGCATGCTACAAAAAAGTAAATTTAAATTTCACTAAAAATTGTTAGAAAATTGCTTTGTCTACAAAATTCTTAAGATTCTTTCATTTTTTGGAAATTATTTTTATCTTTAAAATACTGAGGATAAGATATTACAGGTGATTATTCAGTCCCACTGCCCCCTTGAGAGCCCCAAGGGGGTCCCTCTCCCAGTAGTCACACGTGGGGCTGCTACCCACCTCCCTTTCTTCATCGAGGACCAATAAAATTCTTGACAAGTGGGCTGATCCAGCACAGGACCACTGCCCATCCCCAAGGAACCCAGATAAATAATTCTCACTCAGGTGCTAAACCCATCCATGTCCAGGCTTCCACGTCCCTCCATCTGGGTGGCCTCTTCCAGGACTGACAGCCACAGGCACTGCTCAGTAGCCACAGTGATCAGCAGCCCTTTTAGGCTTTCTGCCCTTCAGCCTCCAGGACAAGCTGGAGGGTACTGCCCATATCTCAGCACAACCCTCACCTGAGGGCAGATTCCGTTTTCTGTTCCGGCTCCCCTGATAACTCTGAGCCGGCCCCAGAGCCTGTGCAGGGTCACCTAGAACTCCGCCCTTCCCCGCCCCACCCTCACAGAAGCTCTCTTTGCTCTAGTGTCAGGCCTGGGCTCTGGGCTCCTCTCTCCTTCCACCTCCCCCAGATCTGAAGCACACCCCCAGCCATGGGCACCTCCTGGAACACCTACCCCCAGACCCCCTCATCTGCACTTCCTCCAGGGAGACCTCCAGCCCTGGCCTCCTTACCTTCCAGCCAAACTTGGAAAGAGAGTGGTCTCCATCTCCTCCCCCACATCCACATACGCTGGAACCTGTTCCCACTGGGCCCCAACTCGACTGTCCTTCACTGAGGGTCACTGCCAGGGTCACCCAGGTCACCAGGCCCAGTGGACTGTTCTCAGGCCTCATTCTCCTTTGCCTGAGACCTGGTGGCCACGCTAGCCTCCTTCTCTGCCCCTTCCTGTGAACCACAGCTCCCCTGGCTGCCTCCAGCCTCTGGGGTCTCTCCTGTCACACACTGGGCACTGCTTTCCAGACCACACCCTACCTGGCATTCAGGACCTGGATCTGTCCCTGCCACTCCCCTCCCGGGTTCCACCCTCCCTTCCCAGGTTCCTTTCCCTTCCTCCAACCACACCTAGGTTACAGGCACGAAGTACATGGGGGAGGGTTGGGAAAGTTTTCTATTCTCTTACTTTGCAGTGTAAAACAACACTGCAATCTCTTTGTACTCACACACACCCCAAAAAAGATCCCTGAACCTACAGCCAAGTTGGTTTTTGTTCTTTGTGGTAACCAAATTAATGTTTCTGTGAATTAATGGCTCTATAGGAAAAATAACCTCCCTACAGCTTGTTTTAAAATGAAGTAACATTTACACCAACCTACAGTAGGTTACACCCAGAAAAAAATGGGGTCCAGAGGCATGACTGCCCCTATTTGGCCAACACTGACTGAAAAGCACATTCTGTGTGTTGATGGGAACGAGGCCCCTGCCACACACACGTCTTCTCCTGGGAGCAGTGAAGACTAGGGACCCTCTTTGGGTGCCTCTCTCCCCACAGCCAGCCCCACCGTTTCACAGGACTGCCAGGGAGGCCACATGGGGCCCCAGACACACAAGCTCTGGGCGGTTCAGGACACCAGGTGAGGTGTGCCTGTCACCGCCTGGTCACTTTACCTTTGTTGGGAGGGTATTTCGGCTTTTTTCCACCTCCGACTAATGCTAAGTAGTTGCAGCGAAATAACATTTCAACATGGCCAACTCCTCCTTCCAGAAATTCTGAAATGATATTAAGAAGTTGTTAGGATGTGTATTTTACAATTGAAAAAAAAAAGAGTTGGTGAAATGTAAAACTCAACATTTGATTTGCAAGGAGCAACTGATAGTGAACTCCTGTCAGAAATGAGACAGTGACTGGCCAGGAAAACGATCAGCTCTGAGCTTCGACTCCTCTCAGTGTCCTGTTTCTCACGCATAAACGCTGAGCACACAGCACCCTAAGAAGCCATGAAATACCTAAATTCATATTTTAAGGTGTAGTGAAATCTAGACGCTCTGAGAAAGCATGCTAAATGCTTTAATGCAAAAGCTGAGTTTCTTTTTTGGCATTTTAAACACCTCTTCCACTGAAGTCTGAAATGCTGAAATGCTCAAAAATGTTCATCAATCACCTTAGGAGGAAAGTGTCAGTAGACTTTCAGGTGTCTTCCAGGAAAGAAGGAAGAGAAGGCAGTGGGAACCCCGGCAAGCAGAGCGGCAGACCCCACCCCAGAGGGCCTACGTCCCAGAGCAGCACCACCTCCCCAGCCCCATGCTCTGGTCTGTAATGGCCATGGGCAGCTCCGAGGGCACAGCCAAGGGCGAGCAAAGAGCCAAAAGCCCTGAACACTAGTCGTCAAACTGAGAATTGTCTTACGCCCAGCAAAGCTACACACAAGGACCCCCAAGTTCCTCAGCTCGCTCTGAGAAATTGAAACGCAAGGCCTAGGGAGACCCTGGGAAGGACTACATATTTAGTATTATTCACAACAGAAACAACTTCTCTTCCAAACCAGCTGCTAGTCCACCGACACAAGCTATTTCAAAGTAATTCTGGCCTTAACAGGGTGTGGCCGCGGTCCAAATCCCGTCGATGACGGTGGCTCATTCCGTAAATAGTTGTGCTCCTCCCAGCCAGGTGCGTGGCCTCTGATCTGCAAAGGCCCAGGACTTCCTTTCCGGCAGCGCAGGGTAGCTCCCCCAGCACAAGGCCACCACCCTGCTTCCCAGGAACTCACCCACTGCGCTGCAGGAGACTAACTGACGGCCAAGGTTCAGTGTTAGGCTTAACACCCTTGAAAAGATGAATGGACTGCAACAGACCAGAGCTTAGGAAAGCCCCCAGTGACCTGCTCCTAAGCCAGTGCAGACCACTCAGTGGGGAAGACCGGTCCCTTCAGCTGGTGCTGCCAGGAATACTGGACATTCACATGCGAAAGAACAGAGTCAACCCTTAACTTACACCATATATGCTCTTAACTCAAAATGGCTTAAAGACCTACACTTAAGATCCAGAACAGTAGAACTCCCACAAGAAAACATAAGCCCAGAGCTGTGGGACACTGAGCTATGCTGTGACCTGGATAAGACGCCGAAAGCGCAGGCAACAAATGCAACAAAGGCGATGAAAATACAAATCAATAACCTGACCAAAAATGGGCAAAGGACCCATGCAGAAATCCTCCGAAGATGACGTATGGTTGTCCTACGAGCACATAAAAAGATGCTCAGTATCGCTCAGGGAAGCACCAACCAGAGCCAGGAGACAGCGCCTCACCATTTGGACGGCTGCTCTCTGGAAAACAAGACAGCAAGTGTGGGCAAGGACGTGGGGAAGTAGGGACCTTATGCAACCACTGGTGCAGCTGCTACTGAAAACAGTTTGGTAGTTCCCAAAAAACTATAAACAGAACTACCACCAGCAATCCCGTTTCTTGGTATAAATTCAGAAGAATTCAAAGCAAGTTCTCAAAGAGATATTTTCACTCCCATGTTTATAGTAGCAATCTTAAGAATGGCCAAGAGGTAGAGGCCACCCAAACATCCACTGAGAGATGAACAGGGGTCTGTCTGTTCTGTACAGGATGGTCTGGCCTTGAGGAGCAGGCATTCTGACATGTCTGTAATCTGAGCACCTGAGGAATCATGCCGAGTGAAACGGCCAGGCGCAAAAGGACCATCGTGTGTGCTCCTGAGTGAAGCCCCTGGAGCAGGGAGAGCCATGAAGACAGTCAGGCAGGGGTCACCAGGGGCTCAGGGTCCGGGGAGGGGGAGCTGCTGTTTAATGGGGACAGAGCTTCAGTTCTGTGAGGTGAAAAGTGACCTGGAGGCCTGTTTCACAACAAAGGGACTATACTGAACCGAACACTTAAAAAAAGGGCTGGTTAGTTTCATATTATTGTTTTTGTTAAAAAAAAACAAAAACAAATGAACGCTGTCATTTAGGAACATTTCTGTCCCTGGGGTGTTAGGATTTTAATTTTATTTCCTCAGTAAATTCTAAAATCAAATCTATTTAGAGCAACCTGTGAATTATGTCAAGAGACAACCAACATGTTCTGAAGTACTGTCCAGTCAAGAGGGAGTGTCAGCACTGCGACAGACAGCCCCACGTGGGCACTGGGACGGAATCACCAGTGCCGGACCTGCCAAGGTGCCAGGCCTTCCCACAGTTTGAAAGCAGCAAGACGCTCCCTTAGCAAGATGTGATCCGAGCTGACAGAGAAAATGAAGAAACGGCAGCAGGCTGCAGTGCCTCTGAGGTGGAACATGGATACAGAGAACCAATTAGACGAGGATATGAAAAACTGAAAACAGATACTTCATGTGAAAAATTCACCAAAAATTTTTGTTAAAATCCCACTAGGTTAGTTTTAAAGTTTTTTGGGTTTTTTAAAGTTTTAATTTAAATGATACAGGATGTAATGTTTCTCTAAGATTCTTTCTAAATCAGAAATATTTCATTTTACCTTGATGCCTGTTTCCGGCTGACTGATAAAATCATTATCAAGTTAGAAAAATTTAAGAGTTAAGAATTAAGACACAGTCACCAGTGTAAACAGCTATGGGATCTGGGCTGTAATTGGGAAAGAAAAAGGGAAAAGCAGATTTTTCAGCATCACCTGAAGAGGCAGAGAAAGGGGCCTGTAAGGCCTTTCCTGGGAGAGCAGAAGCAAGCCAAGGGTGAGACTCTTAAGTGCCAGGAGAGTCACGCCCCCATACCCCGCTGCCACCACCCCAGCGTACCTTCCGTGGCATTGCAGTGTCTGACCCCAGCCTCCTGAAGCTGAGCGGAGAGGGCTCCTGGGGTCAGAGGACACAACAGGCAGGACTTGTTACAGACAAGACAGAAAGCACCCAAGGATGCTCATCAGTACTCACACCACTAGAAGGGCTGTCGTGCAGCAGAATTAACTGCAGAAATAGATCCAACAGGACAGAAAACAGGCCCCCAGGAAGCTTCTGCTGGGGAAAACCACAGGTACAAGTAAGTACCTGACAGGCAGATCCAGACTCTGCCAACAGAACCTCCCTCCAAAAATGAGACACTAAGGAAATGAAGGGAGGGGGGATCTGAGCGTTGAGATCACCTCCATTCCACTAAGAGAGGCTCAAAAAACAAAGTGCTTTTTACTCGAGCGGAAGACAACCACCGCAGCCCCAACCTAGCGACTTGGGCCAGTTCCCTGCCTCTGCATCTCTGCCTCCCTGTCACTTTCTTCCTTATTTCCACGAGGTGTCTTTTACCGGAAATATCTTAATTGCTTCTCACTATAAAAATGATGCATTATTACTAGAGAAACAACACAGAAAAGCATAGAGTAGAAGCCCCTGATGGTGCCGTGCATGTATCTGTGCACTTCCTGCACAGAGACTCGGTCTCTGCTCCTATGCAGGTGAAGTCACGTGCCTGTGCTATGCTCCAACTCTTCCCTTCTACACGCCACGGCCCTCTCACCCATCCGTATTGGCAGACTGACTTGGGCTTTTTGCCATACAAGCGTTACCACCATGGGATGTGGGATAACCAAGTTAACACTGTTCTGATGAGTCATCTAGGCCCCCCTCCCATTTTCCACTATTAGAAACAGTGCTGCAAGTAACATGTTTATATAAGCATCTGATGTTTTTTCCTTTCTTTAAGTACAACTGTTGGATCGAACAGTGTACACATGTGTGTATATAAAATGAACAAATTTTGCCAAACAAAACAGTTCTACCAATTTAAACTTGTACCATCAAGATCATGAAACAGGTGTGCTTTTCCATACCCTTACCAACACCACATGCTAACATGGTAACTGTCCCCCCGCCCCAACCCAGCAATTAGCTCACTTGCCTCCAACTGACATGCCAGGGTGGCCTTCCGTGAAATGAGAACGAGGATTATGGGCCATGGAGAAGGCCCCTACAGACTGTCAGCCAGGTGATGCTGGACTGGGCGCTCAGACAAGCCACCCATGTGTCGGCACTCGGGGTCTCATCCCCCATGGCTCCCCCAGGCCCCGGGGCAGCCTGACACCTGGCACCCCACTGCCACAGCTGAGCAAGCGAGCTCAGGACCCAGCAGCCCTCACTCACACTCCCTCCAAGCCACGCAGAGTCCCCTCTAGTTCCCCCATGTGCTGCTAACATCCCACATGTGAGCCCCAGTCACACAGAGGGCAAGGCAGGCAGCTCTGAAGATGGGACCTGCTTGCCAACCTTGCAGACTGGGCCAGCTTGCCAACATGGCCTACACAAGTACCAGCCACCCCTGTCATATGGGAGAGGTGTTTCTAAACTAACAGTGGACTTTCAACATGTTCTTTGTATTTCTAATGACTGGATATAGTATTTTGTCCAAGTGTATCATTCTCAAACCTTCTACTGTATGCACGTGCTTAGCTGTGCACTGCAAGTCCTAGAGTTGGACCCCACAGCGACACTAAGAGAACACCAGACAGGCTGCATGATGCAATCCCAGGCAGCCCTCCCAGGGGGCCCAGACTTCCCGGAGTGGAGCAGGGCTGCTGGTGGCAGAGCAAACCCACTCCAGGTGTGCACCAGATGAGAGACCTACAACACCTCGGAGGGAAGTCCAGTGGAGGGCTGGGGTTCCCACAGCGGCTTCCTGGCACCACCAGTTCCAAGAGCCAGGCAGCAGTGGGCAGCCCTGGAAGAGGAGCTCTGCCCACAGCCAGCCATGCAGTGTCCTGCCTCAGGGCCAACTGCACTGGGGACATCAGGACTGAGAGCCTAGATGTGGGACTGACCCCGTCAGGCAGGCACCTCCTGTTCACTTGGGAAGGCGGGCCTCAGTGACAGGCAGCAGGTCCAAGTCTTCCGCCAGCTGTGTGCTGCCAGAACGTGACAGCCGAGCAGCCTGCCAGTGCTCAGAGGTGGACTTAAAAAACAGGCTGGCCATAATCCTTTCCCAATTCATCACAAGCTGGCCCCACAGAGCAGCTCAGCAGCCCAGGTGAGCACATGAATGCAATGCCTTTGGCATGGCACCAGCAGACCTTTCTGGAACTTACAAGTTCTAGAGGCTTCTTGTCTAATTCACTTTTATGAGAAATCCTGAACCTACTCTAAACATTTATTAGGAAGCAGTTGTTACTACACTGCTAATGATTCAACTTTGAAACAGATGTCAGTAATCTTCTCTCAGCTTCCCAGCCAACTTAAGGGAAAAGTATCCTGAAATTTGTATGTTAAGCTATTTCACAATATTCTGTAACTACTTACCTGTATAGGGAAGATTTGTCTTATTTCACTATGCAACCAAAAAATAATTAGAAGTCAGGTACATGGAAAACTGATGGGCTAGGAGACTCCCATGGACACCTGTGCCCTTATTGCCCCCCGACCCACTGTGGAGGGTAATACTGTGGTTCGACAGGTACGAGTCGTGAAGGCATAGGCTTACAGAGCACTTAACGTGCCAGCCAGGCACTAACCTGACTACAGCATTCTAACTCATTCATCTTTACAATGACTTTGGGAGGTAGGCAGCCATCATCCTCATTTTATAAATAAACTAGGCCAGAAGAAGTTGAGAAGTTGCTCAAAGTTACACAGCAGCCTGGTCATGGGGCAGAGCCAGATTCAGATCTAGACAACATGGGTCAAGTCTGAACCCTCCAGCTATTGGGCTACATTGTCTTTCTTCAGCAAATAGAGTCACGGATCTCAGCTTACAAAATAAGCTCCCAGACGAAAGCACCACTTACTGCTTCACACACATGGGTGATTTCACTTGATACTGGGCTCCACTGCCAAAAAGATGCTGAGAATCCCTGCTGTAGGGGATCTGCTATTAAAGGGACAGTGGCTGTTTAGTGGAAACCAGGATGCAGTAACTCCTCTTACAGATGAGAAACAGTTCACAACATAGACGCTATACATGGAATAAAAACCAAAACCACAACAACAGGAAGGGTGCTTCTCAACTCCTGTGATTTATCTGAAGTTTGTTCACTTGCTGATAGTGCTTGATCCTCCCACAGACCAGGAGACACCGCAAGCTTAACAGAAATATGTCAGAGGTAAAAACAAGTTGAAAAAATGTCTCCCTGTCAAATGGGAAAATGACTTATTGTTACTTCACCAACAGAATTCCTGCTTCCAGCTTGTGGAAACTTACGACACTGAAATAAAGTAACAGAGCAACTATAACTTATTGCTTCAAATAGTGTTTTCTGAGTGTTGATCATTTACCACGTTAACCTTGGTAAATCATCTGCATTCTCTAAAACTTCACATTCAACAGGAAGAGTGACAACGGCCTGAGTCAGTTGCACCTTGTCCCTCCAGTAGAGCTCATAAGGAACCAAGGCACAGGAAGAGACCGGCGTTTCAAAGCTGGTAAGTCCCTGGAGACACCAGGGTCGGGCCGGCACCCACGGAGTCTCCGCTGCACACAGCCCGCAGCCCGGCCTCCAAGAGCTCAAAGAGGGCAGCTCAGTCCGGGCTGACAGAGACCCGTGAATCCTGCTTCTCAGAACCTGCGGCCTCCCTCCTGCCACCTGCAAGATATGACCCAGACTCTGAGGGCTGCTGGAGAAGGGCAGAAACCACGCACCAGTCACTCCTTACCTTGTTTCTCCTTTTCTTTTAGTGGATCGGTGTTATAGACTCGGAATCCATTTTCCATCCCACATGCAAAGCATCCTGAAGTGAGAGAGACACGTCAGTCACTTCACTGGTTCCTGGCTAAGGGCTGGGCCCATGGGGGCAAAATGAGGGGTCTGGAGAACGTGGCCTTTCCTGAGGACTCCTACGGACGCTCAGACCGCACAGACATGTCCACACATGCCCCAACTGCTCTCCTCACAGACTGTCAGTACCCAGTGTGCACGATCCAGCACGGCACTTCTGGTTGTTTAACACGCAGAGGAGTCTCTGGAGTCACTCATTCCAACTTCCCACTGCAGGCCCTTCGGTGGCCTTTCCGCGTGGATTGGGCTGCACTTGAACACTTACTTCCAGTGAAGGGGGCTCACTGGCCACCTTCCATGAGCCACCGCATTTCCCTCAACACCTGCCCCTCTGCGACACTCACAACTGGCCTCCCCATTCAGAACATCTCTCAAGCACTATGTCAGGAACCAAGTCCTGTGGAGACGGTGACAAATGAGAACGTCCTCATCTCCTGGAGGAGAGCCACACAGCAGGCAATCCCAGAAGGCTGGCGCTGGGGCAGGAAAGGGGTGCTACAGGACAGCCTTCCAGAAAGCAGCCTTGATGTCCCCCATGACCTCCCGCCCACCTGTGAATACCCTACCGCCTCGAACCCTGAGCGCAGCCACCCTCTCCAGGCCGCAGGCCAAGTGGATGGTCCAGTTAAGGGTGCCCTGAGGAACGGAAGGAGAGCGCCCAAGCCCAAGATGGCCCCGGGCCTGGGCTCCGTCTGCCGTGCGCGCAAGCCAGGACCACGCTCGCCTCCGGGGCCGCCCGGCCCGACCGCTGGCTCACCTGAAGCTTGGTCTAGAAGAAACACCAAACCCGCCGACTCTTTGGCACGACGTGTGTGGCCAGCGGGTTTGGGAGCTGACGCGGGAGGCCCTTCAGATGCCACTCTCCTGGTTCTGAATTGGAACCCCACTCTTCCAGCCAATCAGCTTTACTTGTACATAATTTGTTACAATGAAACAAGCTGGTTTTACAAGGGTATTTTTCAGACAATTGAAATATATCCATTAGGGGCCAAAGCTGTATTTTTAAAAGTAATCTTTGATGAAAACTTCATAAAAATGCACACTGGTTCCTAAAATAGCATCATTATGAGCTTCAGTTATTACACTGAAACTTGACGCGAAGTCCTCGGGTGGCATTAAGCACGGTGAGTAAATAACCGTCTGGCTCTGAACGGCTTTCAGTCACTGAACTTCTTGCTACTGTGAACCCCAAGGTGCTCACGGCTCCCCCTTTCTGTGCAGCCAGCTACCTCTCAGTGCGGGTATCCTGGAGTTTCTCCCTGTTACCGCCGAAGCTCGCTTAAGACCCACTGGCCCTCTGCTAGTCAAAACCCGGGATGTTCGGCCACACTGCCCGGCGCCCCACGTTCCTCTCTCTCTTCGTAAACGCGTCTCCGCGAGGCCCCCGTCGCTCTGCGCAAGGACCCGCGCGGCTCCCGGCCTGCCCGCCGCCCACCCTTCCCTCCGGGGCGCCGTCCCGCAGCACCGGCGACCCGGACAGGCCCGGCAGCGCGTCCGGAAGGCTCTACACTCGCCCGGCGCTCTGCACAGGCAGAACTTCGAGGCCCACGTGGGGGCTCTCCGGGCAGAAGGCCTGCGGTCAGCCGCCGTCCTGAGGGGCTGCGGGAGCGGCCCCGCGCCGCAGCGGGGCCCGAGGGGCCGGACGGAGCGGCCGCTTCCCCCAGAGGCGCACGTAACGGTCAAGGCCTCGGAAGTACGCGGATTCCACCGGACTGCAAGGGAAAACCCTGGGCAGAGGGCTGGTGCCCTGACATTTTCTGACCGAAACCAACAGAAAAGGCGACGAGCGCCCAGGCCTGCGGGGCCGCCAACGAAGCCCACGTCCGCGTCTGCGGGGACCCAAGAGCTTCTCAACTCGACTGCAGCTCGCCGCTGCGGGACCCGGACGCGGACGGAAGGAAGCGGGGCTCCCGAACATGTGCCGTGGGGGCGACCCCTCACCCTCGCTCGCGTGGGGGCGGCCGCCGCCCGGGGGTCCCGGAAGGGAGACCCGCCCCGACCTCGGTCGGCGCCCTCGAGAGTGGGAGCGGCGGCGGGCGGGCAGGGCGCGGGCCCGGGGGAGGCCGGCCAGCCGGGGTCTTCGGGGAGGCGCGGCCGGGGCCGGGAAGTCGGGGGAGCCCGGCCGATCGGGGGTCTCCGGGGAGCCACGGAAGGGCCGGCCTGTCGGGGTCCCGGGCGCTCGGGCACTCACCGTGGTCCTGGTTGAAGCCGGCGTAGAGCAGCCCGTTGCCGTGGGGGTTACACGGCAGGAGGTTCATGGCGCCGCCGCGGAAACTCCGCCGCCCTCAGCGCCGCACGCCGGGGAGGCCGGGCGCGGGTCCCGTCAGGCCGGCCGAAGCCGCCGCGGCCGGAAGCGAGGGGGCGGACGTGTGGACACGCGCAGGAGGGGCCGCGGAGCGCCGAGCGCATCCACCCGGGGACGGCCAGGCGCTCAGGGAGCGCCGAGAGCGGGGCGGGGCCCGGGTGCCGGGGGCGGGGCCTGTGCTCGGGACCCGGCACCACCCGTGGGACGCGAGGAGCAGCGCAGCGCCTCCCGCCCGGGAGGAACGGGGTACAAGGAGGCCGCCGCTCGCCCTCACGAGCAGCCAGGACAGAGCCCGCCGGAAATCGTATAAATTAAGCATAAAAGACTTTTTCTTATTTGTAACTAAGTATGTAAGTAAAAATAGTAACGATGCATTAAAGGGTTAGCATATAGCAGTAGAATGTACACAAAAATAGCAAACGGATGGATGAGGAAATTAATGTATAGAGTCGCCCCATGCAAACCCTGCAGGGCACACAGTCCGCATCTCGGGACTCGCAGCCCCCAGGGCGCAGCCTGTTTTCTCTCCGCACGGAGCTCTGTGATGTCACCCAGGAGATGGCGGCTGGCCCTGCTCTGACTCTAGCAGCCACGGAGGCAGGAGTGGCCGGTCCTGGGGTCCCTCTCACCGTTCCCTGACCTATCACCCACTGCCCGGGGGGCACCCAGCCCACCTGACGTCCCTCTGGGCAGACCTTTCTGCATCTGCCCGAGCCTGCCCTCGGAACTGGGAGCAGCCGACACTCCCAGCCAGCAGTTGAATAGCTTGGTTCCCATTTGTGGGGGACACACTGACCGGCGGGCCTGCACAGGCCTGTGGTTTGGGACAGGCACCAGGTTGCAATCACAGACCAGACTAAGAACCAGACCCCAGTGCCCTAGGGTCTCCTGACTTGCCCGGGTACGGTCAGGACAGGGGCACGCAGGGGAAGCAAGAGATTCAGCCTTTCCCTTGGTTTACCGGAGGGCCACCTTAAGGGCTCTGTCCATATTCACTCCAGTCCCTCTGGGGCTGTAGCGGACCAGGGGTACAAGTGAGGGCACCCCTCACTACAGCCATCCCATCTTCACCAGGAAGCTCAAAGTAGTTGGAGGATGGTGGCCCTCAAAGACATGTCTGCCCAGAACCTATGACTATGACCTTTCTTGGAGAAAGAGTCCTTGCAGGTGAAATTAGGGTCCTGAGAGGAGACCACCCTGGTGGTCTTAAGTCCATGACAGATGTCCTCCTTGGAAGACAAGGGGAAAGACGCAGGGGGGAGACAGGCGACGAGGAGGCTCAGGTGGCAGGGATGTGCCCCCGGGTCCAGCCAATGCCAGCGTCCTCACTGCCTCCAGGAGCTGGAGGAGCCCAACCGCGGCAGCATTTCTGCCTGCCGTTGGAGACACAGGGTCAGGTTGTGGCACTTCTGTGGTCCCAGGAAACCGACACACCCCCACTAATAGCTGACCGGCCTTCAGCTGGAAGACAGAAGTTCTCAGGAACCTCACAACACCCCTCTCCTAAAGGGGGTACATTCTCCCCTCAGGGCACAGACTGGGGTTTGAGCCAGGGGTGGAAGGCATGGAAAGGCATTACGTATGTCCATATTAAAGCCCATCTTTCCATCTGTAAGAGGAAAAATACCGTCTAAAGTACTAACAATAGAGGCTGCAGGCAAATGCCTCACAGGCCCTCCCAGCACGCTCAGCACCCACCCCTCTCAGTCAGAGTACCTCCCCTGAGGACGGGGTACCCAGGAGATGCCTGTGCTTATTATGAGTTAACAAAGGTTTTTTTTTTTTTATTTTTAAGGCATTATTGATATACACTCTTATGAAGGTTTCATATGAAAAAACAATGTAGTTATTACATTCACCCTTATCTGATGGGCACTTGGGATGCTTCCATATCTCAGCTATTGTAAATAATGCTGCGATAAACATAGGGGTGCATATGTCTTCTTGAATTTGTGATCTTGTTTTCTTCGGATAAATTCCTAGGAGTGGAATTCCTGGGTCAAATGGTATTTCTATTTTGAGTTTTCTGAGGAACCTCCATATTGCTTTCCACAATGGTTGAACTAGCTTACATTCCCCCTAGCAGTGTAGGAGGGTTCCCCTTTCTCTGCATCCTCACCAGCATTTGTTGTTCCTAGTCTCTTCTATGTTGGTCATCCTAACTGCTTCATTCTATTTTAGTGAGTGAGCAGATGAAACCGTGTGCCATCACATAAATGGTGCAAATACTGGTTAAATATCATTTATTAACAATCATCTCTGTGCACCTGACTTTTGAGAAATGTGCCTTATGTTCAATTAAAATACCAGAAAGCAGAATGGTGGTGCCCAGGGCTGAGAGGTGAGGAAATGTTCTGGAACTTGAAAGGAAGCGGCTGCACAAGATGGTGAAGCCTCGCTGTTCTTGAAAAAATGTGACATATTTGATTTTAAAGTGCAGTCAAGAGCCAGCCTGCAAAGCCCACTCCAGCCATGGGCACCTGCCTGTTCCTGCGGGTGCTGTGGGCTTGGACCCCCAGCACCTCCTGCCCAGGAGCTCCGCACACTTAGGCGATCAGTTCACCCAGAGAGCAGCATCGGGGGTCACATATCCCAACCCACTGACTGCCTTTGGAAGAGGGCCAACCAAGCCCCTGCCCGCCTGTCTCCTATTGTAGATGGAGCTGAGACTGCGCAGCATGTCAGGGGCCAGAGAGCACCTGTTTGGAGGCACACACATGCGGCGCTTGTCCACTGGTGGTGATCGTGCCTGGATGAGCCACTGTCCCACGCTGGACAGCAAGCCAGGTCTGTCTGTGCTCCAGGGGGCAGTTGAGGACAAACTGCCCTGGACTTCAGCAGGTGCCTTCCCCATTAGCCTGAAGATACCAGAGAGCTTATTATCACTTAAATAACCATAGTCTCAGGACACTAAATGTCAGACAGGGCGAGAGGGTGGGCACCTGCTGGCAGTGCCACCCAGCTACCTGTAGATCACTTCAGACAGGGAGTGCATGCAGGGGGGCCTGCCAGGAAGGCTCAGGGCACACTTGGATCCCCATTGTGCTGTACAACAGCCAGCCACTGCCAAGCTGTTGTCATCACAGGAAAACCAGAAAACACGCCAGAATGGAGCTCCCCAAAAAACCCACAGAAGCAGCAGATGCCCTGGAGGGTGGTGGCAGCTGGCATCACCGACAGCTGGGCCCCTGGTCCATGGGAAGGCCAGGAGGGCCCTCCTCTCAGGGAAGGGGACTGGGGAGGCCAGGTGGCGCTGTGGGGGACAGAGCAGGCTGAGCACAGAGCTGCCTCTTCGGCTGAAGCTCTGCCACCCCCTCACATCCCCGGAGAGGCTAGTTGTGGACCGGACACCTCTGACCACAAGCCCATCTAAGAGGAATGGGCCGCTCCTTCCTGGTTGGAACAGCCCCGATGCCTCTGTCCTGCTCAGACAGGCATGGTGCCAGCTCAGCTTGGTCTTGGCCAACCTCACCACCAGCTGGGACCCAAGCTCTTGGAGCTGGATGACCTCTTTCACCGTGGCCTAGGCAGCCCTGGGTACCACAGCAGGGCCTAGGTCTCTCCCAGGGTGTCCCGCATCTAGGGCCTCATCCTTTGGGCCAGATGTGAGGCCCCAAGACAGCGTGGGAGCGAGAGCTAATGAGATCCAGCCCTGCGCTGCCCTCAGAAGGACAAGGGGCTGATGCCCAAGGGGCCCCACCCTCCGTTAACTGTTACCTGCTGGGAAGGGCGCTTGGCCCCTCAGGGACAGAGCTACAGGCTCAGTTTCCACCCTTGTTCAAAGTGCACATAATGGCAACCAGCAGAAGCTGGACGGGCTGCGAAAGGACCCTTCCCTGGAGCCTCCGCGGGGATGCACGTGCTGCGACACCTTGACTTCAGACGTGCGGCCTGCCGGGCCTTGCCAGCGGCTGCCTGTGTCTCAAACGCCAGTGTGTGGCCACCTGCTACGGCAGCCTGGACACCAGGGCCTTCCGACACCCCCTCCCACCCCAGCTGTGCGGGGCCTTCGGGCAAGGCTGAGCCACGTGTGAGCCACTCCCTCCAGTGACGCTGGCTTTGCCTCTCAGTCATCAAACTATTTCTGCCCATTTGTTTGTCTTTCATCTAGAACATTCACGCCACTCTGAACTGGAAAAAATGGGTATTACTTACACATGGATTTTCTTAATCTAAGAAAGAATTTAATACCCTTCACACTTATCAATTTATTTTTTCCTGCTAAGATCATAGCTTTCAGCCTCGCATCCTGGGGTGGACCAGAGTTTAATGTGTGCACTCACGACTCTACCTCTGTAAGCCTGCTTTGGCTTTTATCTTAATCACACAAAATTCCAGCCCTGTCACAAGTCATAGTTGGAATTAATTAGTAAACTTCTTGAATCTCATCTGGGGCAGGTAATTCATTATTAGTGAGGTTAGAATACACATCTCACACAGCTGAGGAGGCCGTGCGGTCAGTGCCAGTGGCCTGCCTGGTTCTCAACCCCCAGCTCCACAGGACTGTCTCCCAGCAACAGCTTCCAGGTGGGAAACACGAGCACCCCCGCGAGGCGAAGGAGCCAGGCACAGAGACCCGGGGGGAGGAACCTGCTGGGAGGGGCCGCTGGTGGCTACTACCCCCAGACCACCCCCCGCCCAGCTGCTGGCATGGTGCTCCCCGCACAGGGCAGCTGCCTTCCGGACTCTGGGCCCCACACACTTTCCGTCTCTTGGGTCTAGAAGCTGTCCATCTCTCCGCTCTACTCAGCTGCATCTCAGAACGTAAGTCACCTTCTTAAGCTCGCTCCTCATAAGGACCCACATC
Organism: Manis pentadactyla; assembly: GCF_030020395.1. Lineage (NCBI taxonomy): Eukaryota > Metazoa > Chordata > Mammalia > Pholidota > Manidae > Manis > Manis pentadactyla. Next base: position 190,292,471 of record NC_080022.1, read on the forward strand.
TGCCAGATGGCCTGTATGGCTAGAGGGAGGTCAGGACCTGGAATACCAGGCCCACGTAAGCAAGAACAAATCACAAGGCCAAATTCCCAGAAGCACAAGTGCCTGTGTCACAGAGTTCACAAAGGCAAAGCCGTGACAGACTGATGGCCCACACCGGTGGCTCCGGTGAGCGGACTTCTGTGCATATTAACAGAAGTAGAAGCAATGAAATAATTTGCTTCTTCACTGTTAAATCTCATCAAAAAGTTCTTGTCTTTAATCAAAGAGGGATAAAAATGACTTACACATGTCTACCTGTACTTATTGCATGCGTGTATTACACATGCATATTATCATGTGAAGGATCTGAAAGGCTAGCGTTGTTTTCTCTAAAATCTGTAACTGAAAAACTTTTCCAGCTCTAGCATGTGTGCGCCTGACCCCAGCTGGTCTTCCCGAGACCCCTGAGCGCCAACGTAAGGCCCCGGCAGCCCCAGTTCCGCACATACGAAGCCCTTGCAGACTTGGGCCTCGGGGCGCGGCGGCTGGTGGGAAAGGAAGGCGGTTCAGAGAGCAGCCCAGCGCCCAGGAACTCGTTCCCAGAGAAGCTGGGCCAGCAGGCCCTGGAACCGAGGTGAGCGCTCACAGATCAAGGGGCAGTGAGCACTGCACCAACCCAGGGTGGGTGTCTCGGGCAGCTGACCCTGACTGAAATGCAGGAGCAGACCACGTGGGGGCTAGAGGTGGGAGGGTGCCCCAGGTCTAGCGCAGAGCTTGGTCGAGGCCTCTGAGGGGATCAGTCGAATGGAGCCCACTGTGCAAGGAGACCCCAAGGGCGCCACTGGCATCTTACATCGTGACCGCCTGTCAAGCGCTGTGTCCGAGGGTCTGACGGCTGGAAGCCCCACCCCCGTGGGCCCGGTGGCTCTTTCCAGTTTTCGCTTGTACATAATTCCCTCTTTGCGGCCAGTTAGCTGAAGAGCCTGGGGAGAAAGTTTCAAAGATTCAAAATAAAATCGTTTCGTGGAAAGTGAGCCCACAGCCTGCAAACGTGGGTGCTGTGCCCTCCATGTCCCACACACATGGCTGCTTCTCTTTGCCCCAAACAGCTCAGAGAGGCCTGAGCAGGTGCGGTGGGGCAGGCCCAAGGCCGAGCCGTGCGGATGTCCACTCTACAGTGGGGGCTGACCGCCCCAAAGAACTGTGCTGGCCGGATCTGAGCCCCTCCCTGCCCGTCCCCTGCAATCAGGTTCACCCTGGGCTGGGGGCTGCAGGGGTCGGAGGTCAGGCTAAAGGGGCAGTCACCAACGCAAGAAGGGGACCCCACAGGAAACAGGGGAGGCAGGGCTTGAATTACTGTCTTTTAAACAAAAAATCTGGTACAAATGCAATTTTATTAGTCCCAAACACATGGAAGCATATATAACATAATTTAGAAAACCCAATGTGTTAAATTTACCATGTGCTCCCGAGAGGTACCATGGGCGCTAAGGAAGGAGAAGGCCCCTCCTGAAGGTGTCACCCCGGGAAGAGGCAGGGTAAAATCCGCATTTGAAGCGGATGACTTTGTGGATCTCCTTGCTCTGCAGGCGGCTGCGAGCGAAACCAGCAGTGGCTGTAGCTCCACAGACGCTCCAAGGAGGCAGCGGCCTGGGACGTCGTGTGCACACATCCGGCAAGCACCTGCCCAGGGCGAACGGAAGCAGAGAAGCCCAGCAACGGGTCGCTTAGGTAAAGGTGTTTTGATGGTCGTCGAGGTACGAGAAGCTACTTCTCTGGGCCTTTGCTAGCCGAGGCAGGGGGCACAGGCTGGGCGATCACCAGGGCTGCCCCGGCCTCGCTCCCGCCCCCACACGTGATCTCCAGAGTCACTCGCCTCCTCTGGGCCCAACAGCACAGGCTCTCCGTGAGATGGCTCTTCTGTGCTCTAAGTGGGGGTCATTATCAGCTCTTAGCAAAGATGAGACAGGGAAATAAAGGTGGTCAGAGAAAAAGGTAAATCTGATGCTGGGGAAAAAAACGGGAGGCAAGAGATTGTAGCAGTTAGTGTCAGCTTAATCTACTCCCCCGTCCATCACCGACGAATGGGCAAAACGTAGAAACTCAGCAACAGGGAGAAGGAAAGGTAATAACATGGTGCGAGCAGCCCCGGCAGCTGGAGCCGAGGGAAGGCACAGGGGCGAGCGGGGGCAGCCTGCTGTGGCCCTGACCAGCCCCTTCCCCAGAGCTGCGCCGCCCTGGCCTTTCTCTCTCCATTTCTGCCTGGGAGAAGCACAGCTGCTGAGGGCAGAAAGCTGAATTGTGCAACAGCCCACCAGACAGACATGGGGTCCAGGGCCAGCAGGGGCCTGGCAGGGCTAGAAGTATGAGGTGTCGCCATGGCAGTGGAAGACACCTCCCCTGGCCAGTGGGCTGCTTGGCGAGGGCCACACAGCCCAGGCTGCAGGACAGGGTCCAGACTCCAAGGCTCCCACCCTGCCTCTGTAGGTCCAGGATGGAGCAGCCAGGCTCACCAGCTGTAGATGAGCAAAGAAAACATCCAGGCGGAGCCGCCTCTGCACAGGGAAGATGCAGGGACGACGGGTGTACATGCAAGCTGAGCACAGGATGCACACAGGGGAGACTGGCTGACCACTTAGATCCAGACCCAGGCTGTGTGACCCCAGGCTGACAATGTTGGGGGGGGGTCTCTCCAACGGGGAAAGATGTGTCTTCACCCCTGCCTCACCTTGTTCCAGTGGGAAACAGCCATCAGTGCCAAGTGGAGACTTCGGAGGATGTCTTCCCCTTGCAGCAAGCAGAGATTTGGGAAGAAGACCCGCAGTCCTAACCATAAAACACTGGTAATCTGGGGTATGTTAAAATTAAGAGTTCTGTTCATGTGAAAGTATTATCAAAGAAGTAAAAACCAACATACATGAGAGTACTCACAAAACATATTTCTAACAAAGGACTCATAGCCAGAATATATTTTTAAAACACTCCTACTACTCAATAGAAAAAAATTTGACCTACTAGGAAAAATGGACAAAACACTGGACAGTGTACAGAAGAGGAAATCCACATAAACACATGTAAAAGTGTCCAGTATCAGTCGTCACCAGAGAAATGCAAATTCAAACTACACACGTTCCAAAACAGGCAGAATGAAAAGGAGAGCAAGCATGTGTTGGTGAGGACACAAGCCATCAGAACCACGTACTCTGCTGGTGGGAGTGTAAACTGTAAGGTGTCTACTACAGCCAGACATGCATGAGCACACATGCACGCAGTTCTCAGCCCGTGCAGCTTTCTGCATATCCCAGCAGAAATGATGCACGCCAAAGACATATAGTGGGGATGTTCACAGCAGATCTTTTTATTTTTTTATTTTTTATTAAGGTATGATTGATGTACCCTCTTATGAAGGTTTCACATGAAGAAACAATGTGGTTACTACATTTACCCATATTATCAAGTCCCCACCCACACCCCAATGTAGTCACTGTCCATCAGTGCAGCAAGATGCCACAGATCCACTATGTCCCTTCTCTGTGCTACACTGTTCTCCCCGTGACCCCCCACACCATGTGTCCTAAACATAATGCCCCTCAGTCCCCTTCTTCCTCCCTCCCGACCCGCCCTCCCCACCCCTCCCCTTTGGTAACCACTAGTCCCTTCTTGGAGTCTCTGAGTCTCACAGTAGAACTATCTTAATAGAAACTGGAGACCACCAGAATGGCCATCCCAGCAGGCTGGATAAAGAAATAAATCATGGTATCTTCATGTAAGAAAACAGAATGAGAATATAATAACAGTCTCCTGAGAATAAATAGCCCACAACCATGCACAATGGGAGCGAGAACAGTAGTCACAAGCTCACACTGTGCGATTCCGCTTGCACACACAACAGACAGGGTGACACCAACGACAGTCACGCTGAGGAGTGTGCAGGGTCCAGGGCCAGTGTTCTGTTTGGTGACCTGACTGCTGGGCACACAGGTGTGTCCAGCCGTGAGAGCTTCCGGGGCCATGCAGTGGCAGTATGTGTACCTTCCATGTGACTGTTGGACTTCAGTAAAAGTTACAAAAAGAAAGAAAAAAAGATAACCCAGCCTCAGAACAGACCCAAGAACAGAAGGAAATTCACCTCAAGTACTTCATGCAAGAGAACAACTTGGTAAAAACATTAAGCTGGTAAAATAAGAGTTTAAAGAAGAGGTTTTTTTTTTTTATGAAATGAATTTTTAAAATAAGTTTTTAAAAACTGAAAAAAGGGGAAAAAAATCAGAGTTCGAAAAATCGTTACTGAACTGATTGTTAGAAACAGTTTGCTAAAATAAAAATTACCAACAAATAGGAAAGGCTTGGAATAACCACAAAAATTAGAAGAGAGAGAAGGGCCCTCGGGACAGCTAACAGGTGGTCCCACGCCGGTGCCCTTCTGCCGCACCAACAGACGCCATCGCGGCCGCCTGCGCTGGGGACGACCTGGCGGCCGCCGCCTCCCGGCCCAGGTCCCTGTCCGCCGCACCTTCCTCTCTCCCCGGCCCCTCTTCCCCGCTCGCGACTACGGCTTCTGTCCTCAAACTTCGGGGCCCCGCCCGCTGCCCTCGGGCTCGGGCCGCGGCGGCCTCCCCTCCACCTGGCACCCCCTCTCCGTGCTTCCTCCGCCCCGGGTCGCACTCCGTAGGGTCACCCGGGTTCCTTGCTCTCCCAGGCCCGTCCCGCAGGGCAAGGAGGGTTCGGACGCGCTGGGAACCCCGGAGAGGCTTCTGCACTAGTCCTCTTGGGTCTCCCTTCCCTCCGCTCCCGTCCGATCCCCGAGCGCGTCCCGTCCCGCCCGCCCCTGTCCTTTCCAAAAGCGTAGCGCGCGCGCCGGTCTCCCTGCGGGGACCACCCGGGGCAGCTCCGCCAGCCCTCCTCAAACCCCGGCTGCGCCGTCCCTGGCTCTCCTTCGCCTCCCTGTCACCCCAGGCGGGGGGACTCCAGCGCCTTGCCCAGCCGCCCGCTCCCGCCCGCGCAGAGGACGGAGGCCGCGCCGCCAGCGCCCGCCCAGCAACCCGCGCGCCACCTGGGCTCCCCAGGTGTGAACCGGGGGCTGCGCGCGCCGGGTCCAGGCAAAGACAAGCAGGCCCTGAGAGCTCTGCCCAGCTCCTCCGGGCGTCCCCCGGCCCCGCTCGGCTATTCCTGCCCCGTTCCTCCGTGCGCTCTCCAACCCCGCGGGTCACCGCGGCCCCCGCTCCTCCTCCCCCCACCCGGGCTCCGCGCCCCCAGCTTCACCCCGCGCGGCACCGCCCCCGGCCCCAGCCCCCCGGACTCTCCACCCCGGCTCCTCCCCGCTCCCCTTGCCCCGCCCCACGCTCGCTCCTCCCCGCGCCCCCCAATCTCCCAGCCCCGCGCATTTCGCCCGCCCGGCCTGCGGTCACCCGTCGGGTGGCCGTACGGGATTCCGCCGCGCCGCCCTGCAGGGTTGCCAGGATCTCGCCCTTGCCCACGTCGCGTCGCCCGCCAGCAGAACCTGAGCTGCAAGTAGTAGGCACGGACCCGGCTGCGCAGGGCACTCCTCGTGCCGCCACCGGCGCCGAGCCGGGGCGAGCGCAGAGACCCTTCGTGCTCCCAACGGCCGCGCTTGCCCTGGAGCGTAGGGAGCTTCTACTTAGCTGCTGCTGCTGAGACCAGCCCCTCCCCGCCCTTCCCCTCCCCTCCCCGCCCTTCCCCTCCCCTCCCCTCCATTGGAAGACAGCCGATGGTTGCACATGATCATTGGCTGAACTGCCCGTCCATCTCGCTCCCCTCCCCGCCCCGGCCCCTCTTAGGTTACGGCAGCTGTAGTAGCCAATGGTGACCGGGGGCGATGATTGGGGGCGGGACCTAGAGCGAGGCGCAGGCCACGTCCAATGGAGGTCAGGGGAGTGCCAAACTGGCAGGGGCGGGGCCTTCGCTCGTTGGGGGCGAGGCGGGGCTCTGATGGAGTTCCCCAATCCTCGTGCGTCTCCGTGCCCCGGACCCGCCCCTCCACTCTTCCCCCAATCCTCGTGCGTCTCCGCGACCCGGCCCGCCCCTTCCGCGCTTTCCCCAATCCTCGTGCGCCGCCGCGGCGTCGCTGGCGTTTCGCGTAGCGTGGAGCGAGCCGCGGAGGCAACATGGAGGAGCTGCTGCGGCGGGAGCTGGGCTGCAGCTTCGTCAAGGCCACGGGCCACTCGGGGGGCGGGTGCATTAGCCAGGGACAGAGTTACGACACGGACAGAGGACGCGTGTTTGTGAAAGTGAACCCCAAGGCGGAGGTCAGGGTCGCAGCAGGCGGGAGCGGGAGGGTGGGGCGGGCGGGGGTCCCCGCTTCCAGGTCTGGAGTGGGAGCTGGGGGTCCCGGTCTGTGTCCAGGCGCCGAGTCCGGGGTCGTTGTTCGGGTCCCAGTTGGCGCGGCGGCCGGGCCTGGGGTCCTTGTCTAGGTCTGGGTGTGGGTCCCTTGCCCAGGTCGTTTTGGGGGTCTGGGGTCCTTACGTCACCTAACTAGACAAGCCTGGGTCGGCTACGAAAGCTGACACGAGGATGTAGTGAAAATGGGCGAGCGCCAGGCAGGTGGCTAACGTTTGAGGTCCGGAACTCCCTGTAGGGTTACAGGCAAGGGATTTAAAGGCAGATTTATGGCAGAATTGTAGCTGGCGCCAGTCATCTGATGGTCGGTGGTGAGGCGCCGGGACTGTTTGAGGAATCTCAGCCATCGGTCTTCTGGCTCCACCCAGCCTGGGGTCGAGGCGCGTGTGGTCAGCAGGCGGCCCACCTGGTGAGGGTCTAAGTTCCTGCAAAACACCTCAAGGATGCATGAGGCGAGAGTTTACGTATGGCCTTGAGGGGGACCTCAGAGTCCTTCACCTTGGTTTACAAACGCCCTTTCTCTTTCCTCTTGAAATACTCAGTCCGGTCCCACAGCCCGCGCCATCACGGAGTGACTCGGGCTTGCTGTTAATGGGAAGTCTGGGGCGTCAGCAAAAGGGGGCTCCCTGTGCGGACACACTGGTCCTGGTCTGGGTCCCTGTCGGGCCCAGAGCCCGCCCAGCTCGTGGCCGCAGGGTGGTGGCACTGTGACCCATCGCTTCCTCAGGCTGTCTGGGAGACTCTCGGACCGAGGCCGCCCCCTTAGCCCCAGGGAGGTCCGCGGACTCCGGCCTCGGCTGCCTTCGGGGCGGACGGGTGCTGTGGAGGGCTCTCCGTGGCTGACCTGGCCGCTGCTTTGAGGAAATCGTCGTGTTTGGCGAGTTTGAGCCCGGACAGGAAGCAGAACTTGGGAAGATCAAACCTTTCTTTGAGTCACTGAGAACAGCAGCGCCTGCCGCGGTCTGTGGGGGCGGCTGTGGCAGCGCAGCGCAGGTGGGGGTCTGGCCGTCAGGCTTTATTTCTAGCGGCTCTGGACGCTGGAGGTCCGAGGTGAGGGAGCCCTTACGCGCTGCGGGGCTCCCCCGCGCACGGCGGGAGGGCGGGGACTCCGGACCGTGGGGGTCCCTGATACCGTCGGAGGCCGCTCTCCCCTGGAGCTTCATCACGGGGGCCTCCCGACACCCTCGCCTGGGAATGGGGGGACACGACGCTCCGCCCCTCGCGGCGGCCTATCCGCTCTGTGTGAACTTCTCCAGGGCCCCGGGAGCCTCTGTGGAAGCGCTGACCTCGCCACCGCAGGCCCTGCAGGCCGGGAGCAGGGCTGCGGGTGCTGCGGTCACGCCCTGGCCGTGCCGTCAGCCTTCCGTGTCTTCCCGGACGGGAACCCTTCTTGCCTGATGTGGGATGCCCCTTCCCTGAAACCTCACCGTCTCAAGACGGCCTACCTCCCTGTGGCGTCGCCCTGAGCACCCTCCGCATCCATTTACCCCGAGCAGGGCTGCGTGGGGCGCCCCCTCCCGTTCTACTACAGAGCTTGTCTGTGATTTCCTTTTATGTGGCTTCAGGTGGAATGTTAGCCCTCTGCTTCCCTCCCTCCAGACAGGCTGGATTCAGCGGACCTAGAAATATATCCCAATACTAGAAGGCGCAGCTGCAGAACGTATGTCTCTGACGAGAAGCGTAAAAAGCTGGTGTGCTGCGTCCGCAGCCAGAACAGGCTTGTTTGATCGCCACACCTGAGACATGCCCACCTAGAACCTTAGAGGCATTGTGCTCCCACGTTGCTTTCTGACAGGCCAGAAGAATGTTTGAAGGTGAGATGGCAGGTCTAGCTGCCATCCTGAGAACAGGCACGGTGAGAGTGCCCGCGCCCATCAAGGTCCTGGACGCGCCGGGAGGCGGCAGCATGCTAGTGATGGAGCATGTAGACATGCGGGCTCTGAGCAGGTGTGTCTGGGTGCCTTCCCCTCTGGCTGGCTTTGTCTTCTCAGCGTTGCTTCATGCCTGAGGCTTGTACCCAGGAGCATAATGTCCGGGATCTGACACACATGTGTCACAGGTTGGGCGGAAGGCAAATGGAGGTGAGATGCAGGCTGGGAGAGGCACTAAAATAATCAGGGCCTTAAGCACCCTCACTTCACCAGAACAGGCTGCGTGTCCCCTGACCGGCTCTGTGCACCCACACTCCTGTGCCGCGTGTTCAGTGGCTGCCTTCTGGTTTCACAGCCATGCCACCCAGCTCGGAGCCCAGCTCGCAGATCTACACCTGGAGAACCAGAAGCTTGGGGAGATGCTCCGGAAGGAGGCTGGCACAGTGGGTATGGACTCTGGGCTTCAGGGACCCCACCTAGGGGACGTTTAGCCAGTGTGGGCACGTGGACCTGGATCAGGCTGCGGCCACGTGAGGGTCAGCCCTGTGTTGATGCCGAAGGATGGAATGTCAGCCCCAGAGCTGCGCGTCCGGGGTGCAGCGAACACAGCAATGGGCACGATGTGTCACAAGTGCATTTGAAAGGCAGAAGTGTGTCCTGGGCTGGAAACTCCTGTCTTGGTTCCTTCCACCTCCCTCCCCAGAAGAAGGCCTGTCAGCCTCTCTGGCTTCCTCTGTGGTGCCTTTTCTGCTACACAGGCATGGGCAACGCTCCGGACGCCAGCCTCCCTTGTGCCTGCCCTTGCTGACACTTAGGTGGTGTTGGTGTCAAGGGTATCTTCCTGTATTTCCACCCCTTGGCATTTGATGAGCCATCTGTAGGCTGCGTGGTACCTAGTAGGCAGAGCGGCCACCACACCAGAACCAGGGGGTGGAGAAGCTGCTGTGCCAGGCAGACAAATCCCGCTGACTCCGTCCTGGCCCTGCCAGGCCACATGGGCTCAGTCCCTCGGGTTTGCGGCTGGGGGCTGCAGAGAAAGGAGACCATTTCCAAGCCCCGCGGTTTATTTTTCACAGGTGGCGGACTCTGTGCTGGCCCGAACGCCATCCTCTCCCTGTGGGCTGGGTTTTTTTTTCCCCTTTTAGGCACAGCACTGTTGCCCCTCTGAGCATGCCCTGGCGCCTCTCCTGGGAAGCGGTGGGAGTCCTGGGTTGCTGAGTCCGATGGAACAGGCTCTCTTCCCGGGTCCCGGGGGCTGGTGGAGAGCCGGGCCTTTGTGTCTGGATGAGGCCTCGGGGTGGGGAAAGGCAGGCTGAGGTCAGTGCTCAAGGCCCCCCGAGCTCCAGGAGTGGGCCCTGGGGCAGCGAGGGAGGGAGCTAGTCATCGTTCTTGTTTCCTTTTGCCTGCGAGGGAGAGGAAGTGGGCAGGCTGAGCGGCCCTTCGTGGACCAGTTTGGGTTTGACGTGGTGACATGCTGTGGATACCTACCCCAGGTGAGCGTTCACCTCCATTTCCCAGCCTGGCTGCTCAGACGCAGCAGGGGGCACACCCTCCCCCTCTTCTGTGAAGTTTAGTACAAATCTGCACCCTTTCTTCTTTGCTGAGTTTTAAGTGGTCAACGTGAGGCTTACCTACATGACATGCCAGGTGAGGTCAGAGAGCCAGAGAGGGATCAGCTGGCTAGGGTGCCGCGGGAGCTCAGAAGTGTATAAAATAGACATGCGAAGACCTCTTATTTTAAATACAGGAAATTTCCAAACAGATGACAATAATGGATTGTGACTTTCTTTTTTATGATTCTGGGTTCGGCTCTGCAGGGCATTTTGCCTGGGGGTTGTTCTGACGCAGACCAATGCAGAGCGGGTACGGTGGCTCTGCCCCCAGAGTGCAGGTGGCATCTCAGAAGTGGGAGAACTGAGTAGTCCAGAAAACTTCCAGGGACGTCCTGGTGGGCATGGGGCACAGGACACACTGTTCAGATCTTGTATTGAGAATGTTGTAGAAGGTAGTCCTGGGTCTGTGCGGGGTGGGGAGTGGCTGCTGGCAGGGGTTGCCTAGTCCCACCTGCTCTGAGCTGCTTGGGTGCTTGGCTGGCTGCGCGCCTTCCCCCATGCCCATCCTTGCCCTGCGTGCATGCACATGCATGAGTGAGGGTGCATGTGTGCATGCCATGCATGTGTGGGCATGGGTGTGCCACGTGAGAGCACATACGTGTGCATGCCATGTGCATGTGTGAGGGCACATGTGTGTGCTCGCCATGCCCATGTGAGGGTGATGCTCTGCCTTCGGTGTCACATGCTGCCCCTGTGTCACTCCTCTATGCTCACCTTGCTGCCATCCTGATGGTCGGCACCTGTGGCCTGGACAGCCTATCATGGGGTCCCTTTGAATGGGGCTCTGCAGGACTTCTCACATCACTCTCTGGTTGGGGGGGGCAGTGCTGGCTGATTGGGAGGGGCTGAAGCCAGGTCTCTGTGGTCAGGGAGATAGTCAGAAAGGAGCCATGGGGTGGGGGGCCAGCCAGCTCTGGCCTCTGTGCCCCGTTATGAGTTGAGATTGAAAGAAAACGTCCTGGGCTCTCCAGAGCGGAGACCTTGCTGCTCTGTACTGGGGAGGGTCCCCTTGCTTCCCGCTCTCCCAGGGACAGGTCTCAGGGCCCGGCAAGTCCACAGGGCACCAGGCCACCCCAGCTGCCCCACACCCGTCCTTGCAGAGGTGCCCCTCCGTGCGTGGCCCCTTGGCCCCTCTGCCCTCAGCTCTGCTGTCCTTTGCTGCTGCGCATGCAGGTGAACGACTGGCAGACGGACTGGGTCACGTTCTATGTCCGGCAGCGCATCCAGCCCCAGATGGACCTGGTGGAGAAGGGGTCTGGGGACAGGGAGGCCCTGGAGCTCTGGTCTGCTTTGCAGGTGAGCGCAGCCCTGCCATGCCCTGCTGCCCCCTGTGGCGTTGGGTCTGTCCAGGAGGTGGGGGGGGCCCTCTGCCCACTTGAGCCAGGCAGTCCGGGTGTCTGCACCATGTCCACCTGGCTTGTGGGGCCCCTCCCAGGAAAGGGAGCCCCCTCCTACGTGCTGGTCTTCTGTGAGGCTGCGTCCCCTCTCTGCAGCTGCAGCTCCCTGGCCTGTTCCGTGACCTGGACATCGTGCCCGCCCTGCTCCACGGAGACCTCTGGGGAGGAAACGTGGCGGAGGACTCCTCCGGGCCCGTCATTTTTGATCCAGCATCTTTCTATGGGCACTCAGAGTACGAGCTGGCAATAGCTGGCATGTTTGGGGGCTTTAGCAGCCCCTTCTACTCTGCCTACCACCGCCACATCCCCAAGGCGTGTGGCTTTGAGAAGCGCCTCCGTTTGTATCAGCTCTTTCACTACCTGAACCACTGGAATCATTTTGGAGCGGGATACCGGGGCCCCGCCCTCAGCATCATGAGGAATCTCGTCCAGTGAGCCATGCCCCGGACGGGCGCCCCAGACCCTCGTGGCCGACTCTCCCCCTTCCTCACACACCGTTTCTCTGGAGCACTTCAGGCCTGCTTCTCAAACCCCGTAGGGTGCGCAGTGTCTCGAAAGAGAGGTTTGTCACTGGAAGGTGTTTGTTTTATGAGGCTTCACTGTGGGAAAAAACTGCAGTACAAGCAGGATGTGGATGGAGGGACCTGTGCGTGTGGGCCGAGTGGAAACACTCTGTCGCCCCCAAGGTGGGGAAGGGAGAGGTGGTGGGCATCCCTGCTGCAGAGGCCACCCCCAGCTCCCGTCTTGTCTCCGGGAACAACACATGTTCAGGCTGCTGCTCTTGATGGGCAGGACTTGGGTCTGTCGGCTTCTTAGGGTGACCAGCCCCGAGAGCGCACACGTTCCTTCATGTCATGGCTCGACCCGCTGCAGGCTGAGCAGACTAGAAGCCGGTTCTGGAGGTTTCTAGGAGGAGAGACCCAAGGACCTTGGTGTCCCTGTGCCTGTCAGCCCCCATTGGCCTGCTGTTTGCTAAAGCTTGCCCCGCTGTCCTTCTAACATAATAAAAAGCCTTACACCAGTGTCCTTCCCTCCTTCAGTGTTGCAGTGGTGAGAAGTATTGGTGTGAGTGGCGTCCATGATCATGAATTCTTTTGCATAAAAATTTCAGTAAACTCAATAGTTTCTAATTCAGTGTTTAATTTAGCCATTTGCCAAGAAATTTTTGCAATGTATAGTAGTGATAAATGTAGGGTACAATTGTTTCTAAAAACAGTTTTTTTCTTGGCTTTGTTCAGTAAGAGCCGCACAGCTTCAGAATGCGGGTGGGTGCTGCCTAGAATGGATCTAACGCTCAGCGCTGTTGGGTGGCCAGTTCGTGGCCCCCCGAGACATTTGGCAGGACAGTGGAGGGAGGTGGAAAGTGGCTGAGGAGTCGCAGGTTTGGGGAGGAAGCCAGCTGCTGGCGCCTACTTGCCAGTGCAGGGCTTGGCTGGGACCCAGTGGTCTCCGGGGCAGGGTCCCAGGAGGTTCTCTGCTTTTGTTCAGTGTAACGGCAGGGTGTCCCGAGGCCCAGCCGGGGCCTTGAGTTCTGTCTTCTGCGGGAAAGCAGAGGACAGTGACTTTTAAGAGCCTGTGGTTGTTCGGGTTTCAAACCCAGTAATTCTGAGACACCATTTGCCAAGATTTTAGCTCATTTCCTTTGACTCTGGGAAATGGGTGTTGTCTTAGGGAAAGATGCCACAAATGGGCACACATGCTGCTGAGCGCCCTGTGTCATCAACATGGACCCAACTTCCAGGAGGGGTTTGAGTTCTGCGACTGAGACGGTGTTGGGGGCACGGCTTGGCCCCTCCTCTTCTGCAGTTGGTCAGGCAGGAGCAGAGGGGTCAGTGGGCAGACGCTGGCTGAAGCACATATCTGCTTAGTTAGAGGATCTTGAAGGAAGAGTCTCTGGCCCGTCCTGTGGCCCACGTGGACCTCGAGGAGGTGAGTGCCCTCCTGGCATTTGGGAACCACGAGTTGGTGGTGGGAGCAGGTGCATTGTGGCCTTGCTGGGTTCTGAGAGGTGAGGCCGCCTCCCACAGGACGTGGCCACTCAACCTTCCCGCAAGAATCCGGTTGGGCGCTGTGCCAGGCGCCACGAGGGCTGACTGTGCCCTGCTGCCCTGTGGGCTCGACCCTCCTCTGCCTCGGCAGTCCCAGCCTGAGAGCTGCTCACAGACCTCCAGAGGGAGCCAGCCCTGGCGGGCCGGATGCGGGGGTCAGGGAGGTGGCCGCGCCCTAGCTGGAGAGCAGGGCCCTGGCACGGGCTTCTGCGGTGCAGCGTTCGCCAGCTTTTTAAATTTTGCTGTTTGTTGTGATCTCTCATTCTGAAATAGCTTCCTTGGTGACTTATTTTGTATTCACAATTTCTAGTGCATATTTTTATATAAAGGTTTGCCAGAGGCTCCTGGGCTCACCAGAGTTGCTGCTCGGGGACCCTGTTCCGAGGAAGCCCCTGGATGTGCTGCCTGAGCGAGAGTCTCCCCGTGGGAGGCGGCATCGAGTTCTGGGTGGCCAGCTGGCAGAGGTGGAGTGGGATGGGGTTTCCGTGTAGAGGCGTACTGCCAAGGGACAGTCGTGTGGCGTGTCCTGCCAGCAGCCGGCCTCCTGCCCTTGAGAGTGGCCCCCGACATCTGAAACAGTGGGGGCTGTGGCTGGACCCTGGGGGCTCTGGACGCAGCTCCCGGCCTCCGACGAGAAGAGCTGGGGCAGCTGTGAGCCTGAGCGGGGCTTCGGGGGCCGGAGGCCTCGGGCGCGGGCGGTGGCCGCTGACCTGGGGGTGGCCCCAGCCCTCCAGGTGGGGGTCGGTGTACTTATTTCTTACTGCAAATGGGATATCGAATCAAAACACCTCATTCTGTGCTCCTGTCAGGTATCAACCTTCCCAGAGAAGTAAGTCTTTCGGTAACTGGGAATCAGCTTTCCACCCCAGAGTGGCTTATTATGCAACCTTCTCAGGGAAGTAGACCTGAAATAGGCTCTTCTGCCTGAAACGGAGGGTGCGGCGTCCTCGGACAACTTCGAGGCGGGTTGTCCCTGTCCAGCCGACACTCCGCTCTGACCCTGCCGCCCCCCAGGTGTTCAAACACGTTTCAGGCCATTCGCTCTCCCCCCGAGGGGCCAGGCCTGCTCTGCCCTGAGTTTTTGCCCTGTGTGGGGTCTTGCGTGCAGGGGCCGAGCGGGTCCCTCCTCATCATTAAATTCCATGTACCTTACTTGCGTTTCCCTTGGTCCCCATATCCTGCTTACTTTCCCACCTTCCAGTCTAACTTGCTGCTTCTGACCCGGGAGCCCCATAACCGAGGGGTGCAGCTGGGCGGCTCTCCAGCAGGGGGTGCAGCTCCTCCGGGCTGGGGTTTTGAGGTCTCTTTGAGGCTCCTCCTCGATTTGTGGCTCAAGAGCCAGGCTCAGACATCAGAGAGGGCACTCTTGTGAAGAGGCCCTGACCCCGTGGGTGCCCCCAACATAAAAGCCAAGTGTGCAAGTGGGTGTGTCTTGCTGTGCTGAGCCCCCATGCCAGTGGGTGTGAGCATGTGTGGGGTGAGTGGAAGTTCTCACCCAGAATTTCCAGAATTTCCCACTTGGCCTTAGTCTGCTCACATACCAATGATGTTTACCACTTCAGAGCCTGGATCTGGGGCAAGGGGTGGAGAGAAACCGGCCATTCTCTCCTTCCCTCTGTTCCTGGTGCCTAACTGGTCTGGTGCTGGTCACCAGGGACCTGCCTGTGTTGTTCTCCCAGGAAAGGAGCTCACTGTTGCAGGGGAGGGAGCTGGTCTGCTCAAGGGAGCACAGAGGAAGGACTTGGGGCGCGCCAGGGGAGGCTGGGGGAGACATTGAGCTGCAAGCAACGGGGCCCTTTAACCCAGCCCGCCCTTCCCCTTGTCCTCCTCCAGTTTCATCTGGTTCATAGGGAGCTGGCCCTGGGCGGGGAGCACTCTGCCTCCTGGAGCCACACCGTTTGGCCCTGTCATCCCGCGTCAACCTGCCCTCCGGGGCACCCTGCTGTCCTGACCAGGCGCCTGCAGGGAATGTGCCAGTGGAGTCT
The DNA here is from genome assembly GCF_030020395.1 of Manis pentadactyla. Taxonomy (NCBI): domain Eukaryota; kingdom Metazoa; phylum Chordata; class Mammalia; order Pholidota; family Manidae; genus Manis; species Manis pentadactyla. Next base: position 190,307,721 of record NC_080022.1, read on the forward strand.
GGCAAGACTCTGTTAATGTGATGATGTTTGTGATTCAGGGGGAATCTGAGTAACTACAGCCAAAATAAGGAAGGAAAATGCAAAATGCAAGTTATGAAAGAAGTTCAATTTGCTGTGGAGAACAGGGTACTGACCCCCTGGAAGGTGGTACCACCTTGCTCCAAACAGACAGGAAGTCAACAAGCTTCAAGCTTCTATGCTGTACCACACAAGGGTTGGCATCTGTGAGGGACCCAGAGGGTTAGGCACCGGAAAACCCTCGGGGCTCTGGGCCCTCCACCCTGTGTAATGGGAATCAGCTGCACTTGAAGCCATAGGACCAGCACAAGGGGGCATCTTAGGTGAGGCCCCCGACCTTTGGAGCCCTCACTGATAAAGTGGGCTGCTGAGGCTCAGCACCGTCGGCTGCATGGCACCCCACTCTGGGGATACTTTCTCTTTCCTCCCTGTGAAGTTTGCTTCCAAATCTCTTGCCTGAGAACTGGCCTCCCTGCTGGGGTTTCCTCCTGGGCAGAAGCATGTGGACCGGCTGAGTATGTTCAGAGCGGCAGTCAGCATGGTGAAGACTTGTGGGCTTAGAAAAGCAGCCAGTTGACAGCCGTCTGAAGTCTGAAGGGGTGGCAGCATCCTCTCCCTTCCAAGGGCAGCCATCAGCCTGAACAGTGGGGCCCCAGCTCCCCATGGAGCCCGGGATGGCTGACTTGTCTTGACACCAGACACGGTCACAGTCCCTGAGGGTGCCAGGGGGCAGCCAGGGCCTCATACCCAAGCCCCCACCCTGGCTGCCCCATTCCAGACAGATTCTAGCTGCTGTGCTGGCCTCGGGGCCCGTTTCTGAGCAGTGTTACAAGTTCCCCGAGTCCTTCCCGGCTGTGGGCTGTGTTCCTTCTGGTGCCGCTGGACTCTGTGTCCACGGTAAGGGGTCTGAGTGAGCAAGAGCATTCTCCCTCTGCATGGGGACCCCTTCAGCACGGCGGTCTGTCCCACTGCCAGACCTGCACCTCCAGCACATCTGAGTCCCAAGAACTCCTCCGGTCACAGTCCTGGGGTTGAGGTCCAGCTGAGGCTGAAAGGTGCCTGTTGTACCCCTGAAGCTGTAATTCTAGCTCTCAGGGAGCCAGGAGAATCAAGAGTGGCTGTGGTGGGGAAGGGCCCACAGCTCACGGGCTGCCTGCACAGGCCTGAGTCCTGCCTCTCAGCTGAGCTCAAACCCAACTTCGGTGCAGGTCGGGGAGGAGGGGACTGGTTCACACCGTCAGGGTTCTCTCCTTCGCAAGCGTCTTCATCAGCAGAACCCAGATAAGGTTCCGCACTTGAGCCCAGGTATGCCCAGACCCGCAGGGGCCCAGGGAGGAACCTCAGTGCCTGGGGAGGTGCCACAGCCAGGCTGCCGTCTGCTAGGCTCAGAGCCTGCATGGATAAACCACATTCTGTGGCCTGAAGGGTGCATGCCAGCGTCTCCCTAGGGGGCTCAGAGAGGGCAGGAGGGCCGGGCTCAATGCCTGGCCCCAGCAGCTTTAGGACACACTGCAGGCCGACGATTTAGAATTCCCAAAGAGAATGGGGGAAGCGAGGTCGTAAAGAAAGAGCTGAGGACAAGTCGGAGGGGTTGGAGGACCTGCATTTCCATCCCGAAACGGCCCACTAGTGCTGCCCAGGGAGGGCACCACACTGCCCAGGCACCTCCCTGGGGGCTGTCAGATGCTAGTGTCCCATTCGCAGCCTGGAGTCCACGCCCGGCCAGATGTCATTGAGAATAAAGACTGTCTAAGAGAATATATTCATAAACAACTCATCTGATAAAGGGTTAACATCCAAAATATATAAAGAACTCATACACCTCAACACCCAAAAAATAAATAACCTGATAAAAAAATGGGCAGTGGACCTGAACAGACACTTCTCCAAAAAAGAAATACGGATGGCTAATAGGCCCATGAGAAGATGATCCACATGGCTAATCATCAGGGAAATGCAAATTAGAACCACAATGAGATATCACCTCACACCAGTTAGGATGGCTGCCATCCAAAAGACAAACAGCAATAAATGTTGGCGGGGATGTGGAGAAAGGGGAACCCTCCTACACTGCTGGTGGGAATGTAGGCTAGTTCAACCATTGTGGAAAGCAGTATGGAGGTTCCTCACAAAACTCAAAATAGAAATACCATTTGACCCAGGAATTCCACTCCTAGGAATTTAGCCGAAGAAAACAAGATCCCAGATTTGAAAAGACAGATGCACCCCTATGTTTATCGCAGCACTATTTACAATAGCCAAGAAATGGAAGCAACCTAAGTGTCCATCAGCAGATGAATGGATAAAGAAGAGGTGGTACATATACACAATGGAATATTATTCAGCCATAAAAAGAAAAGAAATCTTGCCATTTGCAACAACATGGATGGAGCTGGAGGGTATCATGCTTAGTGAAATAAGCCAGGTGGAGAAAGACAAATGCCAAATGATTTTACATATTTGCTGAAGATAAAAACAAAGCAAAACAGAAGGAACAAAACAGCAGTATCGACACTGCCAAGTGACTGATGGTTACCAAGGGGAGGGGAGTGGGCGGGGGCAGGGGGCTGTTGAACCACTGTGATGTACATTTGATAAAGGCAAAAGGTAAATAAGTAAAGACTCTGCTCGCGTGGAGAGCTGGATTGACCTGTCGGGAGTCCTTCCTCAAGATGCAGTAGGGTGTGTGCTTCCCGAGACAGAAAAGAAGGCTGGGAGGCTGGACACGTGGAAAAGAGCTAGGAGAAAGGAGACAATGCCCTTTCCACGGCTGGATACAGCTGCTCTCCTGCAATGGCCTGTGCATAGGCACGTGTATGCATGTAGGCACGCCTCTGTGCACCCGGGCATGTGTGTTGGAACCCCTTTCCTAGGTCGCCGGTCTCCATTATTAGGAGTCCCTCTGGGGTGGGGTCAGTGGCTTGGTATCAGCCCCCAGAGCAGCCTCTATCTCTGATGGGCACTGGGGACCCTGATGAGCAAACCTGCAGTGTTAATACCTAGTCGGGTCTGTGACCTGTGTCCCAGGGAGAGCCAGGTGTCCCCTGGACTGTGTCCTGTGTCCCTCTGGGTGGGAGGGGTCTGAGCAGAGGTCCCTCTGTGCAGGAGGTCAGGCCCTACCGCCTCAGGGTATGACCCCAGAGAGTGGGGTGGGGTGGCCGGGCCCACCCTGGGTTATCCAGACACACCGGCCATGGGGACCCATGCGGAGGGCGCCGCCCCGCTTCTGTCCCTATCAGAGACGGCCTCCCGCTCCCGGGGCGGGGTGCGCCTGGCCTGAGCCCCCGCAGGAGAGGACAGCGAGGGGGGCTGGCCGGGAGGCGGGGCCGGCGCTGAAGCCGCAGGCCTCGCGCACTGGCGCCTCCCCCGCGGGCAGCGGCCTCGGCAGCGGTGAGCTCGCGCCCCGGGCCCCCCTCTGTTCCCGACCCGCGCTCCGGGTCCCGGGCCCCCACCCCATGGAGCAGCTGCTGCGCACCGAGCTGCGCACCGCGACCCTGCGGGCCTTCGGGAGCCCCGGCGGCGGCTGCATCAGCGAGGGGCGCGCCTACGACACGGACACGGGCCCCGTGTTCGTCAAGGTCAACCACAGGACGCAGGTGCGCCCCCCTCAATCCGCGGCCGGAGCCGACCCCGCGGGAGCTCAGCGGTGTAAGAGGCGGGGAGGAGGCGGGGACGGCGACAGACCCCCAGCTCAGGCTCAGGCTAGGCTTTCTTGTGTGTGTTTGGGCGTTGTTTCCATCCCTTGCTCGAAATACTGCTGCTAAATATCTAAGGAAACTAGCAATGCTTCACCAGTGAGGGAGTTAGGCAGCCACAGTGAGTGGGCCCAGGTGCTAAGGACAGCGCCCTGCCCCGCCGCTGTGAGGTGCAGCAGTGGTGGGGGTGGGAGGACTCCGAGTGACCCCCCCCCAGCTCTGCCGTCTAGGATGAAGGAGGGCTTGGGGGTCCAGCTCTCCTGCTCTGGCTGCCAGGGACCCACTCAGGAATACGATTTCGAACCCAAACCCCTCAGAATGATAAGCCCACTCACCGGGAGGTGGCGCTGGGTTCAGGGTTCGTACTGGTCCCTGAAAGCTCCTCTGGGCTGGGGCACCCCCTTGCTCAGAGCTGGCACACAGCAGATCAGCAGTGCCTTCACTGGGAGGGGGCAGGTGACAGTCTGAACCCCGGGGGTCTTTGCCTCTTTGTGCTTGGGGGCTCGCCCTTGGGCATGGCCGGGACCGCCAGATGCCCCCCAGCTCTGGATGCCAGCCCCCCATCTCCCCACTGCACGTGTGGGTGGCATTCTTTTCCTGTGTGTAAATAGATGCTGTGGCCTCAGTCAGGAGGTGTGATTTTGTAGCCAGAAGTATTCACAAACCGTATCAATAGACACGTTTTTACCTAAGGGGTGGCATACCTAAGGTGAGAGTTCACCTAATTCAAAATTGGATATTTGTGGGAAATGTTTCAGAAGCAGGAAGGCCCCTAGATAGTGGAGGCCGCTTTGGGAGTGGCCTGCCTGCTTCCTGGCAGGGTGGGCGGCTCCTCCCTGGCCCCCAGACCCTGCTGGGAGTTTGTCTCTGGGGGTTCCCTCCCAGCCCCGCCTTCCCCTCCCCGTCACTTTGGCATCCCACCCCATGCCACCCTACGCTACGATGTCCTCCAGTTGCTCTGATTTCCCGAAGCACTGAGGAGGGCAGGTAACCTGGAAGGGGATCAGGCCCACCCCCAGTCTGTCCACTAACCTGCATTTCCTGGCACCCCACTGTACCCCCAGCACCTTCCCTTGCGTCTGTGCTTCCTCACCTCTCAGAGCTCACCGAGGGGTGTCGGTATCCTACCCATCCTTAGCCTCAGGTGCAGCCTCACTCTTGCAGCCCCTCCCTGACTGAAGGGGGCCACATGGCACCCCAACTCTTTGAAAGGCCATTGCCTCGCTTCCCAACCAGTTCTCAGTGACCAAAGGTCCTGGGCGCTTGTGATCCCACGCGGTGGCTCCTGTCCGGGTCTGCGAGTCCACAGCCGCCGTGCAGGCCCCAACTGGAGTCTGAGCTCACGGCGGTTTTCCGGATGCAGGCCCGGCAGATGTTCGCAGGGGAGATGGCGAGCCTGGAGGCCCTCCGGAGCACCGGCCTGGTGCGGGCGCCTCGGCCCATCAAGCTGATCGACCTGCCGGGACGTGGGGCTGTCTTTGTGATGGAGTACCTGAAGATGAGGAGTCTGAGCAGGTGTGTGCGTGTGGGGGTAGGAGGGGGTCAGGAGGGCACACGCGGGCAGAGGCCGAGTCGCAGCCCCGCCGCCGGGCAGTTTCACGGAGACAAGGCTCTGAGCCTGGTTTGGGGGCCGCTCTGGCCCTGCCGAAGCTGCAGCGGGTGAACGTGTTGACCGTCCCTTGCCTGCGCTTCGCATGAGCTCGACTCGGGCAGATCAAGGTCCGATCCAGTAACTTCCTGAAGTCCTCGAGTCTTTCTCTGATATCCAGTCATGTTCATTCATTACTAAGAAAATTGTTTCCTGCCTCCTATAAGGAAGATACGAAGCACCCACAACGGCCCTGCTGACAGTTCAGTCTGATCATCATCTGTCTTTTTCTTATATGTGATTCACATTTGTTTTCACAAAAAGTAGGAGCCGGCTTTTCCCTTAACATTACTTTTTGAGCTTTTGCCGCTTGATTTCCAGGACCTCCTAAGGCTTCTGTTGAAACGCCTGCCTGTCCTGTTCGGGTGAGTTTGTGCTATTTTGGGTTTGGAAAGGGCCATTGCCTGCAGATTGTTTGTCACTTTTTAAAGAATGGAGCATAGTGTTAAAGGTATTTAAAACATTTCTTGAAATGGAACATGCCAGCTGTCGTTATTTTTTATTTAATTGGCTACAATTCTATTTTCCTCAGTCAGGCATCAAAACTTGGAGAGCAGATGGCAGATTTGCACCTTTACAACCAGAAGCTCAGGGACAAGTCGAGGGAGCAGGAGAACACAGTAGGTACGTTCCCATTGCCTTTGCGCACCCTTGACCCAGGGGGCCCTGCCCTGGATTGACACTCACGGTGACCTTTCAGTGACAGTGGAATTGCACGCCGTCTCCCTTCACACTGCAGCACGGAAATGAGATCCTTACAGGATAATTTTGATGGAGCTGATAGAATTAGTTCATGACCCCTTTTGTACCCAGTCCTGCTGTCCAGTGTGCTTGAGGCAGGAATGTCCTGGCTGCCCCAGATGTTGTCCAATTGCTGCTCATGCAGTGCCTCCTCGGACCACCCACATATCAGCAGGGCAGCTGAGGCATTAAGAGAAAGACAGCAGCTCTTTGTGTTGACAGGCTGGGGGGCTGAGGGTGCAGAGCCCCAGCACGTGACCAAGTTCGGCTTCCACACGGTGACCTGCTGTGGCTTCATCCCACAGGTGAGTGCCTGGCTGAGGACTAGCCTGCTCGGTTGATGGCCGTTCCGGTGCCCCAGAGCCGGTCACCTCTCCCCACGTATGTGATAGAGGGCCAGGAAGATTGAGCACCTGGTGCCTGACAGCAGAATGCGAGCCCTGAGGCCTGGGACAGGGAGGGCAGATGGAGGGGGTCACTGAGCAGAGCTCGGAGGGAGGCAGACAGAGGAAACAGCAGGTGCAAGGGCCATATTGCGGGAGGGTGGACGATGAGTGTGGGGCCTGATGGGCGTGGGGAGGCAGCATACGAGGTCACGGGTTAAGCCCTGTGCACTCAGCCTAGGCCTTTAAAAGGTACTAGTACTATTGAGATGTGATTCTCATGATCTAAACACCACTGTTTTAAAGTGTACGCTTCAGTGGATTTCGGTACAGTCACAATGTTGTGCATTTTCATCCCCCTGAAAAGAAGCTCTGTGCCCACGGGCAGTCACCTCCCCTTCTCCCTGCCCTCAGCCATTGGTGGCCGCTAATCTCTTTCAGTCTCTGTGGGCTTCTGCTATGAGTGGACTTGGAGAATAGACAGCCTTTTGTGTCTGTCCCTGGTGTGGGTAGAGGGCACTTCTCCCAGTTTGGGGTCACGTGGGATGAGACCCTTGTGAAGCCTGATGCAGATGTAGGGATCCCAGCCAAGGGGCAGCCCTCACATCTGGGGTCTCTAGCACTGGACACAGGTTACCTGGCAGAGGGGCTCCTGTGTCATGCACCTGTTGGGGCCCATAGCCAGCATAGTCATACTGGTCCCAGGCAAGTATAGCCGAACGTGGCTTGTCCTGCATTAGATGTTGAGTTTAAGGGCTGTGGGGTCTCCAAAGACTTGATTGACCTAGGATGTGGGTTCTCAAGAACTGGGGAATGACATCACACACAGAGCCCCAAGGTGTGAAGCCGATGAGAATGGGGTGTGTCCCTGAGGGACACAGGTGGCCCCTGAGTGCCCCTTCAGACTCCAGGATTGTTGAAGCAGCTTAGGTTGGCTGAAGCCTGGCCAGGAAGGGCCGAGGGGCTATGAGGACGTGTTGCCCCCATGCACCATGACAAGATGTTCTGGGTGTGGCACCTGGGACCAGCCTGAAGCTCTGTGGGAGGGCTGAGATGGCCCTGGGGGGCTGTGGCCACTGGTAGGGCCACCCTGAGCATGAGCAGCAGGCTTCTTGGCCACCAGGTGCGGTGAGCCCCTTGAGGCCAAGTTTTGTGCACGGCCACACCCGGGGTATGTGTCTGAGTGCTCTGTCCCACTCCACTCGCCCCGTTGCCATGTGGCAGGTAAGGTTATTGGCCCGATTGATTGATGAGGTCACTGGCATGCAGAGAAGCCAGGTGACACCCTGAGGTCATGCACTCAGGAAGTGGAGGGACTGGGATCTGACCCACAGTCCCGCTGCAAGGCATGGGCTCTTCCTCCACACACCCCACCCCATCACAGTGGGGGCTGGGGCCTCCCAGGTGGCCCCCTTTGGGTGGCTCAGGGAAGGTTACATTTTTCTGTGGGTGAGGGGGTCATGGCCCTTCTGTCCAGGGGAGGGTTTGGGCTAGTCAGTGCTGGCCTGCAGCTCCCAGCACTCAGTCTGTGTCCCTTATGACCTGGTTGTCCAGAAGGAAGACGGAGCCTGACACTGGGGCCTGGGCAGGCAGATGGGGAACAAGGGGATACTGCCTCAGGCTGTTTGTGGAGGGTCCCCTGCCTGCCCTTGCGGTGCACCGGGCACCACGGGCTGAACCCAGGGGCTGAGCGACCAAAGCACCAGCACGGGGAATGTTTCCATGCTGGGAATGCTGATCGGTCTGCAGGTCACTGGGAGGGTACTCTCAGAACTTCCCTTCCCTAAGGAGATGCACAGAGACATCCAGTGTATAAAATAAACTTTGCATCTTTTTTAGAAAAAACAACTAATGAAGGTATAATTGACATAAACTGCACCTATTTCAGGTGTACAACTTGGTAAGGTTTGACTTATGTACACACCCGGGAAACTATCACTGCTGTCGGGACAGAGAGTTTATGTCACCCCAAAGCGTCCTTGTGTCCTCTTGTCATCTCCTCCGCCTGCCCTTCCCTGCCCCAGGCCCCCACTGGTCTGCTTTCTGTCACTACAGATAAGTTTGCATTTTGTGGAGTTTAATGTAAGTGGAATCACATGGTGTGTACTTTTTCCTGGCTTCTTTCAGCATAATCGTTTCAGTTTTCATCACTATTATTCCGTGCGTCAGGCGTGTGCTCCACTGTATGATAAACCACAGTCTGTTGTCCACTGCCTGTAGGTGGACATCTGTGGTGTGGCCAGGGTTTGCTCCCACAGGTAAAGCTGCTACAAACCCTCACGTACAAGAGTTTGTGTGAACAGATGCTTCCATTTGTCTTGGGTAAAATACCTAGGAGGGAAATTACTAGGTCATATGGTAGGTTCATATTTAACTTTTAAAGAAACTGTGAAAATATTTTCCAAAGAGGTTGTACTATTTTACTTTCCCACCAGCAGTGTAGGAGAGCCCCAGTTCCTCCACACCCTTGCCACACTTAAAAAAAAGAAAATTAAATCCTAGTGAGTGTGAAGCTGTATCTCACTGAGGTTCTGTTTTTCCTGATGACTAATCATGTGGAGCATCAATTTGTTTATTTGCCACATATTAGGTTCATACACACTTAGGATTATTATGTTCTCTTCATCAGTTGACCCCTTTTCTATGAAATGTCTTTCTTTGTACTTGGTGATACTCTTTGCTGTGAAATCTACTTTGTCTGATGTTCGTATAGTCATTCCAGCTTACATTTGACTAGTGTTAGTGTGGCGTATCCTTTCAACCTTTTAACCTAATTTCTGTTTTTATACATAAAGTGCATTTCTTGTACACAGCTTGTAACCAGGTCTTGCTTTAATTTTTCAGCCTGTCAATCGCTGTCATTTACCTGGGGTATTTAAACCATTTGCATTTAATGTACTTATTGATATGGTTAGGTTTGCATCCATCATCTTGCTATTTGTTTTTTATTTGTCCTGTCTGTTCTCCGTTTCCCTTGTTCTCCTTTATCTGCCCTTTTTGGACTGAGTGCTTGTAGTGATTCCATCTTACTCCTTTGTTGGCTAGCTGTGATATTAACTGAGTTCTTTTAGAGGTTGCTCTAGGGTTTAGGCAGGCTCCCATATAACTGTCCTGTGACCCCTGTCTGAAGTGCCAACCTCCTGTCCCTTTGTTGCCCAGGTGAATGAGTGGCAGGACAACTGGGTGACATTCTTCACCCGACACCGGCTCCAGGCACAGCTGGACCTCATTGAGAAGGACTATGCTGACCGAGAGGCACGTGAACTCTGGTCACAGCTACAGGTGGGCACAGTGGGAGAGGCGAGTCCACCTCTTTGTTGGGGCCCTCTGGTAGAAATGAGAGCAGGGACCCCTAAGCCTTGGAGCAGAGCTGGTCATGTTGTGGACACGTGTCTGACTGTTGGCCTGACGGGGAAACTGGGGAGGGAGTGGGACATGAGGACACTTGGCCCCTGAGTGTACTAGGTCATCTGGTACTTAAGTTCAGACTTTGCCCATGTGAAACATAGGTGCCTGGCTCATAATGGAGGCATTTACTATTACTTTCGTGTCCACTCTTACTCTGCCAAAGCATGACTGTTTTGCCTCTTAAAACACATGCAGGTAGCAGATGCCCCAGAGTGACTGGTTTCAAAATATAACTCTTAAAATGTTAAAAACAGAATTTGCCTATCAATCCATGGTGAGAATGCAGCCAAAAAATTTTACTTAACTCATCAATGAAGTAACCAGAAGGATACAAAAGAGGTGCAGGCTCTGGGTGGAGAAAGTATGCCGAATGACATGCGAGACCCCACTCGGGTTAGGCGAGGACAGCCACTCCAGAAGAGCTGAATCATTGGTGTTGCACTGCTTCTGGACCCAGATTAGTTGTAAATAGTGAGATGAAGCTGCACCTCCTGGAGCCAGAAGGCCCTTATCTAGGTTTGGTAGACAGTGCTGTGGGTGGGCCCTGAACGAACAGGAGACCATCTTTGCCTTATTCCACATACCAGATGAGGGGTCTAAGGCTCATGGCTCGAGGTATGGCAACTATTTTCTCAGGTGAAGATTCCGGATCTGTTTTGTGGCACAGAGATCGTCCCTGCCCTTCTTCACGGGGACCTCTGGTCGGGAAACGTGGCTGAGGACGACTCCGGGCCCATTGTGTATGACCCCGCGTCCTTCTACGGCCATTCCGAGTTTGAACTGGCGATCGCCTTGATGTTCGGGGGCTTCCCCAGGTCCTTCTTCACTGCCTACCACCGCAAGGTCCCCAAGGCCCCTGGGTTTGACGAGCGCCTGCTGCTCTACAAGCTCTTCAACTACCTGAACCACTGGAACCACTTCGGGCGGGAGTACAGGTCCCCGTCCCTGGGCACCATGAGGAAGCTTCTCAAGTAGCCGCCAGCCCACCTGCTCAGCAGGTACCTAGGGCAGCTATGCCACAGGCAGCTCCGGGCACTAATAAAGTCAGGGGGCTTCAAGGCTGGGACTGCTGTGTCTACTTCACCTGCGCTTCTGCCCTCCATGCTTTTGGGCCAGTTTGCAGAGGGCCCAAGGCACCCAATTGCTTCCAGCAGGCTCCTTACTTGCGTGGGGGGAAATGTGGAGTCTGGACGTTTTCAGAAAGTGCTATAGAAACACACATATCTGGGGCCTCCTTAGGCAGGAGCTGGTGTGAACTCAGGGCTCTGGTTTCTGGCGGAAGCAGAGGTGGGGACCCCGAGATGGGCCCCACTCTTGAGTGGCGCCTGTGGGGCCGAGTGGGCCTCAGAGTTCACCCTCCCTGGGGTGGGGTGGATGTAAGGGCCCTGATGTGGGCACGTGGCATTTCGGCTGCACTCCAGCCGGCGTGCTTTCCGCTGGGCCAAGAGGTGGGCGCGGTACCGCCCAGGGCAGTGGGGTGTGCCCACGGCGGGCCGTCTGGGTGTCCAGGGTGGGCAGGCTGTCCGGGGAGGCGAGGGTGGCCGGCTTGCTCGGCATGTCAGGGCTGTCTTCGTTGGTGGGGTGGGCTGGCCCCGGGCAGGTGGGGTCTCGGGGAACTGCAGCACCCGCCCAGGAGTCACAAAGATGGGGGGCCGTAACCCGCACCCTCGCCCCAACCCCACACACGCCTGACCCCGCCCCGCCCCATCCCAACCCGCGGCTCGAGAGTCGCCCCACTCCACCCACCCGCCAAACCCCAGGCCCCGCCCCACCTCCACTGGGTCTAGCTCCCACCCCACCCGCAGTTGAGACTCCCGCCCCCGCCCCAGCTCGCCCACGGGCTCAGACCCGGCACCCAGGCCCCGCCCTGTTCCACCCAGGGGTCCAGGCCCCGCCCTGTTCCACCCAGGGGTCCAGGCCCCGCCCCGCCCTCAGCCCCGCATCAGGCCCCGCCCCCCGCCCCCGCCCCGCCCCGCCCCGCCTCGGCTCCTCCTCCGCGCGCACTATTTTGCCGGCCGGCGCGCCCCGTAGCGCGGGCTGGCGCGTGAGGTCGGAGGTCGCGGGGCGGGGCCCGCGCCGGCGGCCGCCTCCTTCCCTCAGCCGCGGTCCTTCGGCGCGCATCCCGGGGCGCCGGGATGGCCCAGAGTGCGGAGCCCGGCGCGGGCGCACCGGAGGGCGGGCCTGAGGACGAGGTGCTGGCCTGCGGCGGCGCCCTCGAGTCGTTCGGCGAGAGCCTGGAGGCGCGCGCGCTGCTCGGCCGCCTGCGGGCGGTGCTGGGCGACCGCGCGGCCCGGGAGGGCGTCCTGGAGCGGTTCCGAGGTGCGCGGGCGCGCTCGGTGTCGGGTCCGCCGGGGTCGGCCCAGCAGGGGCGGCACCCGGCCCCAGACGCGGGGCACGGCCGGGGCACCGCGCGCGGAGGCGCCTCCCCTGAGGCGGAGGGCGGCGGGCGCGCCCCTCTCTCCCCCGGAGGGCTCGGGGTGAGGACGCCCGCGGGGCGGCCTCCGCGTCCCGGCCTGCCCCGCCCCGTCCTGGCGCCGCCGCGAAGCGCAGGCCCTCCGAGGCAGCGTGCGGGCCGGCGGGGCGCGAGAGGGGGACGCGGGTGGGAGGAGCGGCGGGGAGGGCGAGCACGCGCGTGCTGCGGGGCGCGCCGTCCGGCTCTGCGGCTCAGGGGCGCCGCCGGGGCGTGCTGACAGCGGACGGCGCCCGTGGCTCGCCAGGACCGTGCGGGGCCGCGGCGCTCCGCGTGGGGTGGGGTCGTGGCTAGCGCTCGTGGAGGTCACCCGGTCAGTCTGAGTTCTCCACGCGGAGGTGGACCTTTACAGTTGCCTGTAACGTGAGTTTCCAAGCCATTCCCTTGGATCCCATAGTTCGGGAGTTAGGGGTTTGTGATTAAGTGAAATCGTCTTTGTGGACCATTTTATCCGAAAAAAACTACATAATTTTGCTCGGTTTGTAGTAAGACCCTCTGACTTTCGGAGAGAGGCAGCCTGGCTGGGAGTGGAAAGACCGGTCGCTTTGGCGACCCACCCAGGGTTTGAAGCCTTGCTCTGCCTCTCGGGCTCATTCACTGCTTAGAGTCTGTGCCTTTGGCTTTAACCTGGGGTCAGCAGGAACAGGGTGTTGCGCCCAGAACCGTTCTGAGGGTGAGCGGAGTGTCGAGGGACCAGTGAAAGCCCGTTTGCTCGTTCATTGCATCATCATTGGTCGGATGTGGAGTTGGTGGCAGATGAGGACTGCCGTAGGCGAGGGTCATTGGATCCGGTGGGAGTGGTGCCAGCTCTGGCAGTAGGAGCCAGGCTGCCTGGGGTTCAGGAGGTCGTGGCGTGAAGGGTCGGGGGTGGGAGGGCACATTGCTTGTGTCGTTTGGGAGGAAGAAATTGAAGGAGCTGAAGGGATGAACTTGGCTGTTAGCAGGAAAGGAAGGAAGGGGCTGGGAAAGGTTCAGAGCGGGTGGGAGAGGAGGACCTCAGAGGAGGGCGCACCAGCAAGCGGAGATGTCTAGGCCAGGACACCGGCCCTGGGGGGCCCGTGGGCGGTGGGAGCCCAGGCGGCCTGTGCTCTGGCGAGCAGAGTGGACTGGGGAAGAGGAGGAGCCACGCCCTGGAGGTCAGCCGGGGGAACGCAGGGTGGCTGGGCATGTTTGCCTTGTGATGTTAATTCTCACATTTTTCTTTCTAGTAATAATGGACAAATACCAGGAGCAGCCTCACCTGTTGGACCCACACCTTGGTAAGAATAGAGGCTGACGATTTTGGTTTTGGTCATTCAGTTGCAGAAAACCACAGGGCCTTGGTTTGTGATCTGGGTGCACAGCAGCGGAGGGTGTCAGGATGAAGTGCCAGGTCTTCCTAGTTGTCTGGCCGGTTAGCTTTGCTGGCTTGTGATATTGTGATAGCTCCAAACGTTGCTCTAGGCTGCGGGCAGAGGTATTTGAGCCACTTTCTTCCTCCTCCTTATGAAAGACCACATCATGTCTGTTTCGACCGGCCTGCCTCCAGGCACAGTTTCTTAAGAGGACCAGGTGCTTTGCTGGGATCACCATTTGGTCCTCACAGCGTCTCAGGTGGCGCCTCGATGGTCATCTCCAATTTACAGGTGGAGACACTGAGGTTTGTGTTTCCTTTGATTTGTTATAAGGGAGATGAATTTTTGTTTCTTTTGTGTCATTGTTTTATTTTTGACTTCATTTTTTTCCTTCATCCTGCCATCAGAAGTAACACGTGCTCCTGGCCGGGGATTTGAGAAAGAGTAAGGTAGCAATAGTGATTTGAGTTGAAAGGCAGCCTGGGGTGGATATTAGATGCAGGAGCCCCTGGGCCAGGCCTCCAGGGGTTACGTCCCAGCTCCGGCACTCAGCTGCTCTGGCCTGGGTTTCCTCACCTGTAAAATGGGGCTTATCAGCTCTGCCTGCCCCACAGGGCTCTTGAAACTAACTTGTTCCATGGGAGGCACTAAGGGGTAGCTTTAGGGTGTACACATTTTAAAAAGTGGGCTGGTGCTCATTTTTTCTTCAGCTAGCCAAAAGTTTACGTAGAAGGTAAGCCTTTGGAACGCCACCTGTCTCGCAAGATTCATTTTTGTATTGGGTTGGTGGTCTGGCTGGGTGGAGACGAGGTGTGGTTCCCATTGCCTTCCTGTACCCACTGCTGCCAAGCCTGAGGTCTGCGTTCTTTTTCAGGAGCCCTTTTTGCCCCTGAAAGTCTCTAGAACCTGATAACTTGCCCGGGCTACCTTCTCTTAGGCTGGGCATTTGCTGGGCAATCTCAGGCTGAAGACTCGCGTCTTTGCCAGGGCCTTGCTTCTGGAGCAACCGGATCACCGCTCTGCTCCTGCTCCCTCCGGTGCACCTTGAATCGGGTGCTGGATCTCCAGGAGTGACGCTCTGGGCCTTTAGTGTCTCCCTTACGTTTTGCTCTTTGATCTTTGTTTTTCACGTAGATGATGATCTTGAATTTCTTTTGACAACTGCTTTTACTTTTGAAGAGCTCTTGTCCTTGGATTGACATGTGTCGATGCTGTCTTATCGGCTGGGTTTTCCTGCCTGGGGAGCATGCTCCAGGCTGCCGGTGATCTGGCCTTGTGGGTCTCCCAGCCCAGAAGGCTGACTTGCTGCTGAGTTGGCCGCAGGGCTGTCCTCGGCCACACGTGTCCAGCTCTAAGCCTCTCCTACCTTCTTCGGAGCACCTCTGTCCAGGAGAGCTTTGAGTGGTGATGGGATGCTGTAGATCTGCCCCATCTGGGAAGGTCATGACTAGCCATTTGTGACTGCTGAGCACTTGAAATATGGCCAGTATGCCTGAGGAACTGCATCTTACATTTTGTTTGATTAAAATTAAAAACACCACGTGGCTGGTGGCTCTGGTATCCCCCACTCTGGAGAGTAATGGGCGAGGGGTTGTGACCAGGAACCTCAGCCCCACCTGCATCCTGCCCTTGCTGTCCCTGTGGGCCTGGAGCTGTGACTTGCCCTTGGGCTGCTCCTCAGTTATCAGGATCTCACTGCTGCTGCCCAGCTTCCTGGTCACTGCCGATGTCTCTTGGCTCGTGTTTCTTCTCTTCTGTTGTGGATTTGTCTATGCATCACTGTTGCACTTGGGTTTGGAGGTGGGGCTGCTGAGATAAGCATGTGCAGTAATCTGCTTCCGGGTCTCCATTCTCGCTTGACCACTGTGATGGCTTCCAAATCCGAGTCAAGTTCTGGCTGCTCTCTGCTGTCCCCTGAGTTCACCTCTTTCCTTTGGGTCAGCCTTTCTGTGTAGTTTCATCTTTTCACGTTGCTGGTTCTGTCCACATTTAAGACCAAATGGATGCAGATGAGGGCTCCTGTTTATATACTGTAAGTGGGAGCTGTCCAGAGGGACCTTCCCTGAACGGATTCAGGCAGGCAGCTGCAGTGGGGTAGTGTGGCGTGTTGTGGGTACATTTTCCTGGGAGCAAGTCAGTTGGTTGAGTTGTCACACCTTTATCTGGGGTGCCCATGTCTCCTCCAGAGAACCCATCACTTGCTGAAGCATTTGTCAGAGTTTTGCCTTGGGATAAGAGCTGCTCCTGCGCCCGAGGTGAGCATGAGCATGGGGCTGGGGTGATGGCCGCCCCCCCTGCCGTGGGCCCCGCCGCACTGCCGACTCTGAGCCTGGAGCTGTCCACAGGCCCTCCTCAGCCATGCTGAGGGCCTCTGCCTGTCTAATCTGCAGTTCCTCTCTCCTCTGTCTTTCTCCCAGAAGTCTTTAAAACCTCTCTCTTCCCATTCTCGCCACTGCTCAGGATTTTTCCTTTTGCAACTGTACTTGTATTTTGCTGAACAGTGGGAGGCCTGGTAAGGGCACCTGTGTCTAGTTTTGTATTCTTGCAAGTAGCCCAGCAAACGTCCTTAATACACATCGTTGTGCAACTTTCCCAATATTTTAAGTAATTTCCTAGAAGTGGAAGTGCCGGTCTTTTGGTACTTATTTCAAATTCAACTTAAATTTCAAACAACAGCATATGAAGGTTGTCTTTTCTTTGCATCGTTGGCAGGGGTGGATTTGAATATTTGAAATCTTTACCAACATAAACAGAAGTTGCCTATTAAAAGGGGACAAGGCATTATGTGGTTTTATTTGCATTTTGTTGCTTTCTCGTGAGGATGAATTTTTTACATTCATTGTTACATCGGCACCATCTCCCCTTGTGGACTGTTCATTCATGCGCATTCACTATTTGTGCTGTCAACAGCACTGTGCAGTTTATTAACTATTCAAGTATAGTAGCATCCGGTAAGATCAGGACAGAATTGGGATCTACAATTCAACAAATAATTCAGCATCTAACATTTAGAGAAGGCACTACATACTCTTCGCAAACATGTTTTCGTGGAGCCGAGATGGTACTAGCCATTAACCCAGTCCACCAAGTGTACCGAAGTGGAGGAGATGCCACAAGAAAAATAGCTACATTGAAAAGATTACAACACTTCAGAGAAAGAGTAGAACACTGCCCATTTCCCCCCTTTAGCCCCTCAGACACCACCATACAGTCTGGATCTACCTGTATAGTCTTACCTCAGCTTCTAGACTATTTGTCAGGAGGGCAAAACTAAAATGACACCAGCCAGTGCAGTCTTGGACACTTAGGAAGTTCTCAGAACAAATCAGCTTCGCCTCGTCACCAGGATCTTGCCCACTTCAGTGTGCTGGTGCTTCTCTCGCAAGCACTCCAGGCTGGCAGCTGTCTGCCCCTCAGTTTCGTCGGCTTCCGTTTTGCAGTTATTTCTCCTCTGCCGTCTTACTGAGGTTGTTCTCCCACTCCTGCTGTGCTCTCATTTCTCAGCAGGCCACTGCAAGACCTCAGGTTCCTGGGACTTGTGTCTGTCTTCTGCAGCTTCCAATTCCTTCAGAATTTCTCCAGGGAAAAAGACCCTTCTCCTTTGAGGGAAAGGGGGAGTTGTGGGATGGGTTCTGTTCAAGGGCTGAGAATCAGCTCAAAAGCCTGGCCTGAGGCTTTCCAGTCCTCTCACTTCTCATCAGAAGCAGCTATGGGGACAGAAGACGAGAGACTGGCCGTGTATTCTACATAGTCCACCGGCAAAGAAACCCTCCACCTGAGCGTGTGCGTGTTTGAGTCCCTGCAGGGTCGCCAAAACCCTGTCAGTAACCCAGTCCAGGGGGACCTCCCCGTGCTCGGTGAGACCTTACCTTGTGGGAGCGTTCTTCACTCTGACGGAGAAAGAATTCAGGAGCAGTTCTAGAGGCACAAGCAGGGTTTAATGAGGCAGAAGTACACATTCAGTGGGGGAGTGCGGGCTGCACCAGACGTGAGCAGCCTGTGTGCATTAACTCTTGATTTTTGCCTTGTTCTGAGTGAGCTTTTAAGCAAATCAGCTCATTGAGTCATCACAATAACCTCACAGTACCTGTGGAAGGTCAGTTATTATTGATCATACTTTACAGAAAAGGAAACTGCAGGACAGCTCCGAGAGGCCACAGCTAGTGTTTCAGCCAAGACTTAAATCCAGGCAGTGCACTCAACCCTGGTATTGAAGATGTTGAGAGATCTGCGAGCTCTCAAGGGCTCTTCTGAGCAAATGCTTCACAGATTCCCTAAATTCTGGATCTTAGAGTTCATTGGGATCAACCCTGCCTTTTATCCTGAGAAAGTTTGCAGGCCCCGTGAGGGGTAACTGCAGGTTGGAGGTGTGCGGGAGAAGGCTGGCTGCAGGGGCGATGATCAGTGTTGGAGAAATGAGCCTCTGCCTGAGGCGGCCCGCCAGGAAGAGTGCAGGGCACTGGGCCCGCGGGCTCCCTCTTGTGGTAGATCTTGGGTGCACGGCCGCTCCCCCTTGGGACTGCTGGTGTCATTGCTCAGGAGCAAAGATGATGTGTATCGTATCCCTGCGCAACAGCCTTGGACCTGTGGCACTTTCTTCTTGCCAGAAACTTCTCACCTTCGTGGATCGTGGAATATTACACTTCCTGTGAGTTGTTTAGAGTGATCTGAATGGTTTTTGAGAGGTCATCATAAAATGAACTGGAAAAAGGTCCCTTGTAGAAAAGGAAACCATAGTATGGATGCTGGTCTGCGTGTTGCACATGTGTCATGCCTTTCGCTTTTGTCTTTTAGTATGTGGTGTACTTTGTCTCCTGAGTTTTTAAAAATACTTACGTTGTCAAACTGTCATTCGTCTTGTGTTTGGCCTTTGGAAGCATGTGTTAGAAAGCTTGTCTGCCCTGCTGTGTAAGTCAGCCTCATTTGTCAGACACTCCGCAGCTCTCCGCCCTCCCGTTAGAAGCACCACCTTAGATGTGTGTGAAATACATACGCCGGCCTTTGTTTCTAGTTTCTGTCCCGTTCCCTTTATCTGTATGCTCTTTTATCCTTGTCATTAGTTGCTTTGGAATATGTTTTGTCTGAATCCAACCTTATTTTCCTCCCTCTTCTCTCACACTTCATTAATGCGATGAACTTCAGAATTATTTTATCACCCTCAGAAGATGCCTTAGGGATTTTGTTAAATCTACACATTCATACAGGGAGAGTCAGTGTCTCTACAAGATTGAACTTTCCTGTCTGAGGACATAGTCCTATGTCCCTAATTCTTCAGATCATTTGTGTCCCTCAGTAAAGTTTGGTAATTTTCTTCAGGTGATTATTGGAAACTTTGTTTTTAGGTTTATTTCTAAGTATGTTTTATTTTTTGTAACTATTTTTGTTATATTTTCTAACATTTTTGATGGTGTACTTGAAGATACATTTTTGTATATGTATTTTGTAAATGGCAACACTGTATAATGGGATGTACATGTGTAGGCACACTTTTTCTTAAAGCTTTATTGAGATAATTTACATACCACGGAGTTCGCCCTTTTAAGTGTATGTTTCATTGCTTTTTCAGTATATCACGGTTGGTTGTGTGACCAGCACAACTCTAATTCCTGAATGTTTTCATCACCCCGAAAAGAAACCCGTTTCTGTCAACAGCCACTCTCCCCCCAGTCCCTGCAACCACTCATCTATTTGCTGTCTGTGGATTTGTGTATTCTGAGCATTTCACATAATGGAATCAGACACTATGGTCTTTTGTGACTGTTTTGTTTAACTTGGCATAATGTGTTCAAGTTTCATTTTTAGCGATGATGTTCACGTTGTTGGTTTCCTGTTGTTCCTTTTGTGTTTTCTGATCAGGTAAATACATAGTTTGTAGATAATGCTAACTTGATCTCTTTATCCATGATTATACATTTTCATTCTTTCTTAAAAGTTCTTTTTAAAGTTAACTTTATTGAGATATAATTTACACATAATAAAATGCACCCATTTTTGTGTGCCCCGGTTTGAATGTTGACAAGCATAGGCACCTCTACTGGGCAAGACTTTTGAGCCCCAGCAGGTTCCTCTGTCCCTCTGTGGTCTGTCTCCCTCATCCTGGCCCTGGGCAACCACTGATCTACTTAATTTTCTCTCTGGCTTCTTTGCGTTAAATAGTATTATTTAACAAACAAGTTTGTTAAATAATAATAAACTTGTCCACAATTTTTTTACTCTTTGCCTGCTGATGGACGTTTGTGTTTTTGCACTCTTTTAATGTTGCTACAAGTATTCAAAGACAATTCTATGGGTGGATGTGTATTTTCATTCTGAGTAAATATGCAGGAGTGGAGTGGCTGGGCTGTAGAGTGAATGTCCACCCCTTGCCATGGTGATCAGTGCTGCAGTGATGAGCTTTTGTGATAAACTACCATACTGTTCCCACAGAGGTTGTGCCATTTTACATTTCCACCAACCATCTGTGGGAATTGCAATGGCCCTACATCCTTGTTAGAATTTACTACTGTCCATCTTTCTGATCTGAACCCTTTTTGTGAGTGTGTAGTAGTATTTCATCAAAGTTTTACTCTGCATTTCCTAGATGCAAATTCAATCTTTTTCATTTGTTAAGACTTATGACCCAGCAGTGTGGGCTGTTTTGTTGAAAGTTCTATGTGCATTTGAGAACAGTGTCTAGTCTGCTATTGGGTAGTACTCCGTAAATGTCCTCTACAAATGGTGTTACTTATATCTTTGATGTCCTCACCGAATTTCTCACCTGTTCTTATCAAGTCCTGAGAGAGGAGAATTGAAACCTTCAGCTGTGATTGTAGATTTATTTCTCCTTTCAGTTTCTCAGTTTTTGCTTTGTTTATTTTGAAGGTTTGTAATTTGGTGTGTATCCACTTGCAGGATTGTTAAGTCTTCATGATGAAATGTTCTCTTTATCTCTATGAATTCTGTGCTCTGAAGCCTGCTCTGTCTGATACTGATATGGCTACTCCAGCTTTCTTAGGATTAATCACACCTAGTATATCTTTTTCCTTCCTTTTACCTTGCTATGTTTTTATTTTTAAAGTGCGTTTCATGTAGGTAGGTTATTACTTGTCTCCCCCTTTTTAAAAATCCAGTCTGACAATCCTTGCTTTTTTATTGCAGTGTTTAGTCATTTAATGCAGCGTCAATATAGGGTTTGAATCAACTTTCTTGCTATTTGTTTTCCGTTTGTCTCATCTGTTTTTTTTATTTTTTATTTTTTATTGAGAGGGCATCTCTCATATTTATTGATCAAATGGTTGTTAACAATAAAATTCTGTATAGGGGACTCAATGTACAATCATTAATCAACCCCAAGCCTAATTCTCAACAGTCTCCAATCTTTGAAGCATAACGAACAAGTTCTTACATGGTGAACAGTGCAAGGGCAGTCATATCACAGAAACTTTCAGTTTTGATCACACATCACGAACTATAAACAATCAAGTCAGATATGATTATCCATTTGATTTTTATACTTGATTTATATGTGAATCCCACATTTCTCCTGTATTTTTTTTTTTAATAAAATGCTGAAGTGGTAGGTAGATGCAAGATAAAGGTAGAAAACATAATTTAGTGCTGTAAGAGGGCAAATGTAGATGATCAGGTGTCTCATCTGTTTTTGTTTCTTCTTTACTCTTGGCCCACTTTTGTACTAATTTAACATTTTTTGATATTCATTTAGTCTCCACAGTTGGGTCATTGGCCATTTTTTTTCTTTTTAATGATTGCCGTAGGAGCTACAATATGATCAGCAACTTGCCTCTTCCTTCAGGTGATTCTGTTCCACATGTGATGTGAGAGCCTCACAACAGGATCCTCTCCTTTCTGCCTCCTGTTCTTTGCTTTCTGTTTACATCTTCCATGTATGTCATAAACCATAGAGAATATTGTTACAATTTTTGCTTTAAACGCTTAATTTTCTTTCAAACAAATTAAAAATGAGAAAAAGGTTTTTAATATTTACCTTGTGTTTACCATTTCTGCCTTTATTTTTTGCTTTCTGTAGATTGTAGTTTCTATCTGGTATCATTAATTTTCTGCTTAAAGAATTCAACATTTCTAGTGCAGATTTACTGAATTCTTTCAGCTTTTGTTTTATAGTTTGTTTTGCTTTCCTATTTGAAAGGTGTTCTGCTGGTTATAGGATTCTAGGTTGACCATTTTTTCTTTCAGCATTTTATTTTTTAATTTTTTCTTTCAGCATTTTAAAAGATGATGGCCCTCCTGCCTTTTGGCTTGGCTCTGACAAAAAGTCTGGCTTCATTCTTTTTTCCTTTATGTGATGTGTGCTTTTGCCCTCTAGCTGCTTTTAGAATTATCTTTTTATCGCTTGTTTTCAACAATTTGATTATGCCATGCCATGATGTGGTTTTCTTTCTGTTTATCCTACTTGGGGTTTGTTGAACCTTTTGGATATTGGGTTCATAGTGTCACCAGATCTGGGAAGCACCTGGCTGTCACTTCCCTTGGTGTCTCTGCCCCCCTCCTGGGCCTCCAGTCACACGCGTGCTGACGCTCTCGGTCGTGTCACACGTGTCACTAGGCCCTTCAGTTTTTTTCAGTCTCGTCTCTTTTCCCCGTAGTGTAGACGTTTTTATTACTGTTTCTTAAGTGTTCTGACCTTTTCTTCTCTGGTATCTAATCTGCTGTTAATCTCATTTAATTTTTTATTTCAGGTCTTATTCTTTCCAGCTCTCAAAATTGTGTTAGTTGTGTTAATATCTTCTATCTTGTTCATGTTTTCTTTTACATCCTTGAGCATATTTGTAGTTGTTTAGTACTGCTGTAAAGTTTATATCCACTAATTCCACCACCTTTGTCATTTCTGGGGTATTTCTGTTGACTGGTTTTCCTCCTTTTAGGGGACTCAGTCATTTTAGTCACATCTAGTGTCATTTTAAAAGCAGGAATGAATGTTTTATTAATTCCAATGCCCTTTTAGAAACTGTTAAAATCAAAAAAATTTCTTTTGTTCTATTAACACTTGGATTATACAGGTTTGCTAACACTGTACCACTGTTACATTTATAAATAACCATTTTCTTTTGGCATTTTGCTTTGATATATTGATATTTAATTTCATAATGAGTGTTTTGTATGTTTTTCCCTAGAATGGATGATGAACTTATTGCTGGATGTAGTTCAGGATGAGACATCTCCAGTGGACCTTGTACATCTGGCTTTTAAATTTCTTTACATCATCACCAAGGTAACATTTGTATACCGCTTTATTGTTAACATAACGCTTTATTAATGAGCTTGATCCAGAAGTTACCTTCCAAAATGTTGTCTTTTAGGAAACATGAGTTGTGAGCTTCACCTTTTTGTCTTTTTACCCTAGGTGTGGAATCAGGTGTTAGTGATCTGGGGTTGGTGGGGGTCCTTTGGCTGAAGCAGTGTCTGAGATACTTAGCATACATCTTGCACTTGAATAGATCAAGCACCACCTAGCTGGAAAGGAGAAGAGAGAGACAGGGAGAGAGAGTGAGAGATATGACTAATTCAGGAATTTCTTACAAAGAAAAAACCAACAGACTTGGGGGACATGGAGGTGTTTCTCAAGTTTTAATGTGCAGATAAATCTCCTGGGGATCTTGTTATAGTCCAGATTCTGGGTAAGGGGTTGGGGTGATACTCTGCATTCCTGCAAGCTCTCGGGTGATGTCCACATGCCTGCAGATTGATGTTTGCAGTTTTGACCGTGGAGTGACCTGGCCATCTCGGGGTGGGCGGTGGGGTTCTGTGGGGCTGCCAGTCATGGGATGGCATGGGGAGGCAGCCCAGGTGGGTCACCTCCTGCACACTTCTCTGCAGCTTAACTGGCTGCGTGCAGGCAGGCTTTCCCCCAGAAGGTGTAGTGCTTCTGCATTTCAGGGAAGCCTTGATGAATTTCAGGACCTTTGACGTTCTCGAGGACTTACTCCTCAAATGTCAGAGGGCAGTCTCATAAATGAGGCAGAAACAGAACTTTGTAGTTCACGACATGTCTGTATTTCTGACGGGCAGCAGCGTGTAAGGTGTTAGTCAAATTGGGACAACATATTTATGAAGTGGTGTGTGAAGCAAAGATCGCTTCTCTCCCGTCCAGTCTTGCTAGCATGTGGCACCAGTATGGTGCATACCTCCTCGGTCACTGGGTGGCATAGGTCATGATTTTTGATAATAGAAGAAAAAGATAACTTTACTACTTTCTGTATTTTCTGATTATAGCTTAATGTCTTTATTTGGTAGGTTCGAGGATATAAAACATTCCTTCGTTTATTTCCTCATGAAGTAGCTGACGTACAGCCTGTTTTAGATATGTTTACAAATCAGAATCCTAAAGACCATGAAGTGAGTGTTCCTTTTTTCCTCCTTTTCATCTCCATCTCTCCCCGCATGTCTGCTTCACCCTCTACTGGCAGCTTATCTTCTGCTTCCTTCCAGTTGTCTTAGGATGTTTGGGACTGCTCCCTCTCTTTTCTTTTATTCTTTGGGTTTTCTCACTTTACATTTGTTCCTTTAAATCATTTTATTTTAAAGTGTGTCCTTTATAAAGAAAAAAATGCCTACATACAGCACAGTGATAACCACAGCATCCTAATTTTAGCTTGATACAGAACCATGTTGGGGTCCTCAGCACTGCCCCCAGGCCCAGTGACCCTGAGCACCACTGTGGGACGGGGCGTGTAGTTGTTCTTTTGGCTCTTATTTATCACAGCAGAATCGCAGGGGGAAAAGTCACGTGGGAAGCCCAGAGGAGGACAGGAGCAAGCTCCTGAGTCGTCTCCCAGTTGGGTCACACGGGCACTTGTGATTCTCCCAGCACCAAGCTGTGACAGTGCGTGGGAGGGGCAGCCACAGAAGCCAGTGCCCAGGATTTTTATTGGGGGCTGTCATGTGGGTACCCTCTGTGGAGCGGATACTGAAATTCCAGTCTTTCAGAAGGAAAGCAGGTGTTCAGCATAAGCCACATGGTTTATACAAACAGCTTAGGCACAGAGAGTCACCATTATTAGTTAGGAATGGTGGAAACCCTTCCAAAATCCAAGTTCCCAGTTGCCTGCTCTTGGATATCCTTGTAAACAGGCCTTTCCAGGGAGTGCAGTCTGGCGACTGAGGGAGTGCTCTTCCGCCCGGCTCCGTGATGTGTCTCAGAGAGTGTGCCCGGGGCAAAAGACGTGGCTGAGCACTTCCCGGGCTCCTCCACTTCCTAGGCCCTCAGTGGGTGATTCCAGGGCCAAAGTGGAGTCTTGTTACACTGACTACTGGAAGTAAGGGTGCTCCTCTTTGAAGTTGAATATTTTTTTCTCAAGTGTTCTGTTTTTTAAGTTTGAGTCTGTTTTCCACATGCTCAAAAGGCTGATAGCATGCAGAACGGTGCACGTGAAGGGAAGCTGCTATACTGATGTGTTGTGCTTGGTCTTTGTTCCCTTTGCTGCTGCCTTGGTGGGAACAGGCGACTTGGGTTGGGTGGAGCTGATGACTGTCTGCACCCCAGGCTCTGAGGGTGACCGCATTCAAAGGGCCCGTGGTGGGCTTAGCGGGGCAGGGGAGGCAACAGGGCTGTGGCGGTGTGTGCGAGTTGCCTCTGTCCTTTACACAGGAATCATTTCACTTTGATTTACTTTCTCAGACTTGGGAGACCCGCTACATGCTTCTACTGTGGCTCTCTGTGACCTGCCTGATCCCTTTTGATTTCTCACGCCTTGACGGGAACCTCCTTACTGAACCTGGGCAAAGTCGAATGTCCATAATGGACCGTATTCTCCAAATAGCAGAGGTAAATGAGATCACGTGAATAATTAGTTGCTAATTAGGTTCTCTTTCATGCTCATGCTGTCTTGATGAGAGTTAATTAGATACACTTTTGACATTTACTGTTACTGTTTTTAAGTGAGGCAAAATTCCATTTCATGATTTATTTTGAAATTGTGATAATTCACATAGGAGTCAGGATGAATAGCACATTTCATTTCTTTATAGGTAATGCATACTCTGTTAAGCATAATAGTGACATATGAGAGGTTTCAGGAGCAATGGTATAAGAAAATACAGGCCATTTTAAATTTAGTTTTTAACTATATAATTGTATAAATAATAAATGATCATTGTAGGAAAACTAGAAAATAAAGGGAAGAAAGAAAGATAATGAATTGAATCTCACAAATGCTGATGCCAAGAGGTAACACTTGCATATTTTCTTCAAACTATTTCTGATGCAAATATGCACATAGTCTTAATTATTGTATTGGTTACCTATGGCTGTGTGAAAACTTGCCCCAAACTTGAGTGGATTAACACAGCCCCCATTTAACATCTGTGTCTGTGGGTCAGGAGTCCGGGTGTGGTTCCGCTGCCCGCTGCTCTGAGGTCTCCTGGCTGTAGGCAAACCTCACTCCGGGCACGTCTGCTTCAGGCTCTCATCGGCAGAGCTCAGTCCTTGGGTGCTGGACCGAGGGCCTCAGCTCTTTGCTGGCTGTTCCCTGCCAAGTGGCCCCCCACCCCCAACATGGCAGCTTTTTCTGTCAAAGCCAGCAAGGGTCAGGGTCTGCTAGCAGGACAGGTGTCACAATAATGTATCACCAAGTCACGGAGGTGACAGCCCAGCCTTTGCCAAACTCTCTTGATTAGAAGCAAGTCACTGTGTCCGCCCACATGGGAGGGATAACATAGGCCGAGCACCAGTGGGCAGGCCCAGAGACCATCTCAGGTTGTGTCTGTCACACTTATTTATATGAAGCATTTATTGAGTACCTGCTGTGTGCCAGACACTGTTCTAATTCCTTTCATACATCAACTCATTTAATGGTACTTAATGAGGCAGCTAACTGTTTTTATCCTCATTTTACTGAGGAGGTGACAGGTCTAACATTGAGCACCTCAGCTGGTTCGTTTTCTCGTAAGAGGTAGATCCAGATCTGAGCCCGGGCATTGTAGCTTCACGGTGCCCCGCATGGGGCATTCTGCAAGGGCCCCGGGTCCTGTCGTTCTGTGGCCTGTCCTCTCCGAAGCAGTTTGTTCTGAGCGTCTTACTCTGTCGGAAAGTAGATGTCCCCCCTACAACCTTTAAGGGAAAGAGATTCCTTTGTGTGCTGATTTTCTCATAGATGGACAATTGGTGTTTCTACTTTTCTGTTAAAAGCAGTGTGGCGAACCACCTCTTGCATGCTCCTTGTGTGTGTGGGTGTGCAGGTGGGATTGCCAGGTAAGAGGCATACGCTCCTAAAGATATGGCAGTCTGTATGGCTGGCCTCCAGAAAGCCTGCCCCTTTAGAAAAAAGATCTTTTAATGTGTCATTTGGAGAAAAGTTAGTTGAGGCGAGACCTGGAAGCCTCTCAAGGCAGGCCTCCTAGAAAGCCAGCCATTAGTACAAATCCAGGGTCCCCCACCATGTGGGGGTCCACTGAGTGCTAAGTGCTGTGGGGTCTCCATTGTGCCCCTGGACACTGTTAGTCTTTGTCACAGCTGGGTAACACACGTGATTCATTTTCTGTTATTTTTTTCAAATGTGTGTTTGAAGGGTGTGAGCATACGCCATGTGCAGATTAGGTCCTTCCCCAAGGGCCGGTGCAGCAGTTGGCAGCTACAGGCCACTGCCGTCTGGTTTGGGAGGGGCTTGTGCACCTTTGGAATCGACCCTGCCCGTAGGCTCAGTGAGCCGGCCCGGGGAGCTGCACGTGTGTAACGGTGCCTGCACTTCTCCTTTCTTGTAGTGCTACCTGGCTGTCAGCGACAAGGCACGAGACGCAGCTGCTGTCCTCGTGTCCAGGTAAGTGCCCTGGACTCCTGCGGCCGTGTTGGCTACTGTGTGGCTGCTGTGTTGGAGACAGTTTGTCCAGGGTGCTCTTCTGTGGTGCTGTGTGTCTGTGTTGTCCTCTGAGGGGGATGCTGGGCTCGTGGGGAGTCTTTCCTGCTGCTGGTACTCTGTGCCTTATACCAGTCCTGCATGTGTGTGGGACACGTGACCCTGCTGGGACTGCTGGGGCTCAGAGAGGTCACCTGGCAGACCCATCAGTGGAGCCCAGCTTTAGGACAGGTATAGCAGTTGTACCGGGGGCAGGACCTCACCTTTGAGGTGGTGGCAGTTAGATGAACCTTTGAACATCCTTTAGGAAGCAGTTCTGGTTTGTGGACATCATGAGCAGTAATTGGGATAGAAGTCCTTCAACATTCTGTTAACTGAAAACCAGGCAGTGCCTCAAACAGGTGAATACAGTTTTATCTGATGGGCTGGGCAAGACCACCCAAACTATATTAAGTGATGTAAAGTAGGTGCATAGAGTAAATAAATTAGAAAATCTGGCTTCCCCCCACCAGCATTTGTGAAAGTTGAAAATTGGCCATGAAAACTTTGATATTTTGATTGGGAAAATGGGTAACATCTCATTCAGGCCACCTTATACTTAGGTGCAGAGCCATGACCTTGCACAATGAGAAGAGAAACGCTTAATTTAGGGGCAGGTGGGCACTGGCTGAGGCTTTTGTTAGAGCACTTGGTAAGTGGCAGGGCAGAGACTGAACAGGAGCTGATTTTAGGGGTGGAGCCCACCTGCGTACCCCCTGGGAGGGAGAAGCTCACCAGATAGAGGCTTCTTGCGGTTTTGACAGAACTGGGAAGCATATGGCTTTTTCTGTAATCATGAATGTGATTCCTGTGTTGGAAGATAAAAGTCTAAAGGACAGGGAAAACTTGTGTGAGCTTTCCTTGCCCGGAGATGGGCCGTCCGGGCAGGTGCTGCCCACTGTGCCGTGCCCGTGCTCGTGTCCCAGCCAGGCCGGGAGCCTCGTGCTGTCTCCCTCCAACACATCACTACGTGTGCCGCGCTGTTTCTCCAGCCCCTTTCTGGACAGGTAGACTGCCACCTGCCAGTTCGTTAGTAAAGGTAATGCTGTTGTAAACCTGGTACAGTAGCTCTGAGGAACGCATTCCTGGGAGTGAGAGGAGCAGCTTTGGATTTAAGTGCAGTCACTGGAAATGCTGAGCGTGTTGAAGGTCTCCTTCTCCCCTACCAACGCTGTGTGCAGCCTTAACAAATTTTGCCAAACTTATTAAAAGAAAAATGACATGTTCTTATTTTTTATACCAGCAATACTGAGGGTTTGGTGGAGCCTTGCTGAGCTTGACTTTGTGGGGCATTGTGGGGGTGAAGAGGTGAAACCCTGACCCTTTGTTCCCTCCTGACGTCCTCCAGGAAAGGAGACAGCCGGGGGTCTGGCCTGCGGGCGGCCCACCGGCGGCGGCCTCTCCTGCGCTGTCCGGTGGTCGGGAAGAGCAAGTGTTCGCATGGCCGAGGCCTGTCTTCAGCGCAGCGAGCTGCGGGCTCGGCCGGCTTCCCCCACGGGGTTCTGGAACGGGCGATGCTGTGAACGGAAGAGGTCTTAGGCTGCTCTGGTCCACTCACCTCCTAGCACATCCCCCGACGCGTGGCAGGTTCTGATCGAGTCAGATGGCAGGTTTCCCATCTCTTTGGTGGGCTGCTAGGGTAGGGTCAGGGGTGAAGGGTGGGTCGCGGGCTGCGCGCGTGCCCCGTGTAGTTCATGGAGGCTGCCTGTCTGCCAGTCAGATCAGCTTTCTGTCTGCTGTTCGCAGAGCTGGAACTCACCTGTCCATTTAAATGTGGGCTGTATTTCATGTGACACTTGATGATTTATTGATGCCAAGACACTCATGTAAGAGGATTACTTTACAGAAACTCCCATGGAAACATGCCTTTGCTCTTACTTAGCACATTAATTTTTTTTTTTTTTTAAATAATTATTTTTTATTGAAGGGTAGTTGACGCACAGTATTACATTACGTTAGTTTCAAGTGTACAACACAGTGATAAAACATTTATATACATAATTCTAGGTTCCAGCTATCGCCCTACCAAGCTGTTACAATATCTTGACTATATTCCTTACGCTATCCATTACATCCCGGTTACTTATTTATTTTACCATTGGAAGTCTTGTCCTTTTTTTTTTTTTTTTTTTTTTCTGTGAGGGCATCTCTCATATTTATTGATCAAATGGTTGTTAAGGACAATAAAATTCTGTATAGGGGAGTCAGTGCTCAATGCACAATCATTAATCCACCCCAAGCCTAATTTTCGTCAGTCTCCAATCTTCTGAGGCATAACAAACAAGTTCTTACATGGAGAACAAATTCTTACATAGTGAATAAGTTACATAGTGAACAGTACAAGGGCAGTCATCACAGAAACTTTCGGTTTTGCTCATGCATTATGAACTATAAACAGTCAGTTCAAATATGAATACTCATTTGGTTTTTATACTTGATTTATATGTGGATACCACATTTCTCTCTTTATTATTATTATTTTTAGTAAAAGTGTGCAAAATGCTTATTTCGCCTTTTCTGCCCTGCCACAAAATTGAATTTGTGCGGCAGATCGCATTGAGTCAGCTTCTGCCTTTCACTCTTTTCCAGTTACCATCAATCGTATGGCTCCATCATGTCCCCGTGGCTTTGGGAGCTCTGATCAGACTCTCCACTTCCTTCGTTTTACTATTTTTTAATTAATTAATTAACTAATTAATTATTTTTATTAAGGTATCATTGATATACAGTCTTGTAAAGGTTTCACGTGAGCAATGTTGTGGCTGTTGCACTCACTCATATTATCAAGTCCCCCTCCCCACCCCATTACAGTCACTGTCCATCAGCACAGCAAGATGCCACAGAGTCACCACTTGGCTTCTCTGTGCTGTACTGCTTTCCCACTGACGCCCCTACATTGTGTGTGCTAATCATAATGACCCGCAATCCCCTTCTCCCTCCCTCCCCATCCACCCTCCCCGACCCCTTCCCTTTGGTAACCACCAATCCCTTCTTGGAGTCTGTGATTCTGCTGCTGTTTGTTCCTTCAGTTTTGCTTCGTTGTTATACTCCACAAATGAGAGAAATCATTTTGTGCTTGTCTTTCTCTGCCTGGCTTATTTCACTGAGCATAATACCCTCTAGCTCCATCCATATTGTTGCAAGTGGTAGGATTTGTTTTCTTCTTACGGCTGAGTAATATTCCATGGTGTATATGTACCACCTCTTCTTTATCCACTCATCTACTGATAGACACTTAGGTTGCTTCCATATCTTGGCTATTGTAAATAGTGCTGCAGTAAACATTGTGGTGCAAATGTATTTTTGAATCTGAGATCTTGGTTCCTTTGGGTAAATTCCTAGGAGTGGAATTCCTGGGTCAAATGGTATTTCTATTTTGAGTTTTTTGAGGAACCTCCATACTGCTTTCCACAATGGTTGAACTAATTTACATTCCCACCAGCAGTGTAGGAGGGTTCCCCTTTCTCCACAACCTCGCCAGCATTTGTTGTTCCTAGTCTTTTGGATGCTGGCCATCCTAACTGGTGTGAGGTGATACCTTATTGTGGTTTTAATTTGCATTTCCCTGATAATTAGCCATGTGGAGCATCTTTTCATGTGCCTGTTGGTCATCTGAATTTCTTCTTTGACAATTGTCTATTCATATCCTCTGCCCATTTTTTAATTGGGTTATTTGCTTTTGCATGTTGAGGTGTGTAAGTTCTTTATATATTATGGATGTTAACCCCTTGTCTGATATGTCATTTACAAATATATTCTCCCATACTGTAGGATGCCTTTTTGTTCTGCTGATGGTGTCCTTTGCCATACAGAAGCTTTTTAGTTTGATGTAGTCCCATTTGTTCATTTTTGCTTTTGTTTCTCTTGCCTGGGGAGATAATGTTCATGAAGAAGTCGCTCATGTTTATGTCCAAGAGATTTTTGCCTATGTTTTCTTCTAAGAGTTTTATGGTTTCATGACTTACATTCAGGTCTTTGATCCATTTTGAATTTACTTTTGTGTATGGGGTTAGACAGTAATCCAGTTTCATTCTCTTGCATATAGCTGTCCAGTTTTGCCAACAACAGTTGCTGAATAGGCTGTTATTTCCCTATTGTATGTCCATGGCTCCTTTATCGTATATTAATTGACCGTATATGCTTGGGTTTATATCTGGGCTCTCTTATCTGTTCCATTGATCTATGGGTCTGTTCTTGTGCCAGTACCAAATTGTCTTGATTACTATAGCTTTGTAGTAGAGCTTGAAGTCAGGGAGTGTAATCCCCCCAGCTTTATTCTTCCTTCTCAGGATTGCTTTGGCTATTCGGGGTCTTTTGTGGTTCCATATGGATTTTAGAACTATTTGTTCTAGTTCGTTGAAGAATGCTTTTGTTATTTTGATAGGGATTGCATTGAATCTGTAGATTGCTTTAGGCAGGATGGCCATTTTGGCAGTATTAATTCTTCCTATCCATGAGCACAGGAAGTATTTCCATTTATTGGTGTCTTCTTTGATTTCTCTCATGAGGGTCTTCTAGTTTTCAGGGTATAGGTCTTTCACTTCCTTGGTTAGGTTTATTCCTAGGTACTTTATTCTTTTTGATGCAATTGTGAATGGAATTGTTTTCCTGTTTTCTCTTCCTGCTAGTTCATTGTTAGTGTATAGGAATCAACAGATTTCTGTGTATTAATTTTGTATCCTGCAACTTTGCTGAATTCCGATATTAATTCTAGTAGTTGTGAAGTGGATTCTTTTTTTTTTTTTTTTAATCTACTTCTTTAACACTACTGGTAGTCTCAGTGATTTAAAATTTTTTTTTAATTAAAAAAATTTTTTTTAAATTTTGATATCATTAATCTACAATTACATGAGGAACATTATGTTTACTAGGCTCCCTCCTTCACCAAGTCCCCCCCACAAACCCTGTTACAGTCACTGTCCATCAGCGTAGTAAGATGTTGTAGAGTCACTACTTTTCTTCTCTGTGTTGCACAGCCTTCCCCGTGTGGAGTGGATTCTTTAGAGTTTTTTTAATGTACAATATCATGTCATCTGCAAACAGTGACAGTTTAACTTCTTCCTTACCCATCTGGATGCCTTTTATTTGTTTGTGTTGTCTGATGGCTGTGGTGAGGACCTCCAGTACTATGTTGAGTGAAAGTGGTGAGAGTGGGCATCCTTGTCTTGTTCCCAATCTTAGAGGAAAAGCTTTCAGCTTCTCACTGTTTAGCATGATATTGGCTGTGGGTTTGTCATATATGGCCTCTATTATGTGAAGGTCCTTGTCCTCTATATTCATTTTTTTGAGAGGTTTTATCATGAATGGATGTTGAATTTTTCAAATGCTTTTTCAGCATCTATTGAGGTGATCATGTGATTTTTGTCCTTTTTGTTGATGTGGTGTATGATGTTGATGGATTTTTTAATATTGTTCCATCCTTGTATCCCTGGAATAAATCCTACTTGATTATGATGGATGATCTTTTTGATGTGTTTTGTATTTGTTTAGCTAATATTTTGTTGAGAATTTTTGCATCTATGTTCATCAGGGATATTGGCCTGTGATTTTCTTTTTTTGTGGTGTCTTTGCCTGGTTTTGGTATTAGAGTGATCCTCGCCTCATAGAATAAGTTTGGAAGTATTCCCTCTTCTTCTACTTTTTTGAAAAACTTTAAGGAGGATGGGTATTAGGTCTTTTCCAAATGTTTGATAAAATTCAGTGGTGAAGCCATCTGTCCCCGGGTTTTTGTTCTGAGGTAGTTTTTTGATTAGCAGTTCAATTTCATTGCTGGTAATTGGTCTGTTCAGATTTTCTGTTTCTTCCTGGTTCAGTCTTGGAAGGTTGTATTTTTCTAGAAAGCTGTCCATCTGTTCTAGTTATCCAATTTGTTAGCATATAATTTTTCATAGTATTCTCTAATAATTCTTTGTATTTCTGTGGTGTATATAGTGATTTTTCCTTTCGCATTTCTGATTCTGTTTATGTGTGTACAGTCTCCTTTTTTCTTGATAGGTCTGGCTAAGGGTTTATCTATTTTGTTTATTTTCTTGAAGAACCAGCTCCTGCTTTCATTGATTCTTTTTTTTTTTTCATTGATTCTTTCTATTGTTTTTTTTCTTCTTGATTATATTTATTTCTGCTCTGATCTTTATTATGTCCCTCCTTCTACTGACTTTGGGCCTCATTTGTTCTTCTTTTTCTAGTTTCATTAATTGTGAGTTTAGACCATTCATTTGGTATTGTTTTTTCTTGAGGTAAGTCTATATTGCTATATACTTCTCTCTTAGCATGGCCTTCACTGTGTTCCACAGATTTTGCGGTTTTGAGTTATTGTTGTTATTTGACTCCATATATTGCTTGATCTCTGTTTTTATTTGGTCATTGATCCATTGATTATTTAGGAACATGTTGTTAAGCCTCCATGTGTTTGTGGGTTTTTTTGTTTTCTTTACATAATTTATTTCTAGTTTCATACATCTGTGGTCTGGGAAGCTGGTTGGTACAATTTCAATCTTTTTGAATTCACTGAGGCTCTTTTTGTGGCCTAGTATATGATTATTCCTGAAAATGTTCTTCATGCACTTGAGAAGAATGTGTATCCTGCTGCTTTTGGGTGGATGTTCTGTGGATGTCTGTTACGTTCATCTGTTCTAATGTATTGTTCAGTGCCTCTGTCTCCTTACTTATTTTCTGTCTGGTTGATCTGTCCTTTGGAGTGAGTGGTGTGTTGAAGTCTCCTAGACTGAATACATTGCATTCTCTTTCCCTTTTTAATTCTGTTAGTATTTGTTTCACATATGTAGGTGCTTCTATGTTGGGTGCATAGGTATTTGTAATGGTCATGTCCTTTTGTTGGACTGACCCCTTTATCATTATGTAATGTCCTTCTTTGTCTCTTGTGACTTTGTTTGAAGTCTATTTTATCTGATACAAGTACTGCAACTCCTGAGTTTTTCTCCCTATTAGTTGCATGAAATATCTTTTTCCATCCCTTTCCTTTTATTCTGTGTTTGTCTTTGGGTTTGAGGTGAGTCTCTTGTAGGCAGCATAGATGGGTCTTGTTTTTTTATCTATTCAGTGCCTCTGTCTTTTGATTGGTCCATTCAGACTATTTACATTTGGGGTGATTATCGATAGGTATGTACTTATTGCCATTGCAGGCTTTAGATTTATGGTTATTAAAAGTTCAAGGGCATCTTCTTTACTATCTAACAGAGTCTAACTTAACTTGCTTATTATGCTACTACAAACACAGTATAAAGGTTCTTTTTTTTTTCCTCCCTTTTCTTCCTCCTCCACTCTTTATATATTATGTGTCATATTCTGTACTCTTTGTGTATCCATTGACTGACTTTTTGGGTAGTTGATTTACTTCTGCATTTGCTTAGTAATTAATTGGTCTAATTCCTTTACAGTGGTTTTATTTTCTCTGGTAACAGCTATTTAGCCTTAGGAGCATATCCATCTATAGCAGTCCCTCCAAAATACACTGTAGACACGGTTTGTCGGAGGTAAATTCCCTCAATTTTTCTCATCTGGAAATTGTTTAATCCCTGCGTCAAATTTAAATGACAGTCTTGCCTGGTAGAGTAATCTTGATTGGAGGCCCTTCTGCTTCATGGCATTAAATACATCCTGCCTCTCCCTTCTGGCCTGTAGGGTTTCTGCTGAGAAGTCTGATGTTAGCCTGATGGGTTTTCCTTTGTATGTGATCTTTTTTCTCTCTCTGGCTGCTTTTAATATTCTGTCCTTGTCCTTGATCTTTGCCATTTTAATTATTATATGTCTTGGTGTTGTCTTCCCACAATCCCTTGTGTTGGGAGATCTGTGCACTTCCATGGCCTGAGAGACTATTTCTTTCTCCAGATTGGGAAGTTTTCAGCAATTATTTCCTCAAAGAGAGTTTCTATCCCTTTTTCTCTCTCTTCTTCCTCTGGTACCCCTATAATGCGAATATTGTTCCGTTTGCATTGCTTACACAGTTCTCTCAATATTTTCTTTCCGGGACGCCTTTTTCTCTCTGTGCCTCAGCTTCTTTGTATTCCTCTTCTCTAATTTCTGTTTCATTTACTGTCTTGTCTACCTCATCTGATCTGTTTTTAAGTCCCTCCATTGTATGTTTCATTTCAGATACTGTGTTTTTCAAAATATCTATCTTTTGAAGTCTTCCCTGAGGTCTTGATTATTTTTTCTGTAGCTCTGTGAACCAAGTTTTCTTTTTTTTTTTTTTGAAATCTTTATCAGCAAGGTTGGTGATTTCATTTTCATTTAGTCCTCTTTTTGGTGTTTGAGGGATTATGGTTCATACCTGGTTCTTTTGCTGTTTCATATTCCTAATGATTACTCTGGAATAATAACTTTGTTTAGGTGGTGCCCTTCAGTGCCCAGAAGCTCTGCCCTCTGGAGCTGCCCAGCACCTGGAGCGATGGCGGGTGTCACAGGTGCGCAATGCCGATGCCCGCCGGGAGGAAAGAGCTCTTCCTGCTTCCCGGCTGCAGTGCCTGTGTCCACTGCCAGGGCCAGTGAGCTGAGGGCACAGGGAGCAGCCTCTGCATTACACCCTTGTGGCTCTCGTAGGTGGGGTGGCCCTCTGGCTGGCCTGGCGCGACGGTGGGGGTGGCAGGTTTGCGAACCGGAGCTGGCAGGGAGGAAGACGCGTCATGCTGCCTATCGTGGTGGGGCCTCGGGGCTTTGCTGCCAGCCAGGGGGATGGAGCGTGTGAAGCTCCTCAGGGCTCCCAACCTGCTGGGCAGAGTGTGCCAGGACAGTGTTGCCCCCCGTCCTCTCTCCTGAGCAGCAGACTCTGCAGTCCTTGCCCCTTTGGCAGCCCTCTCACCGTTGGGAAGTCTCTCAGACTGCCCGCCTTCCTTTTGTCCCAGAGCGGCTGGTTGTGGGCACCTGCTCTCCACAAGTGACTGGAGTCTCGGTCTCTCTGAGAATTCTGCCTGTCTTTGCTTTCCAACCCCACTGATGTCCAGAGCACCATGTAATGTGGGTTCGTGCCCCCAGGGCAGATCTCCAGGGCCGGGTGTTCAGCAGTCCTGGCCTTCTACCCTGTCCCCGCTCCGTCTCTCTTCCTCCTGCCGGTGAGCTGGGGCGGGGAAGGGCCTGGGTCCCACCAGATTGTGCCTTTGCTACTTTACCCTTTTCCATGAGGTCTTCTCATTTCCCCAGATGTAGGCCATCTGTCGCAGTCGTCTTTTCTGTCACTATTTCAGGAGTAGTTGTATTTGCTATATTTTTGTGTTCCATGTGGTTTTGGAGGAGGTTTATGCCTCGCCTCTCATACCGCCATCTTGTTCTTTCCTTCCTCTTATTTATAGTGATGTGATGACTTGCTTAGGGCATAAATCCATCCTGGCATTTGGGATTATCTCCTTAGGATAGGCCCCCACGGGACCTGAGGATGCTGTTGTGTCTGCACCCCCGTCACCAGGTCGCTCTTGGGAGAGGGCCTGGGACTTCTGCCCTGGGTGCCCCATCTCACCAAGGGCCTTGGTGGCATTGGCAGCCTCAGGAGCAGTCCCTTGCCCCAGCTGGATCGTGGCATTGCATTCATTACGAATACTTCGCTTGCATTTCACTCACCCCTCGTGAGCTTTCACACTGCAGACTTGTTTGAGGCTTTGTGACCTGCCTTCTCCTCCGTGGGGTACCTGGAGCTTCCTTCTGCCCTCATGTGAGCCTCTGTGTGTGTGGGGTGTCAGCCTGCAGCTGTAGGGTGGGTTTCATCTCCCCCAGGTGGTTGGTGGCCTTTACTTTATTCTTTGGACAAAGGTTTTATTTATAATGTCAAAACAATCATTTTTTCCTTTTATTTATTTAGCTATTTTTGCTTTTAAGCTTAAAGTTTTACCGTATTAAGAGATTTTTACAAAGTCTTTTATATTTTTCTGCTTTTTTGTTTACTATAGAAGTATTAATCCACTTGGAATTTGTTTTGGTTGAGTGTGTATGACAGGTGTCTTCCCCCCAGCAGGTCGCTAGTTGTTGTAGCACTATTTTGTGAGCATCGGGTTTTCCATTAACTTGTGATGCTCTTAGAAAACACACCCACAGCAAGTTCTTCTGCAGAATTGGCTTTGCCCCTCCACCCATGCGCTTGACCGCATGGATGCCACTGACTTAGACTGTCGTGCGTGACACCTGCCCCGCAGGGTGTGGAGCAGCTGTGTGCCCCCCTTATGGTGTTCCCGAGACTGATGCTCTCTAGTGGCTTGCCATCCTCTGTCCCTCAGATGGGTCTGGTTGGCCCTGTGGGAGTGGAGCTCTGCTGCTGTCCGTGTTCTGTGCTTACCTTCCTGAGAGGGCGGCTGGTGCTCTGAAGTACCTGCCGTGGCTGCTGAGTGTGAAGCTCGAGGAGGTGCAGCCAGTGGTGTGACCTGTGAAGGAGAAGGAAGCATAGGTTCCAGGGACCTTTCAGTGTGCACAGAGGGACCCTGTTTCTGTAATCTGTGTGCTTTATCTATGGGATATTTTCCCCGTTTTTGTTTGTGTGGGGTTTCAGGCCTCTGCCATGAGCATATATTCCTTTTTTTTTTTTAATGAGAAAAATACAAAAATACAAAAATCTATTTGCTTAAATCTTTCAGAGGAGCGTTAGGTTTTTCCAGTAGTTTGTGTGCTTTGCTCAGGAGTGGAAGTCAGCCAGCACGTCCTGCACCTGCCTTCTTGCCTCCAGGCCCTGCACAGGGGACCCAGCTGCTCCTGGAGTGTAGGGGCCCCACAGAAGGGCGGGCAGGGCTAGGTGAGGAGGTGACGGTTCTAGCTATAAGCTTAGGGTTCTCCTGAGGGGAGAGGAGTGGGACACGAGGCCTGTGGGTAGAAGCCAGGTTTGTGATCCAGAGTATCTGGCACTGTGACCCTGTCTCTGAGTCGGGCTTTCAGTCCCAGCTCTGCCATCTCCCAGCTCTGTGGGCCGCTTTGTGCCCTCCCCTGTCCTGCGGGGCAGCCCTGCTGTGGGCGCTGTGCCTACACACGGTGCTCCCTGAGTGCCGGCAGCTGTTGTCTGCAGCCTGTGGCCTGAGGTCAGAGGTCAGGCTGAGCATCAGGTTGCTGTGGGCGTTTTAAACAGGGTCAAGAGAATTGAGATGGGGTGTATACACCAGTTACCCATTTCAGATAATCACCTTGAGGTGCAGATTTTCAGTGACATTCCTGGCCGTTCCCAGATCTCCTGGAACACATGTTCTTGGGTAGCGTACCTTATTTTGTAGCCAGCACCCAGAGTTTGATGAAGATCCTTGGTGGTTGGCTCTCCTGGCATGCACTGGATTCGGGTGGGGCAGGATGGTAGTCAGAGCTCTGTCTCCTTTTTTCTACCTTTGAGCCAGTCTTACTGAAGCCCAGCACCCACATGGAGCGTCTTTTCCCATGGGGGCTGCTGCTTTTGGAGCAGGTGGGGCTGTGGGGAAGAGCTGGGCTCTGCAGTGTGGGGCTTCTGGGCAGGCTGGGGGCTTCCTGCAGACATGCTGAGAGGGCACTGTGGTGCTGGCATGGGAGAGCTGCCACCTGGTGTGAACGGGGAGGCAGGCCTACGCCCTGAGACAGGAGTTTCCAGGCTTTGTGCCCAGGCCCCTCATCCCAGTATATTCTCTGGGAGTGGTTGGCAGGGGAGTGTGTGGCCTTTCCCCGATATCCCCTTTGGGGGGTGTCCCTGTGCCTCTTCTGGAGGCTGCACTGGTGCCCCAGCTTCCCCTCACTCAGCCGTTCCCTTTGTGCGATCTGCTTCTTTCTGTGTTTCTGCCCGCTGAGTCTGAGCTGGGCACTCGTGTGGGGACTGGCTGGAATAGAGGGTACAGGCTTTGATATGGGCTGGAGGGTGGTGGTGGGCCCAGACCAGGTGTGGTGGGGGCAAGAGCCCATGTGTACCATCTGGGCTTCCTGCGAATGCAGAGCTGAGTAGACTGGGGCTGTGGGGCTGCCCTGGGGGGAGATGTGGGGCAGATGCAGGCCCACTGCCTGCCCGGGCCTTACATGTGGGGCTATGGAATCCCGAGGTGAGGGGATCAGAGTGGGGCCAAGAAGTGGGCATTGGTGGGGCTCTAGGGCAGTGGTGGGGACAGGTGAGGGTGACCCTGTGGTGTCTGGGGCCTCAGGATGAGTTGGGGGCCCAGGAGGGAGCAGGTGGGGCCGTGGGGCCTCAGACTGGCCGCGGTGGGGAATTGCCACTTGAGGGCCCCAGGGCAGCGTCCCTGCTTCTTAGGTTGGAGAGTGGTGGGTGTCTGTCTGTCCTGGAAGGAGGACCAGCTCCTCAGTCCTGGGCATGGAGGAGGATGTGGTGGGCTGTTGAGGGGTCTCTTTAGGGGCCTTGGCCGAGCCGTCACCTGTGTGCTTTGTCACGCGCAGGTTTGTCACACGGCCCGATGTTCAGCAGAAGAAAATGGCGGGTTTTCTGGACAAGAGCCTGTGTACCTTGTCCCGCTCTTCCTTCCAGACCATCGAAGGGGTCATTGCCATGGACGGGACGCTACAGGCCCTGGTAAGCACTGCCCCAGGGGAGGGGACCCTTGGCCACCTGCTTGTGCTCTGAGGTGGTTGAAGTGTAGTAGGAGCTGTGTAATCCTCACTGGACAGGGAACTGAGGGCTGGTGGGGGTTTGTCAGCCATGGCCTTTCTGTGCCCATGAGCTTGGACTGAGCTGGCCTGCGTGTTGCCGCCAGGGGGCAGTGGTGCCCGCGGAGCTGCGTGCAGGGGCACGTCCTCTCCAGGTCTCCTGTGGCTTACTGGCCTTGGGGTGTAAGCACTGGAGCCAGCTCTAATGGAGTGGGGCAGGCCGTTGGAAATTTGCTTTTGTGCGGACACTTGGGTCAGGGGGTTTGTAAAACTCATTAAACCCAGATTGGGCCCACACACATGGGGTGCCCTGCTCCACAGTCTTTCCTGGCCCTGTGCTTCTCTGCTCTGTTGGTTGCCTTTCTTTGTGCTGATGGGGGAGAGATCAGTGTAGGTTCCCAGAAGGGGGGAGGCCGCCAGCCTGGAAGGCCTTTCTGGCCAGTCTTCCCTTCCCTGGGGGTGCGAACAGCCCCTTGAGGTTCCTGGTACTCGGGTGTCGTGGGCAGGCGCTGCCCCTGCTCTTCAGTTGCAGTTGGAGTGAGACTGTGTTTCTGTCCTCGTCCTGAAGCTGCAGGGGCCCTGCTGGTTGTGACTCAGCGTGAGGTCATTGGGGTGGCGTCCTGGCTGCTCTCCCGGCTCTGGCAGGTTCTGGCGAGGCTTAGGAGGCCACGAGGGCCGCGGGAGTGGGGCTGATGGCGTGACAGCAGGGTGGTGGGCACGGGATGCCTGCGGGGCCCAGGAAGGCCCTTCCTGGAGCCCCTGCCCTGGGCACTGGGAGTTGACGGCCTGTCTTTCCCTCAGGTGTGCTCTTGGTGTTTCTCTGTTTGTGCCGCCCTTGTCTTCAGGAAGGATTGCCATTCAAATGATGGGACTATTTCAAAACATTTTAGAAAGACACCTGGAAAAACAAAACATTCCCTGAGTTTCTGTAGAATGTTGATGTAATATGTTTTTTCACACTTTGTTCTGTAAGTGATAAGTTATACAGTGGTTTTTTAAAACATGAGATGTCATTCACTTACCATTGTGAAGTGTGTGTTGGTGATTATTCTGTGATACAAAAAGGTTGTATAACCACCAGTTACAGAATATTCAGATCACCCCTGAAGGAAACCCCATAGCCACTAGCCGTCATCCCCACCCCCTGGCAGTCACTGACCTGCTTGCGGGCTCTGGATTCACTTATTCTATAGGTCTCATAAAAATGGCCTCACACAGTATGTGGCCTTCTGAGACTGGCTTCTTTCATCACGTGGTGCTCCCAGATCCATGCACAGTGGGGTGTGTGTTGGAGGTCCATCGCTCTTATGGCCAAACGACATTCCATCATTGGGTGTCCTTGGTGATTATGTATGCTTATCTGACTTCTAAGTGTTTGGAGCCTATATTTTCAATTCCCTTGGGGATGTAATAGTTTTTTTTAACTGAACAGTAATTTACTTTTCCATGTTTCTGAGGCCCTTTTCATGGCTGTGTTCCTGTTGTGCTGAGGAAATGGGTATCAGGTCACACAGGCACCCAGCCTGAGGAGGCTCTCACCCCGCTGTGTGCTGCCTGCTGAGATGTAAAACCCACAGAAGGTTTTATTGGGATTTCTGGCTTAATTGCTATGATGTCCGTCAGTGCCGGGAGAGGCTGGCCTGGGAGGGGGCCAAGTCAGGGGAAGTGCGGGTTGAGACGTGGGCCCACGAGGCCCTCACTGCATGGATCCTGTGGGAGGGAGGTTTAGGTAATTCTGGTGAAGGTGGAGGACAGGGCTGAGACGGTTTATTTGAAAGTTTGAGTATACGTGGAGTCTTCAGGTTTTGCTGTGAGTCACAGTGAGAAGTCTTAGGTCATGGACAAACCAGTGGGAGGTCTGACAGTGTAGCCAGCACCTGTCAGTCCACTGTGGCCTGCAGGGCAGAGCGTTAGAGCTGCCCTGCCTGGGCGCTGCATCGGGAGGGGTAGGCACACTCGACCCAACACTTTTGTGGTTGTGGTCTTGCCTTAGACCTGCGTTCTTGATAGGCTCCCAAGGTCACCCACAGACCCCTTGGCCTAGAAGTCTTTCTGGGGGCCACTGCTGTGTTCATCTCCGGGCAGCTGGGACCACCCCAGGACCTGCGGGCAGGCGAGGCCACCAGTGAGAGGCCACCAGCAGGTCCTCGAGGCCCTGATACTCTTCTCGGCTTGGACTGTTGGTCCAGCTCTGCACTGGCTTTGCCCACAGGTGTTTTGTTTCTTTTACATTTTTGGTCCTCTTGTTGCTTGTCTCCCAGTTATTCCCATGTTTTCTGTTTCTTCCTCCCAACTGGGAGTCCCGTGTGTGAAACAGCCAAGCCGATGCTGTTCTGCCAGCTGGGGGGAGCAGGTCACTACTCCTTTTTTTGCGGAACTGAACCAGCAGGAGAGGAGAATGCTTTTTATTTGGACTTTTTCTCTTCCTCCAGAGGAATGGAGAGACCTCCCACAGGTTTAAAGGAGCCAAGCCCTGTGCCTGCCCCCACCCCGGCAGGGTGTTGAGGCAGCTTGGCCGCGGTCCCTCAGAGCTTTCTAGAGAGGCACCCTCAGTGAGTGAGCACTTTGCCTGGTGAGAGCCCAGGACCCTGGGGGCTGAGTGAGTGGAGCTGTGGGACACTGTGGCCTGTGGGTCAGGCGCGCCTTTCCGGAGCCTTCCAAAGCCGTGTCTCCCTTGGAAAGCCTAGCCTAGTCTCTCTGGAGCCATGTGTCTTGTTTCTCGAAGGGGCTTTGTGCCTAATACTGCTGTCTGGGCGGGGCGAAGGTGCGTGGGCACCGAGCCCTCCCTCGGGGCGGGTTTCGCCATGAGCTCGTCAGACCTGAGTGGCAGAGGCTGGGCGCCCGCTGTGCATGATGCAGCTTGCAGGTGTATTGTGCTTTAGGATTTCGTCTGTTTTCCTTTGATGCACTTGGCTTCATTTTCATCCACCTGTTCATTAGTGTGGGTTAGGCGAAACAGGTGAACTCAGAACAAGCACCATCGAAACTACGACCTGCGTTTTACCTCCCTTGAAGCACACACACTCTTGCAGCGATGAGTTTTAACTCTTGTGGCAGGGCACAAGCTTTGGCAGTTTCATTTCACTAGAAGGCCCTTTGCTCTAGCTTTTTGCAACACCCTTTTGTTTGGTCCTGGTAGGTGTTAGGGTTCATGCACACTGAGGAAATTCGAGGTAGGGGCAGCATGAAAGATGGAAAGATGGAAAGTGGTCATCCTTCAAAATAGCTGTGCCTCTGCCTACTTCCTGACAGTCAAGCTCTTTTGGCATTTCCCACTCAGGCTGCAGAGCAGGCTGCTGCTGATCACTGGTTTCTCCTCAGTGCGTTTCCTGTCACGGCTGGGAGGGGCAGGAGCTTTTATGGCTAAAGACGGGGTGGTTCTTGTGTAAAGGGTGGCTGGTGTAATTAGTGGCCGTAAATGTTGTTGACCAGCTGTGAGGACTGCCTCTCCCCTTCACAGTGAAGTTCCTTTTATTTATTTTATCACTGTCAGAAGCATACCTCCTGTTAAAGGATAAAACATTTTGTTGCAAACACCTTTAAAAACCAAGCAAGCAACAGAACGCCCGGGCCTGTAGCCCCATACTTAGCGCCTAGTGCCTGAGTGAGCCTGTGAGGGAGAAACTGGGTCCTTCTGGTTTTCTGCGTATGGTTTAAGTAAATACTAGGCGTCTCTTGTCCAGGGAGGAGGGCCTATGGAGTGGCTGCCCTTGCCCACTTACGTACAGCAGGTGCACCAGAAACACAGGGCCCGGTCCAGGCCTGCTTGTCGGCTCTGCCCTCGGGCGTCGTGAGCCTGGGGCTGTGCTGTAGCAACCCCAGTGACCCAGGCGAGGTGAGGGGCCTTGCTCCAGGCTCCCCATCAGCAGAAGGGAAATAGAAAGCCTCTTGCCGCAGGGGGTGGCATGAATCATGCCTTTGATGATGAGAAGCTGCTTTTCCAGGACATTCTCCTGTGCTTTGGCTCCACTGCTTTTCGGAGCTGCCGGAGAAGAGCACCAGCGGTTCCACTTAATGTTCACTACGGCCAGACAGGTTGTCCAGATGGGACTTTTAGTCGCAGCACTCGCCTGGGCTGGGTTTTGGCAGATGGAATTGTGGTAGGAATGTTCATGTGCTCTTCTGGAACCCAGGGAGAGGGGTCCCTTCAGTTTCCTCGTGGGCCTAAGTAAAGACACTGAGCAGCCGATGCTGGTACTATGTCAGTTTCCCACAGCTCAGTGCCTTAGGGGGGCGGGCACCATGGTGGCTCAAGTCTTGTTGAAACAGGCGTGGTGTGTGGTCTGTTTTAAATTCCACTGGTTCCCTGGTTTG
Organism: Manis pentadactyla; assembly: GCF_030020395.1. Classification (NCBI taxonomy): domain Eukaryota; kingdom Metazoa; phylum Chordata; class Mammalia; order Pholidota; family Manidae; genus Manis; species Manis pentadactyla. The sequence goes on from NC_080022.1 coordinate 190,352,116, forward strand.
TACACATGCAGTGTGACAAGGTGACCTGTCCTGCTGGGCCTGGAGGTGAAGAGCCATGTCAGGTCTCCCGTTGCCTCTGCCTGTGAGAAAGCACGTGGGGTGCCGTCAGCTGGCTGCTGCAGAGCTGGGTGAGGGTCGCAGGCCTTGGGGCAAGGCCCTCCCTGGCCACCCACACACAGGCCGTCTGAGGCTCGGACAGCCCTTCTCCTGATTCACCCTTGACCTTGAGTTCCTGGTTTCTCTCCTTGGTCCCGGAGTCCTGCTTCTGTGTACCTCTTGAGCTTCACAGGTCCACAGTTGCATCTGTCACTCTGTGGCCCTTCCTGCCTTCCCCAGCCCATGCAGCGCGGCCCCAGCACTGAGCGAGGGTGCCCGGGCACCGTCTCTGTGCAGGTCCAGAAGCAGTCACTCCTGCCTGTGTAGAAAAGGCTCTGAGATGTGCCCAGGCCTGGCCATCCTCCCTTGGTCTGGTGCTGCTGGGCTGTCCTCCACCCTGTTGCAGGGTCCTCGGCCGAGGGCATGGCTCTGCTTGCTCGTGGGTTGCTGGCAAGGCATGCCCACTTCTCCCTGACTTCGTGAGTCACCTCTCATCTCACTTCCACACGGAGTGGTGGGGGCCTGCCATGGGCCTCTTAGCTGGAAGGAGCTGGAGCCTGGCCCCCTTCCTGGGCTGAGCCCCAGCACTCTGCCCCCTCGCTGTCCCCGTAGCCAGCTTTGCCAGGACAGTGCCCAGCCGTCCCCTCCACTGACCTCTGGAGGCTGCTCAGCTCTGGCGTGGGAACTGCAGACTTTATGCTGGCCTGTTTGTCTCTGAGGTCCCTGTGGCAGTTGTGCCTGCTACATCTTCTCTATGTCACCGTGTTAGGCAAATAGGAGGTGTGTGATCAGATTTTTTGATACTTGTCAATTAATTGAGAAGTGATTGTTTTTATCTAAAAATTCATAGCAGCTGAAGTAAGTGGTGATAAAGACTTTTGGAAGAAACTGAAGTTGCATGGATTTGGGGTTTGTCTCTGAGGCTGACCCTCTTGCAAGTGATGGCATCCGGCTGTTGCAGATCAGGGAGAGCTTTCAGACCCTGCAGCTTTACAGGGTTTGGAGTTCTTAGATCGAGCGGTAATTGAAGCCTGCCTGGTGTGGTAGCTCACAGTTTATGAAGTCTGACAAGGCTCCTGTGGGGCAGGCCGACGGAGGGCCATGCCAGCATGGTCTCCTGGACTTGCGGCCCTCTGTCAGTGCTCGGGGCCTGTCTGGGAAAGCTGGGCTCCTTGGTGGTGAAAGGCACCCCTGCCCAAGGACTGGGGAGTGGCCGTCTGCAGGGGAGCATCTCAGGGCAGTTGGTGACTCCAGCGTGATTACTGCGAGGGTGCCGAGGGCATTTGGAGAGGCTGCGAGGGACGTGGTGGTAGACTGCTTGGTCGTGGCAGGCTAGTCAGAGCTATGACAGGTCATGCCAGGGAAGGCAGAGGTGGTGGCCACCGCCATCCAGTGTCTTCTGGGCACTTCTCTGTGCCACCGATTCTTGTAGACGGGACCCCAGGTGCTGTGGCCGGGGTCTAGGCGCAGCATGCAGCTCCCCTCTGGGAGAGTGTTTACACCTGGTGTGCAAATGTGATGCTTCATGGAAAGGTAAGAGCTAGATGGGCTTCTTTCATAAACATTTCTTTATAAAGTTAATTTTCGTTTATGTTTTGTATAAATTTTTTATGATTTATTTGACACAAATTAATTTTATCAGAAATTTTTTTTTTTATTCTGGGTCCTGCCTGATTCCAGTCAGCTGTTTATCCAAGTCATCAAAAACTTAAATTTGGAAGTTCCTTTCTACCCCTCAATATATGCAGTTCTGAGGAACTAAACTCTCTTTCAAGAGAAGAGAAACTATGTTTCCTCCCTCGGGAGCTGGCGGCCCTGGTCTGGCAGGCTCCTCTCCCCGGGCCTGGTCCTGGAGCGCAGCCTGGTGAGCACTGCCTTTGGGACAGTCCTGTGTTGCAGTCTCTCCAACCAGCTGCACCTCGAGGTGGTTCCTTGGGGAGGTGGCGGGCCCTCAGATGGGCACACGTGCCAGGCCCCAGTCCTCTGAGGCACCTCAGGGCTGTGCATGGGAGGCCCAGCATGTGCTTTGCTGCTTTCCATGGAAGATGTGGCCCTGGGTGGGCTTGCTTTGGCCTGGCTGAGGACTGTGGGCCAAGCGTCCAGTGGCGTCCAGCATGGAACTGGTGGTGGTGGTGCTGGTGGTCCCGTTTGTGGTTGTCTCCTATGTGTTTGGCACATCTGTCATGGTGGGGTGTGGTGCCACTCCTTAGTGTTGGAACAAAGTGGGGGTGCCCGCTTACTCAAGCACTGTCCCATCTGCCCATCAGTGTTTACATCATGTCCTCCTGTTGAACTGCGGGCCAGGCTGGGTGACTGGGGACAGGGGGTGACAGGTTGGTGTGGAATACGCTCACCAGCTCACAGGGGATTCAGTGAACAGCACCTCTGAGCTGGCGTGGGAGGAGGACCTTTCTCCAGGGCCTGGGGTGGAGCTGCTTTCCTGGCCTTGACGTGGGGGTGCCCCTCCTGCTCGGCAGCTGGGCAGACTTGCACCTGAGCAGCCAGTGACTCAGGGCTCGGAGAACATGCCCCAAGATGGGAAGATGGTTCGCCGTTGCAGAAAAGCAAGCTTGGGTGGGTAGCAACTGAAGGGTGCGGCAGCTTAGCCTGATTACTGAGAAACTCGTTTTGTTTTCACCTTGCGCTTTGCTAGGTTCTAGAAGGACAGAAGTACACTCCACGGCCTTTTCCCTCAGCCCCCTGGAGGTGTTTGCTCCGATCTCTGGGGGGCGTGATTGCTTGCAAATGTATGCTTTCAGCAGGTGGTTTTCAGTGGATTCGTGTTTGATGCTTCCATGAAACGTGGAGGGCATCTCCTGCCTTAGGCAGGACAGTGCGTAAGACCATCAGAGGACTAGGGAGCCTTTTCTGTCTGCTCTCCCACTGCTGAGGTTCAGTGTCCTCCGTGCACGCCCACCTCATCGTGCGCTGTCTGAGTGAAGGGTCATGAGATGGCCCCGTTCTTAGGTGGGGAAACAGATCAATAAACAAACACAGAGCCCTTGTCTTCATGGAGTTCTGGTCCTTCCTTTTCATCACTTTTGCCTCCTTAGTCTGTCTGTGGGAGAGTCGGTGACTCCCGTGGGATTCAGTGTGAGCTGCGGAGTGTAGGGATAGAAAGAACCCGCCTTGTACCTGTGGAAAGGTGGGGTGTTGATTCCTGCCTTGTCCAGACAGTGGCCAGTGGTGGGGCCTTGGTGCTGGTCCCCTTGTGCGTGGGGATGGGGGCTGCCATGGGGTGAGCCAGTGTATCCGGGTGGGGGCCTGTCACCCACTCCCTGTGCCCAGGGTGGGGCTGTGTTCTATTCTCTTATTTAGACATTGTAAGGAATCTGGCAGATAAGCAGTGTTCACATGTGAGATCATTTCACAGTATTTTACATGTATTTACATTTTGCAGTATGTTAGTAATCATGAATTCATGTGTGATTGTGCATTTCACAGTATTTTAAATTCTTCCTGTATGGTTAGTGGATGAGGCCAAAGAGCACTTTAGCCTGAAGCCGCCATGTGCTCCCAGCTGTCTGCTGCCCACTGTCCTTCCCCCCTTCCCCTGCAGACCTCTGCCCTGTCCGAGGCTCTCTTCTGAGCTCTCCTGGTCGTTGATGGTGGCCTCCTTAAAGTCCTTGTTTTTAGATTTTTGGCCCTCCTTCCATGTGTCCTCCCTGACATCGCCAGTATGATGTCTGTCACGGGAACCCGGGCATGTCACTCCACGAGGATTGGACAGCGGCCGTCTTGCCTCACGCGGGATCTCTCACATGGTTCCGAGCAGGGAGTCTGTCGTCTGCCACCATAGCGCACCAAAGCCTGTGGCTCAGAGTAGCAGCCATGCTGTGCACATGGATTCTGTGGGCCTGGACAGGCCGGGCGCAGGGTGGCTGCCTCTGCCCTCCATGTCAGGGCCTCGGTTGAGAAGCCCACGTGGTGGGCTGTGGGCTGCTCAAAGGGCAGAGCAGCTCCTCGACTGTCCAGACCTGGGACTAGGGCCCGGGGGCGGGGGAGCTGGGGAGGGAGCGTGGGGTCCACAGGCCCGCATACCTTCAGGTGACCTGAAACGGGCAGTTTCCATTATGGTGTTTCTGAAGGAGAGAAAATTCTTTAGCTGTTTCTTAGAAGTGGTCACACTGGGATTCTTTAGGGAGCTTGCATACTGGCATTACTTTCCCATTTTTCTTCTGGACTTGAAAGCTGAAAGTAAATTTTCAGGTTGGGAATTCTGGGGGTTGGAGGTGGTCCCTGGTTATAGGGGAAGTGAACCGAAGACCCCAGCTGAGAAGATGCCACACCAAGACCCCTGTGGGCGGCAGTTCCGTGTGGGTGGGCAGCGGGGTGGGGGGAGCCCTTTCATTTGACTAAGAACGAATGAGACTCCAAGAGCGAATCTTCGGACTCCTCGGCTTTGTGTGAGATATTTCCACCACAGTGTGTGTCCTTTGATGTCTTTAAACAAGGTAATTCAAAGCCCGGGGAGAGCCCTCACTCTCCCTGTGCACTCGAAGGCTCGGCATGGGACCCTTGGAGGTACAGCCTGGGTGCTGTTGATGCATCTGACTTTATGATGGCCTATTTTAGGAGGTTTCCTCTCCAGTTTCTTGTAATTCCTTTCTTTATCATGTGCAGAAACTTTTGCTGTTATTTGGAGGTGAGGGTTCAGAGTAAGAATTCTGGAAGATGCAACAAATTGTTTTGATTTATGTTTTAAGTTTGTAAATTTATTTGCAGAATTTAAATAGAATCTTCTTTTCTTTTTAAGGCACAGATATTTAAGCATGGAAAGCGTGAAGACTGTTTACCGTACGGTAAGGTTTGTGTGTAAGAGACGGTGTGTCTGTGGTATGTTCCCTTCGTCCTTGCCCCAGAAACAGAAGTCTACAACTTACTGTGTTTGGACCCCATCAAGTCCTTTGGCTGTTCACGTCGTGTGGGCGGGTGGGCTTTAAGAATCCGACCCTGTCCGGGAGGTCTGGGCTCCTTGGCGAGCAGACACAGCTCACCTCCTGAGGGCCTGGTCCCCGCTCTTCCTGGAGCAGGCTGTGACTTCCACTCGTTGCCTCACTTCTGATTCTAGCTGGACCTCAGTTTATGAAATGAGAGCCGAGGATCACTACCTGCCCGAGGACACTTTTTAGCTCTGTACCTTAGAGATACACGATCAGATTTGAATAGAGGAGTCTTTTTTCTTAAGTTCTCATTATAGAAAATTTCAAATGCATTTAGCGGAAGAGAGAATGTACAGCAGACTCCCGTATTTCTGCCACGAGCTCCACATCGAGTCACGGGCACTCTGGTTGCACCCAGGCTCTGTCTCACCCCCAGACACCCCGTGGTTGCATGTACATCCGTCTCAGCATGAGTCCCGTGGAGAAACGGGGACTCTTGGCATCACAGCAGCCACTCAGCATCTCACATGCTGCCCTCGGTGGCCTGCACGTGGCCCCCGGACTCAGCTGCTCTGTCATGCCCAGGTTGCGCCCTAGGTGCTGTTTGGACCCCAATTCTGGGAAATTGTTCAGATGCCAGTGCAACTGGTCTCGGAACCCACCCTCCTCGTCCCCACCCGAAATGCTGCCCTATGTGTTCTCCACCCTTGGCCGCCTGACGCCCTCCTCATCCCCAGACAGCCGTAGCGGCCGGGGCCCAGTCACCTTTTCCCTTCTTGTGGAGACCCGTCCCCCTCAGGCTGGCAGCACCCTTTACTGCAGCTCGTTCCCTGCTGCCGTCCCTCAGTGTGAGGCTTGTGACACCACGTAAAATGACAGCATGGCAGCATACAAACCCTAGACCACTTGTGTGGCCTCTCGTTACCCATAGCACATTCTCCTACATGCCACCCTTGGCCTAAGCTGCTCTCTCACCCTTTTCCTGCTCTCTGGGGGTCCCTTTACCTGCAGCATCCATGTCTCTTACTTCACCGAGAAAGTCGGGCAGGTTTGACTCCTTGGCTGGGTGGAGGAGATAAGTGACACAGAGGCAGGGGTCTTAGGAATAGCTTCAGGGCGTCAGTTACAGTTGGCCACCATACTGCGTTTGGGGGGACCCGTAGAGTCGCCTGCAGATGTCAGACATAAGCGGTGCAGTCTGGGAGCTCATGTCAAGTCCTTGCTGCCAGACTGAGGGGAATGTGCTGCTGTTCACAGCTGCCACCGTTCTCCAGTGCCTGGATGGCTGCAGGATTCCCGACAGCAACCAGACTGTGCTCCGGAAGCTCGGCGTGAAGCTGGTGCAGCGGCTGGGTCTGACCTTCCTGAAACCCAGGGTGGCGAGGTGGAGGTGGGTACACCCGGCCAGGGCCGTGCGGGCCTGCGCGTCTGTTGGTGAGGCTGATGTGGCCGCCTGTGGTCGCGCCGCTTAGGCAGAGTAGCCTGGCTGAGAGTCTCTTCTGCGTTCAGTTTTTTTAGACTCAAGAGTGTGTGATTTTGAGTAACAGTTTTCTTTTTGGTTTTCTTCTGACCCTGCCTCTTCCAGTTAGAATGATCAAAGCTGCAGGGAGGACACGGAGCTGGTTTTTGCATTTCGCGTGCGTGGTGTTCAGGTGCAGTACAGCCCTAGAAGTCTGGGCTTGCTGTGGGGAAAGCTCCATTTTTATCAGTGGTCAGTCTGAATCTCAGGCTTCTTTTGAAGAAAAGACAGAGCCCTTAGCCCCTGGGTGGGAACGGGGACCTGGCAGTCTGGTGTGGCCTGCCTTGCCTAAGAGAGTGCTTTCTGGTCAGTGGCTCCAGGGAAGCAGACTTTTCTGTGTTGGGGTACCATGTCTTTACAGGCTTGTTGTATTTCAGATTTCATATGCATGGTTTGGGAAGAATTATTTGATTAAGTTCAGCTCTGCCTTCATCTTGAATTATAACAGGTTTCAAGTACCTTTTAGTGGTGTTCTACTGAAACACCTTACTCGGGTGTTCTATGTACAGTTCATTCTCTAAGAGGTTGTTTATGTGACTGAATGTTAGTGGTTAGTTTCCAGAATGCCGAGGAGAATGAGTGTTTGGTTCTGTGTCAGGGTCTCCAGCAGAGCCAGCAGTACGATTGTGTGCAGGCGCACACACGTGCCTGAGGTGACTTAGGAGTAATCGGCTTGTGATCGAGGAGGCTGTCAATCCCTAGGCTGTGCAGGCTGAATCGGGAGGCTGGAGACCCAGAGAGCTGGAGGTGTTGGAGTCTGAAGGCTGGAAGAGCTCCTGCTTGCTCTGGGGAGCGCAGCCTGTTGGCACTCCTCAGGCCTTCCGCTGACTGGGTGAGGCCCGCCTGTGATGGGGAGGGCAGTCTGGTTCACTCAGCCTGCTGATGTCAGTGCTTTCTCATCTGGAAGCAGCCTCCTAGGCATACCTGGAATCACGTTGGACCAAATGTCTGGGCACTCGGTGACCCCGTCAAGTTGGCACGTAAAGTTAACCTTCCTGAGTCCTGTAAACATTTACGTGGGAGGGAAGATAATTTGGTACCATGATTGTTTTCTTCAGTGTGTATTTCCATGTGGTTATTGTGTGTGTTTCATGTGGTTATTGATGTGGTCTAAATCTGCTGTCTCTGCAGTTTTTCTGTCTTCTTGGACTTTTCTGTATTTTTATCTTGTTTTCTCCCGTACGTTTGTTCCGTCTTTTAGTTAGCAGCACTGTGGTGGGGGGGTGTTGGTGCCCCGCCAGGGGCAGGAGGGCTGCACTGCTCTGTCTAGGCGCCTCTCCTTCCTCCTGGGGTGTCGCCCACCCTCCTGCACGCCCCTCGCTTCCAGGGAGTGGCCATTCAGCCCCTCTTGCTGGGCCCTCGTCTCAGTGCCTCCCCAGCATCACATGGTCTCTGAACCCTCTGCTCAGCTGCCAGCCTCTCAGCTGCCCTGGACGCACCCCTGGGTCTTACCCCGCACTTGCCGGGGCTCCCGCAGAGGCGCGGCGAGGTCTCCGCATGTGCCTCAGGGCCCTCAGCAGCCCCCTCCTCCCTCAGCGCCTGTCCGCAGACGCCCAGCCCGGCAGTCGCGGATGCTTCTGCTTCCACCCACCGCGAGCGCTGCTGTCCCCCCCGGGCTGTTTTCTGGTGCTGCGGCCAGGAAGGCACCTTCGGGAGGGAGCAGAGGGCAGGTGGGGCTCACCCGGGGGCTGCTCTGCTCTGAGGGCTTGTGTCCCGCCTTGGTTTCCGTCTTGCACCTGCCAACAGTTGCTTTGGGCATTTTGTCCCAGTGTGCCGTGAGGGTAAGTCCCGTGGCAGCCTGAACCCCGTTGTCTTTATCTCTGTCTGGTCGCCTTCTGCTGACCCTCGTGGGGAGCATTTTCCTGCGGAATGACTCACACGTGCACGCACCGGAGGACAGTAGAACCGCTGGCAGCTGCCCCGCTGGGTGCGTGTTACGACCCAGGCACTGTGCTGGGTGCTTACGACCTTGATGGCAGCCCTGTGGCGATGGTGAGTGACGCCGCCCCTGTGTCACGCGCCTGATGCTGGCACCAGCTCTGACGTTCACTTCCTACACATACACACCGGTCAGTTCTGTGACACCAGCAGTGCGTCCTGTAATTCAGCCCACTTCTGACACTATCTGTGTACTCATAGATAGCTTCAGATTCTACAAGTTAAGAGCTCGGTCCCTCAGCGCTGCCTCCCCCACCTCAGGTGCCAGTCTCAAGATCGTGTTGTCACCGGGGCTCTGCCTGCCTGCCTGTAAGTCAGAGCTCCCATGACCCCCTCCATGGGTTCCATTAGTTTGCTAGAGCAGCTCACAGAACTCGGGAAAACAGTCCATTTACTAGATCACTGCTTGATTGTAGAATCAGTGTGCACTATCTTGTACATTATAGAAGCTATAACTCAGGAGCAGCCAGATGGAAGAGATGTGCAGGGCAAGGAGTGGGGAGAGGGTGCAGAGCCTCCATGGCCTCTCCAGGCGCCACTGTCCCCACACCCCACGTGTTCACAGACGCCGAAGCTCTCTGAACCCCGTCCTTTTGGGGTTCTATGGAGGCTTCGTTACAGATGTATGATTGATCAAATTGTTGGCCACTGGTAATTGAACTCAACCTCCAGCCCCTCTACCATCCCTAAATGCCAGGGGGTGAGACGGAAGGTTCTCACCTTCTACCCACGGCTGGTTCCTCTGGCGACCAGCCCCCTCGTTAGGTGATCTAGGGGCTTTCCAAAAGTTACTTCATTAACATAACAAAACACATTAATCCAGAAATGGACAAAGACCAAATAAATGCTTCTCATAAATCACAATATCACAGCTACATAATAGTACCCCAAAATGTAGCACCTTAATGCATGTTTAATGCCCCCATTTCTGGGTCAGGAATCTGGGTGTGTCCCAGGGGTCCTCTGATCAGGCTTGAAGGTGTCGACTGGGCCTGCTGCCATCTCAAGGCTCCTATCATTGGCAGCAGGACTCAGCTCCTTGTGGCTGCCTGTCTGTGGCCTCTCTGTAGGGTGGTGCATTGCTGGTGGCTGGCCTCCCTCAGAGTGAGCGGGGGACAGCAGGCTGGAGCCACTGTCCTTACCTAGCCCTTCTCAGGGGTCGTCCCCTCCCTTCTGAGCTTTCCTAGTCAGAAACCAGTCGCTGGGTCTGGCTGGGCTGCTCCCTGGGAGTGGATGCTTGACTGTCAGAGGCTGACTGCCTGGGACAATGCCACTGTCCTTGTTTTCGGAGTTGGAAACAGGCCCGGAGAGATAACGAGTCACTTGCAGCTGCAGTTAATGGTGTCCGAGCGCCATGCTCTGTCTCCAGAGCCCCTGTTGCCTGTGTCCTGGAGTTGGCCTCGAGCTGCAGCCCCACCACTCTGTGGCCTTCCCTCCAAGCCTCGGCTGGGGCACCTTTTATGCTCCAGGCCTGGTTCTGGGCTGGGACCACCTGCAAGTCAGCCCGTGTGAGCTTGTCCCGGCGCAGTACGTCTTACCCCACCTCCAGCGGTGTGGACAGGCCTTCCTGTATGTGCTCTCCTCCATCCTCCCTGCTGGCCTCTGGGCAGGACCTTGTTTAACAGGTGGGGAAGCTGAGATGATGAGAGGTTCAGGAGCTGTGCTGAGTCGTACAGCTGGTGACCCCTCCGGCACGTGGCGGGAATGATGCTGGTGCCTCTGGTTGGTGGGAAGAGGGTTGAGCTGCTGGGAACTTGTGTGGTTCAGGAGGCAGGCTCTAGGGGCTGTGGCCGAGCCACAGTCCCCTACATGGAGGCCGGGGGCAGTGGGTGGTGGCTCTGCTCTCGGGGCAGGGCAGGAGGTGGGCCGTGTGTGAGTGAGCGGTGCCCCCCTTCAGATGTGTTCTCACTGTCCCACTGTCTCTTCCATGAACCCTCATGGCACGGGAGGGCTGCTGGGCAGCCTGCACTCTGGTCTGTGTACCGTGGCTGAGCTCAGGCTCTCCGTGCTGATGACAGGGAATGTTGCTTCCTGTCCTGTCCCCGGAAAGCCCCTTCCCAGGCCCCTTGGAGATTCCAGGATGCTGGTGGTCCAGTCACGCTAATGGGTACTTCATTCATCAGGATATGTTGCCTTTGGGCCCCAAGTTGTGACAGTGGCTCAGGTGCATCTTGTCCGCAGGTACCAGCGCGGCTGCCGCTCCCTGGCTGCCAACCTGCAGCTGTGTGCCCAGGGTCGGCGCGAGCTGAAGGCGCCCGTGGAGACTGCTGACAGTGATGAGGACTGCGATGTCCCTGAGGAGGTGGAGAGTGTGATAGGTGTGTGGGCCGCGCCTCTGGCATTGGGTGGTTGGTTTGCCTGGTGCCGGTGGTGCTGGGCCATGCGGTGTTGTGCTGGCCACATCACTGGACCTGCCCCAACCTGAGGTGCCATCTCCTTCTGTAGCCGCACTGCCGTTGGCCCTGCACACCCCTGCACCCTGCAGGGCCCGCCTCTCACCTGCTCCTTGTCCCTGCATTGGGGTCTTCTGACCTGCCCCTCCTCATCTGCTCTACCTCCTTTCCCGGGCTTTGCAGTGGGCTTCCTCTCCCCACTCTCTCCCTGGGTACTCCCCCAAAGACACCCCCGCCCCCCGAGGGCTCTCTCTCCCCTGTAAGCCCCTCTTGGGCTTCCCCCATGAGCTCCCTCCCCCTCCTGTGGGCATTCTCCCTCTCCTGTGATCTCCCCATCCATGGGCGCTCCCCCTTTGCACCCTAGGCTCCCCCGTCCTTGGGCTCTCCCCCTTCCCAGCTGGCATCTCCTCCTCCCCCCTGTGGGGTCCCTGGCACTTTACTCCAGCCTCCCTGTCCTGTGAAGGATAGTGTCTGCCTCTGTGCTGGCGCTCTCTGCTCACGCCTGCAGTCTCGTCACATCTGCCCCACTCGGTGCATCATGCCCCTTTCCAGGCTGCTGTCCTTCGGCAGGTCAGCCTTCCCGCCTGCCTGGTGCTCGTGGTCAGGGTTCCCTGCCCCGCCCTTACCTCGAGGCCTCCAGCACCTCCCAACTTCCTTCAGGCCTTTGCATGGCTTTTCCTAGAGCCCGGCATGCCCCGAGCCCCTGATTCCAGTAGAGCCCGTCTTCTGAGCCCTCGTGTGGACACTGCCCCCTGGGAGCCTTCCTCTGACTTCTGGCCTTCCTCACTGCTGCTCTGATGGGTGCATCTACTTCTTAGGACAATTGCCAAAATTGGCTTTAGGCAATTATTTAAAAGCAGAAAGGAAGTGTGATTTTCACCTAACCTGAATCAAGATTCTTAAAGTGATCCCCTTTAAGGGCTCAGTGACGCTGAGGGTGGGTCACCTTGAAGCTGGGGAATCATGAACTCTTCTGGAGCCAGGGTGGTTCTGCAGTGCTCACGGACCCGGCTTCCCTGTGTTCCTCCAGAGCAGCTGCTGGTCGGGCTGAAGGACAAGGACACGATTGTGCGGTGGTCTGCGGCCAAAGGGTAGGTGCCACTGTCTGACTGGGGGGCTGGGCCTGGGCCGCTGTGCACTTTCAGTCCCTGATACGTCATGTGGGATTGGAGAGCGGCAAACAGCTGAGAGATTTTTAACAGGCAGAGTCGTTTTTTAAATTTGTAGGTTCTAATTTTAAAGGTAATTGCTGCAATTGATCTGAGGCTCCATTTTCTTGCCTTTCTAGCTGGAGTGGGCAGAATCAGCATGCCAAAGTAACCGTTTTACCTCCCAGTATTCCTTTCCTTGCTCTTTCTGGTCCTTTCCATGATAACCCTCACCCCCTGCCCCCGACAGATGGGGTGCAGCCCCCGTGTAGCAGGTCATTGCCAGCAGGGCCTTGTTCAGAGGGAAGCAGGCACTCATCCTGTTATGCCTGAGGGGCCTGCCGCCACGAGGTGGTCAGCAGAGGCGGGGCCGGACACACAGAGCTGGCGGCCGGGGGGCACAGGGCAGGGGGTACAAAGCATAGAGATGTGGAAGAGTTGGCCATGAGCCCTCTGTTGTGAGAAAAGTAAGCTAGGGGGCTCCCTTCCCCCAGAGGCCCTCAGCTCCTGGGCCGATCTGCTCAGATATACAAATGCCTGGGCTGAGGGGGCTCTCACGGGGGCTTTTGTGCTTATTTCAGAGCCCCCCGTCATGTCTTGTTGGAGCAGGATATGTTTGGAGGGCCTTCCCGGGGCCCCTCCAGCCAGGACCCTGGCTCAGCAGGGCCTCAGGCCCCAGTGCTGTCAGGAGGCTGCTCTGATGTCAGGTGGTGTCCGGTGTGGAAGGGGAGCAGCCTGCGGGCAGCAGGGACTGGAGGGTTCCAGTCGACGGGGACCTGGTGCTGCTCACCGGAAGTGACATGCTGCCCTGTGGGCCCCCGCTCTGGTGTCTCCACCCGCAGACGCATGCAGACGTATGCAGACGCCTGTCCGTCTGTGTCTCTAGGATGGGGCACCCAGATAGGCAGGTGACCTTTTGTGGAGCAGAGCATGAGCAAGGCTTGCTTAGGCCAGCCTCCTTCCTGTTGCCTGGAGGGAAGGAAAGTTGCTCCGCGCTCTTCCGAGCTCGGGGCGCGGTGGACGGTACTGATGGGTGGCTGCCTTTTCAGGATCGGCCGGATGGCTGCAAGGCTGCCCAAGGAGCTGGCGGACGATGTGGTAGGGTCTGTGCTGGAGTGTTTCAGGTAAGCGGGCAGAACGGAGGGAGCCACTTCTGGGCACGAGCAGGGAGGCCTTCCTTCTCTTTCCTTCCATCCTTTCACATTTTCTTGTAGTTGAGCTTTGTTAGTGTCCCCAAAGCTACTTTTTTCCCTTTTTAAGTTATACTTGAGAATTTGTTATGTCTGGTATATTGCTTTTTTCAGCTTAGACTCCATTACATTTAAAAACCTTGAGGAAGGAGAAAAATCAGTTTTGAACATACACACACACAGGTTTTCTCCTTAGAGGGGCCTGTGGCCATTGGTGTGAAGTGCGGTCTCTGCTGTCAGAGAGCTTCTGTGGTGTTAGCTTGTTCTAGGTCTGTGTTGGTGGCAGCCATCAGCCATGTATGGCTGCTGAGGCCTTGACAAGAGGCTACTGTGACTAAGGACTGCATTCTACATTTTATTTAATTTTATAAGATTTAAATTAAAGCAACCACATGTGGAGTTGTGGGCATCTGTCAAGCCTTTCAGAGAAGTGTGGGTTACAGAACTGTGGATGTCTGGCCTGCCTGTGATGCAGGTGTGAGTCAGGGTAGGGGGAGGCCTGTGTTCGGGGTCTGAGTCTGGGGCCTCCAGGCAGGTGTGCTCTCGGGCATGCATGCTCTTGGTGGAGGCCCATTCGGCCCAGCTATTCCCCAAGGGCTCTGAGCCTTGCTTGTACGAATGTCCCCTGGTTTTGGGTGCAGCTGCCTGGAGAGACGGCTGTTCGTCAGCCCCGCTGCACCTTGCTCTCATCAGCTGCTGGCCCTGTGTGTGGAGAGCTGTGCTGTCAGCACTTTCGGACGCTTGGATGTGTGTTGGTCCCCAGACAGCTCCGGAGCAGGCTCCTTCCTGCACTTGGCCTCGAGCAGGCCCAGTGCCAGTTTAAGGAGTTCAGGAAATAAGGTGTCAGCTGTTGGTCACCTCAGAATAATGCTGCTTTTTTTTGTGGTATGTGGTGAGCTGCCAGCCTTTTCTGAAAGCATCTTGAACAGGATATTAGTTCACTGACCACGAGCACATGTGCTCCCACAGCTGGTCCTGCATGCCCTGCTCCGTTTCTGGGCCAAGTTGTGTGGTGTGGGGCGGCCAAGGGCCGCAGAGCTTACATGACACCCTGTACCACTGCCCATGTGTGGCCTGCTCCCCTCCTCACACCCCCACCACCCGCATGCATCCACCAGGAGCCTGTAGCCCCTGCACCCCACTCCGTACATATCCCCTCTACTCCCTGCACACGTTTCCACTCTGCCCTCCACCCCTGCATGTGTCCCCTCTGCTCTGTCCCCTGCATGCATGTCCCCTCCTCTGCCCCCTGCACACGGTCTCTCTCCAGCCCTGCACATGTCCTCTCTACCCCTCCCCTTACATACCTGTCCCCTTTGCATGTGTGTTTCCCCCACTGCATGCGTGTCCCCTCTGTGTGGTAGTGCAGGGGCATCCACTCCTCTTGTGTTCCTCCTGGGACACTGGGTGCAGAGGGAGCAGGGGAGCATGAATGTCTCGCGATCATGTGACATGGTCGCCTGGCCTCCCATGCTGACCCCTCGGGTGTCTGAGACCATTCTCCTTGGTCTGGTGCTTCCTGTTGCCTTTGATGGGCAGAGGCCAGCATCCCTGAGCCCCTCTGGGCCTTTCTCTTGAGCCTGCCTGCACACAGCCCCACTGTTTGCTCTTGTCTCCAGAGCCCTGAGGACACCCCGCCTGTCATTGCCCTGGCTGGGTTTAGGGCAGGAGCCTGCCCTCAGCCATGAGGTGGAGCAGCCCATCTGTGCTGTGTCTGCATTTGCTCGTGCGGGTTGGGCCTTGGGGAGAGCAGGGGCTGAGATCTGGCCACAAGCCAGTTGCCCTGTGGAGGAGGCACCTATTTGGGGACCCCCCAGTGACTCCCCATCAGCCTAGTGAGGGCAGGGCTGGCCAATAGGCAGGTGGACACGTGGCCCTGTTTGTGCCCTTCAGGCCACAGGTGTCTTACTGCCAGGTAAGGTCCTGTCACCTTTCCTGTTGCCAAGGGACTGTGTACACATTTAGTATAGAAACAGAGTTTGGCATCACTGGCGATAGTTTTAAGGATAATTGAGTCATTGCAGCACTGACCTTCCATCAGATGTTATTAAATCTTTATGAAACGCATAAAGCATCTCTCCAGTTAAGATCCTAGAGTTATGTGAACTGCTGATATTAAACTCTGAAAATGGTCATATAGCCTTTGGGACAGATATTTAATAAAACATCTAAAATTTAAAATCATGACTGGAGTCAAGTCAGTGGTTAACAGCAAGGCCCAAGGGGCAGCTTTTGTGTCTGTCTTGGTCGCGCCGTCCCTGCAGGGCCAGAGTAGGGCTGGGCTTGTGAGGCCTTCACTGAGTAGCTGAGTGAACAGGGAAGCCTGGACTGTGTCCTGTCTGAAAATGAGTGTGCTTGTTGTCAGCCGGTAACGCAGTTTAGTTGGTTTTCCTAAACGTTTCTTTGCCATCTGATTGGCTTACTTGGAATAGAAGAGAGCCCTGTAATGTCCCTTGCTTTCTGGTCAAGTACATTTCCACATTTGTGCTGGCAGCGAGTGTGGAAGCCAAGAACACCCTCGTCGGCCTAAGAAGCACGTTTCTCCTGCTAGTTTTACTGCCAGAGCTGTGCCTTAAAGTAAGAAAGCTTCCAGTCCACTTCAGGAAGATTTTTATTCAGTGTAAACTTTTCCCTGTGACTTGATAAAGTGGCATTATAATTGTCTGTTAAAGTCTGTATTTCAAATAGTACAAAACGGTTCTCTCAATGCTTTTCATTCTAACTTTCTCATGTTGATTTTCATCATGAAAGCCCGCAGCAGAGCTCTGTGGAGAGGTCATCTCCCTGCCCCTTTGTGCCCATGTGCCCCACCTGAGTCGGAGAGACCCCTGTGCTGTGGGTCCCAGGGGGTCCTGTGATGGGGTGACAGGCTGGGAGTGCAGCAGGCAGCCTGCAGCCACGCCTCACCTGCGGCTCTCTTTCTCCCTGCCAGCTTGTGGGCCAGCGTGGGCCTTTCTGGTTGTCGGGGGACTGAAGAGAACTGCTCACCATGGCTGCCATTTCTGGCTGCACAGGGCATTTTATTGCTTTAGCTAGCTTGACGCTTTCCAGCTCACTGGCGGCTTGCTGGCAGGCGCTGTGTTCAGACTCCCGTGTGCTCTCAGTTTTCAGGAGACGGACGGTGCCTGGCATGGGGCGTGTCTGGCGCTGGCAGAGCTGGGCAGAAGAGGCCTGTTGCTGCCTTCTCGACTTGCTGATGGTGAGTAGCCACATTCGCCTCAGGGCACTGGGACTGACATTAGTGCTGCCCCAGCCCCACCTCCCACGGTGGCCACCTGTGAGTGCACGCCACACCTCTGCCCCATGCAGGGGCTTAAGCAGGGAGCACACTGGGCCTGTGTCTGTGCTTCCTGCTCCTTTCAGCCTTTCTGTTTTTCTAATCGCCTCTTCTCCCCCTTCCATGAAATATTAATACTATAGATACACTGCTTGTCTGGATTTGAGGGGCCACAGACCATCATGACATCAGAATCTCTGGTCCCCCAGAACTGTTTTTCACCCTCCTGGGGTGCTGTCGCCCATTAAGGAGATGTGCCCTGCCACAGTCTCCCCGGGGTGACATCCAGTCCTGGAAACAGGGCTGATGCCCATGAGGGGACGGGGTGGAGGCTGGAGGGAGCTGGGTCGTGGGCCTGAGCAGGGGTGGGGAGACTGTGTGGCAGTGCGGGGCGACCAGCGAGCTAAGCCCGCATGTCCCAGCTGTTGGGCCTGGCCACATGAAGCCATCTGTGGCTGGTGGGGACTGTCCCTGACTGTGGCCAGCAGTGCCTCTGTGGACAGAGGAGAAGGACACCTGTGAAGCACGGAGAAGCCCCATCCTGGACTGTGTCCCCGCCGCCACCCTGCACCCTATATGTGACTTCTGTCCAGACCAAGGATGCCTGAAGCCCAGCAGGTGTTTGGGTGTGCAAGGCTGTCAAGGATCAAGATGAAATTCCACGTGTGTGGTGCCATCTCCAGTTTAACGTGAAGGAGACCAGAGCCTTCCCAGTTTTGTGCTGGAGACTGGCTGGCACGTCTCACCATGCCGACAGCATCTGCTGGCCGCCAGCGGCAGGGCGTGCATGGGTGGTGGTCAGTGTTGTAATACGGAATGTTCAGCTGGTGCTTGGAGACTGAGACGGGATGTGTGACTGGTTGGCGTGTGGCCTTCACTTGGCGGCTGGCCAGCCCCTGCCTGGTGTGCCCTCCGTGGGGCGGAGCCCCGTGCCTGCGAGGTGGGTGTGGGGTCTGTGCTGTCTCCTGCCCGAGGAGGGCTGTGGCTGGCCAGGCAGCGATGATCTTGCCCAGGAGTGGCTCTGAGGTGAAGGGCTGCCGGTCATCGTTTACCGCCATGTATTCTTTCTTCCTGCTTCTCGGGCCGGATCATTTCAGTTGATGTATCTGAAGTCCACTTCCTCCTGTGCCTGCTCAGATCTGCTGTTGTACTCTACTGACCTTTTCACTTCAGTCACTGTACTTCTCAGTTCCTGAATTTCCCTGTAGTCTCTAGTTTCTCTTTTTTTTTCATTCATATCTGTCCAGACTTTGTTCTCTTGGTTGCCTTTAGCTCTCTGAGCGTATTTGAGATAGTTGATTCAAAGTCTTTGCCTGACTAAATACATTTGGGTTTCCTCAGGGATGGTTTCTGCCTTTTTTTTTTTTTTTTTTTTTTACTGTGAACAGGCCATGCTTTTTTGTTTTTTTATGTGCCTCGTTTTCTCTTAGAAGCCGGGTGTTTTGAATACTGCAGTGAGGTGACCCTGGAAGTGGGGCTGTTTCCCTGACAGGCTTTGCTGCTGTTGCTCGTCAAAGGCTGTCGTCGTCTGTTTATTTAGTGATTTTTCCAAACTACTTTTGCAACCACTGTGTTCCTTGTTGTGTTTGGTCGCTCAAGTCTCTGTTCTGGTATGTCTCCAGTCAGCCAGTGACCTAGCAAAATTCCTTAAATGCTGAAATCTGGTAGCCCCTTTCTTTACTGAACAATCCTCTGATTGGTAAGCTCTTGATTCTGTTCCAGGGCCCTGAAAATGCTGAGTCTCTCCTGTTTTTGCCGGCTTATTGGTGGCTTTGTTGGAGGACTGATTTGTGGAGGGCTGTACTTTGCCATTTTCTGTGACATCATCCAAAACTAGCGCTTGATGATCTTCTAGCATTAGTCTGGGTCCTCTGAGAAGAAGCAGATGCTAAGACAGGAGGGAGCATGTGGGGAGGGGCGGGTGGGAGCCTGGAGGCCGGCAGAGTGGGCCTGGGGTCAGCGTGTTCCTGTCGCTGGCGGCTGTGGCTGCAGCTCCTGGGTGGCAGAGCTTTCTCCCTGGCCTTGCCCCTGCCCACAGTTCTGAGGGAGCAGGTGGTGGTCCTGCCCTCTGGGCTTCCGGCCCTGCTGGGCACTGTCCAGTCTGGTGTTGGATGTTCCATCTGTAAGAGAAGCAAAGACCATTCCAAGACACCTTTGAGTATGTGGAGTACTTACGCAGTTCTCATTTCTTTTGGATGTATACCTTGGAGTGGAATTTTGCTGGGTTGTATGGAAATTTCGTGTTTAACTTCTTGAGGGCTTATCACTTTTTATAGGTAAGGTTAGACGCTTCCACCTCTTACGCTGAATCTTACTTGAGTGCAGAAAGGTGGTATAGTTAAAAGTCAGCAAGATGGGCTTTTTGTCACAGAGACCTAGGACTGCATTACTATCCAGAGGGCCTGCCTGATTACTGTGGCATGCATGTTGCATATGGGTTTTGGAGGAATGACATCAGGAGGGAGCTGTTCGCAAGGGGGTCAGTCTTCACCCTGTACTCACACACAGTTCCACAGTGAAAGCCTGCAGACAGCGATGGTCTTCACCCTCCCTAGGAGCTCTGAGGTGGGCAGCTTCTCAGCAGCGAGGTGGCTCTTAGCCCTCATGTTGCAGGAGGACTAGAGAGTAGACAGTTAACTGTTCCTGGTACCTCTTTTTGTCACTTAAGATGATGCCTTACACTTACGGGTTAGCTAGAATGTCCTCAGAATCTCTGGGCCCTTGACCTGGGAGTCTGTGTGTTTGTATGTGCAAAGCACAGAGCTTGAAGCTTGCATAGCCTCTGAGGTGTGGGTCTGCTTCCCACGGAGTGTTGACTTGCCTGAAAGCAGGGGTATTCTATTTTTGTTATTTGTCAAGACCTGGTACATAAAAACAAAAAGATCTCAGGCATGCTGGCAAAGCTCACATGTTCGTCGGTTTTGGATCGAAACAGCATACCTTTTGTGTTAATGTTCTGGGGCTGTCTGTAGGGGCTTGTGTAGCATCTGGATGCTTTAGGGGCACTTTGTGATAGCAAGCTCATATATGTCCTGCAGGAACTGTGACAAGCTCTGCGTCCTTTTATGAGTTGATTATCAGTGGTTTTATATAAATTTTACCTGTTGGAAAGCATGTTATTTGCTATCCTGAATATTTCCATTGTAAAATAAAACTGTTTATTCACACTTTTGAATGTGTCCAGTGGAATCTAGGTGTCATAATAATTTGAAACCCACCACCCTCCATTTAAAAATGCATAGATGAGTTTTCTTTACAGTAATTCTATCCTGCCTTTGTCTCCTTGAACCCAATTCCCTGATAAATTTTTCCTAAGGTCATGTATTTCTATGCTTAAGAATCTTTTATTGATCTCCATGTCATGTGTCTTCAGCAAGAGCATGTCTGTGAGTGGAAATTTCAGTTACACTTATATGGCCATGAGGTGCCAGGTATTTAAGAAATTTTCTACATAGAGTTTTTAAAGAATGAATTATTAGTACAAAGTTGATGAAACAACAGAAATAACATTTTACTGGATGCAGCTGTTAGCAAGGTGGAGTTTTCATTCAGGCATCTCTTGGTGAGTAGTGCTTATACCCAGAATCAGTTGCTGTTCTGCTTCAGTTTTTAATTTGAATTTTTATTTAAAAAATTTAATTTTTAGCTCTCAGTGCTGAGAAGCCTCATTCCATACACAATTACCAGGGAAAGGCAGAAGTTTTGCTTCCTCAATCTCTCTTCCTTGGACTCCAGAGGGATAACACCTGCGTTTTCATGGCAGTGATGAGTGAGAGCAGTGGCATGGTGGGGTGTCTCCCATCCACCGTGGGGGTCCGTGTCCCTTGGGCCCATGCGGCTGCCGGAGGCAGTGGGAGTCTCGGGGGGTGGGGGGTGGGGTGATTCAGGAGGTGGGGCCTGGACTTGGTGACTCTGGTGCACAGCAGGCCAGGCACAGTATGCTGTGCACATGCTCACCCTCACATTACGCACATGCTTACACGTGCCCACGCTGTGCACATGCGCACACACACGCTCACACAGGCTTATGTGTCCACACACAACATATGCTCTTCTCATTTTGCTTTAACTGTTGCCTCAGTTCTATTCTCTTTTTTATCGAATTTATTTATTATGGCAAAATAGTCTAAAGAATAAGTAGTTTATGTTTGTCTTTGTATCCTTATCTTCACCTATGAGTTTTTTTGAAAATTAGAATATATACATCATTCCAGCAAGTGGAAAATGAGGCTGAATGAGTCAGGAAATTCACTGTGACATTATAAGGACATAGAACACATCAGGAATAGCTTTTCACCACTAATGCATTTTCCTAGTGGAAATAAGTTATTTGTATAGCCTCTTGATGTTTGCGTATTCAGTCATAACAAATCACAATAGTCTTACATACAGCACTTTAATGCTCATACTGAAAGTGTTTTTTCCTAGCATTTTTTCAGTAATTGTTATTTACTTTAAAACACACAGTTAATTTAATAGCAAAACCGTTAAAATAATTGGTTCTAGTGCTAAGACATTTATAAGAAAGGTATTTTTAAAAGATTTCCTGTAGTGGCTACCACCTAAGTGACCGAGTCCTGCAGGTTTCATCTGACATATTGCAGAAGGGAAGCTGATGTCTGACTCCTCATCCTAGACTGAATCATTCAGGTATTTTTATAACCAAAAGCAGAAAAGCAGAAGCACCTTTTAATAGTCATGCTTGATATTTACAAGAACTGAACTGAATTACAGCTTTTTTTTTTTTGAGAAGAAAAAAGAAACCACCTTGTAAAAATTGGCCACTTAAAAAAGTGAAGGTGCCAGTGAAGATTTGCTGTCCTGGCTTTGGAGGCACGTTTGCTCCATGGCTGTGCACCCAGGAGGGCTGCGTGCTAGGACACCCGCGTCCGCTTCCGCAGAGTGAACACTCTGGCTGTCTCACTGGGCTTCGTCTTCTTAGCTCCTTGCTGGGACTTCCCTGTGTCCCGTGGACTTGTCCTCTTTTGCCCTTTGGGTCTGAGGTCACACTGAGTCTCCTGGCTTCCTGTTGTGCTGAGAGCAGGTGTGTCCTGTTGGCAGGTAGACTCCAGGGCTGCAGGCTCCCCGTCGCCCACCCGGACCGTCCCCGGGCTGTAGGCTGCCAGCTGGCAGAGGGCCACAGCTGCCGACTGCTTTTGTTCGTCGCTGCTGTCGGCCGCTCGCATGTCCTGGGCCTTCCCGCTGCGGGTTGTTGGTGCAGCCTCGTCAGAGTCGAGGCTGCCTTGGTTTGCCTGCGCGGGGCCTGGCCTGTCTGGGCAGCCTTCCGTCCCAGCCCTCTGAGCGGCAGGTGCAGGCCCTGCCTCTCGAGGTGGGGTGTGGAAGGCAGGTCTCAGAGTCAGGGCATTGCAGGGGTCCTTCACCGAGAGGTTGAGAGGCACGTCCTGCAGCTCCGTGGCATCCTTGTACACAGGGCTGTGCATGGCTGCTGATGTAATCTCCGGTCTCTTGGAGAGGTTCAGCGGGGCTGTCCTGGGGCTGCCCTCTGGACTGGAAGGCGCAGCCTCCATGTGGTGGGAGGTACTCCCTGTCTGAGCTGGAGTGTCTGTGTCCACGGCATCAAGGCTAGAAGAGGCAAAGAGAGGCCTTACTAGGAACCTGGGTCAGAAAAGCTACCATGTGAAGCATTTTGAGCAATCGTAAGCTTGGCTGACTGAGTACAGCCAGAGGTGATATCTTGGAGTTTTAAAAATGAAATTTTCTTACCTTTTTGGAGACTTGTCTCTGTTTTCTGGAGCCTGGGAATGTGGGTGCTCTGTGCTTTTCTTGATGGGCTTGAAGGCCGTGAGGCTCTGTTCGGGTTGCTGGAACCTTCCCAGGGTGCTCAGGGTGGGCTGGTCTGAGTGGCTGCACATCCCAGTACACGGCTGGCTTGTCTGCGTGAAGTTGGTGGGGCTCGGCCTCCCGGGGGAGCCTGTGGCTGCACTGCCTGCACGCGGGCTCATTTTGGTCCCTTCTGTGTCCCTCGGCCTGTCTTTGGGAGGGTCGTCAGCCTCAGGAGTTGGGCTCTGGTTCCCAAACTCTGTGTGTGTCTTGTGGGGGTTGGAAGGGTCTGACTTGGAGGGGCTCCAGGCTGGGTACACCCGGGCGGCCTCTTCCAGTAGGTGAGAGCTTTGATCTCGAGAAACACCAGCCCCAGCTGGCAATCTTAGGCCGTAGGAGGAGAACGCAGTCTCTGGTCTGTAAAATCCATAAGGAATTGGCAGGTTGGAGGGATACTGCTGGAAATATCTGTAATGATCATATGTTGATGGGGACGGATTCAAGTGTTTAGGGATTGGCCCAGGGGGAGGCAGAAAATGTCTTTGGTCGTGAGCCCCATAGACTGAGAGCAGAGGCGTGTCGCACTCAGGTGGGTTCCCAGTGAGCAGGAAGGGTGAGTAGATGGTGGCCAGTCCATGCTCTGTGTAAAAATGAGGTGGATACTCAGGGATTGCGGGGTGCATGTATGGGGAGATGGCACCAAACCCCTTTGCTGATGGGATTTTTTGTGGAAACTCAGATGGGAGGAAGGGCGAGCCAGCTTTCCACGGGTAGCCAGGAGCGTGGAATGCAGACTTGGAGTGGAAAGAGGTGGCTTTGGTGGTGGAGCTGGGCAGAGCCAGCGTGTTGGGGCCCTCAGCACGCTCGGGCCCTTTCAGTCTGTGCTCTCCTACTGGGACAAATGCTGAAGGCCGAGCGGTGCCTTCCAGGGCTGGCTGGGTGCCTGTGGTGGTTTCTGGCACTGGGCTCAGGGGGGCAGCCTCTCTGTGGAGAGCAGGCTTCTCTCCTGGGCACCTGGGGGGCCCACGTATGTGCAGGGCCAGGTTTTCCTTAACGTCGCCCTTGGCAGGGCTGTGTTGAAGCTTGGCATCGAGGTGTGGGAGTCCATGGGTGACAGACTTGGAGGTGGGCTTCGTCGTGGCGTCCAGCTGACTGGTCTGCTTCAGGTCTAAAGGGTGAGATTTGGAGCATTTGGGAACACGGTCTTGCTCAGACACTAAGGTGATAGAGTTTTTGCAGAGGCCGTACTTCATGTGATTGAACAGGTGTGACTTCTCATTGCAGGTGAAAGGGCACTGGAAACACTTATACTTGAAGGGCTTTCCCGGGGGCCTCGGGATGTAGTGGGGCTTTTTTGGTTTCCGCTCTTTGAGGAGACTCATCTTGCAAAGACGGCTGGCCTGGGCTCAGCTCAGACGCAGTGGCTGGGAGGATGTGCCGCAGGGCCTCCTGTGCGGCCACCCTCCAGGCGCCCTTATTGGAAGCCGGCTCCACACACTGCAGGTGCGACGATGGGGAGCTTGCTCATGCGGGGACTGGGCGCTGCAGTGGGGGAGCAGAGCACAGTGTCAGGCTGTGGGTGTGGTGCGCTGGGGGGCTGGCTGTGCCCCCGCCCCCCAGGGTGGAAGCAGGGCAGCGGAGGTACGGGCATGACCCCTCTCATCCATGCAGCTCGGGACCCAACCGCCCCCTCCCACACATTGTCTGAAGTCTGACCTGAGAGAATTGGCTTGGGGCCAAGAGGAGTGTGGTGTGTGGTGTGTTTAGTGTCAATTCTGAGAACACCTGTCATTCTTTTAGTTTGGGGAAATTTTACCCTGTGACCTGAAGCCTCAGATGGCAGGAAGGTTGTGGACCGAGGGGGCTGAGTAACCACTTGGGATCTCGGCCCCCGTCACATCTCTGGGGTTTTTGAATGGCACCCTGTCACAGCTGGTCTGACTGCTGTGAATGTGGCTCCAGGGCCTGGGCTTGTGCTTACTTGGGACAGCAGTGGCACTCAGTACCTTATGCTGCTGGTCCTCCCCAGTGCCGCCCTGTGCTGTACCCCTCGTGGGGGCAGTCCCACCTGACCGTCTAAGCCACAGTGACGAGTCAGCCCTGCCCTCAGGGCGTTTATGTTGTCACAGATACAAACACAAGTGGGGTGTGTGTGTGTGTGTGTGTGTGTGTGTGTGTGTGTGTGTGTGTGTGTGTGTGTGTACACCCAGTGGCTTTGAGGTGCTGTCAGGATGCCTGTGACTGATAGACATCCTCATCCGCTGCTCACCTCGAGAACGGTGTGGGATGGTCCCACGCACTAGCCCTATCCCTACCTGGCCAGGAGATACAGGAGTGTGCTGATGGGTGAGAGCATGGCTGCCCGGGGGCCTTCCTTCCATGGCCTTCCCACCAAATGGCAGAAGCAAAGCTTTGCAGCCTTGCGGACAAGAGGACACCACAGCAAGAGGAGCCTGTTAGAGCTGGTAGGATTGTGGAAGAGGTCATTCTAGCCTTGAACAATTAGGAAGTGGGCCTGGGGCTGTCTTTGGCCAGGTTCTTGGCAAGCAACAAGTAGGGACACAGTGGCCCGTTGGGGGCTTTTTCTCGCTGACGGCTCCCCCAGGGCCCTGGGACCCAGCTGGGGCTGCCGGCACACCTGGCCTTCAGGTACCTCTGCGAGGGTCCTCTCCTGCCTGTCCCTGCCCCCTCCCCTCCTTAACAAGAGGGCTCAGCCCTATTTCCTTCAAAGGCTGCTCTGCACCCCCCGGGGCTCTCACTCTGCCTCCTAACCCGAAACTGAGAACAAAGGCGTGAGCCCTGGGAGGATCTCGGCATGGCCCAGGCGCGGTGGCGTGTCCAGGACCAGCCCATGGAGTGACTGTGCCGAAGAGCAAGCGTGTGGGTGGGGGAGGCTGCAGGGGATGTGGGAGGAACCAAGGCCCAGCACTTCAATTTGCAAAAAAAAAAAATATGGAAAGGAAAAAGGTCTTTAGCTGCTAAATATTTTCCAACAGCTTGAAGAAAAAGTTAAAAAGAAATGATTTAACAAACTGTTCTCACCTGCAATTTTGCTCCAAGGTATGAGCAAATACTGGTCAGTCCTGGGTCTTGTGAAATTTCATACACAAAACGTCACCTAGACGTGAGGTGGTTAAAACATTCAGCTGGAGAGCAGCCCTTTAAAGCTAGAGGAATGCTATGGGAAACCTCAGAGGCCTGTGTTCACGAAGTGGGACGCAGTCACGCTTAGCTGCACCCTCTCCTTGCCGCCCCACCTCGGGGATGAGGTAATGACTGGTCTGCGGGAGGTGAGAGCCAGAGGTGGAGTTCATTTTCACTCGGATACCTTAAATTCTAAGAAAGTTCTCCAACTTAACTCTCAGCAAACTGGTTTCTCTACTTATTCATATTTCTTAAAAACATAAAGAATCGCTCTGCCCTAGCAAACTGCCTGTTAACCTGTCTTATTCAGGTCTTTCAAAGGCATATTCATGCACTACGAGGTGGCTCCTGCCCATTCATTCCTTCAGCCTTCTGTTGTGAGGAGAGTCTCTGCAGGGCAGGGGAAGTGGGGCATGGGTTTTGGAAGAGAAATGGCATTTTTGGCTGCCGCCTAATTGGGGCTTCTGTGGGAGGTTCACTGGCAGGTGTCGGTGGACAGAGCCGACTCTTGGCACCTGGTACCTGGCTCTGGCTGTCCAGCTTGCCCTGCCCGTCTTCTCTCCTGTGTGTGCAGCCACAGAAGCCGCGAGGCAGTGTCAAAGCCGAGCAAATCAAACACATAATCATACCTTTGTGTCTTTCTAATTTCTCTCTTATTAAAGGAAGCACTGTGAAATAATTCTTGAGGAGCTCAGCCCGCACCCTGGGGGTGCAGGTGCGCCCTGGGCTATGAAAGCACAGTTTCCTTGCCTCCCATCAGGAAGCGTTCCCAGCCAGCACGGGGCCAGCGAGATAAGTCAGCGGGCCTGTGCCGGCACGCCTCATCACGCTCTCTGATCCCGAAGGCGTGAGAACCCCAGCGAGTCAAGTTCCCATGATGGGGGGGATGTGTCACGGCAGAGATCTGAGCACCGGTGATTTCATCACTAGCTGGGAGCATCACCGGCAAAACGATGACAGTTGCAAAACGTGGGGTGGTGTGAGCCCGGAGTCCTGGGGACCCCGGGGTGGACACAGATGCGCCACCGCCAGCCCAGAACTCCAGCTCAGGGGGTCAAAAGACCCCTCAGCACTGAGAAAGCAGGGGCAGTCGAGAAAGTGTTATTTAATGTTGCTGATACTTTGAGGCAAAAACATAAATAACCCGTGTTGGTTAAGTTTTCTCAAAGGTCACACGAAGCAAGTTATACGTAGATTGTATTGTTACCAGAGTAATTGGGAGATAATGGCTTTATGTTAGTATGTACTTTGTTCAGTCAAGTGCTGTCTGAGGTTTTGGTCTGAACTTCCTGTGTTTTGGTCAGTCAGTGAACACGGACAGTGAGAAGGTTTTCAGGGGATGATTTCCCTGGTGTTCTGGGAGGTGAGAGTGTTCCCGGGTTTAATGGTCGGAAGGGAAGCCTGCGACAGAGCCCCAGGTGCAGGAGTTTTGGCAGCTTTGGGTAAACCGACCTCTCAGGGATGCAGAATTTGCTAATTAAAACAAGGGAGCGTAGATGTTTCAGTGCCGATGGAGCTGGGCTGGGCGCAGCTGCCTCGGCTATAAAAATTCAGTAATGTCAGAGAAGTAAGAGGGATAAAATTGAGGCTTTTGTTGGCATTCAAAGGGGACGCCCATGGAGTGACGATACCAGTCTGCGGGGTCACTCCTGCCCGAGGGAGCTTTACAGGCTGGTGGAGCTGGGCACCTGCCTCTGTGGGTAGAGGGCTTGTGATCGCCTCTGCCTGGCCAGTTCCCCTCTGCTGTGCTTGTGTTAAAGGTAATGTAAAATGGATACTGTTGCCAAAACAATGTAATCCAGAACTTTTAACTGTTTGTTGTAAGTGGGATTTGCGTCCCAAGGCGCAGTTTTTTCTAAAGGTGGTGAGGGGGTGTCCGTGACTTCCTGGGGAGGGCATTCCTCTCTCAGTGCAGGCAGGAGAGCCGTACAGCCAGATGTTAATCAAGCAGGACCTCTCCAATTGGCCTCTCCCTGGAGAACTGCACTGTTAGCACATTTAAAAACTCACACATTACTTAAGCCTGAAAGGAGGTTTGCGTGACAGTGTGTCACCTGCCTTTTGCCTCCCCCTCGCCAGAAGGGTAGGAGCCGTGCCTCTCACACCCTCTGTCCTCTCAGGGTGAAGGTGGCCGTCATGAAATGCGGGAGCTGGGCCCCTGCTCGCCAGTGCACCCGGAGCCGTGCTGAGGGCGGGGACGGCAGGAGGCCCCGTGAGATCTTGCACAGAGTCTTCCTACCTTGCTGAAAAATGTCCCTTTTCTGACCTTTCAAACCTTTTAAGCATCCACTTGTACTCAGCTGATTTACTTTTTCTGCCTTTGGGGAGTGCTGAGAGCTAAGAGCGTCTCTCCTGCAGGCCCCGGCTCCCAGCGTCTGGGCATAACTGCCCACACAGCGCCATGAACAGCCTGTGGGTCTGGTTGGCCGCAGGGTTTTGTTTGCTTGTGTTTGAAGTACTAGATCTCCACTGCACTTTCGACAGGACAGTTAATGGAACTGCCAGTTGTTAGGATGGTAGTGAGTGGCTGGCAGGTTTAAAAAGTCTCCAAAGAGTTCGAACTTTAAAAAACAAACAAGAGAAAGAGGTGTTTTTTGAACTTGCTAGGACACAATAGAGGTAATTACAGCTTGACTTTATAGAGCCTGGCTGTGACGGGCTGGGTCATGCTTGCCATGCAGGCTGACCTATGGACTGACACGGTGCTGTAATATCCCTGTTGGTGTCCAGCTGTCTGGCAAGGAGTCTCCTCAGGTAGAGCGTTTTGAAGGGCATGCTATAATTACGATATTGTGATGTGGCGTTATTGCATAACTCAAGGACACTCCATTGTCGCCTACCCACTGAGGTGTCGCAAGAACGAGATTTGTGAGTTTTACTCCAATTGAGCTTTTCCAGTGATTAGCCACCACTCCCTCCCAGACTTTTGGTGCTTTAAGTGAAGGATAAACTTCAGGACAACTATGACCTAGGCAAAAAGACAGTTTTCTGGAATATCACGGGGAAGAGTGGATCCAGGAAAACACCCAGAGGCTTTTTGTAGTGTCAGCCAGAGACCCCAGGTCACAGACAGAAGCCCTTAGCAGTGGCGGCACGCTCCTCAGCATTTGAGGGCTTGTCGCTGGGGCAGTAAGCTCAACATGCCCATCTAGCTTATCCTTAAAAACCAGCTGAAGCATTGAAAGGACTTACTTAATGCAAAACAAAACCAGGAGAACAAATGCAGACAGTTTTAATCTGACTGTGGTCAGGCTTGACCCATAATTTGGTCAGTATTTGTTCTTGTACAGATTTATGAGAAACTTTGTAAGGGAGGGAAACGCATTTTGTCTACTTAGGGATCCTCTTTGGTTAAGCATTTTTTTTTTCTTTATACTTAATGTCAGAACAATAGTTAAACTTCAAAAGGTTTTCAAATTCAACTACAAATTAGAATGAGCAAGTTTAACCATGTCATATATGTATATATGATCCTTTTATGTTGAAATTTATTATAGTTTATTTTTAAGGTGAGAAACAGATAAGCAATAATACAAATTTGAGTTTGGTATGAATTTTATGGTAGTGATGAGGACTTAATTTCCAAATAAAGTTGTTCATACTCTGAGAATACAGTGTAAGCCATATTAAAAGTTTTGGAATAATGGTCTCACTCCAGCGGTGCACCTGCTGGGTCCTGAGTAATCAGAGAATAGAGCAGGCAGAGCAGACACAGAGCAGACAGGCGGCTCCCTAAGCCAGGCAGTTCGCGATGCCTCTGAGAGCAGCTCTAAGGCAAGTTTGAATTTGAGAAGAAGAAATTGTTTGTACTTACCGAGGCGGCCGTGCTGGAGCGGCTGGTGGCAGAGCCCGTGGCTGGGGCAGCTGTGCCCGGGGAGCAGGACCTGTTCTCACGCTGGCTCACTGAAACTGGAGCCGGCAGTTCCAGTGGGAGGGGTTTAAGTGTAGGAGTTGAGCCCTCGGGGCGTAGAGATGCACCTGATATTCCTCCCGCCCGCAGCTATGATTCGTGTGTTTGCACCCACCGAGCTCAGCGTCCCAGCGGGCTGGCAGGCTGCACACCGCTCCTGTGCCTCATGGAAGCTCCCTGCTAGGGTTTCGTGAATGCTGCCTTGGTGCTGCCCAGACGCTGGTGGACTGGAGGGGCTTAGGTGTGGTCACGGGTAGACTAGCGAAGGAAAGGGTGTAGGTTGGACTCTGATACGTGTGTGATGTAGGGCAGACACCGTGTGTGAGGTCTCCCTGCGCGGCCCCAGCCTCCGGGCTGGGGCACAGAAACTCCAAGGTTAGGGCTAAGTACATCTCCCCACAGAGGCTGGCACTCAGCTATTCTCACCACAAGAGTCTGCATGAGCTCTTGATGGGTGCTGTCTTCTACCCTTCTCCCTTGTGCTGGGCATCTTTTCCGGGGTCCTCCTGAGGGAGGGAGCCTACTCAGCCACCTTGCCGCAGGGACCTGCCGGCGCACGCCAGGACCAGCCCTGAGCTGCAGGGCTGCCAGTGGGAAATGGGCTCTACACACACTCACTCTACCCGTCCTAGGACACAGCCAGCACGCTTAGTGTGTGAGCCAGCTTAGCCCCTGCCCCACTCAGTCTGCTTCCTCTTTGACCCACGGCTGTCGCCCTGCTGTCAGTGAGTCTGGAATGTGGCAGTTTGGGGACAGAGAAAGGAGATGGTGGTGTGGCCGAGGCCCCATGTTCAGTGACTTTTGTTCAAATTACACATCCATATAATTTAAAGAGTGAAAAAATAGCTATGTAAATTTTGCCACAAAAAAATAGCATTTCTGTTCTTCTCCTACCTGTTTCTGGGTAACCAGCCACCCCAAAACTTGGTGGCTCAAAACAACTACTGTTTTATTATCTCATGGCCTCGTGGGAATCAGGTCCCCCTGGCCGGTGAGTCCTGTGTCCCATGGCCGTGGTTGGGGCACCAGTGTTCTCTCGCCTGCCCTGTGTCCTGGAGGGGACGGCTGTGCCCCTCCTTCTCTGTTTAGTCCTACTGCAGAGGACTCTCTGGGAGGGCGGCCTGCCTTCTTCAGCTCAGGAAACAGAGTGAAGTCGAAGCTTCCTGTCCTCTGGAAGGCGAGGTGGATGGTCATGGCACCATGCCTGTCTCCTCCCTCACCCCGGGGCCATGCCCCGCCTCTCAGAGAGCTGCCCCAGCCCCTTACCCAGGAGTGCTGCTTGGACCTTATTCTTAGCTGAGTGTTTTAGTATCTGACTTCTTGATTCCAGATAACATTGCTACTGGTTCTGCGCCCCCTCTCCCCCCAACCTTGCTGCTCCCAGTTTGGGTGTTGCCTCTTGTCCCTTAACAGAAAATGAGGGTTTAGCTCTGGCTCCTCTGCCTCTGTGCTGGCCTGCCTGTCACTCTGGGATTCTCTCTGTTCTTTGCTGTTCTTCTGAGCCCTGCTTCCTCGATCCCATGCCATATTCTCTCATGGATGGATCCTTTATTTTGGTGTGGAGCACCTCCCTTTTGCAGGCTCCTGAGGAGAGAGGTGATGTTTTGGAGACCTTGAGTAATTGAGTGTCTTCACCCTTCTGCCTGGTTGATAGTTTGGGTGTAGAATCCTATGCCAGACGTCATTTACGTCGGGGTTTTGACAGTGTTTTCTGCAGCATCTGGCTTTCAGCCCTGAAATAGGTAAGTCGTAAGAATTCAGCAGCGAGTGGTCAGCTGCCAGACACTTGGATTTTGTGAGGAGTGTTTCACCATTTACTTTATCTGCTGCTCTCCACTGGGCTCCCTCCATTCCCCATCTGCTTATTTGTTGCATTTCAAAGCCAGTTGTAGATTCACTGTGCTTCACCCCCAGCAAGGGAGCGTATATCATTAACTGTTTGCTTACAGTTCTTCTTGTAAAGGTAAACTTTACATTTAGTGGAGGGCATCTTCAGAGTACTGGTCACCGAGTTCTGAGAAGCATTTTCTCGTCAAGACGTGGATCATTGTGACGGGCGGCAGCGGTGGGGTTTACCTGTCACGTGAATGGCGACTCCCAGCCCCCCCCACCCCCCCCACCCCCCGTCCCTCTGGCTGCCCTCAGCTTTCTCTTCCAAGGCCTCTGTTAACCACTGCCTTCCCGCTGTTGTAGTTGTTGGTCTGGAGAGTTCCTTTGTGTTCTGAGTGTCCCTTTTTCAGTCTTGTGCTTCTGTTGTAAGTTGCAAGGCTTCTCTCGTTTCTCCAGGATTCAAGGAGGGTTTTGGGTAGGTGGCAGGTCCTCCCTGCGGCGACCCCAAGGGTTCTGTTTGCAGCGTGACTCCCTCCACCTGTGCGCTGCCTCCCAGGCGGTGACGGCGTCTCTGGCGGGGGTGGGGCTCGAGTCCACGTCTGCAGTGGTGTTCAGCAGTGCTCCCGATTTTAGGCCTCCTGCCCGGTTACCCGGAGCCTTGGGGGTCCTGTGCGTGGGTGGTCAGGGAGGGGGAGTCTGGGTCACCTCCCTGTGTTCAGGCTCGGCCTCCAGCCCCCCCGAGCGCCCAAGTGTTGTCCACATTGCCTTCCATGTACCTGCAGCTTCTGCCTTACAAAGGAGGAGTTTGCTTCTGTTGCGTCCCATCTATGCCACTACGCAGCGTTTTTGCCCAAGAAGCATCAACCTTTAGGAAGAGGAATTGGGTGGCAGCTGGTGTTTATTGAACATTTACTAGGTGCGAGGCCCTGTGCCAGGCATTCCGCCTGCATCCGTCCACTTCATCACTGCAACAACTTTGAAAATAGCCGCTATCCAAGCCTGGCTTGCAGTCACACAGCATGGAGAGGGCAAGTAACTTAGCTCAGGCCACCCAGCTGGGCAGTGGGGATGGCAGTGGCTGCTCCTGCGGGGAGCAGCCCTGGGGCCTGCCTGGGGCTGTGCATCACAGCTTGAGCCAGGCAGGCGCTGCTGGGCCTGAGTTCAGCCCAGCGTGGGGAGTTAGCCCTCGTGGGCTGCGGGTCTGCAGGCCTGGGTGGAGCAGAGCTCTCCCGTTTTCCTGGTGCGGTGTCAGCAGGTGTCATGGTTGGGCTTGGCTCCTCCGCTTTCCGGCTTCGGGCAGCTGAGTCTTCTTCACCATTCCCGTCTCTGTCAGTGTCACCTTCCATCCATGTCCCTCCCTGTCTCCGTCTGTTCAGCTCCATGCACACACCTGTGCCGTGTGGCCAGGCTGCCAAGACTCAAGTCTTCACTCAGCTGTGACCTGGGGCGGGTACCTGATCTCCTGTCTGCAGAAAGGGGCAGCAGGCCTGCTCGTGGGCCCCTTTAGGATGTGACCAATCACCACAGTAGGCCCCCCACCTCGTTGCATTTGGGGTGGGGGTGACGGTGCATATCAAAACACCTTTGATGGAAGAAACAGAACACTTACATTTTTGATCTTTGAAGTAAGTATAAGACAGTTATTTTAATTGTTTGTACTTCTTTTGGGGTGCTGCATCCAGAGCAAAGAAATGAAAACTGTAGAAAATTCAGAGGCATAGTTTTGATTTCTTTTGTCTAGTTTTGATTATTGCTAGAGGAAGTGAGCCCCAGCCAGCTGTCGAGGTGACATTTATTAAGTTCTTGAAGCTGACAAATGCCCTGAAAGGTCTTGTCCCCATGACCCCCGAGGCCCTGCGGGACCCTGTGACGAGGGAGTGTTTTGGCCGTGTGGGGGTGGCAGGGCTCAGGCCTGTGGGGTGGGACGTGGTGCGGACACCGCTCCCCCAGAAGGACACCGTGTGAGACAGACTCTGGGCTCCTGGAGGGCTGGGCAGCTTCATATCTTGCAGTGCACACATGCCCCCACAACCTGCACATGTGTGCAGCACGTGTGTACATACACACGTGCTGTGCTCACCAGGCCTGTGAGAGAATGCGTGCTGGGGCCTGAGAGCAGATGCGCCAACCCCCCAGCGGGCGGTGCCGCCCTGCAGGAGCAGCGTCCCCCACCCAGCCCAGGCGTCTGGCCTGGCTTTTCAGACCTCTCAGCTGCGGTTTGTGTCCAGCTGGAATCCACCCTGAGAAGCCTGTCAGGAAAGCTGTGTGGTTTTGCTAAGTTCCTGTAGCCTGGGGCTGGGATGGCCTTGGGGGCGGCCTGTGTCCCCCAAGGTCCCTGTTGCCGACAGGCACCTGCAGCATGCTTGGTGACGCTCCCCGCCTTCCTGTTCGGGTTCCGGTTTCCATGTTTCCTCCTCTCTGCCTGGGCCTTGCTGCCCCAGCCTGACTGAGCTCTGCTGCTGGCATCTGATGGTGTGTTTCAGTTTTTCTTGCCTTCTTTCTGTCCACTGAGGGGAAGGCTCCATCCTGGCAGACCCAGTGGCTTTCCTAGGCCTTCTGGGTGTGCTTCAAGAGCCTTCTGCTTGGCATAGGACTCCAGGCTCTGCCCTTCCCCTGAGCAGAGCCACAAGGCAGGCCTGGTCCCTGTGCTCTCAGATCAGCAACCAGGAGCAAGTTGACCCAATTCCACGGGTGCTTCTGGCCTGTCTCCCTGGCCCTGGCCGAGCAAGAGACTGGTGCCTGGGGCCTCACTCAAACTCTGCCGAGCGGGGCGTGTGCAGGCGTTGGGGCCCACCGTTGGCCAGGCCCCGCGTGCAGCCTCTAGGTCCTTGCCTGCCCAGCGTGGGAGCGCTCGGCCCCGCGGGGCTGTGTGCCTGGCGCTGGAGCTCCTCTGGCTCCCGTGGGGGCTGGAACCATGTTGTCTTTCTCAGGCGAGACCCATCCTCATTTTAAAAAATCCTGAGAAAGTCCATGGATTTTTACTTTCTTAAACAGTTGAATAGAAATGAAAGTGGAGTTGACCTGGCCATCTAGTGAGGTAGCTGAGGTGCTGAGAATATTCAGGAGTCTTATTGTTGGACGTTTGTTCTCCTTTGATGAGTAAGTGGAGGCTTCGTTTATACGAAGCATGAGATGTGTAAGGTATTACGTGAATTTTAATTTGCTTATTATTCCAGTAATGCCAGTATTTGAATTTTCGTGGAACTGGAGCTACCTCATTTTTTAGAGGGGGGCACACGGGCCCCTTCTGCCCCTTTCCTCCTTGGCTGTCTTGTGTCTGGGAGCAGAAGCAGCCCCCTGCCTGCCCTTGGTGCTCCGCAGGTGGGGTGGCAGTGTCTGGGTGTGTGACCCCTGGGCAGCTTTGGTGCTGGGCACAGCTTCTGGGGCACATCCCTTCCGATGCCTCCCCGCAGGAAGGCGTGAGGCCAGGTGGGAATGGGAGCTGGTGCAGGCTTTCTGCTCACTTTGTTCAGACAGTCTCGGGGCTTGGACTGCAGAGGCTCTGGGCCAGCGTGATCCCTCCCGGTGTGACTGTGGCTCCTGGGTCTAATGAAACTTGAAGCCCTGAGCTGTGGACCTGCTTTGTTCTGGATTGGGAAACCAGTCCAGGTTTGTGGACTTGGGCCAAGTCTGCCAGATTCCCACAGTTCTCTTCACCTCTGTTCCTCTTCCCACCTGACAACAAGGTGTCTCGTGTTTCAGAATTCCCGCCTGCCCGGCTCCCCTCAGGCTTGTTATAGTCCAGGGCCAGTCAGAAGGCTCCCTGCCTCCTTTTACTGGGTTTGTATGTAAGATGCGCTCTTATGTGGCGATCCCCATGTTTGTTCACAGCCAGGCACAGAAGCCATTTAGTCAAACTGAACAAGGACAAGTAAAAATTAACACAAATTTCTTCTTCACGCCGCAAATGACATCACTGGACACTGGCTAAGAAGTCATTGGGCATCACTAAGAAGTGGCTGGTAACAGTAAGAGGCACTCGAGTGAGGGGGGCCCAGGGGCGCCATGGCTTCCTGCCCCTTCCTGTGCACCTGCCCTGGCCCAGGGCTCCCACGCTGCCAGTCCCGCGTCCATCGAGCTCCAGGCGCAGCAGTGAGCCTTTCTTTCCCCATCATCTCCAGGCTCTTATTTTGGTTTTTTTCTCAAATCTTCCGTTCCTCAGCTGTAGCTTCCATCCCTTTCTTGTCTTCAATATCCCAAGCCTGTTTTATAGTGTCTTTTAGGTTCTGTTATCTCAAGTGCTTGGTCTTCTGATTCTCTTGCTGCGTCTGCAGACCCTCCCCATGTACACGCTGCTCTGTGCCTTTTCGTTTGCAGTGGACCTGAGTGGGGTGCCGCACAGCATGGTTCTGTGTTGCTTCTCTAGGGTGTGCAGGTGGGCCTCCTGCCCATTCCAGTGCGGGCTTCTCCCGCCCAGGGTGTTGTGCTCAAGCAGGGGCTTTGACTTCTCAGAGCCCCGGGAAGGAGCAGGCCCCTTGCTGGAGCAGCCTGGTCCTTTCTGTCACCAGGAACTCCCGTGTGAGTGGCCCTGAGTTGTGCAGGGCCTCAACAGGCCTACAGCCACTTCTCCCGAGTCTGACTAAGTATTAAAAAACCCTGCCCTCAGCCAGTAGGGGTGGCAGGACTTGCCAGCAGTAATCAAATAATAACTAGAGTGAAAATTAAGCTTCTCAGAGCACTTGGCAGCAGGCCAGATGCTGTCCTAAGCCCCTAAAGTCAAGTCCTCACAGCCCCTCTGGGGGGCCTGCAGCCTTCCAGTGAGAAGGTAGGAGGCTGGTGCAGCGTGCACAGCCCATGCGCCCTCTGGCCCCCTCTCATGCTGGGGTGGACTTGGCTGAGCTGGGGCCCTCTGCTAGCAGCCTTTGCAGTGGTGCCATGCGGTGCACATGCTGGGAGGGTGGAGCAAAGCAGCGGCCACATGTGTGCTCATGAGGCTGTCCAGTTGGTGTTGATGCGGTCCTGCTGACCGCCCTGTGGGTGCAGGTGGCTCCTCTGTTTGCTGCGTCCCCAGGGCTCCTAACCCTGGGCCCGCTGGGAGATGTATGTACAGTTTGGACGACAGCGATAGCAGGCTGGTCCCGCGGATCTGCATAGCGCCTGCAGTCGGGGCTCGCATGCTCTCAGACACATAAGGGGTGTTTATGCACAGGGCAGTCACAAGACCGTCAGACAAGTCTCACAGAATTTTGAAGAAGCTCTATTGTACAGACTACGTTCTTTGACCAAAAGCCGTGGAATTGAAAGTCAGATACACAGAAATAAATGTAAGTTGTGAATTTTTAGTTTGCAAGCATATGGATCTCTAAATAACAGGTGAATCAGAGAAGAAATCCCGATAGAAGTTCTACAATAAAAATTTAAAAGTAGAAATAAATGGTAAGAAAATTTTTGCATGTCAGATTTGCTAGATATAGCTGGTGTGCTTGAAGGAAATTTAACCTTAGTGAGCAGGAGCTGTGAGTCGTGGCCCACGGGCCTGCTGGGCCTTGGCTTGTTTTTATACAGTCTTGGAGCCAACAGTGATTTTTCCTTTTTTTGGGCATTGTTGAGAGAAAAACAAAAAGACCACTTCTGGCTTGCAGACAAAGCCCAGAATGTTCACACTCTGGATCTTTACAGAAATTGTTTGCTGACTGCACATCAGTGGCTGATAACGGAAGGGGGGACACTGGGGATCCAGCTACAGAGGTGGGCAGGTGGGACGGTGGGGGCAGCTGCAGAAACAGAGCAGACGGGCAAGCGGAGCCCCGAAGAAAGCCCTTGAAAAGGCTGCCGGAGGGGAGACCCCGGCTTACTGCAGAGAGCCAGAGGCGAATCAGCCGCCAGCAGTGGGACACACGCTTAGGGACACTAACAGCGACATAGTCAGGGTATCTTTTGTTAATAAATTTCACAGGTTGGACAAAATAGACTTTCCTAGAAAAACGTGATTTGCCAAAACTAACCTAAGCAGAAGTGGAATGGCGACCCTGTGGTTCAGTCTACTTGTGAGGTGGGCAGCTGCCCACCTGCCGACAGGAGCTTTCATACTGGGATATAGTTCACATCCCACAAGCCCACCCCTTGAAGGGCGCCGGTTGGTAGCTTTTGTTTTGTTCACAGAGATGTGCAGCCATCACCACGTTCAGTTCTAGTGCATTTCACCCCTGACAAGGAAGTGCACCCCTTAGCTCTCTTCCTCTCCAGCCCCACACAACCCACATCTACTTTCTGTGTCTAGGGACCTGCCTGTCCTGGACATGTCTCGTCAGTGGAATCACACATGTGTGGGCCTGTGCGGCTGGCCTCTTGGGCTCCGCACCGCTTTACCAGGTTCATCCAGGTTGCATCCATTTGTTTGTATGACGAGGAGTATTCCATACTGTGCTATATTCCAGAGGGCTACCAGAGCCGGGCACCTAGACTGGCCCAAACAATGGAGGTTTATTTTTTTCACATCTGGAAGTGGGAAGTCTGCGATCTAGGTGCTGGCAGGGCAGGTTTCTCCAGGCCTCTCTCTTCCCTGCACCTTGCACGTGCCCCTTGGTCTGCAGTCTCTGCCCTGATCTCTCCTTACACCAGTTCTCTGGGGTCATGGCCCATTCACCTTAATCACCTCTGTCAAAGCCCTTTCTCTGGACACAGTATCCCTGGGGCTATGGAGAGTTAGGGCTCCAACATACGACTCGGTGGGGCACAGTTCAGCCTGCAGTAGGGAGAGGCCACATTTGTTCATCCACACATCAGCTCATGGATGCCCAGGCTGCCTCCACCTTTTGGCTGCAGGAGTTGTGCTGCTGCGAACACGCATGTGCAGTTTTCATCTCGGGCAGACCTAGGGACGGAGCGACGCTGTTGGAAGACTGCAGAAATGGGTACACGTCAGGAGCTTGAGTGGAATTGGCATGTACAGGGTCCCGGGCAGTTGTCAGGGGTGCCGAACCCTTCTGGGACGGGGAGCCTCTTGTGGACCCTATTGCCCGCGCGCCTGTGGCCGGCCAAGGGGTGCTCCTGCAGGGAAGACTGCCTCTCTGGGGCTGCTTTGAGGCTTTCTCGCTCCATACTTCTAGTGCAGTGGTCCCTTGCTGTGCTGGGGGTGACGTCCCTGTTGTCGGCTCCGTGGAGCTTTGTTCCCGGTGGCTTAGGTCTCGCATTGCTCCTGGGAATTTCTTAGTCATTCATTCTTTGGAGTTCTCTATTTCTAATTTCCCTCTTGGAACTCTGATCATCCCTCATTCTTTCCATGCCTCTCTGCTGTGTTTTCTGTCTCCATCTCTCTGGGTTGCGTTATCGGTACTTTCTTCAGCCCTTTCACTCCACTCGGCTTTCTCTGCGGCCCGACGCTGTCTTTAATTCCCCAGGTGGGGTCCATATTACATGCCTGGGATTGACGTGCATTGTGGTGTGTGTGTCATGTATGTCCGAACATGGAGCAGGGATCAGGACTCTGTTCCTTTGCATGACTGATTAGTAGTCCATTGTGCGGATGGACCACGTTTTGTTTTCCACTTGCCACTTGATGTATCGAGAGTCACCTGCTTATTTCAGGTAATACCCTATTTGTAGCTCACTTTTCATTTCACCTTTCATTAAACAGTTAATGTAGAGTTTTATAAAACTATTATTGGAAAGGTCCAGTGTCAAAGCTCCTTTTGGTTTGAATCAGGTGATTTTCTCTCCTTTTATTAACTGATGCTGTGCCAGACTGCCCTTATATGGACCCTCTACTGTGCTTGGCCTCTGGGCCTCTGCCAGGCCTCTCTCCACATGGGTGTCCTCTGACCTGCACAGGGATCGACACCCCCCCCGGGGGCCTCCCCCAGGGGCTCCTCATGGCGCCGATCCCCAAGCCGGGTGCCCCTTCCCTGAGTGGGCTCCGCCACATCCCCGTCCACCTGACTGGCGTCAGGACCGAGTTATCAGGAAGGGTTGTTTGAGGCGAGGGACAGTCACGGCATCAAGTTAACTACTGACCATTTTAGAGTGAATTAGTCGGTGGCATTTGGTACATTCATGGTGCCCAGCCGTGCCTTCTGTCATTCCAGGCTGCCCTCATCCCCCTGCAGAGAGCCCTGGTGCCCATCCCATTCCCTCCCGTTACCCCACCCCAGGCCCTGACAGCCACTCATCCACATTCAGTCTTCATGGGTTTACTTTTTCTGGGAAGTTCACGCAGGTGGGGTCACACAATGAGGCCTTTGAGTGTCTGGCGTCCTTTACCGAGCGTAGTGTCTCTGAGGTGCCTCTGTGGTGGAGCGCTGTCAGAATTCCACTCCTTCCTGTGACTGACTAGTATTCCATGGTGCACGTGGACCAGGTTTTGTTTCCCATTCATCAGTTAATGGACACTTGGGTTGTTCCATCTTTTGTCTGCTGTGAGTCATGCCGCTGGGAACATTCGTGCGGGTGTTTTGAGCACCTGCTTACATCTCTTCTGGGCGTCTGTCCTGGACTGAACTGCTGGATCCTGTCGCCTGTTGTGGACCCTCCGTGCCATTCCCACAGCACTTGCACCATCTGCTCTCCCACCAGCTGCGCATAGGCTCTCACTGACATCTGTTATTTTCCATTTGAAAATCGTGACCAAACCAGTGGGTATCTCACTGTGGCTTTGATTTACATTTCCCTAATGCTGATGTTGAGCATCTTCTCAGGTGCATGTTAGCTGTCTGGGTATCTTCTTTGGCGAATGTCTGTTCCAGTCCTTTGCTCTTTTCAAATTGGCTGGTTTGCCATCTTGCTGTTGAGTTATAAGGGTTCTTGTTGTTCTGGGTTCCAGCCCATATGAGATAGGCGATTCCCTGATACTTTCTCCCACTCTGTGGGCTGCCTTCTTATTCTCTTGATAATCGACTTATATTTGTGTTGCTTTTAATGTAATTTCACCATTGTTTAAATTTTCTCTTTCCGGTTCTCTTTTACTTTATGTGCATGATTTGGGGTGAATGTGTGTGTGCACATGTACACATACACGTGCATATGTATGGGTTTTTAAAGGGTATCTTTTGTTTTTAAATATTTGATACTTCTTTAATTAGAATTGGGATTCTTTATGAAAGAATTTATAGTCTAGTGAAGGGAAGTGTTAAAAGCATGCCAAAGTGGTTTGTGGTTAGAATTTGTGTGTAGGGGCCATGTAGATGGTAAAACTCTGTGTCGTGGTTTTACTTACACTTTTTTTAAGAGTTGAGATTCGTGGTTTGGGGTAAAACTAAGAATGTGACATTTATGAACACAAAGGGATAGAGTGTATGTGATACTTGGACCCAGGGAGCTCAGAGAGTAACATCTGCCCATGTGGTTTATTTTAGGCACTTTAGTAACTTTTGTCATATTTTAATGGAAAACTGTTTCTGTGAATCTTTCAAAGTGAAATCATGCTACCTTGGAAAAAACCCTTATCTACTGAATTGATTTCCATGCCTTCCTAATTCTCTTGTCTGTTCTGCTTGCTGCAGGCCTGCTGAGGGCGTGCAGTGCAGACTGACTAATTTGGTTGTTGGGTTACATAGGTGAGCCAGCAGGGCAGCCCCAGTTACCTGGATTTCAGGTTTGCAAGTGCAGTGCATTAGCGTTTCTCCTGCGTCACTGCCCTGAGGGCCGTCTGGTTGGTGGGTGAGCACGTGGGTGTGGGGCGCGGTTTCGGCTCAGCCCAGTGTGCAAGCACCTCTCCAACCCTGCCATGAAGACCGTGGTGCCTCTGTAGGAGCTTCCTTGTGGCCAGCTGGCCTGCCCTGTGTCGTGGGCCTCCCTACCTCAGCTTCTTGTGGTCTTCCGGGAAGCCCTGCTCCTATCCTGTGAAGGCTGCAGTGGCCAGAGGTCACTCCAGGCCCGTGGCTGGGGCTCTGCCTTTAGTGGGTGTGTGGGCGGCAGGCAGATGGCCCAAAGGTGCTGGGAGGTTGTATGTGTGCCACCGCAGCCCCCAGCACGGGCTCGTTGGCTTTTCAGGACGTTCTTGCATTAGTGTCCTGAAAGGTGACCCCAGTGGTCACACTGCATGAGAAGATGCAGTGGCTTTTGGATCTTATCCTGCGGCGGGGTAGTTTCTGGGTCGGGGAGTCACTCTGTGGTCTGGGTGCAGTGATGGGATTTGACGAGGATGAGGGAGGCAGCAGGGAAGTGCTTCGGGGCTGGTTCTGTGACTGGGCTGTGGACGTGGAGTG
Organism: Manis pentadactyla; assembly: GCF_030020395.1. Lineage (NCBI taxonomy): Eukaryota > Metazoa > Chordata > Mammalia > Pholidota > Manidae > Manis > Manis pentadactyla. Next base: position 190,393,367 of record NC_080022.1, read on the forward strand.
TGGGGCATTCGCCTCTCTGACCTGGGGGTGTGTTGTGGTGAGCAGGTGTTGGTGAAGGTGGGCACTTGCCATTTTCTGGATGGAGGAGGTGACCAAGCTCTGCCTGCTGCCAGTGGGACCCCAGCAGGCAGAGCCATGCCCAACGCTGCGTCCCTGTGCCTCTGGTATTATCTGCCAGAGGGTGCTGGACAGGGAGGCCTTGAGGGGAGCCTCTGGGGGCAGGTTGGGCAGTGGCCAGGGCTCGACTGCCAGGCTGTGTGGCTGCAAGAGGATCTGAGTTTGTAATTGGAAGGCTGCTGCCCAAACTGCCATCCTAGCTGTGCATAGTGGGGACCGACCAGAGAGTGGTACGTTGGGCGGTGAGATTGGGAAAGAGGACTCGTGGGGTAAGTTGGTCAGACAATGGCAGGCCTGTTGTTGACCAAAACTGGTGGCCCCCACATTTGTCCTCCCTTCTGCCAGCCATTCGGCCTCAGGCAGCCTGTCCTCTGCTGGGCTTCGTGGAGCCCAGTGAGGCGGGGTCTCAAATGGGGTGGTCTTCCAGGCACCTGTTCTGACACTGCCGGACAGGACACCCTGGGGCTGGGAGGTCTGGCCTGTGGCCTGGACTCCAAGGCCATTAGTCAGTGGCAGAACTGGTCCCTGACTTCCTGGTGAAGCCTCTAATTCTCTTGAATGCTTGTTTTTGCTTCTTTCAAGTTGTACTTGGGCCACTCTGTCATCAGCTGTGGGCGTCCCACATGCCTGCGGCTTGGTGCTGAGCGGAGTGGGGTGGAGAGTGCTCAGCCCTGGCCTTTGGCAGAGGGCGGGACGGATGGACGCTGGTCTCCACGCCGTCTAAGAAGTTGGGATGGTGGAGAGAGAGCCTGTGTCATCTCTCCTGAAAAGGAGGTCGCTGAGAGATCCTGAGAGTGTTTAATGATGGGCAAAGGATGATTACTTAGATGGCTTGGAAAGAAATAGTTCACGCAGTGTGTGCCCAGGTCTCTGGCTTTTCTGGGGAGCCAGCCCCCAGTGAGAGCCCAGAGCCAGGAGAAGCCGCTGGTGCTGATGGGACTGAGAAAGTGCTAGGACACGAGTCAGCTGTGGGTGGGGCCTGTGGACACCTGCTTCCTGTGGTCGTCACTTCCCACAGAAGCTGCATTTCAGCCTGGGTGGCCTTGTCTCAGGTTCATGCATTCTGGGTATTTGGGGAGCATGTCCCCTTTTCCGAGCTGTGGACCTGCAGGCCTGGAGTTGCCGGGTCTGGGCCCTGCCAGTGCCGCAGTGTCAGTGGACTGGGACCTGGGGCCTGCAGGTTTCATGTGTTTGCTCCCCTGGGTGCCATTGGTGCCCCTTCTGGATTTAATGAGCCGTGGCTGTGCAGGGAGAGTGGCTGGTTGGTAGCATTGCTCCGGGCGCTCTGGAGCTGCTTGTCACCCACTGCTGATGAGTGACAGCTGCCCCTGCACAACCCTGACCCAGTGGGAGCATGTGCCACAGGCCCCATGGGTGCCCGGCGAGCGGGCTGGCCCTTGTTGTGCACAGCGCTGAGCTGCCCAGGCTGCCCACTCCCACTCCCTCTGGAAGGCTGGTGGCCAGCGCTGCTGCCCCTCCTCCTCTGCACTGTGTGCAAGCCCCAAGAGGCACTTTCAAGGAGGGATGTGTTCTGATCTCAGAAAAAATGCCTGGAAGTATGGGCTTTCGGCATTGAAGGAATTAGAAGGGGCTACACAGTCAGCAGGCTGTATTTCCTATTTGAGGATCATTTCTGAGGAAGTTGTGTTTCATGTTAGTGCGGTGGAGTGATGTTCAGCCAGCTCTTCTCAGCTTTGGAACTGCTTGCCCGCCGAGACCCGGTTGGACTGCCAAGCGCACTCTGCTCCTGCCTTGGCAGAGAGACTGTCCCGTGTACTCTGTCATGCCCGGGTAGGGGCCCTGATCGTGGCAGAGTGTTGGCACCTTGTCCTCGCTGGGCGGAGGGCCCCCTTGTGCGCCTCCGTGTGGCCAGATTGGGGACTGCAGGGCATTGACGCTGCGTTGTGTGGCTCCCCTTGCGGGCTCCTTAGTGTGGCCTCTTGAAGATAAGAGGATTGGGGTCTTAACTTCTTTACATGACTTCCCAGCAGCCTGGGACTGTGGACAGAACTGGACGTGGCCACACTGGCCTGTCATGTGTCACACACGGAGCGTCCAGGCCCTGACCTTATTCCACATTGAACACTTGGTCACACCTGCCTTGAGCTGGGCGACAGGTGGGCAGAGAGCTTCAGGTGAGATGCTTGCACATGGAGTCCGGACAGGCTGAACTATTGAGGTGTTCCGTGTCCTTTCGGGGGGCTGAGGGGTGTCCCTGTTACCCTTTGGTTATGGAAGGTTGAGCAGGACGATGAAGCTGGTGGGAACACTGGGGAAATGTCAAGGGGATGCGTAAGCGGTTTGAAGAATGGCAAAGGATGTGCTCATGGGGAAAGCATCGGGGAGAAGCGCCCACTGTCTGGGAAGAGTCCTCTGCCTGCTGTGTGCAGGGAGGCATGCTGGATGCGCGTCGCTGTGGGAGCGGGACGGGAGGTGCCCGCGCGCTGCACGCTCAGGAGGCTGCTCCGAGGCTCGCAAGCCGACGCCCACCAAGCAGTGGCACGTGGCCATTGATGGGGTTTCAGATACTGTTCTGAGAGCAGGACTGATGAGGGTCTTGGAAGGAGGGGACGGGGCCCCAGGTTCCGCAAGTCAGCCCCTCTGCACCTTGCCTGGCTCCTGGGGACAGGTGGTCCTCAGCCTTCCAGAATGCCTGCCGGGCGTGGGGACTCGGGTCAGTGGCACCACGCACGTGTCAGCTCAGACTCGGGGCACCATCACTACAGCCCCGCAGGGCTGTTCTCAGGGCCGCCTTAGGAGTGCTTTGGCCGGCGGGCGCCACTCTGTCCCCAGGTCATCTGAGCGGCTTCTCCGCAATGGGCAAGGAAGGGAGGCGTTGAGCTCCTCAGTTCTGCTGGCCCCCTCCGGGGTGTCTGATGTGGTTTCGTGAGGAGGTGAAGTTCGTCCACAGGACCCGAAATGTCCATGTCAGACCTGACACCTCGCCCAGTGGCGTGGGCCATCGTGCTGTCTAGCCAGGCTCTGTTCTTTAGGCCCACCTGTCACGGCGGTGCACTTCACGCTCTTTCCAGGTAACACTGGGCACCCTGGAGCAGTGGGAGGCAGGCGGCCTGCTTCTGCATCTTCCGTGCCGGCATCCCCCCTTGTGCTCGTGGTGTGGCAGATGGCCCTGTTGGCTGTTCCTGGTGGAGGCCTGGCCGTGGGCACCCTGAGCAGAGCTGCGCAGGCCATGATGGGCCCTCTACTCTGGAGCCAGCTGGCCGGCCCAGGCAGGTCACTTCTGGGGGGCTCTGCCAGGCTATCCACAGCACTGACACAGAAGAGAGGCCGTCTGCCTATCGATTAGCTGGTGGTGAGGCAGCGGTGTAGGTGGGAGGGAGCATGCGGTTCCTCCCTAGCCTGCAGTCCCCTCCGAGGCATCGTGCTGTCGTCCTCGTGGTGCTTGGGAACCGTATTTCATCTGACTGGGCCTCTGCCGAGGAGCCAGTCCTGCAGAAACAATTTCCTTACTCCAGGTTGGCCTCGCTGTGTTGCCAGCAGAGCCACCGGTCTTCACAGCATGCAGGTCCCCTCGGTGATGAGCACAGGTGACATTCAAGGGGGTGAGGCACGGTGTGTGAGGTGGGCATAGACCCTGGATCGGAGGGAGTTTGGGCTGCCAGGCCCTGTGGGTTGGCCAGAGTGTAAGCCGGCGCCCTTCCCCAGCTGTGGTGATGGAAGCCACCTGGAGAGACTGCGTTCAGCGCCTCAGGAGGTGCCTGCGGCCAGCAGCACAGTGGCTGCCTTTTGCTCCTCACGCCCTACACTCCTGCCTTTCTGTCCATAGCCCTTTGGACATGTGGGCCTCAAATGCTTATATTCTAGGCCCGAAGTAATGTAGGAACGTTCCCGATCTCAGGATTCCCTCTGTCTTGTCAGCAGGTATGAAGCCGATAAAGGTCGTGCTGGGCTTCCCACCCTTCCTCTGGAAGCGGCAGTGGGGACTGTGGGTATCAGGGCCTTCTGCTCTGGAGTTCCGTGCCGTCCCACATGTCCTCAGCATTTAGACATTGAAACCCTCGGATCCTCCATCTGCTTTGTGAGAAATGCTTCCTGGTAGAGCCCCTAGTTCTTAGTTTGAAACCTACAGGGCTGGATAAGATGGTTGTGTTCCGTACCTTCTGCAGTGTCCCTGTGGTGCCTGGGCTGCACCTCATGCCTGCTGCAGAACATGTGACTGTGCTCACATTGTGATGGGCGATGATAGACTTAAGCTGTCAGCTAAGCTCGGGTTTTGCTGCCAAAGAAGATTGTAGAATCCTTTTTTCAAAGATTTTAGATCTTTTAGTTATGGGTGAGGGATTCTGAGCTTTTATCATCTGTAAAAGGAAGCTAGAAGTATTTAAGGTCTTAAATGTTAAATGATTGGAAAAACCCAAGTTTACCCGAACCATTGGTTGAGGACGCAGTTCCCCTGGCGGGTGGGGAAGACCTGCCTGCTATTTTCAGCCCTCTTGTTCACTGGGAAAGAGCAGGGTTGAGAGCCGCTCAATGGCACCCCTGCAGTTTACCTCCTCCAGCCGAGGCTGTGTGCACTAGGGGGCAGGAGGTCGTGTGCAGGCGTGCGGGGCCATGGCGGCCTCCAGTCCCCCTTGACACCTGGTAATTGAACTCTGACATAGTGACAAGTCTCCACATATTGACCAGAGACGTCAGACCTTTAAAGAAGGTGCAGACAGGTACTGAGTGAGGGCCGGGGGCAGGGCCAGGCAGCCTTGGGTCCTTCCTGGTGGCCACACGGGCCTGAATGGTGGGAATTTGTAAAAGCGTGCTTTAAAAAGTAGGATTGGCTTTTTAGTGACGCATTCATGATGGGACGTTTGGGATAGTGACAGAGAGAAGCTGGAAGTAACCCGAAATCCAACAGTGCTGATGTTGGCCTGTGGATGCAGCAAGCGTGGGTGCAGCCCCGTGCCTCGGACCAGGGGCACCTTGCTGCCCTCTGGCCTGGTGTCAGTAGGAGGCGCCTGGTGCCCATCCCCCGTCCACACGCACGGCGCGTCAGTGGGACCACCTGCCCTCACGTCACAGACTGTGTCGTGACTGCCGCACTTGAACCCCACCCCGTGAGCAGGGGTTATTTCTGGTCACAGCTGTGTGGGCTCCCAACAGCTTGGGGACAACCCCGCAGGCCGAGGCACATGCGCAGAGGCTGCCCTTTCCCCACCCTGGAGTCTCTGTGGGGCAGCCCTGTGCAGAGCGGCACTGCGTCCCATAGGCGCAGGCTCAGTCCCGTGGACAGAGCCGGGCGCCAGTGCACGTGTGCAGGGACCGCTGTCAGCCCTCAGGCTCTGCCGTGCGGCCCTCAGGAGCCGCGGTTCCTGCACCCTGCCAGCGGCGGTGGCTTTGGGCTTCCTCGTCATGCGTTCCTCCTCTCTGTGTGGGGCTGTTCACCTTTGATGGCTGTCAGCCCTTTACCTGTAATTGCACCACATCATTGCCCGTCTGTGAACTTACCCCCGTCTCTAGCTGTTGACTGGTAAGTGGTTTTGTGTTATTTCGCTGACCTATCTTCCTGTGATAGTTCCCAGGTGAAGCTGTTGAACCAACCGGAGGGCAAGCCCAGCTCTGCCTGTGGGTTCAGGCTTTGTGCAGGCCCTGCAGGGTGGGGAGAGGGGCAGGAGTGGCCCTCGACACCGAGGGGTCCAGCCTGGTCAGGTGTGCAGTGGTGCCTCCTTGTCTGCCTCGGTCTTGCCTGGGGATCGTGAGGTGTTTTGGGGGCTGCTTCCAGGTGGGACTCCATGGGCTCCTGCCCCACCGGGGATCGTGTTTCCTTTGTGCGGAGATTATGTGCATTGTGGCAGTGGCAGTGCCCACGGACCTGGGCTGTGTGCTTCATGCGTGGTGGGAATTTCTGATGTTCAGAGCACTGGTCAGGAGCTGTCTGGTCCCAGCATCCTGCCACCGTGGCCAGTGGTGGGTGGGTTCTTTTCACAAGACGATGTGTGGGAGGGCTTCCTGCACACACATGGCCACGTGCCTTTCCTGTGGAAAGGGAGGGGGCTTTGCACGTGCTCCCACTGGCAGGGGTGAGTGCTGAGCCAGCCGCCCACCCCCAAGAGCACAGGGTGGCTCCACTGAGCACTGTGCTCGAGCCTCGGCCAGCATCCCCGCCCCCACCGCTGGGAAGGCTGCATGTGAGTCTGTGCTTCGTGCACTGTGGCAGCAAGGCTGCCTACGGGCCAGCGGAGGGCCTTTGAGACCGTCGTTTGGAAATGTCCTGTGGTGAAAACCAGGCATTCTGTCCGTCAGCAACTCTAGCCCCCTGCTCGTTTAACACCAGCTTCTTTTCTGAGCAAATTGGGCTGCATTTTTGTGTAAGCATGGTGGCTGTTTGTGCTGGAGGCTGCAGTGAATGTGGCGATGGCCAGCGTGTTCCCTGGGAACTGCACTGTTCTGGGCTCAGATGTGGGGCCGGTGGGCTGGTGGGTCTGAATGTGGGGGCACCTGTGGCCCGCTGTGCACGGAGGACTCTTTTGCGAGGGGTTTGTTTTTAAGTTAGTCTAGTTCTTTTGTTTCTTAGGAGCTGTAGCTTCTGTGCTCGCTGTGTGATGATATGTTAAGGACAGATTATCTCTACTTTTCCACAGAGAGCCTGGCTCCTCCTGTCCCTGGGTGCATCCCTGGAAGCTCTGCGTGGGGACATGGAGCGTTAGGCCCTTTCTCTCCTGGAGGCTGTACTGTCCTTAGGTGGCTGGTGTTCGATGACATGCTGTCTATTTAAAGGATGTGGCTGGACTCAGGGTTGCCAAAAGGAAGCCCTCTAGGGAACCTTACGTATCTGACATGCAAATGCAACATGTAATTGGAGCCATGAGAAAGGTTTTGTTCAAAGCTATTGAAGAGTTTCCTTTAAACCTGTTGAATCTGGAAAGAGTTGTTAGTTTTTTCTGGTAGTGACTTGTTAAAAAGATACAGGGCAAAGACTGTATCTACCTATGTCCGCCTCCTTCCCCCGAAGCTCTGTGGTGGCTCACGTGCCCTGCGTGGCCCCCGAGGCTGGTCCGCCCCGCCTGGATCTTGCGGGTCCCTGGATGTCAGAGCTGGGAGCCGAGGGGTCCCTCACATAGAAGGGCTGGTGCTCTCCCACCCCCAGGGAGGAGCTGTAGCCCACAGGCCCATCTCCCAGTTTTCTTGTTTAAGAAGCTGTCATCTCACTTTCTCTTCTGAGCTGTTCTACTTTTTGCAAATCAAGCCTGGTTCAGCTGGTGTGGGTCCTGCTGTTGCCCTGCCCGGCAGCACGGTGTGTGTACTTCCCCGCCCGTGGCTTGTCAGCCCTGATGTTTGCTGCAGATGTGGGGTCCCAGAGGCTGCTGCTACAGAGCCTGACAGGATGAGACTGGGAGGCTCTCTGTGCCGGGATGGGCTGGGTGGCAGCCGGGTGAGCTCTGCAGCCTGGCCACGTGGGCGGTGGAGGGTGCTGGCTGTGAGGTCCTGAGGCCCAGGCTGGCTTGGGTCTCTACTTCTCTGACTTAGCTGTGCAGGAGGATACAGGGACACACAGAGTCACATCATCCGAGGGCCAGGCAACTACCAAGGATACTGTGCCGGGCATGTGTGGGGGCTGGGGACGAAAGGGTGTGCTGGGTCACCTTGCCACTCAGAAACTGCAGCCTGTGTGCCCCACTGGTCTGATGTCTCATGTAGGGTTTTGCCTGACTGCCAGCCTCTCACGTACCAGCCTTCTTTCCTGGAGACAGAAGCGGACCTGACCGACCTATGGTTGAAATGTGCAAGGTGTCACCAATTCCCAGCAATGAATGCCAGTCAGGCGTGGGAAGCCTGCCTGTGTCGAGGCAGGTGTCCATTAGTTGACACAAGCGAGCAGTTTGTGTCCTTTCCCTCAAACTGCCAGCAGTGTGATGCTCCGGAAAGGCGTCTTACTTTGACTTGGGGACAGGTGCCTGGGCTCCTGACCTGGGCCAGCCTCTGGGTGTGATTCAGGACTGAGCAGGCTGGGGACCATGCCCATGCACAGCAGCAGGAGCCCCCTCAGTGCGGGCTGGGGTGCTGCCTGCTGAGGCAGGTGTTGTGAAGACTGACTCCTGTCACTCGTGGTTGTCTGTTTTGAGATTGATTTTGTCCAGTGCACCAATAAATTGGGACTCAGCAGCTAGCCTGCAGATCACCCCAGGCTAACGGATTGCTGACCGTCTTACCAGAAGCATCTGGGTGGCCTGCTGGAGTGTCGGCTCAGGAAAAGTGTTGATACTTATTATGAGGTGCCTTCATCCCATGGCTGCTGCACCCGATTAGCTCTGACGCCTGTCAGGCCACCAACCAGTCTTCTAGTTAGCACAACATGCACGAACCACACAGGAAGTCGCACACTGGAATTTTGGGGTGACACAACTGAAGAATCATTTATGCACTGCAGGTTTGACCCCGTTCAAGTGGTCATAATTGAAAACCCCGCATGACACCAGGCGCCTTCATCTGCTGTGGCTGTGGTCACACTGGGCCGTGTGCCTTGGATTTGTGCTCCACCAGCCTCTGCTGTGTACCGCACTCTGAGGAGCAGATGTGTCCGAGGAGGGGCATGTGCCCGCAGCTGACTTAGTTCCAGGGTGCCTGACCCATGCCAGCTTTGGTGGCTTCATGGTGCCAGGGTACGGTGCTGTTGGAGGACGTGGGTGCTTTGTGGCTCCAGTCGTCAGATTTCATGGGGTGCCGGATGGGCTTTTGATGTGGACGTGGGGCTCCTTCAGCTGCCCTGCTCTGCAGTGAGTCCTGGGCAGATCAGTGGCCTCCTGCAGCAGAGTTGAGGTGAAGTGAGGGTCCTGAGGGGTCCGTGGCTGCCGTGGGCAGAGCAGGTCTTGGTGGGACTGGGGGGATGAGGAGGGGCAGCTGCCTGAGGTGGGACATGTGGGAGACAGGCTCCATTTCAGGTGTCGTGGAATTTGAGGGGCTTCTGGCACACCCCAAAATGGGTGTCCTGCTTCCGTGGGGTTGAGGGAGTGATAGCTTGGCAAGAGATGGGCTCCAATTTGGGGCCCTCAGCCTGCGCAGAAGAGGGTTGCGGGCACCCCAGGTCTCTGCCAGGCCTCTGAGCGCAGGTGCCGCCATGTGCACCTGCTGTGCATGCTGAGTTCCTCTCTCCTGGCTGGGCATCTCCACAGCCACAGCAGATGAAGGTGCCTGGTTTCGTGCGGGGTTTTCAATTATGACCACTTGAACATGAAGCCTGGAGCTTCATCACTTACTTACTTTATGTTTCATAATCTTATTAAAAGTAATCACTGTGTGTGTATAAAATAGGCTGTAGAGAACCAAATCCATTTCTGTTGTTGTTTATATAGAATCGGAAATCCTTAGATGCAAAAAGAGGGGAAATGTATGTATAATGGTTGTAGTCCTACAATGGTTTTACATTTTTTGCTGAGGACTGTTTCTAGGCACCTTGTCCTGGAAGGTGACGTTGGCCGCACGTGCACATAATCGTTGCTCTGTTTTTCTTACGTCCCTGACTGGAGTCTTTTCTCAGGCTGTGTATTGTTGATGGGGTGGGTGTGAGACTGGGGCCCTGGGTCCCGGGTGGGAGCCTGCATGGCTGTCGTCCGCCTTGGGCCCCTGGGCTCTTTGTGGCTCCCTTGCCCCCACCACAGTCCGGTGGCTGACCTGTCGTCGCCGTGCGTGGGCGGCCATCACGCTCTCCTGTGTGACTTGTCTGTGAGCGCCTGCCCGGGAGGGAAGCTGCCGCGTCGTTTCCAGCCCGGGAGCCCCCCCGCGGCCCCTCTGCTGGTCCTGAGGCTGCGCGGCTGCAGCCTCACCCTCCTGTTGGCCCCTGGATGCCCCGGCGCCTGCCGCGGGGGCCTCCGACCCCTCGCTCTTCTGAGGACGGGCAGTCGTGGGTTTTCTCTTCACACCTGCCTCGGCACGGCGTGGGCTGTTGAGAGCGCCCGGCGCTTCCGTTGCCTGCGCAGCCTCCGTTAGCTGGGGCTTCCCACGGGGGCTCTCGGGGAGCTCCGTTCCGTGTGACTTAGAAAGGTCACGGTTCCATCTTTGAATTGCAAATTAAACTTTCTCTTAAACTTTTTTCTATTCTGTTTTTGTTTTCCTATTATAGTCATTCTAAGAGGCTTTTTAAACGTTGTTTGGTTTATTTATAAAATTAAGTTACCTTGTACTTTTTAAACCTATGCATGAATGTAATGCATTTTATTTTAAAGTAATTTACATACATGTCTCTAATGCTTCCCAAGTACTTGGAATACATGAATCTAATACATTTAACAGATAAACTGTACAGTTTTAATGCTTTTAAACATTCTCTTACCACATATCTTAAAATTCTGTCATATCTGTATAGCAGAAATCACATGTGCAAAGTTAAATTGCTCAGACATTTTCAAATGGAACCAGAACCGCAAATTACCTTAACTATTCCATATATTCTAGGTGTTTACACACATCGAGATGATTCTGAAAATGAACACAGAAGTGTCTGTGGCTTCATCTTTTTGTCACTGGATTCTCCATTCTGAGCCCCCAGGGCTGCAGGCACCCCTAGGCAGGGTGGGGGAGAGCAGGGCACCCTGCTGCGAGCAGGCTGCACTGAGAAGCCCCTCTGTCTTTTAGGGCCCCCTTGACCACGGAACGGGGCCTGGGATCCTGGAGCCCAGACACTTCCTTCCTCCCACCCTGACCCCTCGCAGCCTGGCAGGGTCTTCTTTCTTCGACTCGCCTCTCGTGTGGCAGTGTCCCTTCGGTAACCAGCATTTCCGGAAACTTCACTTCCTTACAGGGTTTGGGAGAGCTTGTAGAGGGCATTTCACTGCTGTGAGCTGGTGCCTCCTCCTGACCAGGTCCTGTCCGAGCAGCAGCTCTGCCCGCCTGGTGCTGAGATGTAGGCGGGCTCTCCCACAACCTCCAGTCGCTGCTGCTTTAAGTGTGCATGCTGCTGCAGGGCCCATCCTCACCTCTCTGTCTCCTGTGCCCAGTGGTTGCGGTGATCCTGAAGGCGCTGACCTACGAGGAGAAGCGTGGCGCCTGCAGCGTTGGCACCAACGTCAGGGATGCTGCGTGCTACGTGTGCTGGGCCTTTGCGCGTGCCTATGAGCCGCAAGAGCTGAAGCCCTTTGTGACCGCTATTTCGAGGTAATGCCTGCCAGAATCATGGTGGGATGGGATCCATTTCTCGTCGTCCCTGGGATGCTGCCCCCCTCACCCCCCCAGTGTGCACGGAGCAGTCAGCACGGGACCTTTCCTATGAATGGTATGCAGGAAATAGGCATTAGTGAGCAGACAGTGTAATTTTAAAGGATAATGTTTAAAGAAGCAGTAGCTCAGGAGTACAGTTCCTTTTTTATGGGCAAGCAGCTCAAACCAGAGTGTTAGGAATGTTCTAGAGGCCTTGGCTGGAGGACAGTTAGCAGATCCTTAGATAAAGGTGGTCGGTGGCCTAGACAGTAGGTGACACGGGTGGGGACCCCATGAATCCCTCAGGTGAGCTGTGCTTCAAAGCATCTGTGTGTTCTCCCGAGAGAGGATTCTGGAAATAGGCTACTGTGGCTTCCGCCTTGGAAGTCCCTGGGAATGCCCCGGAACCCTGGAAAGCGGCCTTGGGTGGTGGCTGCTGTTGTCGGGAGCTGGGTTTTGTCCAGCATTAATTTAGTTGTTTTCATGGGCTAGCTCTTGAGTATTCATCACTGTGACCAGCAAGCTTTACTGTCAAGTGTCTCAAGAGAAAGTCAACACTGTAGAACACCTTTGTGAAGTTGGAGAAAACATATTTTCTCCAGTTTCCTGGTGAGAGAACTTGGAGCCAGCAGTGAGACCAGCACCCCGTGCAGACTGCAGCAGGCCTGGCTCCCTCGGGCTTTCGACGTGTGGCCCAGCTGAGCCCCCGCCAGAAGCATCTGGGCATCTGTCTCACTTTTAGGACCTGGTGTTTTTTGTTTGCGAGAAGTGCAAAACAAATGGTGTCCCGGTATGGTGAATTTTTCAGCTAATTTTTGTACTCCTATTTGTTACTGGATTCTTGAACTGAAGTAAGTTCCTTGGACTTGGGGAAGGAGCTCACATCTCCATTTCTTGCTCATTAAGTACAGGAGGGGCACTGAGCACGGTGGCTGGGTCTGTGTTAGTCATGGCATCTAACACTTTCCTGACCTCTACTAGGAAACGGGTTTCAGGATCCTGCTCAGGCCGTGGAAGCCTCTGCCCGAGATGTGAGTGTGAGACCCTGTGGGCCTTAAATTCTGGAAGCCCTCACTCCTGGGGCCAGGTGTGCCAGGCAGAGCTCCTCTGGAGTGGGCTCCTAGGGTCTTGGGGGTGACCATGGGTTCTCTTCTTGCCAGTGCTCATCTTCCCAGCTGTCTCTTGGGCTAGGAGCGGGCCACAGCCTGTTCCCTGCCTGGGCAGTGTGGGCCAGGCCTGTATGTCTCCATCTTGACTCTTAACATCAAAGTGAAGCCTCTGGAGGAGCCTGAGCATTCGCCCCTGTTCAGGGAGATAAGGTGTTTTCGAGGAAGCCGTGAAGACGTCTGGCCCTCGTAGCCTTGTCCATCCCCGGGAGGGGTGGGGGAACAGGAGGTCTGTGGTCTCCGGGATGTGCTGTGGTGGGTGACAGCCGGCCTGAGGCCAGGCGACCGGCCATCAGGGACCCACTCCTGCGCTCTGCGCCTCCCTCGCTGACGCCACTGGGCCCGGCCACCAGGGTCTGCATGTGCCCCACTTGCCTGGGCTCCCCCAGGGTTCTGTAAACATGAGCTTTGTTTCAAGTACAGCTTCAGGGGAGACGCTTCTTGTTGCTTGCTTGTCTTGCTCCGTGACTTTTTGGAAGTTGCTTCCAGAGACTTCCAGCTAGACAGTGAAAGCAGAAATGTGCATTATCTGTGTTGTTTGCTTTAGCCATAGCCAGACTATAAGACTGGATGGTCCGGTGCTACGGTGTGTCCTCGGGGTGAAGCCGGGGGCGCAGGCCTGGTACCTTGCAGTGGATGGGCTGAGTCAGGCCCAGCTCTGCACCTCAGTGGGTGCTGCTTCTTCTGAGCAGCCCCAACAACCCGCTATGCAGCGAAGTGCCCCTGTGTCCAGGGGATCTGGCTCCTTAAATAGTAGCTCCTGTTCAGAATGAGATTAATCCAGATGTGCCCTCTCAGTTCAGTGTTTGCCTGAGACCTATGGACTTGGCAGGAATCTGTGCCTCCCTCTCTCTGGGGTCTCTTTGGCTCAGCCTAAGCGGAGCAGCAGGGCCGAGGGCTGAGGCTGCAAAGGAAATGGGAGCAGAGCAAGCTGTGACTCCTGGAGAGCAGGTGTCCTGCATGTCCGGAGTGGGCACAGAGGGCGGGGTTGCCACTCATAGTTCTCTGCGTGGGGCATCTGTGGACATGAGCGTCAAGGGTCACATGGCCCGTTGCAACGTGGAGAGAAGAGAACTGCTGATCAACTGAGTCCAGCCTTAGCATTGCTCAGGCATGAGTCTGTGCCCAGCTTGATTCTGTGCATTCCAGGTGTGGGCAGGCCATGTGCCCCATGGGCCTTTGGGCCCATGCCTGCCAGGAGGCCTACACAGCAGCCTGGGCTTGGAGGTGAGCTCCTTTCTGTGGAGTGTGTGTCAGAGCATGGGGTTGAGTGGGGCATCCATGGAGGCAGAATGGGCACTGGCACATTGCACTCTAGGGTCAGACAAGTAAGGACAGGTTTGGAGCCACTAAGCCTGCCCTGTGGAGGGAGAGGTCCTGGCAATGAGACTGGCTCCCTGCAGTGTGGCACTTCACAGGACAGGACTTCGAAGAGACCAGCGACGGCCCGTGTGGGAGGGAAGAACTGCTGATCGACTAGCCGAGAGGGTCCCGGGGTCCTGTGAGGGTCCTGCAGGTTCTGCTGGAAGGGGGTGGGGTCATGGAGGTGGGTGTTCAGCATGCTGACCTTGCTGAGCTGGGAGCTTATTCTAAGAAACTTACTAACACGAGGGACGGAGCACAGGTGTGTGACAGTGGCCAGTCGGCTGTAGGAGCTCTGTGTGTGCTTCCAGACTGAAGCTCCTTGACCTCTGGGCGCGCTCAAGTGACTGTTAACGCCACCAGTTGGCAGCGGGCCCCGAGACTCCTCCTGTGCAGCTGATCTCTCCTTGTTAGCCTGGGAGTTTCTGCCCGAAGGCCCCTTGTGTCCCCTTTCCCCATGCCCATCCCAGGATAGACCCGCCAGGGCCCTTTGGAGCCACACCCGGCAGGGCTTCAGTCCAGTTTGGCAGGTTCCTGGGGAGCAGGCCTCCTGGGGGAGGAGAGGGCGGCGGGGTTGAGTCATGGGCCAGGGGCCTGCAGACGCTGCAGGTGCGCCTCCCTGCCCAGAAGTATCGGTTGGGGTGTGTCCTTCGAGACCTGCCTCCCTGGGTTTGTAATAAGTGACCACATTTTAATTGTCAGCTTTTGAGCCCATTTATCCTGGCACATGATAGAATCTTGGTATCTTTATACTTTCGCAGGGTCTTCATTGGGTCCTGCAAATGTAGAAAGTTGTGGCCAGAATGTAATTCTGTAAATGGAGTAGAAACGCCTACTAAAAAGCACTGCTCAGGCAGCGAGGAGGAGGCAGAATGGGGCTGAGTGAGGGCGCCCGTGCAGCGGCAGGCCAGGCGCGCAGCCGCTCCGCATCCGGCTGCTGCTCCTTCCCGGGGAGCGCGGAGGGTCTTGCCTTCCCCCACGCCGGGCACCGTGTGCCGGTCCTGTTATATAAATACCTGAAAGTGAGATTTAGGTAAGTGTGATCTTGTTTTGAATCAGCATCGGTTGGTTTTGAAAACCTGTATTTCCTCAGCATTATACACAGACTAAGAGATGCAATGATTATTCTGTGGGAAAGTAAATGGGGCTCCCTGAAAAGCCAGGTGTAATCTAGGCACAGTGAAACCCAGGGAGTTAAAATGGTGCAGAATCTAGAAAATGCCTTCTTGCCAGTAAACAAAAGCCAATTTGCAAGAAAAAGCAAAAGGAATTGCGTTGTTGCCAGCATGTGTGTTGGCTGTCACCTTGTAGCGATTTCCTCACCTGAAACTCTTTTGTAAGCCGAGCTCCTGTTGACATCAGCACTGCAGGGCCCCTCCCGTGCGGGCTGTGCCAGCCACCCTGGCAGAGCAGGCCCAGGGAGCAGCGTTCCGTGCGGGCGGCACCTGGGGCCTGGCTCCCAGATCTCTTCCTCGAGGGCAAGACTGTCCTGAAAAACCAGGACATGGCAAGCATTGCTCAAAGCTACGTCCCGCTCTCACTCAACCTCCTTAAGGGCAGGCTTCCAGAGGGAAGACAGCCCTTTTGTTTTTCCAGAAAAGTTCAGTGGCAGTTACTGGCCACACTGTCCTCATCTGCCCACCTGATAAGCTCCACTCAGCCTCCTTGTGGCTCTTTTGACTTACAGGCACTTACCTGGATTTTACTGCTGTGTCAGCGGGTATGAGCTTTGATTCTCATTTTTTAGGGAAGGAAGTTTCAGCCATGGGCAGTCTCACATTTTATAAAAAAACAATGTGATTTGCAACTTTCATACTATGTGGATGGGTAATAAATTATTAGATATTTAGATTTTTTTTTACTTCAGAATGACAAGAACACTGTGCAAACAGTATACTTTGCTTTTTATTGCTGTGAAATACAAATGAACAGTAATTGAGTTTGGGGTGAGATCTGCCCTTTGCAGTGCCTGCTGAGTACCAGGCGCCTGGAGCTAGGGGCAGGCTGGGACACGCGGGCTCCCCCCCCCATCATGGACAAGAAAGTCCCTCCGTGTTTGACACAACCTTTCCTCTGTGCTGGTAAGTCCTGGTGAGGTTCCCCACAAGCTCCTGCAGTGAGAGAAAGGCGGGGCGGCCTGAGACATGTGGGTGTGCCTTGCGTCCGCATGGCGTCTGAGCCTGAAGGGGAGTGGGTGACAGCACGCAGCCTTGTCTGGCCCAGGACTCCGGGCCGCAGGAGCTGTCCTGGTCACACTGAACCAGTGTTATTACAGCCTGTAGTTATTTGAAACATGCTAGTATTTCTAGACAAGCCAGTTTTGTTCTGAAAGTGACATTAGAGTAGTTTTAAAAATTTAGTCCAAATGAAAACAATATTGAAAACCTGTTCTATTCATGGGTGCATACACAGTTTGATGAATTAACTGGAGTCTGTACTTGGTTAAAAGCAGTGTTTTTCAGAGGCACTGTTTATATTTGTCCTACATCTGTGAAGTTAGGTAAACTGGGTGAAATGCGTTTTAAGCCATACAAGCTGCCCCGATCGCTGCCAGGCCGGGCCTCAGGCTGCAGCTGCACCGTCCCCCAGATCCTGGCTTGGGACAGCCACCTCTCTGAGGGGCTGCTTCCCATGACAGAGGTGCCCCAGGTCAAGGGTGTGGGAGTCTTGCAGCAGACGTGGACCGCCTGCAGCTCCTGCTGTCACTCAGAAGCAGAGGGCCCTGAGGGCTCTGTCCTGTGCTGTGTAAGCCTCTGAGGCCGGAGGCCTCTGCTAGAGGTGCTGGGGCTCCAGAGGACGTACCCCAGGTGAGCGTGGGCCCTCCGGTGGGAGAGGGACATGAACAGAGAGCCCCTCCCTGTGGATGCCAGCTGCCGCCTTCGGGAGGTGGGACAGGGGAATGGCACCCACACGAGTGGGGTGCGAAGCTGCAGCCTGTCCTTTGCCGTGTTTCGGCTTTGTCGCGATGGAAACCTGGAGGCTGGGGCTTGGTGTCTGTCCCTCTGAACTCCTCAGGCCCACAGAGTAGGCTCAGCTTGGGCCAGACGTGGCTCCTGGTGGCCACACTGGCCGGCGCCTGGTACAGAGCAGAACTGGTGACTTTCCTTGGTGGCCTTGGCCACGCTGAGGGAAGCTTGGCCGAGGTTGGGCTCAGCCTGCCTGGGTGGGGCCAGAGCGTCCGCAGGCAGGCGGCAGGGTTGGCGGCCCGCGCCTGGTGTGGTGCCTTAGAAGGGCTGCTTAGATGGCCCTTGGCATCCCGTGAGCACCAGCTTGGGACAGCAGCGACGTCCAGCATCTCCTCTGTGTTCCCTTCTCTCCTCATTAGTAGTGTTCCATAATTTAAAAATCGTAATTTAGGACAAACCTCAACAGGAAGTTTCAAGAATTGTGTGTCGACACGAGCTCCTGGTAGCGCTGGCGGTCCTCAGAGCCAGTAAAGGCGCACGGACGTTTCTTGTGTCAGATGCTAGAGGAGAGCAGAACTTCCTGTTAATCTCTCCCTAGGACAGTGATCTAGGGATGAGAAGAGGGGCCTTATTACTGTGTAAACACAACACTTCTTTTTCCACTGATTCTGAGAATACACTCAGAATAAAATGCAAGGTTTTTGAAGAACTGTGGTTCTGTGGCTTGTGGTTATTAAAAGTCACAATGTGTGTCTGTTTAATGATGTCTAAGATTTTATTAACAGAAGCCATAATGAGGTTGAAGTAGAGGCATTCTTAAAACATTTTTGCTAAAGATGATGGTCCTTTAGTTTTAAAAGCCTGGTATTTAAAAGCAGTCACACTTGGCTGCAGTTTGTGACATAATGAGACATTCAGAGAGCAGAAGGGAGTGACTTTCTGTTGTTGGAGTCTTGCTCAAGAAATTACTTTGAGCTTCAGCTGGTAAAGATGTGACAGAGCAGCCCAGACACTCACACCGGAGCTCCTGAAGTCTTGAGATATGTGGTTGCTTTTTAAAAAAATCCAATCATTTTGAATCATTCTCAGAAGTTCAGAAATAACCAGGCGCCTTCCCTGGAGCCCTCCACCAGCTCATCTTCTGTACCAACCCGAGCAGAGCGATGTGTGGCCTGGGAGCACCGGCGCCTGTGGGTGCTCCCCTGAGGGAACAGGGGTGGCTGAGGTGGGGTCTGTGAGGTTACTGCTGGGGATGCTTTGGGCTCTGTGACTACTTTGTCCTCTCCTCCGTCCACCACCCTGGGCGGCCAGCACCGTGTGGGCTTGGCCCCCCTCCCTACCCCTGCTTATGGAACTGCGTTTTGTCTGTTTGCCCTCAGGGGCATGTCCTCTGTCCTTGGGGCTGTCATCTGATTCTGGGGTTTATCTTGTTGCTCCGATGGCTTGTCTTGGAGCTGCTGCAGGTTGGCATCAGTGTCCTTTCAGCGGGGCTGTGCTCCTGTTTTGAACACTCTTGCTTTCTAGCCCAGCAGGGGCTCCAGGCTCTTTCCCCCTTGCTCTGGAGGCAGGAGTGTGTGTTTGTCTTAGCAGACGTGCTCCTGTACCCCGTGCTCGGCTGCCTAGCACCTGCGGCCTGGCCCACCCACCCCATGTGGTCATCATCTGCTCTGCACCCGCGTGCGGTGGCGTCAGCCTTGCTCACCCACACGCTTGTGAGGAGCATGCCCTGCTCAGGGAGAGCTCCAGTGAGTGTGCCCCCACCAGCTTCCCACGTCACCGGGTGTGGCCTGCTGTGTAACTCAGGCAAGGCCCCCAGGCATCCGGCCCATGCTCCCTTAGAGCTGCGTGCTGTGACTGTCACCCTGGTCAGGTGCAGTGGGCCATGCAGGGTGGGCCCCCAGCACAGGGCTGCCAGACGGGCTCCGTTACCACACCTCTCCTCAGCCCCCGACCCTTCGAGGTTGCCCAGCCCTGGCCACCACCTGTCTGTGTTTGGTCCCTATGGTTTTGCCACTTCTAGATGTCTTGTGAATAGAAACACACAACATATAGACTAGATGCTGGCGTCTTTTGCTTGGCAGCACCCATTTAAGCTTATCTGCTTTCGGTGAATTGCTGTTTTGGGGGAGGTCACTAGTCTGACAGGTTCTAGGCTGAGCCATGGGGTCGGCAGGGCCGGTTCCTTCAGGGCTCTTGGGGAGGGTCCTACTGCCCTTCCAGCCTCTAGCGGTTGCCCCATGTGGGTTCATGGCACCGGCTCCTCCTGCACAGCTGGGCCAGGTGAGTCCGTGTCACGTGGCTTCCCTTCCATTTCACCAGGCCCTGGGGCAGTACGGCACCTCCAGGGTCCAGCTGTTGGTAGCCTGCTCTCGGGAGGCCTGACTGCACCTGCAGGCCTAGCCCTCCAGGGGGAAGGAGCCCACCCACGGGTTCCCACCCACAGGGTGCGGACAGATATGGTGTGGCCGGAGGGACTGGTGGGACTCAGGAAGGTGGCACTGGGCAGAAGAACTGGAAGGTGGTGTGGGTGTGCCAAGGGGACTCCTGAGGCTCTGTGGGGAGGAGGCTGGAGATGTGGGGGCAGCGTGAGGCCCTGCCGTCGGTAGCAGGGAATGGGGCAGGCACTGTCCCTTTGAGGTGACCTCTGTGTCTGAAGCACCTTTTTGTTTTACAATGTTTCCTCTGTGGCTGATACGGACGTAGCTTCTCAAGTCATGTTTAGAATCGGCACTGCACCCATGCCTGCCCCAAGTCCTGTTTTCTGTTGTTACCAAGGCCGTGCATTCAGGTTTATCAGAAGGTGAAGTGTGATGCTCTCATGAAGAGAGATTTAAATGAAGCCTGGTGAACCGGGATCCGCCCTTCCTTCTGCGTGGCCATGGCCTCAGGGTCACAGCCAAGTTGTGCCAAGTCTGCAGGACTTGGCGTGTCACTGAGTGACTTGGCTGGCCAGTTCTGAAGGTGCTGGGTGTCGCCCTTGCAGGCCTCGGCTCTGACGGCCCGCACCCCTGCCTGTGCCCATTGCCTGCGGTGAGGCGTGGGCCTGCCCTGGAGCAGCCTCTGCCCTGCCTGTCTCCTGCCCTGTGACTTCCGGCCCCTAAGGTGCACCCTGGTGTGGCCCTCCTTGGGGTCAGGCTGGCCCTCCTCCCCCCAAACCCTAATGAGCTGTTTGCTACCATGTGCTGTAGGCTCGCGTGGGCTTCTGTAGGCGAGGAGCCCTGGGGAGCAAACGCGAGGCAGGCCCCCCGCCACGTGGGAAGGGTCTGTGCCTTGGGCACCCCCTGATTCGCCCTCTTCATCTTTTCTCAGCACGCTGGTGATTGCAGCGGTGTTTGACCGAAGCGTGAACTGCAGAAGAGCGGCCTCTGTGAGTGTCCCTGCTTGTTTCCTTTGTTACTGGGGTGGCTGGGCCCTGGGCTGTGACCACTCTGCTGGGAGGCTGTGGTGTCCGCATAGCAAGGGTCAGCCAGGGTCAGCTGGAGAGTGAGGGGCGCTACGCCAAGCCCAGGCAGCTGCGCGCTGGGAGCAGGGGCGCGTTTCCTGTGAGCCTGCAGTGCCGTCAGAAAGGGGGTGTGGTGGATTTCATTTGGTGGGACAGAATACAGTGTGTGGGTGGTGGGCCCGAGAGGATGGAGAGAGTGCCCGGAAGTGTCGGGTTGAAGGCCCCAGCCACCCTCCCTTTCCCCGCGCCCCTGCGGGGCAGCAGGCTTCCTTGTCTCGGAAGTGACCAAGCCCCTCCTGGCCAGGCAGGCAGGTGTGGAGATGGAGAGGGCCTTGCTGGGGAGGGAGCGCTCTGCCCCAGCTATGGAGGCTGGAAGCAGGTGTCGGTGTCGGCAGGAGAGTGGGTGCGTGTCTATGGGTTTGGTGGTAGCGGGTGAGGGAAGCAGCTGTGCCCAACAGGGCCCCGGGTCCAGGTGCGGCAGTGGGAGCTTGCGAGGCAGATGAGAGTGTGGTCTGCGCAGACCCTGGTGGCACGGCTGTGTGGCCCCTGCTGATGCGCACTTGGCGTAGCGCTTCTGTGAGGCAGCGGGCTTTGCAGAAGCGTGCGTGAGGCTCCAACGAGGTCATGGGCAGGCGCGCCTCAAAGTCAGGGTTCTGGCGCATCGCTGTTTGCTGGGGGCTTCTGGTAGCTCACTGCTGCACTCGGACCCCCACGCTTCCTGAACGCGCGCTGGCAGAGCCTGCATCACGCTGGGGGCGCGTCTGCCCCGTGGACAGCCAGGCCGCCATGAGCTCACGTGTGGGCATCACTAGGGTCACACTCAGGGCCCATACTTAGCGGTGAGGGTGGCAGTGCAGGTGGTGGCTTGGGCAGGACCTGGCTCAGGTGGCAGAGGGCAGGTGGCAGGTAGTGGCTTGGCTGTCTAGGCGAGGTGCACCAGAGCACGGGATGGGGAACTTCCACAGCGCCAGCTGCAGGGGTTTCCCCCTGCTTGTGCAGAACTTCCTGCAGAGGGAGCCCCATGCTCTCAGTCTGCCCAGTCTCGTCTGGCCATGGCTTCTGTGTCCCAGGCTGAGTCAGCTCACCCCCTACGCTTTCCAGTGCCCAGCCCCACTTGTTGGCCTGTGGGATATGGACCCAGGTCCTGGGCCCTCCCTGCAGATGCCCTCGGCCGGTCCCTCTGAGGCTGTGTAGGGCTGTGGCCTTTGGGTCCATTAGGGAGATGTAGAGAGTGGGAGCCTTCGCTTTGCCGTGGCTGCTGGTTTGACCTTGAGTGGCAGGCCTGGGGTGGGATGTTCCTCGCCGTCTCGACAGGCAGGGTCTTGTCATCCATGAATAAATAAGAGCTTGCATTTTCCTCTGGGTCTTGGTGCCTGGTTGTGCTGATAAAAGGGGCTGGAGGCCACTGCAGGGCCGTGTTGGAGTAGACGTCCTGGGGAACGCGCCCCTCCTGTCGCCACTCTGGATGGCATTGGCGTTAGGTGTTTGGTAGATGCCCTTCAGCAGGTTGAGGATATCTGCTGGTTTTTGGGAAGTGGAGTGATCATTGTCAGAGTTTGAGGTGGCTGTGTGGTTTTTGGCTATGTTCTGAGACAGTATCGCAGTGATTGGCCTTCAGGGAGGAAGCCGCTGATCCCCGTTTGCCATGGGGTGGCCCTTCTGTGTGTGCAGCGGGATCTGGTTTGCCAGAGAAAGTTGAGTGTTTCCATAAGGGATGCTAGTCTGTGGTTCTCACTGGTGTGTTGTTTCTCTTCAGCTCAGAACAAGGGAGATCTGGTTCCGTGGGCAGAGCTGGGCTCCTGGAAGGAGTCCTAAGTGATGGACCTTTCTGTTTTAACTGTTTGGTAGAAGTTGCCGGAGAGCCCCGTGCACCCGTTCTGGTTTCTGTTTCTTTAGAAATAGTTGAATTGCTCAGTTTCTTCACTTGCTGGGGATCTGCTCAGCTTTCCTCTTTCCTCTGGTGGAGGAATCTCTCCATTTCATCTGAGTTGCCCAGTTGCAGCTGCGGCGCGGTGGGCCTGTCTGCTGCTGCGTGTTCTGTCTGTCACATCGTGCGGCACTGAGAGGAGGATTCTGGGTGGTTCCCAGCCTGGGACCCCGGCCCTCCCGCTTGCTCCTCTGCCTCCCACACTCATATGTGCCGGCACACGGGGCCTCGGCGCCTGCCTGTGAGCATGTGGCTGGCCCTCTGGTTCTGGGCAGGGAAGCGTTGGGCCCTCCAGCAAGTGGCGGTGCCCTTAATGAGCAGTACGGGAGTGTGCGGTGTGCCCCCGTGCGGGAAGCAGCAGCAGTTAGGACAGCTCACCACCCCTAGGCTCCTCGGGACAGAGGAACCGCCCAGTTCTCTTTTTTTAAGCTCTGTGGGCTCGTTTTCCTGGGTCTGGGGCAAGGGGTGAGCCCAAGACACAGGCAGGGTGCTGTACACCCTGGTTCCTTGACGGCCTGCGGGGCCACATAGGGAACCCTTGCATTTTGTTGTATTTCACGCCCTGGGGACCTGCATCCCCTGACGCCCCTGCCTTCTCCTGGTTGTCACGCTGCTGCTGGCTGAACCGCTTGTGTGTTAAGGGCTCCAGGTGGTTTCCGGTTTGGGACAATTAGGGATTATGCTGCTGTGAGCATCCTCATACGGGATTTTGTGGGAACAAAATTTCTGTATCTCTGGGAAGTGCCGGGAGTGCGTCTGTGGGTCCACAGAGTTGGTGCCTGCCTCTGAAAGGAAGTGAGTGCTATGCCTTCCCCAGGGGGCTGCTTTGTCCCCCGGCAGCCATTGGGCCCCGTTGACTGGAGGCCCCCAGCACTGGGAGCTGTCCCTGTTTCTGTGTTAAGTGTCCTGAGGTGTGTGGTGCCACCTCAGCGTGGTTTAGCTTGCATCTCTCCTGGCTGGGATGGTGGTGTGTGCCACCTGTCTGTCCTCTGGCAAATTGTTTGGGTCTTTTGCCTGTCTCATGGCCTGTCTGCAGCTGCCCCGGGTGTGATGTCCTTTCCGTGGGAGGTCAGGTGCAGCTCCGCTCCAGCCTGTGGCCGTCTTTCCATCCAGAGCAAGAGATTTTGTCCTGTTGAGACCCAGCTTATCAGTCTTTTCTTTCATGGATCATGTTTTGGTGTCAAAGGCTGAGACCTCATCACCGAGCCCTAGATGTCAGGGCTCTCTCCTGTTGTCGCCATCGGTGCCGTGACTGTGCCGTGGTCCCTGCAGCTGCCCAGTAGCCTCCCACGTCTTCTCCCTTTCCAGGACTGTTTGCCTGTTCCAAGGCTTATGCGCCTAGATCTCTTGTTACTGTTTATCTCTTTGATGTCATGAGAATAGTAAGTGTGTTCCTGAGGACCATGTGTCTCATAAGCTGGTGTCTTTTTCCTGTTGCCTTTTGGTTGGTTTCATTTTTGTTTTTTTCTTTAATGAATTTTTTGCACAAGGTACAAAACAGTATACAGCAAAATTCAAGTGTCCCTCCTCCCAGTCTCACAGCTGCTCCAAGTCACCAGTGAAATGCCTCTGCTGTGCCCACCCCTGGCCCTGGCCACCAAGATCGTGGTCCTGGGCACAGCCTGCATTTCTGGTTTTCTGCCAGATATGGTGGACATGCAGTTAAACACTGTGGGGTCAGGAACACAGACCCTGGGGTTCTCTGGGTTTCAGTTTTCTTGATTTCCTTTTGCCCACCGGTGCACACTCCTCCCAGTGCCTGCAGGTAAATGATGACATCATACCTGAAACAAAATCCGTGGGGGTCATGACCGTGCTGACCTTACTCCCAGAAAGCTCCTGGCACACACCCCGGTGCGGGCTGTGTTGGCAGCTGTCGGCTGTGGCTGCACACAGGCCCAGCAGTTGTCGCCACTCACACGGCCTGTCTGCCTGGCTGTCTCCACAGGGCAGGGTGAAGGCGGAGGACGAGGAAGGGCTGGGTGGTGAGGCGGCATTCTGAGGAAGGTCGCCAGCCCTTTCTGTTCTGACCCGTGAGTGGTCCTTCTTGGGCCTGTGTTCGAGATTTGGCGGTTGGCCGAGTGGCCCCTGGGGAAGGTCGCAGGAGGAGACTGCGCCACCCACGTGTGTGCCAGCCCCTGAGCTGTGTCGTGTCACAGCGATCCCAGGAAGACGATCTGGGTGTTGGGCTTTCTCTAACTGATGATTCGGCTCTCTTCCCCTTTTCCTGTCTGGGGCCTCAGATGGGCATCGGCAGCTGGAGGCCACTGTGCAGGAGGTGTCTGACTTTATAAACTCAGATTCTTAAACTGTGGTTTTAAAAAGCACTAGGACAGGAGAACAGAATGACAAACAGCCTTGAGGCTCTGGTCAGCCAACAATGAGGGCTTTTATTTAAGAGATGAAGCTGTGGGCTGCTTGTGCTGTACGGGTTTGTTCTGAGTTCATCTCCTGATGTCCCACAACGTGCAGACCTTGCTTACGCCGTGTGTTCTCTCTGTCCCTTAGGCTGCTTTCCAGGAGAATGTGGGAAGACAGGTATGGTCACTTTTAAGAATCTTCATGCCTAAAGCTTCCTGTGGAGTTAGCAGTAGAAATATTCAAAGCTACAAGCCTAGTATTTTTCTGCACTTAGTTGTGGGTAAAGAATTTACCAGAATAAGCT
The DNA here is from genome assembly GCF_030020395.1 of Manis pentadactyla. NCBI lineage: Eukaryota > Metazoa > Chordata > Mammalia > Pholidota > Manidae > Manis > Manis pentadactyla. The sequence goes on from NC_080022.1 coordinate 190,418,091, forward strand.
AATACTTAACCCAGTGACTTCTGGTCACAATTCATTTACAAATGTGACTCAGGTGAGTATTGGCGCACGTTTTAAATAATCAGTAGTGTGTTTTACGGGACACCTGAACATTTAAGTAATTTTACACACAAACACCAGAAATCAGCACTGTATGTGCTGCCGAGGGCCACTGAGTTCAGCGGTTGCCTTCGGCTGCTAGAGGCGGGTGGAAGGAGGACGCGGCTTCACAGGGACAGGGAGGCAACTGCTGCAGGTCCCACATGTGGGCGGGAGCCAGCCCCCGGAAGCGCCACCCACAGCCCATCCTGGTGCCAGCCAGCATCACTGTGCCCCGACCCTGAGGCCTTTCTGACATCTCCTGAATGGTTGATGGCCGTAAGGCTCTCACTCCCTCGTTGGAAGTTTGTCATTTATATATTTTTAGAAAACCGTTTTGTTCCCAGTTGTCTAATAGTCTTACCAGAGAAATGTGGATAATAGCTTGCAAACTTTGGGGCCGCCTCAGCTGGGAGAGGGTCCGGAGGTGGGCTGCCCTTCCCCAACTCCCCATTTCTGCACCTGCTCTGGGTGTTGACTATCGAGCCCCCATGCAGTGCCTCCCAGCAGCTGTCCTGTCAGCTGGCCAATGGGCATTTGTTGCACGTGTCTCATGGGCCAGGCGCGGTCCTCATGGTGGGTGCTGGGCTCCTGCTTACACAGGGCACAGGCTGAACCCAACTGGCAGCTTTAATACTGGTGAAACCTGGTGTCTTTTTATGGTGTGTGGTTGGAAAAAGGTCTCTTAAAACATTTAAAGTTGGTTCAAATGCTTTTGGTGCAGTGTGCAGCCCGGGCGGGTGGTCAGGGTGGCCTGGTGAAAGTCCTGTGTGAGCAATGTAAGTAGCACGTGGTTTCAGCTGCCCATTTGTGTCATGACTCTTCCTTCTGAATATGAGTGTGTGTGAGTGTGACCAGTGAACTTCTGGTAACGGCTCCAGTCACCCAGATCATGTCCATCTCCCCCTGCCTTTTCTTCAGGGCTCTTTCCCTCATGGAATCGAGGTCCTGACCGCAGCGGACTATTTTGCTGTTGGTAACAGATCTAACTGTTTCCTGGTTATAAGGTAAGTTTTTAATATTCATCACAGAATATAACATTCTCTTTGGCTTAGATGTCAAAAATCAGTTTCCACCATTTTCTTTCTACATCCTGGAAGGTCCACTAAGAATACATATAACTTAGGTGTGAAAAGTTAAAAATGAACTAGGACTGTTAGCCAGACTCGAGTCTGACGCTGTCAGGTAGAGTGCGGCCCAGTTCCGCTTCTGTAGCATGCGGGGACGTGCAGGCTGGCGAGAAGGCCAGGAGCAGGGGCGGCCTGGCAGAGTGGGGTCTGATGGTGGGGGGGCTTGCTCCATTTTTAAGGGGGCGGTGAATGGTTTCAAGCTTGCGAATTGGGCTCGAACACTTTCTCTGCGAATCATTTTTTCTTGAGCTGCCCTGTTTTATTGGTGCTGTTCCTCTTGGGGGTGTGGTCTTGCTTGGAGAACAGCCATAGGCCAGAACCGCACTGCCTTCTGTGCAGCAGCTCTTCTGTGGGATGTCAGAGCACATTGAATTTCTCAGAATGAAAGCTTGGATTAGAAGTGGCTGCCGTTTTCTGTTTCAGTAATAGTGTTTCCCATCTGCAGTCATCTCCAGGCTGTTACTGGGATGAGGAAGAAGTCATGTCAAGGTGTAAATATTTAGTATCCCTAACTGTACTTTGCAGAAGTCACACCAGATCTTTACTTACTGGGGGTCGCTGCACTTGTATGTTATTAACCCCTTGTGACACCGCCACATAAAGGGCAGGTTTTGTGAAGTGATTTACTTGCCTTGAGTTGGGAGAAGAAATGTGATTACTGACCATTGTATGTCCAAGGCTGGGCAGAAATCAGCGTTTCCCCATAACCAGCATAGGCAGATTTAAAAGTACATATATAGCATTTGGCCTCTTTCCCAAAAAGAATTTTTGACCCAATGTACCATTTGTATTTTTGGCACCCTTTCCATCTTTTTCCCAGCAGGTAAAGGCCTCTGCCTTACCAGCTCTTTCCGGTGTTCCTTCTGTCTCCTCAATATTTGAATGTGTATTTTATGTGGAGAATCTACCACCCTTCCCCAGACAGCTTCTCCTCTTGAAGGTGGTTTCTCTGCCCGCTTCCCTAGGGTCTGGGTGGCTCTGGGTGCCGGCCTGGGGCCCTTGGTGATGCAGGACTGGGAATCATGTCCTGGCCCCGTACCGGCAGCTTCCCCCTCCCCGACCTGCTGCTCTGACCTGCCCCTGTGCAGTCGTCGCCTCAGCAGGGGAGGGGCGGGGCACTCAGCCCACCTACGCAAGGCCTCCACTGCACGTCCTTTCCTGTCCAGACCCACCCATCACTGCCCTGACTCCCCCAAAATCAAACCACGTAGCACCTGTGCCCATGCACCCCTGCTCTCCCCATGTATGCATGTGTGCCCACATGCGCCCGTGCTCACCCCTTGTATGCACCTGTGTGTGCCTAGTACCCCTGGTCACCTGTGTACACATGTGTGTACATTTACCCACATGTGCCCTTCCTGACCCCATGTACACTTGCAGTTGTGCTCCCCCAGGATATGTGAAATCAGGTTTTCCCCCTTGGCTATCTTCAGTTGCTTTGTGTCTCAGCTGCTGTGCAATACATGTGGATGATACTAAGTCTGTGGCAGGGTTGTGCTGATGACGTGGCAGTTTCAGGCAGTGTGTAAGAATTGGGTGCTTTAGAGGTGTGGAGTGGAGTTGGTGCCTGTGTGTGTGGGGTGGGATTCAGAAGGTGCAGGCGATGCTTGGGAACCTAGCCTGGCTCACCTGGCTCCCAGGGGCCCTCTGTCATCACTCCCCTTCTTCCCTGGAGACGTGACTCCTGTGCGTGTGGCCTGCTGGCCTCCCTACTGTCCATGCCAGTGGTGGCACGCACAGCATGAGGCAGGGCAGTGTAAGTGCTCAGCACCGTGGTCGGTCACACAGTGGCGTTTGGCTGCAAGAAGCGGAGGCAGCTCTGTGTAGGCTCCATGTCAGAACATATGTGTTACGTGCTTCACGTGGCACACAGTGCTCGTGCTTCTTGCCTGTGTGCAGGTGCAGAGTGTCCTGTGGTCACAACAGTGTGAAGCATGTGTTGGGGTCTGGCATTTCCCACCTTGTAGCCACACCCGATAGGCCACCAGAGCGGAGCAGCTGTGCAAAAGGCCTGTGCACTGTCCGTTTCCTGGACTACGCTGTGGCTGTGCAGAGAGGCTGGCCAAGTGTTGTGCCAGGCGCTCCCAGTGCCTCCAGCAGTGGCTGCAAACCCGTAGCTTGGGCAGCCTCGGAGGGCAGAGGTTTTCTCTCCACTCCCCGTGGGACTGAGGCTGGAGGGCCCCCCACCTGCTGGAACTGTTTTCTGTGACCTGTCTGATATTTTTCCTACTGGGTAGTGCTATTTTCTTACTGATTTAAAAGAACTCCTTTATTTTAAAGAAGTCTCCTGTTTGTGAAAACAGCTGTCTTTCGACCTTGTTTATGTTGTGTTTCCCCTGGCAGACTTTTTTCTTCTTGGTTATGTGTCTGAATGTGCCAGTCCTCTCATGGCTCCTGGGTTTTGAGTCATAATTAGAAAGGCCTGTCCTACCTGGAGGTCATTTAAAAAAATTCACTCATGGCATTTTCAAGAGATGTGACTTTTTTTTAAAGGTGTAATTTACAGTCCACCCGCTGTCCCTGGATTAGGTGTAGTTCAGCAGGACGGCCCAGCGTCCTCATCGAGATGCGGAGGCCCACTGCCTCGGGGCCAGGGACTGCCCTGCCCACTGCCGCAGATGGCCGGTGCCTTTCATAGACTCACACAGACGCATCACCAAGTGTGTGCCCTGTGTCAGGCTTTTTGCATGTGGCATGAGGCCTCGAGGCGCCGTGTGTCACTGGCTTGTTCCCTTCTGAGCCGTCCTGTGGCTCTGGCAGGTCACCTGGTAGCTCACCTGCTGCAGAAAGGTCATTTCGAGCTTTGGCTCTGGTGAATAAAGCTGCTGTGAACACTTAGAAGTTCTAATGTGGGCATTTTTCTTCATTTCTCTTAGGCGCCTACTTACAAGGGAATTTCTGCGCTTCCGCCTTTATCAGAACCTGCCGGGTGGTTCTGAAAGCGTGCCACCGTCTCACAATCTCTCCCCGTGTGCGAGCCCCCACCCGCACCCTCACGCTCTCCCGATGTTGTCTTTTTCAGCACGTTTATTGCTGGTTTTCCTGAGTACACGCAGCCAATGATAGACCACCTGGTGACCATGAAGATCAACCACTGGGATGGGTAGGTTTCGGGCTTTCATGTTTGTCTAATTAGCAATGTATTTTCTTAGCTTGTCTGTGAAATGAGATTTCGTATTTTTGTCCCCGAAGAAGAGATTAAATTGAGCATGTTACCGTGAGTATATTTTCTCATTGTAGATTTCCTACTTTAAATAACTTCTGAGAAGTAATGTAAGCCCCAGTCCTCACTCCTGGCATGTTGGCTCCTAGCCTGCATCCTGCCTGCCGAGCGTGGCAGTGCCCCCACACGATGCTCTCGAGGGTGCAGGTCAGGCTGCCTGTCCCCTCAGGGCACTGCTCCCACCCAAACTCTTGTGCTCTGCATCCGTCGGTTGACACCATATCTTCTGGAAGCTGAGCAGGCTTTGCTGGCTTCCCTAACTATGCAGCAGTTTCCAGGTATCATAGTGTTCTCTGGGCTGTAAGGTGAATCTCTTTAAGGGGAGGCTGTGTAGTGCAGAGCAGGGCGAGAGCTGTCCACTGTGTCGGTGCCTCTGGGAAGGTGAGGTGCTGCTTGGAGAGGCATGGTGTGGCTCCCGGTGTGGACAGTAAATGCCCATGGGTGTGAGCAGCCTCCTCAGGTTGTATGTCCAGAATCCCCACTTTAGGGTGAGTAGTACTTGCCCTAAGTTCTTTCTGATTTGCTGGGGAATGTGTTTCAGCTTCTGCTGGGAACAGGCCTTGTCTCTGTGGACTGCTGCCATGGGGACGTCCAGTCGCACTGTCCAGGCTGGGCTCTGGGAGCAGGGGCAGCGGGAGCGTCTCTGCCACTCAAGCTGGTGCTGTCCACCTGCCAGCAGGCCTCTCTTGGTTTCCTTGTTGGGACTCATCCTGAGAGTTATGCAAGTTTCTGACATTTGAAGCTTAACTGCAAACTTGTAATTAAGGTCAAAGATCCTGTAAACTGAACCTGGAGGAATCAGTTGGTTTGCCTATTTCATCAGCTTATTGGTCAACAGGATATTTAAAACCAAAATTGCAAATATATCACCTATGGTCCCCTGGCTCAGTTCCATTGCGTGTGTGTTTGGATGGGTGGAGGGGGGCGGTCCTTCCACGCACGGCACCAAGCAATTCTCAAACACCAGCAGGTGTCCAAGAACTCGGCTCAGTCCTGACTCTGTCTGCCGGGAGACAGCACCAGGTTCTCCCGTAAAGGGCTCCGTTCTGTAAAACTGCTCCTCCATCCAGATGCCAGTCTTGAGCCCAGGCTGCCTCCTGTGCTTCTGACTGACCAGCTACAGACCAGAGGTTCCCACGACCTCCTTGGGTTTGAGTCATTTGTGGAGCAGCTCATGGAGCTCGGGAAGGACTTGGGTTTAGCAGGTCAGCAAGGGATACTGCAAAGGGTGCACGTCGGGCCAGATGGAGAGGCACACAGGGCGAGCCTCATTAAAGGAGCTCCTGCCCCTGTGGGGCACGGGCCTGGCTTGGTGGCACATGGAAGCATTCTGGTGCCTGAGTGTGGAAGCTCTTGGACAAAAGCAGGACGCCAAAGGGCAGAACGCTGCTATGTATGGGCTTCTGTGAGGGCTTCGCTGCACAGCCACGATCGGCCTGCTGATGGCCGCCAGCTGCCTCAGCCTCCAGCCACCCTCCCTGCTCCACCTCGGGAGGCTGGGGGCTGTGGGAGTGCCCACCCTCTAGCCATGTGGTTGGGCTTCCCGGCACCTCGCCCTGCCCTTGGGCAGGGCCCCCAGAGTCACTAATAATGGGGCGCCCATTGCCTATGTGGCTCCCAGCCATTTTCAGGAGCAGCAGATCGAGACCAGGTGCTTCTGAGAAGTGTTCAGTCATCTGAACGGCCAGATACGTATTTCATGCAAATCATGACATCGCACAGGGTGTTAGACGAATCTTTCAGCTGTTAAAATCTCTAGCTGCTGTTAAAATGTTCATGTCTTCTTTTATGTCTCAGTTTTCCTTCGTGTATTTTTGGGGGTACTCTTTTGTTAGGAGCGTGTATGTTTATAACTTTTATTTCTTCTTAGTGTACTGGCTCTTTATTGCTATGAAATGTCTGTCTTTGTTTCATGTTAGATCTCTTAAAATGTAATTTACTATTGTTATCCTCAAGGGTTGGCCAACTTTTTCTGAAAAGGGACAGATAGTGAATATTTTAGGTCACTGCCTGGTATGTTCCACTGTTTTTTTCTTTACACACCCCTTTAATAGTGTAAAACCATCTAGCCTGGGGCCCTACAGGCCAGCCCTGCCACAGTGATGCCTGCTCTCCCATGGCACCTGCTGCTCCTCCTCAGCTGTGTCTCCGTGCGCGGCGTGCGGTGGGCCCTGCCCCCATGTGAGGCCACAGCCCCCTCAGTGTGATGCAGACACCAGCATGGTTTAGCTTACACTTAACCTCTTTGCTGTTTGCTTTCTGTATTTTCCTCATGGCTTTTTTGTTACAAATTTTATTTTTAAATTTATTTATGGAAATCTTTGTTTTAGAGTAAGCTCTAAAAACCTGAAAGTTTTTAGGATGAGTGAATCACAGAATGGAAGGGAAATGTTTAAGACCTTCGTGATGACAGCAGGTAACATTTTCTAGAATGTTAGGATTTACATGATTGTGACCTTATTATTTACACTTCTTCAGAGATGGAGATATTTCTGCTTTTCTCTGTTTGATTTTGGCCTGGATTATATCAGTGAGGAGATATCACTAAAAGTTCATAAATAGGTTTTCTCTTAATTTTTTGGTTCATAAACATTCTAGCATAGGTATCCTAGTATTCCTTTAATAATAGAGATTTTTAAGAGGTATTGGTCCATTGACTTGGATTTCTTTTAAAAGTTTTCTGATACTTAGACATACTTACCCAAAGTAATTTATATATCAAGATAAACATAATTGGAAAAAATTTTGATGGTGGTAAAATACATGTATTTAGTATTTTAACCATTTTTAATGTACAGCTCAGTAGGGTTAAGTACATTCATCTTGTGCAGCCCACCTCTAGAACTTTGTCATCTTGTAAAACGGAAACTGTCCTGCTTACACAGTGATTCCCCTTCCCCTCCCCAGGTCTCGGCCCCCCCACCATCTACTTTCTGTCTCTGTGGATTTGATGACCCTGGGGACCTCGTGTAAGTGGATTCATGTGGTATTTGTCCTTTGGGGGGCTGGCTTATTTCACTCAGCACGTCTCAGTGTTCACACGTATGCATCATAGGAGGCGTGAGAATTTCCTCCCCTCCGGCTGAATGATGGTGTTCTGTGCTACGGGTGTAGCACACCTGTACCTGCCATCTGATGGGCCCTTGGGTTTCCCTCTCTTGCTGTTGTGAATCACACTGCTGTGAGCACGGGTGTGCACATCTCTCCTCGAGACCCAGGAGTGGAAAGGCTGTACCATGGTAATTCTGTTTTTCGTTTTTGAGGAATCTGCAAAACCATGCCTTTTTCATAATGACTGCTTCATGTGCACTCCCGCCAGCGATGGACCAAGATTCCAGATTCCTCAGATTCTCACAGTTCTTGTCACTTCCCTGATTCTGGACAGCGGTGTCCTTAGTGGGTGTGAGGTGGCCTCTCCCTGTGGTCTAGGTCTGCATCTTCCTAATAATCGGTTGGTGTTGAGCATCTTTTCTACGTTTGTTGCTATTTGTGTATCTTCTTTGGAGAACTATAGTCAAGTCCTTTGCCCACTTTTAATCCACTTACTTGTCTTTTGTTGAGTTGTAGGTGTTCTCTTTATATTCTGGATCCCTTATCAGATACATGATTTGCAAACATTTTCTCCTGCTTCATAGGTTGCTTTTCACTCTTGATTGTGTCCCTTGATACAGGTAAATTAAAAATTTTAATGTAGCCCGGTTTATATATATTATCAATTTAGCTATTTTTACTTTTGTTGCCTGTACTTTTGGTGTCATAGCCAAGAAATCATCCACAAATCTAATGTCTTTGGAAGCTTTTCCCTGCTGTTTTCTTCGAAGAGTTTTGTAATTTTTGGTCTTATATTTAGATGACAAATATAATATTTCAAAATAATGTAATACTCACTTAAATGCTCAAAGTGGCATTGATTGGGAAAGGTCTGTATAACTGAGCCTGTAGACCAGCTGCCCACTTTGCATCTTTGGGTCTTTTTCCTGCTGAGATGATGAATGATTCTCTGTGCAGAAAACATTTTTTAGAAAGGCTCCTGAAACTGACCGCTTGTGGAGCAGATGGGAGGAGCACCACTGTTCTGGCTAGTTTACGGCATGCTGGTGTCTGGGAGTGGTGGGCATGGGCATGTGGTGTTGAGTTTCTTGGCACGTGAGGCATCCCTGTCTTGGAGGGCCTGCTGCTTGCTGCAGACCCCTAAGTGGTACCTGGGGGGCTGAAGCGCCCGGGTGGGCGCAGGCTGCTGGGTGGGGCCCCTGACGACAAGTCTGGTTTTAACCACTTTTCCCTCTAGAGCGTATATACTTGGGTGCTTATTTATCAAAATACAGACACCCCTTTTATGTGGTCCACCTTAATGTTGTAGTACATTTCTGTGTTGCGTGGTCATCATCCTAATTATTACTGGAAGGTGGCGACAGCATCCTGTTCTGCCTGGAGCTCCCAGCTGTGCCCTCCTGACTTGTGCCAGGTCCGGGGCAGGAGGCTTGGGGCCTCGCCGCCCTTGTGGTCTGATCAGACCTAGGAGGGAACACAGGGCCTCAGTAGCTAGACCTGGGGGCTTCCTTCTGTTGTTCCGTGAGTGGAGAGTGTCAGAATTGTGCTGACGTGGTGTGTGCCTCCTGTATGAAATTCCTTATTCACCATGGGCGTCCTCACAGTGCTGGCTTCATGAGGTTCCCGCCCAGCTCTCGTGTCTCTGAATCGCTGGTGGCGGTGGGAGCTTGGAGGCACCCGCCCTCCAGTACCTTGGAGCTGGCAGCTGGGTGCTCAGGTGGCCTTTGGGCTTCGTGTTGGCGAGTTCTCTTCCTCATTTGTCACAGTCAGAGGATCTTGTCTGGCTCGTTTATTTTCCTCAGTGGTTTGGACTAAGGGGCCAGGTGACAAATCATGTATACTGTTTTGTCCTCTTTTCTTTTCATGAGTCGAATAACATTAGAATCGACAGAAGGAAGGAACTCACACACTTTCCTCTGTCTCCACCCCGCAGGGTCATCAGAGAGCTGTCGGCGAAGGCTCTGCATAACCTGGCCCAGCGAGCACCCGAGTACAGCGCTGCTCACGGTAGGCGTGTGCCATCCTGCATGTACCACACGCTCGCACAGGCAGGAAGCCTGGAACCCTGGGGGACAGGGGCCTGAAAATAATGCATTTCCGTCTTGCTGAGAAGCATATGAAGCAATGGCCCGTGCTTGGTTGGGGCAGAGCATGGCCTGGTGCCATGGACCTGCTGCGTGTCCACGCTGGGTGGTCTGCCTGCCTCAGCAGAGCGGGCGTGTTGTCCCCAGAGTACAGAAAGCAGGGCCTCCCTGTGTCCTGAGCAGAGAGGGCACTTCCTGCACAGGGTGCATCGTGTGTATTTCGGAAATAGCTTTTTAAAAAGGTTTAGGAACAAGGGAAGTTGTTCCAGGATAATCAGTTAAATGAGCCTCTTGCCAGGGGCTCCTGGCTTGGGGGAATAGCCCTCCATGTTGTTCCTGCCAGCCTCTGCAGGGTGGGCCTGAGCCAAGGCACAGAGCCGCCCCAGTGCTGCGTCCTGCAGAAGAGGGCGGCCGGTGTGTGCTGGTCACGCCCTGTGGCCGCTGAGGACCCGTGGTTTCGCATCATGTGTTTTCTACTTGGAGTCAGTGAGCATCTGATTGTGATGCAGGGGCAAGACACAAAAACTGCCACATGTTCCCGTTAGAGTGTCAGTGGTTGGGTCTCGCCTCCTTTGGAGTCACCAGTGTTACAAACGTGTATAAATGTGATTAAAGCCTTTCACATTAAGTGAATCTGTGTGGTACTGACTTCCTTTGAATCAGTGGTCCTTGCTACCTGAATAAAGGTGCTCAGCATCGTCCTTTCCTCCCAGTGGGAGCGTGAATCGCCCCAGGATAAGGGAGTCCTGGATGTGCTGGCCGTGCCCAGCAGCGGTGGGGCCCTGTGGGGGCCTCCCCTGGCTTTCGCAGCTCCATTTGGGGAAGCTGAGCTTAGCAGGCAGAGCTGCTGTGGACACAGCCCCTTATCTGCGCTCTCTACCAGGCTGCAGGGGCCTGTGGCTCTGCTCTCTGTCCCCAGAGTACAGAAGGCAGGGCCTCCCTGTGTCCTGAGCAGAGAGGGCACTTCCTGCACAGGGTGCACCCTGTGTGGACAGCGGGCCCCTACGCTCAGCCCCATCCTGTCTGCCCTACGGAAAGACGGACAGGCATGTTTTCCTTCTTCCTCGTGCTCCCTCGTCACTGCACACTACCCACTTTGTGCCCGGGGGATGTGGGGAGACAGGGGTGTCCCCCAAGAGCTGAGGCAGAGCTTGGCATTTGGAGGCTTCAGTCCAGCCCCAGGAGTGCAACAGCTGTCCTGGCGGTGCCTCTGCGTGGCAGCCCTCCCCTGATGGGGCGTTCAGGCGCTCACCTGATGTGTCCCCTGCTCTGTCCTTTGCAGTCTTCCCACGTCTACTGTCCATGACACAGAGCCCAGACCTGCACACGCGGCATGGGGCTGTACTTGCCTGCGCGGAGGTCACCCGCAGCCTCTGTGGACTCGCGATGCAGGAGGGCAGGTAGGAGAAGCAGTCACAAGCTGGACCCACGCCTCTCCTGTTTGTCTGTGCCAGTGTTTCGGGGTTTCCGGGGGCCACTTTTCATTTGGTGAAGTCTCCCTGGGCCTGTCTTCAGATGCAACTCGGCCTTGATGAACCACTTCCCTAGTGGGGCTAGCAAACGCCTGGCCAGGCGGGGCCCTGACAGCCACATGTGCCAAGTGGCTGTCTCCCTACGCGCCACCTGCTCCCTCTGAGGGAACGGGTGAGATCGTAGGGCAAAGTTTCCACTAGAGCTTCCAGTTGGCGCAGCTTGTGTAAGTAGTAAAGTGAGTGGTGAAGACCTGATGGAGAAGCTGCTGGGTGAAATTATAGCAACTTCTTGATTTCCTTTCCTTTCCAGTCGGCTTTTCCTCAGAGGTGAGAGCTCACACAACACGCTGTTCTCTCTGTAGCTGGTTCTTGGAAGAGAAACTATAAAGCCATGTTTGAAGTTGCATCGTGTTCCTTAGGTGGCCCCTGGGGCAGGGGGACAGTGCCTGAGTTGCTGGCATTGACCCCAGCGAGCCCCAGCTTGGTCGTCTTTCAGCCCAGGTGTACAACCCTGGAGCTAGTAGAGTTCCATGGCCCCCCGAGGACCTGCTTCAGTGGCCCTGCTCCCTTTGTTTGAGGCAGACTGTGTGAGCCAGCATCCTTGCCCTGCAGGGCACACCCAGCATGACGTCCCCTGTCGGCACTGTCCACCAGGGGAGGTCAGGGAGGCAGGGCCTGGGGTCTGGTGGGGGGCTGGTCATTTGGCTGCCCTCGGTGTGGCACACACCAGAATCCCAGACCCCCAGAAGGGAAGCAGGTTCACATAAGCCACGTGGTTTGTACACATAGTTTGAAGAGACATGCTTACCTGTCTGGGGTTGAGGGAAGCCTCCTGAAACCCACCTTTCTGGAACAGGTCGAGGGCCCCTGGCGGGCAGGCTGTCTGGGGCAGCACTGAGGCCGTGCAGGCTGGCTGGTCACCTCGCCTGCCCTCTGGATTGTGTCTCTTTGCTGAAGCAGTCACCTGGCAGCTGCAAGCTGGCTGCCCTGTCCCTGTGCTGTCGGCACCTACTCGGGTCAGCTCTTCGGGAAGGCGCTGGCACCCCTCTGGCATCTGTAGGAGCTGCTCCAAGTACAGGTCTTTCTGCTCCTGGGCTTGGAGTCCCTGTCCTGGGACTCAGGCACTGTTTGAATTTCTGCAGGCCCACCACGGATCTCCTGGGCGAGAGGACAGTGCAGGGCCTGAAGCAGATCCACCAGCAGGTGCGTGCAGCCGGCTGAGCATGCCCCTGACCCCTTCTCCTGAGGCCTTGTGGCATCTGGGCTGTGCTCCCCACCTCTCAGGCTTTCTCTGCGACCCTCGCCCCTCCTAGAAGCCCCAGCTGGTGTAAAGCTCCCCGCTGAGGCTCCACGATTGGGGTCTCCAGTGGCCCTGCTCTCCTAGCCAGCACCAGGGGGAGCCACCTGGGATAGGAGAGCGCACTGAGAAGGCACGCACTGCTGCTTGCGGCCAGAGTGTCCTCGGCAAGGTGGGAGGCTGCCGGCAGTGCTTGGCCTCCTGCAGCCTGACTCTCCTCCCTTGGGGATGCGGCCGGTTCTTGGGGAGACAGCAGGCAGGCAGGGGCACAGAGGACAAACACAAAGGCCCTCAATTCCCTCTGCACACCCCTGCCAGTGGTTTAGAGGGGAGATGCGTGTGCCTACTTCTGGGTTTCTGAGATTCTCAAAGGCTTCTGTGGATCAGAAGAGGAAAAGCCCGAACTGTGGGTCTAAATATTATAGGGAAGCATCACAGTTACTCAGGAAGAATTGAATGGCTTTGATGTTTGCTGTTCCTAACAGTTCTATGTCCTTGAAGATGCGTGAATATAATACAGTGCTTTGATCTCAGACCCTTATCTTGCTTGTGCCATTCATGTGCTTTATGACTTTGACAAAGCCATTTAGTCTGTTTGCATAATTTCTCACTTTTAAAATGGGGTCTGGCATTTACTTCTGACCTTCAAGGCCAGCCTGACAATGCGTGGGTGTGGTGCTGGCCCAGAGCCCCTGCCTCGGGAGCGCAGGTGAGCAGGCGCCCTCTGAGCCCGGCTTCCTTTCCTGTAAAGTAAGGGTCCCAACAGAGCTGCTGCCGTGGGTTTCTGTGAGAGCAGAGGGCGCATGCGGGGAGCCGGGTGGAGTTTGGCAGAGGAATGCTGGTGGGCCTTGGCCTGGTGGTGGCCTCTGGGGATGAAGTGCTTCTGGGTTCCCTGGGGGGAAGCACCATCACCGTCCAGCCGGGTGATAAGTGTTCTCATCAAGGGGCCCTCTGGGGAAGGTCACGAAGCTGACCTGGGGTCTGGATGCAGGCCGAGCCTGACTCCCTCGCACCGACTGGTGACCCTCCTCCTGCCATGCCCCAGTTTCCCTGCCAAGTGAGGGCACCAGGAACGGGGCTGAGCCAGCAGTGTGAGGGGTGCAGTGGGTCTGTCCTGGGGCCTCCCATCACTGGTGGGAGGCCAGCCCCACGGCACGCTGGCCACACCCTGGTACTCGTTAATATTGACACCTACTGTATTGTTTTAAAAATCCAAATAATGTAAATAAATAAATGACTCTCCATTCTTTATTTTTAGCTTTACGATCGTCAGCTATACAGGTAAGCTCTACAAACCTGGAGTTCTTATGTTCGTTTCTTACTGTAGAGGCCAGGCCCGTCCGTTAAGCTTCTCAGCAGCCTGGATGTGGGGCTGTATCTATGGTCCTTCCTGATGGCTGCCCTGTGCTGTTTTATTTGGGTCCAGTCCCTCTGGTTGCAAGGTGCAAAAGGTCTGATGCAGCTGGTGTTTTTAAACTTTACTGAGGTGCCACTGATGTTTGAGGCTGTGGGCTGATGGGCACGGTGGTGGCAGGCGGTCAGTCATGTGGCCCTGTCTGCACAGCATGGCCTTTTCTGCACCCCACGTTCCCAGTCACTGGGAAGGCTTCTGGTGTCACTTCTGGCCTGGGATTCAGCGGTGCATGTGCTTGGTGTGTTACCTGCCCTGCAAGGCACGGGCCTGGGTCACTCAGCTCTTCCCTCTCCGGGACGAAGCAGCTATGAGCGGCGTACTGCTCCCCGGCTGTGTCACACCTGGCCCCCTGCCCATGGGTGTGTTGGGTGTCATCCTGGGTGCTGTCCTCCCATTTTTCAGATAGAGTCTTTTTGAGAGGTGAGGCCTTGCACATTCAGGGTTTGCTAGGCCGTCCCTCATGGTTGGGGCTGGTGTGGACACTTGTGTGGCCACAGTGGGCAGCTTCCTCGTGGAGATGTTGCGTTGATCTCTGGTGACCCCCAGAAGGTCAGATGTGCCCTGAGGCGCATCCCCAAGGCCAGTGAGTCAGGGTTGGCATGTGGCTGGAGGTGGGGGAACCCCGTGCTCCAGGACCTCCCTCCTTGCCTGATCAGCCATCACACTGGCCCGCCTGCCTGATCCCACTCCTTTCCACCTTGGTCTCTGTGTTCCCCGCCTGCTACTGTGTGGTGGTCTCTGCAGAAGGCGGCCCGAGTTCCCTCTGCAGGCTCCACAATAGTTAAACTGCCCCAGGTATAGACCACGCAAGCCCCTCTGAGCCGACACCTCTGCTGTGTTAGTCTTGGACCGTTTCTTTGAAGCAAGGTCTGCCTGAGCCCCTTTGGGTTGTTGTGGTCTCGTTGCCCCACTGTGACTGTGTCGTGCGGTTCTCTTCAGATTTGCATTTTCACTTCCCGGAGTTGCAGCCTGTCTTCGGTACCCTCAGCAGCTCTCCTGCTGGGCCCCTGCCTTCCTGCACACGTGGGAAGCGGACAGCTGCTTTGAGGACTATGAGCTGACTGTCTTGGTAGTTTTTGGTGCAGTTGTATTAGTTGGTTTTCTTGCAGTTGTGGGTCATGTCTCCCTGGTTATTCTCAGTTGGACATCAGCTCTGTGAGGTTTTATTTGTTGGGTTTCGCTTCAGTGCTGGCTGCAGCTTTCTGGAGGCCATCAGATTGGCTGTGGTTGGTTGCATCCTTTCACGGCCGGCTCTGGGGCCTGAGGCGGGTCTAGACAAGCTCACTGGCCACCGGGGCAGCCTCCCGAGGACTCTGCCGACCCAGCGAGATGGCTGGGCCCTGCCACCCTGGCTGCTGGGGGCTGCCCTGCCTCCCCCTCCCGTCTAGGCGTGTCTGTCCTCTTCTGGCAGGTGCAGAACGCAGCCATTGCTGCCGTCCCCAGCCCCTCAAATCCCAGTGCCCTGGTCTGCACACCTTCCTTCTCCACGTTATCAAGTGAGGAGGGTGGGCGGCTCCTGGCGGCCCACCCGCTCTGTGCCCGGGGACAACCTCGGGTCTGGGGCCAGGCTGCTCGCTACCCTGCACTTGAGACATTTGCCTTCTAGGGTCTGAGCCTTTGTTTCCTAAGGGTGTTCCGGGCTCCTGATTGTTCAGGCAGGAGGGCACATGCAGAGCCCTCCTGCCACTCTGCGTGGGCCAGAAGCCAGCCACCAAAGCTGATTTTCTGTCTTCTCATCAGAGTGTTTAAGCTCACGACACCAGCTCCCTGCTGTCAGCGTCAGGTGCACTCGGGTGTCTGTGCCACACACCTGATTTCTCCCTGGTTTTGCTCATGGTGGGAGCTAGTGGGTGCCCCCCCTGGGCCATGCAGCGTGTCTTTCTGGTGCCTGAAGCCCTTCTGGTTTTCACAAAGTAATAGCTGAGCAGCATTTCGGTTTGTTCTGTGGGCTTGTACCTTGTGGCTAGTAAGGGTTACAGTGTCTGGTGAATGTTGGAATTCAGAGCAGCATCTGGGTACTGTCCGTGTTTTAGTTTCTTTTCATAAAAAATAGCTCATACTTGCAGTTAATGCAGCTGATTAATGGCTTAATATTTTCTGGAACTTGAAGCTACATCTTACTTAGTGAGGATGTGTTGTGTTGTTTTATATAATAATGAATTTTTTCTTTAACTTTCAGGGGTCTGGGAGGGGAACTCATGAGACAAGCAGGTAGGTCTGAGCATCAGAAGGGTGCATGTGGTGGGTCGTGACCCTTTGCTCCCTCCGTGAGGGAAGACAGGTGTCCTGAGGGCATGGCGTTCTCCCCAACTCTTGAAGTCCCCTGAGTGGTCCCTCCATGGGGACAGGCGGTGGGGTGGCTGTACGGCAGAACCATGCCGCGGCGTGCCCGGCCCCCACACGCTGATCCCTGGGACTGCCTGCTCAGGCCACTTGGCTCCTGTGTGCATTCCCAAGGCCCTGATTTTCTGCTCCCGTGGGTTTGGAGTGTTCGTAGCCATGGGGTTAGTGGCGGCTGGGTGGGACAGTGAGTAGAGGTGCAGCTGTCTTTCAGGAGGGGAACAGAAAGTCAGGGATAGCCAACGGATGTCGCCACCCTCCCTCTCAGGAGGATATTTAAGTTAAATGTAAGTGTAGAGCAAAAACAGTTTCTCAGGTTATACTTAAGTGTTTGCATGCAATGAAGATGGTGTCAACATGGAAATCTCTTGATTTCCTGAAGCCTTTTCAGCTAAACCTACCAGGAAGTCCTCCTGTGAGGGGAGAGGACAGGTGGGGGTCAAGGCCCTGATGCGAATGGCCGGCCCTTGGTGTGCTGGGCCTGGGCAGCCATGGAACGTGCGTGCCGCTTGTCCAGGAACGAGGCCTGGTCCTTGCTCTCAGGGCATCAAGCAACCCTCCCACCCCGCCCTTCAGGTCCTTTGGCACATGTGCTGGTTTCTTTCCTTCCTGGAATGCACATCCCCTTGCTTCTAGAACATTCCCCCCACCAGCTCTCACTGTTCGTCTGTGGTCTCTTCCTGTATGCCTTAGTGCTTGGCCCCAAGTCATCTTCCCCACAGGAACTGCTGGCCCCTTACCTCTGCTGCAGTCCTGTTTGAGTGGGACTCTGGTTTTATTAAGGCCACGAGAGTGTGCAGCTCCTTGGAGCAGCTGCAGAGATGGGCTCTGTGAGCACCCAGACACTCCCTGCACTCAGACCTGGGGGCAGCTCGGGGCCAGGCACCCACCTCTGTGCCTTGCCTGTCCTCAGTTACCCTCCAGCCCCAGATGGCAGTGGTGACTCGTGCAGGTCTGGCATGTCATTCCTCTGTTGGGGAACAGTATGGTGAGTGGTGTCCCAGGGAGGGGTCAGTCCAGGCCTGAGGGAGGGCCTCGGGGGGCTCCAAGTAGCTGCCAGGCTGACGTGCTGGTCCCCTGGGGCAGTGGGTACTGTGAGGCCATGTGGGCAGGACCTCTGGGCTTGTGGATGTGGCCAAGGCCTGGCTTCACTGGCACAGTGGCCTGGCTGTGGGCTGTCCTCTAGGATTGCACTGCGTCTTTGAGTCACAACACACAGGAGAGCACTTAGAGCACTTCTTCACCCAGAAGTGGGGCGAGTTACGGGGTCACAGGCTCCTGGGGTCAGTTAGAAAAGCACTGTTGTCAGCAGACCAGTATGTGTGTTACTTCTGCTGCTGGGAACCCACAGCACCTGCTGTTTCAAAGCAAACAACAGTGCCATGCTGCTGTTCCCAGAGATGCGTGTGTGCGTCTGTGGGGGACATGCAGCCTGTGCAGCGCAAGGAGAAGTGATTCAGCAGCAGAAGGGGGCGAGAGCAGTGAGGGAATCGGGGTGAACTGTGCGGCAGAGGTACCACCCAGACGAGGAGCCAGTAGCCGCTTGTGATGGAAGCAGGATGTCCCCAGATACGGTCAGCTGGCACTGGGGGCCACCGTCCTCCTTCACGGCTCACAGATGCATGGCGCATCGGCGCCACTGCGGTGGGGGGGGACGGGGCGGCCAGAGGATAGTTGGACGCGGTCCCTGCAGATGCAGCCAGTCCTGGCGAGCCACTGGGCCCCCGTGTGTCTGCTGTGGTCAGTTACCACTGGGCAGGACACAGGTTCCTTAAGGTGTCTTCAGAGCAGGTTTTATTTCTGGTGACTCTCTTCACGAGCTAAGGAGGGAAGCACAGACACAGTGTGGACCCTGCACATAGCACCCGGGGAGCAGCCAGCCTGGCATCAGGGGGCTGTGTCTATGGGCCAGCACTGCTCCAGGGACCTCACTTTTGCTTGCACGACAAGTGAGAAGTTTAGGGGACACTCAGTGAGCGTCATGTGCCTGCTTTGGCTATGGTCCCCTTGCTGTGTGTGGAGATGAGGCCCGTGCCCGGCGCCTCCTGCCTGACCTGTGGGCCTTTGTATCTCAAGGTGCGTGTCCTCAGGGTCGCCCTGGATCCTGTTTGGAGATGCTGCTGGAAAATCCACTAGGCAGCAGGCGCAAATCCCACACCCACAGGTGGTTGCTCTGCTCTCTCCTAGCTGAGGGTGGCTGCCGCCCAGATGCATCGTGACGCACCAGGGCTCTTGGCTGTGTGGTGCCCCATCCACTCACCAAAACCTGCTCAGGGGCTTGGGAGAGGTCCCTTGTTTAGGAGGAAATGATGCAGAAAGACGGTGTGCCTTCCAGCTGCTCCTCGGCCACTCTGCACAGAGCCTGTGCCACGTGGTGCCCCGACAGTGCGCAGTGCCCGGGAAGCCACATCTGCCACACGAGTGGATGATGGGGGCAGGCTTCACTGCTTACATAGCTGCTGCTGGTGGGCGTTTGGAAAGACCTGAGTCACGGTAGCTGGTCCCCCAAGCCTATGCTTCCAGCTCAATCACGCTTGTCCCTGCTGAGCTGACTGGCAGGAGCTACGTTGTTTAGTCCAGAGACTTAAGGCAGCCTGGCCGCCATCGCGGTGTCTTCCTCCCACCTAGGCACTCGGGTCTGAGGTCTGCTGTGGGGGTGGGGCTTTTCCTCACCTCAGTCTGCCCCCTGCCCTTCTGCTCTGCACCAGGAGGCTGCGGTAAGGGGGCATGGCAGGGGTGCATCAGGGCCTCCTGTGTGGCACTTCTGCTCTCAGGCCCACTGGCTTCTGGCCGTGGTCAGCAGGAAGCCCTGCCCGGTCGGGGGTCACCCGGCTCTGCTGCCTGCGTCCTGGTAGGCCCTTCCCCACCTCTGTCCTCCTTGCCCCTCCTTGTAACTCCCTGGAGGTCATTCTGAAGCACGGCCATGGTGACTCCGATGGACCCCTTGGCATAAATACCAGGTTTTTTCTTATTGTTTGTTTTTCCCTCAATAGAAAATTTTCCTTTAAGTTTAAGTACTTTAAAAAGTGAAATAACTCTGCAAAGTGTCCATGGTCTCAGCCCCACCCCAAGCTCACTTTTTCTTCTGCAAAGTCTCCCTTTCCTCATCTGACTCCATATTTCTGAGTTACGTGCTCATGCAGCTATTTCTTGAAATCTTTAGTTTTAGATGTAATTTAAATGAGATAAGACTCAAAACTCTTGTCAAGATGGGAACCTGGTAGACTCGTGGCATCTGTCATGTGAGAACATGCATGTGTTAATGCGTTTCCCCCCATGCTGCTGTCAAGAACGCCAGGTGTCCCCGAGCTGCAGGTCCCCCAGCAGGCCCTGGGCCACACGCCTGCTAGACATTTTCTGCATGTCACCAATTGCTCAGGACTTGGGAGTCTTCGCAGACCCTTTGTTCATATGTAACAGGAATGACATAACAAGATGGTCTCAGTTGTGGATGTTCACACAAGGCTGTAAGTGGCACAGGACAGTAAGGGTAACATGAGTGCCCTGAGCTTGGCCCTGATGCCCATGCATGAAGGTGAGTCTACATCAGGACTGTGGCTCCGTGCCCCACTGCCAGAGAGTGGGGCATGTCCTCTGTCACTTTCTTACTCTCCCTTTGCTGATTGGGAGGGTCGATACTCAGTCACCACATAGAAGTGTGAGAGAAGAGGCTGGTGGGAGCCCAGCTTTACCAGGAGGGGTGGGGAGTGGGGAGCGGGGAGCAGGGCAGCAATCCCAAAACCCCAGTGTTTATCCGCTACAGTCCGGGTCAGCCGAGGGCAGGAGAGTCTGCCCCAGGTGTCCTTCCTCGGCCAGCTGACGGGATGCCTGCAGGGGGGTGGGTGTGGAAGGAAGGGTGCCTGGGGTTCTGTGCTCCCCCAGCAGTGACACCCTTCATTCCTGCCCTCATTTCATTGTCCAGGGAAAGTCATGTGACTATCTAATCCCAGAAAATCTGTGAAAGTGCAGTCTTTCCATGTACCTCTAAAAGGGAGGAACCGGGAAGTTTGCAAGCAGCGTTGATGTCGGCACAGCCGTGACCAGAATCCCTAGGCCAAACGTTTCTCCTGGACACGGGGTTGCTCTGCTTCCTTCTCTAGGAGATGGGAAAGCCATCTGTCCAGACCGGCCCCCATGCCACCACTCCTGACACGTCACGTCCTCCCATTATTACGTACATTTTAAATTGCACAAGACAGTGTTACTGTTTTATCCAGTCAAAATTCATTGAGATTTACCCGCATGCTTACTTTTTAAATAAACTTTTCATTCTTTTCTGTGTCTCTGGCCTTCCGAGAGGCTGTTTGCCTTCAGCCTGGCTGAGGAAGCTCATGGCGCTCACTCTGCGCAGTGTGTCTGCTGGTAGCAACCCTCTGGTTGGTTTGTCTGCCGCTTTTCGCCTTCATTCTTAAAGGATATTTTTGCTGGGTACAGAACTTGAGTTTGTCATTTATTACACTTTAAAGATAACATTCTGTTGTCTTCTCACTTTTCCCCTCTTTTGTTGAGAAGTTATCTGCCACTCACTGTACTGGAGGCAACCTTTAAATTTTTTCTGGATTCTTTTGAGGTTTTGCCTTCATCTTTGGTCTTTATAGTTTTGCCATGATACACTTTTGTATTTATCTTGGAGTTCTGGGGTTAATAGTGCTTTTTGGATCTAGTTTTCACAGATTTTTTGGTCACTTTTGGAAGCTCCCAGTGTGGTTTCTTCAAACTCTGCTCTTCTATGACCCTCTCTTTTGCTTCTGTGCACAGCCTGTCTGGCCCGCTTCATTCTTCACACCCCTACTTTCTTCTTCCCCTTCCACCCTTTTCAGGTTGGCTATTTTCTTAAGCCTGTATTCCACATCGTGAGTTCTCTCTTTGGCTATGTCTTATTTGCTGGTAAACCCCTCCACTGCATTTTTTTTTTTCCGCCCTGCCTGTCTTTGCCCCAGGTCTGCTACATGAAAGGTTCCTACCTACTGCTTGTTCATGCCTGGGCTTGGGCTCATCTCTGAACTACTGGATATCACTAAATTGGTTAGTTAAGATTTCATACAGGTTTTCAGGGTTTGTGCCAGGACCATGCTAGGCAACTGTTTATCCTGTAGGATCTTCTTTTGGCTCAGGCACTGATCCTAAGGTGGTTTTGCTGTGAATAAGGGTAAGAGATTACCTTGTTTGCTTAGTAACTTGTAACATGTCTGAGCACCCTCTACTGAAGTCTTAATTCTTGTGTTTTGGTCTTTCTGAATTTTGTTTTTTAGTTTCTACATCCTTATTGTAGTTTTTGACTATTCCTTTTACCTCTCTGCGTATAATAAGCTCAGTGTAAAATCTGTGTCTAATGATACCATTATCTAGAGCTTCTGTAGTTCTGTCTGTAGAGGCCAGATATTGGGTTTTAGTATCTCTATCAAATTATAGAGGTGCTTTGAGACCTAGGAATGTTTCTTCTCCCCAAGAGGCTTTACAGTCCTCTGGCCAGAGACCGTGGTGCTGGCAGGGAGAGGTCATCTCCAGGTTCAGGACTGGAGGCATGCTGGGCTGGGCCTCAGTCAGTAGACTGAATCTTATACTAATAGGGTGTGGTCCTTTGGATTCAAAACCCACGGAGAGGGGTTTCTTGGTCGCCCCACAGTAGCTCTGGGCTGTGCTTTGCCCCACCATCCCCAGGAGGCTCTCAGCGGCTCGCCCATCATTTTAGATCTCTGAGTCTTCTTTGGAGTCCCTGGCGCTGCTTGCGGGGCAGCTCATCCCAGCAGACACGCATCTCCCAGGCCTTTGCTCACAGCTCTGCACTCCCTGGTAGCTCACGGTGACTCTAAGTATATAGTTTTTGCTTTTAGTTTTGTCCAGCTTTTAAAAAATGTTGTCTTACATGAGGGGTTGGTCTCAGTTACCTAATCTGTTACTTTTCCTTAACATTTTACTTTAAAATAATCATAGACCTACAGGAACTTGTAAAATTATGTTTTAATTGGAGCCCTGTGCGTCTGTCACCCACCATCCCCCAGTGAGGACATCTTACAGTGTTAAAACCATGAAACTGACATTGGTGCCATGCCATTCACTAAAGACCTTGTTCAGTTTTCACAGTTTTTGCAGCATTCATAGGTGGTGTGCATGCATGCAGTGATGATTCGATGTGTGTGACCAACACCCTCATCAAGGTGCAGAGCTGCTCCCTCACTGTGGGGACCTGCCCCCGTGCCCCCACATACCCCACTGTCCCCTGGCAACTGCTGATGGGCGCCTGTCTCCATAGTGTGTCGTTTCAAGAGTGTCACGTGAGTGGAACCATGTGCATGTAGCCTGAGGAGGTGGGCTTTTCCCCAGCGCCGTGCCTGCAGTCCGTCCAGGTGGCCTGTGTGCTGCCAGGCCCGTTTTACCCCACTGCCTGGCCGTGCCGCAGCCTGTTCAGCCGTTTGCCTGTTCAGGGGCACTACGGCTGCTTTTGGTGTCTCTTGTGAATAAGGCCGCCAGGAGCATTTGCATATAGGTTTTTTCGTGAATGAAGCTTTTCATTTCTTTGGGATAAATGCCAGGAGTTTGATTGCTGAGTCATGTGGTAACTGTACATTTTGCTTTGTAGGAAACTGCCAGACTGTTTGCAGAGTATCTGCACCATTTTACATTCTCACAGACGTGTGAGAGTTCCAGTTTCTCCACATCCTTGCCAGCGCTTGGGAATGTCACTGTTTTTAGGGTCAACCTTTCTGACAGGAATGTGGTGGCAGCTCCTTGTGGATTTAATTTGCATTTCCCTGATGGCCAGGAAGGTGGAGCATCTTTTCATGTGCTGCTTTTTGTTTCTTGATAAATGCATTTAAAGTTCAGGGTTGATTGCTGAGGACATTTTTTAAAAAATAGTGAGGAATTGTATTTTCCAGTCCTTAAGGCGCATTGCAAAACTTCATGACAGAATGGCATGTTCTTAGAAGCAGGCAGAGAGTGGGAGCAGAAGCGAGAACCCAGAAGTAGATTCCGATCGAAAGGCGTGTGTGGGGTTCGGTGTGTGAGAAGGGGTTGCTGCCTGGGTGGAGACGCTGGCTCCCTGGGCGATGATATTGCGCTGGCTGTGCAGGGCAAGGCGAGACTGTGTGTTCACTTCACACACCCAAAGCTCAACTTCTGCTTGACTAAAAATTTAAGTACAAGAAATTCAATTTTTAAAACTTCAAAGAAATTTTAAGAGACATTATAGGATACTGTCAGTCCCTAAAAAGCTTTTTAGTTTGGAAATTTCAATTCTACACAAAAGCAGAGGGAAGCGTGTGGCAAGCCCTGCCAACTGTGTGCTGCTGGCCCCCCGCCCACTGCTCCTGCAGCCCTGTGTGCCCCTGCTCCCCCGGGGCCGTATGATGCTTCCAGACACCGTGTTGTCGTAGGATCCCAGGGCATGGTCTTCACGGGGAAGGACTGTTATTCTGTGTTTTGGGGTTTTTTTGCTTTGTTTTGGTTTTGGCTTGGCACTGAACATAACTAACAACAGTTCCACAACTAGAAACAAGCAGTGGAGAATATTTGTGTTTTGTACATAAATATTAAAGACTTTTGTGTGGAAGATGTTTTTATGAAAACACATATAAAGTTAGTAGACAAAACATAGGTTATGGAGAAATACTTGTATTGCCGTTGAAAGAGAAAGTTTTATTCATAGGCTGCAAAGACTTAGAGTTGCCAATGAAAGGTAAGTAGTTGAACTGAGAATTAGGCAAATGCACATGAGCACAGACCCAAAGGCCTGAGTTGGTGACAGGTGTCACCCAGTCACTGCAATGATAACTTCACGAGGAGAGAATGACATTCCCTCTTTCAAGCTGGCAGCAGCCGGAGCTTAGCAGCCCCAGTGCCAGCAGGCTTGGGTGAGCTCTCTAGTCCCTGTAGCTTGCCGTTGGGCGATTAGAAATGTGCATGTTTTCTGTCCTGCAGTGCCACTCCTAGGACTGCACCCTGAAGATTATTGGGGCATTGGTGCGACTGATAGGCAGGCATGTGTGTGGACACCTCATTTGCAGTGACAAAAACTGCATGGGGAAATAATCACTAAGCCATTTCATATCCATAGTGTGGAACGTTATGCACCCCTTGGAGAGCTCAGCACCCTGTTTAGAGAAAGAAAGCAGGGTGGGTCAGAGTGATGTGCCCAGGCCCATGGTAGTGATTGATCCTGTTCAGGCATCACTGCCTCTGCCTGGGGCCCCTCCTGGCTGGGCAGGACCACTCTTCTGGTCATGGGCTGGGTGAGTGAGGAGACAGGAGGAGGAGGAAGGGGCCACTTGCAGTCTGGAGTGCTCCGTCCTGCCCGTGCAGGATTCTGCAGACATGCTTCCTCGCTGTCATCTCGCCCAGCAGCATTTCAGATGATGGCTTTTGGACACATGGGTCCCTGAGTGACAGCGATGAGCACCCCCTACTGGTGTGTGATGGGCATAAAATGTGAATAATAGCATCCTTTGTCATAAGCACTGAGATTGGGTGGTTTTTTGTTACACAGCACAGCTGAGCCCAGCCTGACTGGTGTAAAATGCCCATGGTCATATGATTCTCTGAGCATGGAGAAAGGTGGGAGCTCCCACTCTCGGTCACCCCTGATTGCCCAGATCGAGGTGGGAGTTAAAGTACAGAAGGGGGCGAGTGCAGGGCCTGCAAGAGCAGTTGCCGTGTGGAGGCGGCATCACGCCTTCTCCTCTGCCACGTGTGAGGGGTGTGTGCACAGCGGGCGCATGTGTGGCAAGGTGCCCTGAAAGGTACCCACTGTGACATCAAGGGCAATTCTGCCCATCTTACATTTTTCTGTAGTGTTAGAGTGTTCAGCAAGTATGAATTATTTCCACAGTCAGGAAAAACCCACTAAAGCCATTTTCATTTTAGTGGTCGCTATAGTGCTGCCCTCCTGTGTTGTGTGTGGGCAGACGGAGGTGAGGGCATGGCCATGGGAACATGTGCTGGGGGGCAGGGCAGGCTAGCTGGGCATACAGGGCCTGTGTGAGGTCCAGGGCAGTGCAGTGGGGAGGGGCAGACGCTAGCGTGTCCCCGCAGAGGACAGAGTCTGGTGGTGCAAGTGGCCTGCCTTCCGTCCCTCCTGGGTTTGCGGCGCAGCTCCCTGGCTAGGGCATCCCCAGCCAAATTCCCCGTGCAGATGGGCGGGGCTGCCCCTCAGAAGCGCAGGCCTTCCCCACCCTCGATCCAGCTTTTCCAGTTGTTCACCATGTGGCAGGCTGGGCCATGTCCTTCCCCACAGGAGTGGCAGCCATCTCATTATTTAAGCTGACACTGTGTTTCCATGGAGGTGGAGGTTTACCAGGGCCCCTGACGATGCAGCCCACGCAGGAACCACCCCCGCAGGTGCCAGTACTGCCCTCTTTGCTAATGACATGCACCTTGGTGCTCTTGGTCCCACCCCAGTGGACCAGATGCTCACCTGTCCTACACCAGGTGGGCCATGAGTGCTCACCTATGACAGGTGTGCCTCCTGCACCTGTGGAGATGCCGCTTCTCCCACGTGGGCTCACTGCTCATGGGCCTCATCTCAGGTGGGTGCCCCACTAGCCCACGAGTCCCTGAATTGCATGTTGTCACAGGGCATTTGAGTTGGGGCCAAACCTGGGCCCTCACCTGGCATTCTCGACAGGACAGGGCTCTGTGCACAGATTGTGTCCCTCTGCGTGGGCCCTAGAGCTGCCTGTGTACCTGGGCTGGGTCTGGGGCAGGTGCTTTGGGGCCCCGTGGCGAGGAGATGCCTGTGCTTGCTCACGGGCTGGCGGGCCCTAGCGCCGAGAGGGGACTCAGGTGCATCAGGGCTGGTGTGTGATGGGCACTGTTCGACTGGCACTGCCTTTGTCCCTTTTCTTCACAGTGTGCGTTTTAATAGAGAACTTGTCCCTGTCCAAAATGCCCTTGGCCGGTGACGCTGTTATCGGTAAGTACTGTTCCTCCTCCATGACTCACGCTGTGGCCTTTTCTTCTGGAACTACTCATAACTAAAAAATAAAAGTGAGCCTGTTAGGAGGGGTGATATGGAGAGGTTGGTGTCGTGGTATTAAATATGTATTACTTAAACATTAGTACTTAAATGTTCAACAAGAATACCTTGTTTTGAAATTGCTACAAGAGCCCTTGTAATTAAGGGGCATCCCCACACTGTCCCCTCAACAAGGGGGGCGCCCCCACCCCCACCGGGGCCCAGACCTCCTCCCCGTGGCGCCTGCTGGCACTCCTGGCCATGCCTCCCAAGATGGATGGCACAGGCCCTTGTGGGACTGGTGTGCTGGCAGTGGGTGTGCAGGCAGGACATGTGACGCTGGCTCCTGTGCAGGTCCGGAGCCCTGTGTGTTTCGTGCTGCCTGGCCGCAGAGCCAGTCAGAATGGAGCTTTGGGGTCCCTGTCACCACTGGGCTAGTTGTCTTTGCTCCTTGCTCTGCAGCCTCAGAGGTTCTGTGACTTGGAATTAAAAAAAAGGAACTAAATAGCTTAGCATTCGTCAAAAAGCGTTGGGTCTAATTGAGTTGAATGTTTGGGTTTTCGTTGGTGGGGCCAGCGGGTTGTGGAGGCAGAGACGCAGGAAAAGCCACATGTGGCCTGCGGGCGTGATCAGAGACCAGACGCTCCCCCTGGTTGCAGTGCGCACACGTCAGCCTCCGAAGAGGTGTCCTCCCTGGAGACGGGGGGCTCTTAGGGCCTTAGGGTTGTGTGCGGCCTGCAGCCTCTGCCCGCGTGCAAAGGAGGTAGCCACCTGCTTTGATTTAAGAGGAAGATCTGCTGCTGCTTGTCTCTAATTTCATCTAAATACTCCTAACTGGGTAAATGAGTCTCTTTGTTTCTTCCACAGATGGTTGGCTATGGCTGATAAATGACACTCTGAGAAATCTCCACCTTATCTCAAGTCATTCTAGACAAAAGACCAAGGTGTAGTACACAAGGTTTTTCTGATCGTTGCATTGCATAGAAAGTGACATTAAGTTGGTTTTTTTAGTGTTTGTTTCAAAGGACCATGTGCATTATGAGTCCCTTTAAACACTAACATGATAATTGATAAATAGCCATAATTACATTTGGAATTCTAGATGGCACTGTCTGTGTGACTCGTCACCAGGAAAACCAGTGTAACTACTGGGACCAGAATGTTTAAGTATCTTTGTTTCTGTTTCTGGTCTTGTTTATTCATCTTCTAAACACTTTTTCCTGCACATGGATGGTAGCTGCCGGTTTACCTGTGTCCTGTTGCACTGTAGTGTTCTAGGCTCAGAGACGGGTGTGTGCTGTGGTGTGGGTGGAAACTGCAGCCGGGGTCGCACCTGCACAGCCATGTGGGCCGATCCCGGCAGGGATGCGCGTGTGGGCCCAGGTCTGGGAGTGCTGCCATCCTGTCTGGGGACAAGTGGGCTTTATAGACTAGCAGATCTGTAGCTCGGTCCCTAAGTGGGGACAGAAGCCGTGGCGCTGATGAGTGGGTGTAGGTATTGAGGATGGCGAGGCGAAAGTGCTTTCTGGCCTCCTTGATGATTCGCCAGCCTCCACGCACCTCAATGTGTCTGCAGTTTAAAGTAGCGCTGTCTTCCTGTGGACCAAGAAGGCTGCCAGGGTGAGTCCCGAGTGCTTCCTCATCCATGCCCCAAATTTCCTTTTAAAAACACCCACAATAGATTTGTAACAGCAGTGGCTGTGGTCCAGTGTGCTGCATTTTGTACAGGTGCTGCTGGGTGTGAGGCTGCCTTCTGAGATCCTCCCGTGCTCTTGACCCCACCCTACCTCCCGCTAGCACCCCTCTCCTGGGTGCCCTCACTGGGAGGAGCAGGAGAGAGCCTGGGGATCTTGCATTTGCTCTTTGCTGTCTGTGATCACCAGTGGCTTCAAGTGGTGCTGTGCCCTCTGCAGACAGCAGCTGTTCCAGAAGGCAGCCTGGGGCAGGGTTGGAGCCCAAGTTGCCCACCGCCCTCTTGGCCCAGTCCCCACCCTTCCTGGTGCCTGGGACTCCTGATCCCTCTCTAAATGAGGCCTGCACGTGGCCATTGGCCTTGCCCAGTCACTTCTGGGTGTAAACACATTTTTTTCCCTCATTACTTCTGAGAAAGAAATAATGCTTCACTTTATTATTAACTTTGTATTAGAAGACAAGGGCTTTGCATTATATGGAAAAAGTAATCAAGTTTCTGTTCAGTTTATTAGATGCAGAGAATATTAAACTTACAACTATGTGACACATGGTGACAAGCAGTTGTGCTGGAAAGGACTGATGTGACTCAGTTTCTGGTTTTTTAAAACTTGCTCACCAGCCTCCCAGGGAGGCTGCATGGCACCTGCCCTCATGCGCCGCTTTGTTTCAGGACGCTGCGGTCTTGGCCCTGGCCGCTCTCTGTCGAGAGTACTTCATGAAGGAGCCTGGGGAGGCGGATCCTGCTGGGCAGGGTGAGTGGGCCTGGCCCGTCTCCAGGAGCTCGGGCTTGTGGGGTGGGGTCGTGGGCGGTCTGGGGAGGGGCGGCCTGAGTTGGGGCAGGCCAAGAGGTGGGTGCTGTCGGGGGCTGCTCTGAGCAAGGGGCTCCACCAGGACGGCCTCGGCCTCCCCTGCAGCGCGGCATTCCCACTGGGTGCATGGAGCCAGTGCACGTCTCTCACCGCGCACGCTCAAGGCACGACGCTTCTAAGTGAGCTTTTCCCCTCGGAGCTTTGGAGGTTCTGGTTCCACGTCTCCGACAACGTTTTTCCATCTGGCTTCCTTTCCTTCTCATATTTCTATCCCTTTTGCTCCTTCATTTTCCCCATTGTGGGGACTTTCCGGGTGCTTCCTGGGCCCTTTCAGCACGGAATCGCCTGCTTCTGTCCCCCCGGATCACCTGGCTCCATGTGTTCCTCTTGGAGTCTTTATTGCAGCCAGTTTTCCATTTATGGGCTTTCCATTTATGATAATGAGCTTTTACGGTTTTCCTGAGCACCATGGCAACACCTTCCTGTGTGGGGTGGGGGGAGTGTCCCAACGCTGGGACTCGCGCTGTGCTCCTCGTCACCCGGGCAGTGTGCGTGCTGCCTCGCTGCATCGCCGGGTTCCTGCCGGCGTTTGTCCCGCCTTGTGAGGCTGCCGCGGGCTCTGGGCCCTGCCCCGCTGTGTGTTGGGAAGCTTCAGTTCACGGCTCTGTTGTCCTGCGTAGTTCCTTGCTGTTGTCCTACAGAACCCGTAGGACAGGCCCTTCACAGGCAGGCGGAGACGGCTTTAAATCACAGTGAGCCTAAGATCGTGAGTGCAGAAATCTAAATCTGCCGCTGTGGTTTCTTTCCAAAATAAGGAAACATTCTGTAGCCTGGTCTTCTGACCCTTTGCGGATCGGTGGTGTTCTGCTGTATCCCTTCACAGAGGCACTTTTACATAAGGAGGCAGGGACGTTACTTTGTATGTAGTCTGTTTTTACAAGTTGGGGCAATAAGGTCACATTTTACCTTTTGCCTGAGAGGAGAGAACCATGTCACGTCACTCTGAGAACATTAGGAACACCACCCTAAAATTCACCTTGTCTAAACGCAACTGCCCTGACGGAGGGAGGCGATGCCTCTTTTCCTCTGCTTGGGCGTGCTGTTCCAAGCATGTTCACGTGGATTCCTGTTTTCTGTCCTGATGAGCGTGTTGTGGTTTCATGCACACATGTGCAGAAGTCATGCCCTATTGTTTCAGCAAGAGTCGTGGAGTCTGCGTGGCCACGTAGGGAGGACACGGAGGGTGCCTGGCCTCCCCTCACCCCGAGCTGTGTGTTTAAAGTGCAGGCCTGCCCTTCCCAGAACCCACTCACGTGCCCATCCTCTGCACGGCTCCTGGGGCGTCCTGCCCGCGCCTGCTCCTGGGCTCTGAGGGTGGCCCTCGCTGCTGAGGATGGCACCATTTCCACACTAGTCATTTGTGCTCTTAGTGAGTAAAGATGGACATGGTGGCTGCACTGGCCACTCTTGGAACCTGCTTGGGTCTATTTCCTGAGTGAAACTGTGTGTTAAAACCGCTCACAAAGACCGTGAAACCGCCCAACAAGTCATTGCTGGACCCTGCTTTGATTCCACCCCTGAGAACACGCCTGCTTTGGGCCTCAGGCCTCTCCCCTTCCTTGGCGTTTCTGAACACGTGTGCTGTGTGGGCGGTAAGTCGTGGCACAACCTCTGCTTCTTTCCAGGGGACCTGGTCACGCAGTATCTTGCTGCGCTTCGGAGCCCCGAGGAGGCGACGCGCTGTGGCTTCTCGCTGGCCTTGGGTGCCCTCCCAGCCCTCCTCCTGCGAGGCAGGCTCCAGCAGGTGCGCGGGCCCAGCGTGCAGGGGCGTCCAGCGAGAGCGCGGTTAGGTGTGGGTGGCGCTGTGTATTCATTAGTGGTCAGACCACCGGTCAGTCCACGGTGTTTGGGGTTGGGAAGGAATTCCTGAAAGCCACTCGAGTGGCCACGAGGAAGGGAGTGGGGAGCCCAGGGGTCCCGGGCATGAGCGTGCCTGGCGGCCCTGCTGAGAGCCGGCTCCAAGTTGCCTTGGAGTCCGCAGGTGGGGAGGCTGCTGCCTCTCAGGAACACGCCCTTGGCACTGGCGGCATCGCCATGGCTGTGATTGAAGGGTGCAGAGGCCGTGCCCAAATGTGCCCTCCGCCCTGGGTATCCCTCCTTTTAGGGGGGCCTACCCACAGGGGCTGTCACCTCCATGGGTCCTGCCCGTTCTCCAGCACCTGGGCCTGCATGTCCTGGCACGGCCTCACGTTCCGTCACGGCCCTAGGGCAGTCGGCGGCCGGGGTGCCCCTCCTTCCTTCACTGTGCACCCCTCCCCGCCACCCCTCCCCCTTGCTGGTCAGCCCATCTCAGCCCCCTTGGGTTTGCCCTGAAACCTGCCTCCTTTCTGGGGTGACCCACTGGCCCCCTGACCCCCCGCCTTGGGTCCTGAGCTCCCTGAAGAGTAGGTGCTGTGGCCTGTTGCCAGGCACATCCAGCCAGGCCCTGCAGACCCCACCGGCCGCAGCCCACCACTCCCATTGATGGAAACATCCTCCCAGGTGTCCTGGCTGCCAGGCACCCTGGTGTGTGCAGCCCTCCCATCGCCTTTCTCTGCCCTGACCGCCCTGGGACCCAAGGCTGCAGACAGCAAGACGGGACAGGCCACCTAATCTATGCTCACTCTGGGGCTCATTCATGTGGCTTTAGAGTTGACGTGTCCCTTTGAGCAGTAACAGGCCAGCGATCAGGAGCCGACTGCCCCCATTCTGTGTCCCAGCTCTGAGCAGCAGGACGGGGGCAGCTCGTGGTGGGATGCAGGGTGGAGTCAGGATGGGGCAGCACCGCAGAGATTTCCTGGGGCCTGGAGGTGACCCCCTGACACCATGTTTCTCCTGGGCTGCCCGTGGCACATTTGCAGGACAGCCACTGGCCACATGGTGCCATGTCCTGGGAGCAGCCAGCACTGAGCCAAGTCTGCGCTTGCATGGGTCACTGTTGTCTGTGGCAGGCGGTCCCGTGATGGCCTGTCACTGCCCTCCAGGTTCTAGCAGGCTTAGGAGCCGTTACCTGCGTTTCTCCAGAGGACGCGAGCTTTGCGGAGGCCCGGCGGGACGCCTTGAAGGCAATTGCCAGGTGAGTTTCTCTGGTTTTCTCCCAAAGCCAGGGTCGAGCAGAGGTGACATTCACGGACATTTCGTGTCAGAAGCCCAGGCTCAGGTGATGAGCCTACTGAGGGGAGAGGTTAACATTTGTTTTCTACTTTCTTGCCTTTTCAGAGGATTGTCAAAGATTGCCTCCAGTGCATAGGCTCATTAACAGTCTGCTTGCTTCCCAGGTCAGCCCCTGGGTCAGGATGGCGGGCCTGGCCGCAGATCCCTACAGCATGCTCTTGGAGAAGTGCGTCGCGCCCTGTCATGTCGGCACAGGACGCGCGGCCATCTGAGTCGGCTCTGAGTTCTCAGTCTGCTTCGAGCGTATCCTGTCAGGGAGCTCATGAGGCCGAAGTGATGTGAACTAGGGGGAATATTTCCTGGGATTTGCCACTGCTAAGCTTAGCTTCTCACGTTAATTCCAGCATTTGCCAGACAGTTGGTGTGAGAGCAGAGGGAGCTGCGGATGACGTCCTGTGCAAAGGGACCGTCTCCCAGGTTTACCACGTGCTGCGGGGCTGCCTGAACGACTACACCACGGACAGCCGCGGGGACGTGGGCGCATGGTGAGGGGGACGTGCATGTGCTGAGGGTGGCCATCCTCACAGCCCGGGCTTGTTCTCCAGTGTCATGCCGGAGGGAGGGGGCCTTTCATGCCACTGCCCATGGGCTGTGTCCCGTGCTCCGTCTGCCTAGTGACGGTGTCCTGCTTGCTGTTCCTCCACTGCCCTGCCGTGGCCCTTGTTCCCCGGATGGCAGAGCATCCTTAGGCCAGGTCTGCCCCAGGCCCTGGTCTGTGTTCTGCACTTTACAGAAAGAACTGACTTTGTAAAAAGCAAACGCTGTCATGACTCCCACAGAAGCCATAGGTGCCAGCATTACGGTTTTCACTTGATAAAGTTCACATCAGGGCCTCCCACATTCAGCCCTTTCTCTTGCCTGTGCCCAGAGCACCTGACGCCCTTGTTTGGAGGAGCTGGGAGGGGCTACTCCCCTCGGTCAGACTCACTCACAGGCATTTGCATCCCCTTCCTGGCCAGGATGCCCCCTAATGTGTGTCGTGGTGGGCAGAGCACAGGGCACGGTGTCTCTGATGTCGAGGGGAAAGAGTCCATTTTTTTATTAGGGTGATAGAAAAAGCAGCTTAATGTTAAAGCTTAAAAGAAAAAGGAAAGAAAAGACACGTTGTTCCATATTCAGCAAGGGTTGGGCATCACCCTGCCTCCCCGTTTCCGTCAGCCGCTGTCCCGTGGCCCCGCACACTCAGGCTTGCCACACTTCCCACCTGCCTCTGGGATCCTGTTACTGTCGTCCAGTAAAGCCGACGTTCTGTTCTGCTGGGAACAGTCTCCCGCTGGGCCGGGGGCCTTCCTGTCTCTCCCCCGCTCAGGAGTGTGCTGGGGCCCCTTGGCGGCTTGTCTCCCCTCCTTCCAGCAGTGGTTGGGGCGCGGCCGCTGATGACCTTGCACGCGTTGCACACGTGGGCAGGGATCATCTGAGTGTGGTCAGGCCCCATGCGAGGCTACAAGGCGGACCCAGGAGCCGGATAGGGCCAGACACCAGGACTGTGCTGCCAGTGCAGGGCAGGTCCCGAGCCGCCCGCCACGAGGATGGCTGATGGGCGCCCCTGCCTTTCCCCACAGGGTCCGTGAGGCCGCCATGACCAGTCTGAGGGACCTGACGCTTCTGCTCGCCAGGGACCAGCCAGAGCTGATGGAGGCCCACATGTGAGTGTGGGCCTGTCACGGACAGAGCCTGCACACCCTTCTTCCCTGGCTAACGGCTCAGGGCCAGGCCACCCCACCCCACGCAGTGCCTCCCTTGGGCTGGGTCTGCCCGAGGACAGCCAGAGTCAAGGGCAGGGCCGGGGTGGCTGCTGTGTCCACGCTGCTCCCCTTGCCAGTGGGCCTCCCCCCACTACCCTCTGTCCTGTCTCCCTCCCCTACCCTCTGTGCCTTCCTTCTTGGCCTCCCTCAGCCCCTGCTACCCGTCACCCCTGGCACCTACCCTGCAGCCTGTCTGTCCTCACGGCTTCCCCCGGAGACGTGCGTCTGGCTCCTGGGGAGCGGTGTGAGCCAGGTGGGTCGCCCCCGGGGCTGTTCCTGCTGCAGCGAGGGCAGCCACGCTCTCTGGGTTTCCAGCTGCGAGCAGGTCATGTGCTGCCTGGCCCAGCAAGCAAGCGAGAAGATTGATCGGCTCCGCGCGCACGCTGCCTGTGTGTTCCTGGCGCTGCTGCACCCGGACGGCCCTCTTGTGCCCCATGTGCCCCACCGAGCAGAGCTGGAGAGGCTCCTCCCCAGGTACTGCGGCCCCGCCCCTGAGGCCCAGCGGGTGGCAGACCCTCCGGCCAACGGGCGCGCTGTCCTGCAGGTCCCACATGGCCTCCGTGAACTGGAACGCACCATCCCAGGCCTTCCCATGCATCACGCGGCTGCTGGGGCTGCCCACCTACCGCTACCACGTCCTGCTGGGTCTGGCCGTGTCCGTGGGCGGCCTGACGGAGTCCACGGTGAGAAGGCGTTGGGCCCGCTCTGCAGGCCCTTCTTGGGGAAAGTGGTCTGTGGGGGTGTCTGCCCTGGAGCTGGGGCAGGGCAGCCTGGGCTCCACCGGGCATAGCGGCGTCGGCACCCTCCTGGGTGCCAGCGTGGGGGAAGCGCGCTGGGGGCTGCCGTCTCCGGCCTGCAGACGGAGCGGCGCTGTGAGTGCAGGCAGGCCGATGCATCGGTGAGCAGCTCGGTGGTGGGACTTCCGCTGGGCAGGATCTGATGTGCCCAGCACATGGCCCTCCTGCCGCTTGTGGACGCACCCTCGGTCCCTGCTTCGCGTCCCTGCTTTGCTTACGGTGCTCGTGGGCATCACCTGCCAGCCACAGCTCCTACGCTGGTCTGGTTTGTTTCCCCTCCTTGTGCTACTTTCTGGGTGAGTTACGGCGTCTGTTTTCCTCCGTTGCTGCTTCTCCCCTGGTCTGGTGTTCACACGCCCCATGCCGTGCTTCCGTTGGACCCTCGGAAGCTGTTGGGCACGTGCCTGCGTGGGCCTCCAGGAAGGCTCTGGGCACAGGGTTTCGTGGACTCGCTTCCTCACCCACGTCCCTTTGTGCCCGTGAGGGTGGAGCTGCTGGCCAGCTGCTCCTTTCCTCGGGCTGCTGCCTGGGGGGCCGCGCCCCTCACCAGTTACGCATTCTGTGGCGTTAGCTGCTGTGTCTGGCTCTGACCCCACTGGGATTCTTGTATCTCTGAATCGGAGGGCTCGTGGTTCCTGTCCGTCACTTTGTTAAGTGTGCAGCCCCCTGCCCGGCCGGGGCCCTGCCGTGGGGTAAGGACGAGGCCGTGCTCGGGGCACCTCCTCCCTGGCGTGCTCTCAGGCTGTGCCTGCGTCTGGCCTCCGGGTTCTCAGACCACAGTTTTCTGCAGTTTTTCTGATCTGCTGTTTATCCTGTCCCTGTGTTGATATTTTGATTTCAGTAATGGTAGTTATCATCAAGCATTCAGATTGTTGTGAAATCTATTTATCATGCCTTTTCATGGCAGGCAGATCTTTCAATTGCAAATTCTATTTCTAAACATTAATGTACAGCTATTGTTATTCTAAATTAATTCCAAGTTCAAAAATAACTAGGCAGACACACAGCTGCATTGCACGCGTTTCCCACGGCCCACGTCTCGTGCTGGAGTGTGCAGTCTGAGGCTGCACCTGCTCCTCGTGTTCTTGCTCGCTAGCTCCCAACGCCTGTATCCGGAGCGAGCCGCCTGCAGACTGGTTCGCGGTCGCCTGTGGGACGCCGTGGTCGGCACCTCTGGCCAGCGGCATGGCCAGATGTGGTCAGAGCTGGGGTCTCAGGCGCCACGCCTTCCTCCTGCTCTCAGCTGCTGGTGTCGGGGTGGGGGGGCGCCCCGGGTTCTGCACAGGGTCCGAGACGCCTCCTTGGGCCGGCTTGTGCTGGCCCCTCCTGCACGTTTGCTCAGTGTCTGGGGGAGTCTCTGAGCCCGTGGTGACCTGCTGGGTTTGGGACAAAGGGGCTCAGAGCACGTGGTCACGCACGACTCCCGGCTCCAGCACCGTCATCTGCTTCCTTGGGGACCCTACATGAGGCCTGCTCCGTCGACCTGGGGTAGCAGCTCTGGTTCAGTGTTTGCAGGGGCTCTGCATGCACACCCAGCCTGGGTGGCACAGTCCAGACCCGCCGCTCTGAGGCCTGGTCATCTCAGACAGTTGAGGCTGACTCGTGGCCAGCTGTGTGGCAGGCAGCCAGGGCAAGCGGGGCCTGCGTACCATCCTGAGATTCTGCTCTGTGTTGCAGGTCAGGTACTCAACGCAGAGCCTCTTTGAGTACATGAAGGGAATTCAGCATGACCCGCAGGCCCTGGGGAGCTTCGGTGAGACCCTTCTGCAGGTATTTGAGGACAACCTGCTCAACGACAGGTGAGCCTCACGGGCCCTTGCCTGGATTTTAGGGGAGAGGTGAAGGAGGCATGGCATGAGGCATGGACACAGCCAGGCGCCGCATGCCTGCACCCACTCCCCTGGCCTGCCCAGCCTGCACTTCAGGCCGTGGACGGGTTTTGCGCACGTCAGAAGTAAAGACAGCAGGCTGAGAGCCCGGCAGAGCGAGCCTGCTCCTGCCGAGCACCTGGGGTCGGAGTCGCCCTGTCCCCTGCGCTGACAGCACCACTGTGGCTCTGGCGGTTAGCACAGGAGCACAAGCATGGAGTAGAGGAGGTGGTGGGAAGTGCGGCCCTTCTGTGAATTCTCGTGCAGCAGCATTCTGCTCCCTGCTTTCCCACAAGGCGAGTGGGCCCTGTGGCCCCGACCACAGCCCTGAGAGGCTGCTTCTGGGCAAGTGGCCACAGGGTCCTGACATAGGCCAGCTGACCCATCATGGGCGGGGAAGGCAGATGCACGGCCCTCAGCAGACAGGATGCAGCTGTGGCCACCCCATCTGTAAGCGGGCCCCTGGGGGTTTAATGGCACCTAGTGAGAGGCAGTCCCCTGTAGTTGGGTGAATTCTGCCGTAAGTCAGCATCACGAAGCTGTCGTGATGGCCACACCCTGGGCACGTCCCCTTGCCTGGGCTGCCCTCTGCCCTGGTGACTCCGCCTTCACTGCTGCAACCATAGGCCTTTCTGTCTGTCATTTGGTTGGCATTTTCTACATTTAAACGGAATCGTGCATTAGGGTCCCATGTCCACTGTTTGGATGAGCACAGGCCCTCTATCACCCTCTGATTTGGGTGGGTTCCCCATGTGGCTGCCCCACTGCTGGTCTGTTCCAGTTGACAGGCATTTGGGTTTCCTGCCTGAGGTGTTACAGATACGTGGTGGCATGCCATTTACTGTGAAGCATCCTGCCGCGTGTCAATGGGCTCTGCTGGTCTACCGCACCCCCAGTGGCCCGTGCCTGCTTATCCGGGCTCCAACCTGCACGTGGCACTGGTCTCACGCCACCCTCCTCCCTCAGGGTCTCTGTGCCACTGCTGAAGACGCTGGACCAGATGCTGGCCCACGGCTGCTTCGACACCTTTGCCACGGTGGAGAAGTAAGTGCCTGTCCAGCACTTTGCCCTGTTGGCGCGGCCCTGCTGGCTGAGCCCGAGCTTGCCCTGTAAGGAGCAGTGAGCAGCTCAGAGGCCGGGGCCCCAGGGGCCCTGCCAGCGTGCTGAGGGCAGCAGTCACCCACGGACGCCTCAGTGGGATTGGGGTTCTGTCCTCCCAGGCCAGATGTGGCCATAGGCCCCTGGTGGTCAGCACATCTGTGGACGGGGCAGGGAGAGGAATTGTGGGTGGCCTGGTTGTCATGGGGGCACCCGGAGCTGTGCAGGTGGGGCACGCATGATTGCGGGGGTGCCCGCGGACACAGTGGGAAGAGAGGTACTGTGGGGCGCAGACTGTGCCTGAGAGGCCGCTTCCTGCCTCAGCAGCCTGAGCCCAGGGACACAGCGCACCTGAGCCAGCCCCCGCCTGCCCATCCGCAGTGCTGGTATCCTGGGCCTCAGCAGTTGGTTTGTCTCATTAGGGCCTCATTTTCGTGCCAGTGTGCCTGCTTTTCACTGGATCTCAGACGCCGTGGGTTTGCCTCTGGCCTGAACGTTTTGCACCTGTTGGTGGGCCTGGGCGTCCTTCTGGGCATGTTCCCATGACTTGGAGAAACTGTGTCAGGTGGGCCCAGAGCTGTGTTTCCCGTGTTAACTTTCTCCCACTTCTGAGGTCTCAGCTCGCTGCTGTCGGTGCCCAAGTGTTCCGCAGGCCAGTGGGAGTAGGTGCTGAGTGTGCAGGGCCTCCTGTTGTCTTGCTGGTGGCTCCTCCCCCAGCCGGCCAGGGCTCAGGTGGATCCTTGGGGTCCCTGGGGAGCCCCCCTGGTGCTCGGCCCTGCAAACGCAGGGCGGCCTGGGATCCCTAGGTCCCCTCCACGCAGGCAGGCTTCCTCTTCACTTCCCCTGCCTCCGTGGCCTCTGTGTGGCCTGCTGCCTCGTGAATGTTGTTACAGGTGAAGGGTGAGTGTGACCCTGTTACCCCACCTTTTCCGGGACCCTCAAATGCTTTTGAACCTGAAGACATTAAGGGTTCCCTCTGTTAATCAGCTGATGGTGCAT
Organism: Manis pentadactyla; assembly: GCF_030020395.1. NCBI lineage: Eukaryota > Metazoa > Chordata > Mammalia > Pholidota > Manidae > Manis > Manis pentadactyla. The sequence continues at coordinate 190,456,371 of NC_080022.1, forward strand.
CACACAGATTTTCTTCTAACGTCCGAGCAGCCTCTGCATTCAGGGATGTGCCCACCTGGGTTGTGTGGTTATGACTTGCTCATTAGGTACTCTGTTGAGATGCATTCTCCTGGCTTGAAAATTCCGAAATACAGTAGTAGGAGAAAGTATCTCCTGCTACGAATATAGCTCTTTTTATGTAATGTAAGGTTTTCTGTTCTGGTGCAGACGAAGTCAGTTTTACTAAGAGAACGTTTTCATTTCTGGAGGTACTTTTTGCTTCATACTTTGCGTTAATGTGTTTGCATCAGCTTCTTTCCATTCGAACTGGGCCCTTTTTTCTGTCCCTTCAGTACCCTCACGTACGTGGGTTTTCTGTGTGTCTTCTGTGTGGCTCTGGTGACTCCGCCCGTGAGCCCGGCCTCCGGTGTCCTGCTCGCCCTGGCCCAGGGTGTCTGCGCTCACCCTGCTTGTTCCGTCGCCCTCCTTTCTGCCCTGTTAATAGGATAACGTCCATTGTCCCATTTTTCTCAGGCTTGTTGGGACCCCTCTCTGCCCTCTTGGGCCACCCCACCAGGGCACAGCCCCACCCGCCGTCACACAGTTGCCCTGTCCGGTGGCTGTCAAGTCAGCCATGTGCTCCTCTGTCCCTACAGCTTCCCATCTGCCTCCCCAGGTCTGGGGTCATGTTCTTTCTGCCTAAAGACGTAGTCTAGTGAGATCTGCTGTGGTAAATGCTTCTGGTTTTATTTGCAAGTTATTTTCAGAGCCTACAAAGTCCTCTGCAGCTGTTTTATTTCAGGACCTGACAGATACCCTGCTGCGGCCTCTGGCCCCTCACTGCCTTGGGGAAGTCACCTGTAAGTCCGGTTTGGCTGTGCCCCTTCGGAGGCATGCGTGCTTCTCCCACCCGCTGCTTTTCCTGCAGTGATGACCCTAAGGTGCCTTGTCAGTCCTGCAGATGCACATCTAACTAGGAAGTTGTTGAACTAGGTAGGATCTGTCTTCCTTTGTTCCAGAAAATTCCTAGGCGTCATTATCTCTTCCGGCTTGAACCCCGTGCACTTCCCTCCCCCAGCGCCCCAAGGAGCCCGCTGCACACGCTGCGTCAGCCCGCCCTCGGGCCCTGTCTGCAGCCCACCTGCCTCTGGCCGTGCTCCCCTGCCAGTTCCACGTGGTGTCTCTGACCTCTGCCGGGCAGATCTGTGCAGCTCTGATTTTGGTCTTTGGAGTTTTTCAGGTAGATTTTGTACTTGGTTTGATTCCTGATGTGTTCTGTCCCATTTTCCGTCGCTGCCCCTGCCTTGTCTCTGAGCGGGCCTGCAGTTTCTCTGTCTAGCTGTGTTTCCTCGTTTGCTGACTTACTGTCTGGTTGTCCCCTTTGAAGGATCATGTGTAAAAGTCACTTGAGGTCCCAGATGACGGTGACCTTCAGCGGGCGGGGTGTCCGTCCCCTTTTCCAGGCACAAAGGACCTGGCAATCTGGAAGCTCCCTGGTCACATTCACCTTGGGGCCTCTGCACTGTCCAGGGGCCCAGTGGTGGTGCAGCCTATGAGCCTCCCTTTGTCAGGCCTGAGCTTGGGCTTTCTGGTAGCTGGAACAGCGTTGCCCGGCTCCCTCTGGAGAGGTGGTGCACCCCCTCTGTGAAGTGCCAGGTGCACCTCTCAGAGGTGAGGCTGGCCGGCAGCAGCAGGGGTCCCGGGTGTGCCGGCTGCTCTGCATGGAGACAGCCTCGGGGTCCCAGGAAGGAGGCGTGGTGGAGCGATGCTGTGAGCGACGGAAGAGCAGGGGCGATGTCTGCCAGTCGTCCCGGGACTGTCCTGGCCAGCTCAGCTGCTGTGACTGGTACTATGACCGGGTGCTCAAACAGCAGGAGCTTGTTTCTCATGGCTCTGAGGGCGGGAGGTCCAAGGTCAGGGTGCTGCCGGCCAGTGTCGCTCCTGGTGGGCAGCCTTCGTGCTGTCTTCATGTGGCAGAGGCCACCTCCTGTGTCTCTTCTTGGAAGGGCACTGCCCCCACCTCGGGACCCACCCTCAGGACCTCGTCACCTCCTGAGGCGCCCCCCAACACCCTCACTGGGGATAGTTCAGTGGACTTTGGGAGGCACCAGTATTCAGTCCAAAGCACAGGTGTCCAGTTGGAGGTGCTTTGTAGTAGATCCTGTCCAGAGGAGGCGGGTTTTCAGGGTGGAAACTCAGGAAATGGGTGGTGCATGAATGGCTGAGGTCCCTGGGGGAGAGTGCAGACTGACACAGGCCTGGGTGGAATCACGGGCACCCCGCTGCGGCAGCCTGGGGGTGGGAGGACAGACAGCCAAGCCACCGGGAAGTGGGCCCTCCACGGCGTGTGCTGCTCAGTCATGCGGGCTGAGGACAGGAGTGAACGCGGCCCTCAGCACAGTCCCTTGGTCCTCGGGCGTTTCTACAAGCTGTGGGGAGAAGCCACACAGAGCGGGTTCAGAGAGGGAGGGCTTGAGGGTCACTAGCTCTGAGTGGCAGTGAGGACCGGGTGGGGGTGCGGTCGTGGTGCCAGGGGGCTGAGGTCCGCTGTGCCCCAAGGATGGGAGTTTACCGTGGGTGGGGAAGTGGACCTGTGTGCCTCAGCCCATGCTGCCATGCATCCTGGGCTGTGGGGGGTGGGTGTCTTTTCCACAGGGAGCCTGGCGTGCCTGGGTGGCCCAGCAGCATGGCCTCCACTGTGCAGGGTGGGAGCGCATGCCTGCGTCGCCCTGGCACCTCTGGGTGTGCGGGTTGCGTGGGCACATGGCGGCAGTCGGTCGTCGTGTGGAGGACGGGCAGTATGGTGGGTGAAGGTTTGTCAGGACGCGAGTTTGCCTGGCACTGCACTGGGACGTAGCCCCTGGTCACCTGAGTGTTTTTTGCAGCCACCCCTTCTGCATGAGGCTGCTCATGCTCTGCAAGGAGGAAATCCAGAAGTCCAGGGACGTCCAGAAACTGCGGTCCGGCGTTGCTGTGTGAGTCCCAGCCACTTGCCAGATGGCACAGGGCAGTCTGGCATCAGATGCCAAGCGGAGCCAGGCAGGCAAACGCCTCCCAGGGGCGCGGGCAGGCCTAGGGATGGGTCGCGGGTCCTGCCTCAGCAGGGGCAGTCACGACGAAAGGGGCCTCAGGCCGCACAACGGGAGTGGGGCGGCTGGGCTGTAGCGGGCGGCCCTGGGTGGCATGTGCGCCAGCCCGGCGGGGCCCCGCACGGGCCAGTTTTCCTGGAAACAGGACTCCAGGTGGGGGGCCTGGATGCGCTGTCCATGGGCCTCGTGGGCCTGGGGCCTGCTCCCCACAGCGTGCCTGTGCCCTGCAGGTTTTGCGGGATGGTACAATTTCCCGGCGACGTGAGGGCAAAGACCCTCCTGCAGCTGCTGCTCTTGCTCTGCCACCCCTTCCCCGTGGTGAGTGCGGTGCCTGGGGTTGGGGGCTGCCTGGAGGCGGCTGGGCGGGGCCTGCGGCGGCTGGGCGGGGCCTGCGGGGCGGGGCCTGGAGGCAGCTGGGCGGGGCCTGCGGCGGCTGGGCGGGGCCTGCGGGGGGGCCTGGAGGCGGCTGGGTGGGGCCGGAGGCGGCTGGGCGGGGCCTGCGGCGGCTGGGCGGGGCCTGGAGGCGGCTGGGCGGGGCCTTGGTCATGTGGATGCCCTCCCGGGGCTCCGCTGCTGCAGTGCTGCGTGCGTGGCCCACCGCTCCCCTCAAGACCCGGTGGCTTTAAAGGTGGCCACCCAGGGCTCGGCCTGTCGGGTCCCATAAGGCACCAGGCTAAAGTGGCTCTACCCACACCCAGGGCAGTGCCTTCCCCTGGAACCCCAACCTCAGAGTCAGGTGTTCTGGCAGTTACCCTCTCTGGCTGAAAAATAATCTTCGAGTAATCCCAAAGTGACATTTTCATGAAAGGTAAAAGCATTTAACCTAACAGCAGCTCTCAAAGTGGGGTCCATGGGCCTGGCCACAGCACCCTCCCCACTAGCAGAAATGCAGGTTCTCAGGCCGAGTGGACTTGCTGACTCAGGGTCGCTGGATGGACCTGGGGCACAGACCCAACAAACACAGGCGACCTTGTTCCCCGAACGGTGCAGGAACTGGCATTCGCGTGGAACATGCCCTGTCCTGCTGCACTGCATGTCCAGTGCTACCCGCGGTCTCCCCCATCTAACCGTCCATGCAGGTGTCGGTCGGTCTCAGGGTCCTGGGGTCGTGTCTGGCCCGCGCCTCTGCTGCCTGGGCAGCGTCTGTCCACTGGGCTCAGTGTGTCCCACTGACGTCTCCATCCCACCCAGGTCCGGAAGGCCACCGCTAGCCAGGTGTATGAGATGGTGCTCACCTACAGTGACCTCGTGGGCGCAGATGTCCTGGATGAGGTCACGGCTGTGCTCGGCAACACGGCCTGGTGAGTGCTCCCAACCCCTGGGCGCACGTCAGTGTCCCATCGGTGCAGCACTAGGGTGAGCGGGGACACCTGGGGGCCGGCACTGCCTCCCTCGCTGTCCCCATTTCTCCCAAAACCCCTCTGAAGGGAAGAGGATCCAGGTGCTCCACCCACCCAGCTCAGGCTCCCGCTGTGCATCGGGGTTGAGGTCCATCAGGGCATCGCACTGTCTGCCCCTGAGCTGCAGGGCCAGCAGACACGTGGTGAGGAGGCAGCTCCCCTCTGCCCCTCCTCGGGGGTGTGCCGTGTGAGTCAGCCACAGCCCCCTAGGGAGCAGCAGGTGCCCAGATCCCTCGGCCCTTGGCCCAATGCGGCTGTGCCCAGATGCACTCGGCGCACGGTTCACTCGCCTTGGTGAGAAAGCCGCATGTGGATCTGTTCAAATGGTGATGGGAGGAAACAGGAAGAGGAAGGTTCCCCCTTCACCATCCATGTCCTGACCTGCCCTGGGCAGCCAGGGCCAGGAGCTCCTTAGGGGCCCTAGAGAGAGGCGGGTCTCAAAGTTTACTTCAGGCACAATTTCCAGCAGTCTGTCAGCTTCTCGTCTCCTGGTGGATTCATACGACAGGTCTGAAAGACAGTGTTGAGGGGGCAGAAGGGGCCGATGAGAGGGGCTCATAGAGAAGGTGCAGCCTGTGAATGTGCACGAGCCTGGCGTCAGCTGGTGACACGAGGATGTAGCACATGCGTGGGTGACGACTGTTAGGTGCCAACTTCTGCACACATGCACACCCGTGCAGGTCCTGTGCACACGCTCATACATGCCCGTACACTCACACACACCCACACTCCACAGGTGGCCATTCTCACCCCCTCCCACCCCTTTATGGAGTCAGGGCCAAAGCTTGGGAGGTCAGGCCTGGCCCAGTTAGGCACCAGCGATAAGGGCCTCCAGCAGCTCCGGCTGCCCCGGGCCAGTGCACACTGCGTAGGCAGGTGGGGACGTGCGCTTCCCTCAAACAGCGACGGCCCCAAAGGGCTCTTCCCACAGAGCTCATGTGCAAGTCAGGCTCCCGTCCCAGGCCTGGTGGCCATGGCCAGCTCCCTGTTTGAATGGGACAGGAGAGGGCCTCTGGCTTTAGGGAGACGGTGTTCTGCCAACACCTTGGTAGGGCCCCACAGTGATAGCTCCAAATGGGAAGGTCTGAGGGGCATGGAAGCCCCCTCTCTGCTCAGCTGGGGTGCTGGCCTGACCCCACACTCAGGCTCTGTCCCCTAGGGGCTGTACTGATGATGTATTTTCCTATTATTATGTCAACCTTATAAAATGGAGAGGGACATTCTAAATCGTCAGAATCTCGGGACCAGCTTGAAGAAGGGCAGAGGGTCAGGAGCTGAATCCCCGATGCCCAGGGTGTCCCGGGAGCCTCCTCTGTCTCATGGCGGTAGCACGGAGAGGGCGCACCTTACCATACTTTAACCCCTTTCTGTGAAAAAACACCTTGAGGGTTTGAAAATAACTTATTTTTCTTACTACAAAAGAAAAACATATCCAGTATTTCTCTGTGATGTTGCTAAGTTTAATTTTTACTTTTAATGAAATAAACAGCTTTCCAAGTAAAATAAAACTTTAGCCCACAGGGTAACATGTCCGCCCCCCGCCCCCCGCCCCCACAGGCCCTTCTGTTGCAGCCCCCTGGGCTGGGCCTGTCTGGGGGCTGTGTCCTCCGTGTGGGGCGCCTCTTGTTTGGGGGGCTCACTCTCCAGCACTTTCCCAGAAGGGGAGTGGGGGTCTGCCGGGTGGGGAGTTCTGGGACATAGAGTGTTCTTCCCACTTCCTACCTGGTCTGAGATGCCAGGAAGGTCACCGAGAGCTTGAAGTTTGTGGCAGGTTTAACCAGAGCAGCCGTTCTCGTGGCTGAAGCCGCCCCTGCCCCCTCTGCAGGGACGCGGAGCTCCCGCTCGTGAGAGGCCAGCGGAACCGCCTGTGTGACCTCCTTGGTGTGCCCAGACCTCAGCTGGTCCCCAAGGTAACTGCTCACCCTGTCACTCCGCGCTGGAACACCCAGGGCCCTTCCCACGTGAGAAATCATCCCACGGTTCTGGGATGCTCTGCTTCATTTTCCTCTGCCTGCGTCTCGGCTTTGGGAGTTGCTGCCGACCTGTCTTCAGGCCCCTGCCCCCTCTGCAGCCGCCCACAGGGCCCCAGACGGTCGAGTCGCTAGCACTTCCTCTGGGTCTGGGTGTGCCCCTCTGCTCGCTGCCCTTCTGTCTCTGGGTGGCAGCCACTTTTCCCTGTCAGAGCTGTTGGCATATTAGCCACACTTGTTTTAAATTCCCAGCCTTATAATTCAGTGATTCTGCCATATCGAGCCTGGTTCTGCTGTTCGGCATTGTCTCTCCAGACATGCTCTCATGCCTTCTGGCATATTTTATGCATTTTTGTTGAAAGGCACACGTGTTGTGCTGGGGACAGGAGCTGCTCTGGCTTTTTGCATGTGCTGCAGGCACAGAGCCTCGGGTCCTCCAACCTTCGGCGTCCCAGCCTTCGGGCGTCCTGGCTTGCAGCCCCTGCAGCAGCTGGAACCTGTGGTTCCGAGACTGGAGCCCTCTTGGTGAGGGGTAGGATGGGGCCGGGGGACCATCTGCAGTCTGCTCAGCCATTGGCGGTCTGGACCTCAGCCCCTGACCTCCGTGCACCTCCCATGACAGTGTTGCCAGCTGTCCGCTTAAAGTGCTGAGCCCTGTTCCCTTTGAGCACAGGCTTGCAGGGGCGGCCCAGGGGGTGACTCATGACCCCGACCTGTCCGGCCCCTGCCAGAGCTGCGCGGGAAACCCCAGGACAGTGTGAGTGTCCCCGAGATGGCGACCCGTGCTCAGTCGTGCTCGGCCTCCAGCAGTTTCTCAGAGGTGCCTCTGGTCTACAACAAGCTCCAGGGACACCAGCCTCGGGGTGCTGATGGGGCTCAGGAGGGCGCCTCTCCCCATCTGTGCGTCAGACACTCCGCAAGTCTGCCCGGCAGGCGGCCTCGCCCTCATGTCTCAGCGCTGGGGGAAGTCGCATCGTGTGTTCCTCTCTTTCTCTTGAGTTTCCTCGAGTGTCTTGATGCGCTGAAGTGGTGGGTGCGAGTGTGGGTCAGTGGCACCTTCCCCGGGGCCTGGCTGCTGTCTGCCCGTCACGGTGCTTCGGCACTGACGTGGCCACACTGGCGTCTGGCTGGTGTCCGTGAAGCTCATTCCGTCGCTCCGTTCCGCGTGCCCTTGCACGTAAATGGTCTCTTGTAATGGGTCCCACCTCCTTTCAGTCTGGTTTGATGACCTTTACTGATCACAGCGTCTGTCCACTCACATTTCACATGATTATGGATTCATTGGGGTCACATCTACCATCTTCCTATTTTCTGCTGATCTGTTTTTTCTTTCCTCCCTTCTTGTTCTCATTTAGATGAGATGAAAGATGCCTTTATCTTCTGTTAGCTTGGTGCCATTCAGTTTTCCCACTGCCCAGCTAGTGACCACCGGAGAAGACTGTCGCCTGAAGGATGGGGGGCGCAGGCGTGGGGCTCTGGCCGCGGGACCCCCTCGTCTTCCCAGGGACCCGGCTCCAGGCTGCCAGGGGGCCTCTGCTGCTCATCAGAGATTCTGGGCTTGCCTTCCGCTCAGACCCCTCTGTCTTCCCTGCCCCGCGTTATGCCGCCCGTGCGCCCCACTTTGGCACTGGCTTGTTTCGGAGACGGCCCTCCTCCCCGTGCTGGCCTCCCTGCTGGGTGCTGTGCCGTGTCCCATGGTGCCCGGCCTTTCTCTAGGGCCCACCCCAAGCCTCCTCCAGATGCGGGGACGGTGTTGTCACCAGCCAGGTGACCCCGCCAGGGGCAGAGCCGAGCACGGCGACTCTTTCCTGGGTAGAGGCAGCTCCGGCTTTACCCAGATGTGCTTCATATGTTCCGATTGGGAAGGTTTTGGACACGGATGAAGTTAGGGAGAAACGCATGACAAACCTTCCCAGCCGCTACCCAGAGGTGGCGGTGGCCACAGGGCTCCTGAGATGTGTTGGGGTGTGTGGGCCCCAAGTGGTGGGGACGTGGCACCGACCTGCCCGACCCTGCTGTGTCTCCCACAGCCCAGCACCCGCTGACTGGTCCCTAGCCGAGTCCCGACACCCGCCCTGCAGGGAGGAGCTGGACGACACCACGAGGGACCTGGTGCCACACCTGGGCAAGAGGGCAGCACTTGAGGACTTGCATCTCGTCGCCATGGAGCTGGCCTTTCCTCACGTGTCCTGGGCTCTTGGTGCTGTGGCGCTTAAACACGAGTCTCTGCCTATAAAGTCACGTCCTGAGCATTTCCACGTGTCTGTGTCTGACGCTAGTGGGAGTCCGGGAGACGGCGTCGTGGCGGTATAAGTGGGAGGCCAGGGCTGGTTGTGGGCTCCCTGCTGCCCACCTGCATGGAGGCGGCGGCCCCGGGGGGCCAGGCCCGGGCCAGGGCGAGCTTCAGCTCGGTCTTAGCAAGATGTGTCCTGCAAAAGGCTCATATCAATGCCATGTAGGCCAGAGAGATGTCAATGGGGTCTCCCCCAACCCTGATCTAGCGTCCAGCACACGTGAGTCGCCTGCCACCTGCCCTCATGTGGCCTGGGGCTCCTCCTGCCCACCCTTATGTCTGCTTCATGGGCCAAGGTGGGGCTGCAGGAGAGATGAGGGTGGGCAGGTGTGTCATCTGCAGTGAAGATGCTGGCCACACTGTTGGGGCCATAAGCACAGGACTGGGGGTATGGCGACAGGACTGGCCAGGCAACGCCAAGAAGCATTTTGCCACTGCCCCCTTAGCGCTGGCGTCATGCATTGGCAGCCACTGGACTTTCTGGGGATGTTCCCTTCGTGTTCTGGACCTTGGGGCAAATAATCCTTAACAAACACCCAAAAGAGGAGGTCCTGTGATACATTTGTGAGGTTTTCAACTTTGTAGATTAACTTTTTATTTCATTCAAGCCTTAAAACATGCCTCTCTCTTGAAGATGAGGGAGTTTCCACCTCGGATGACCCTGGCAGAGGTCACACGGGAGGGATCCCATATGACGTGGTGCCTGTGTCCAGACCCAGCCTCAGGCCGTGGGAGGCCACGCTGGCTGGAAGGCTCTGCTGCAGGGCGGCCGCATGTGGTTCTGCTCTCGTATCTGCTGGGGAACCGGAGCCACCACCACAGAGCAGCATCCGGGCCTTGGCTGCAGAAAGCCAAGCAAGCGGCTTCTGAAAAGCAAAGGAAAGTGCTTTTCTGTGATTTTGTGAAAACTGTAAGGTTCCAGAGAAATGGCCAGGTCACCACACAGACCCATCAATGACACTGTGTCGCAAAGCAGTTCCTCTTTAGCACGGGTCTAACTTTGCAGCCCAAGGGAAACCAAACCGGTCTGGCCACAGGCAGGGTCCCACCAGCCCTGCTCGCGCTCAGCACACTGGACCCTGAGGTCAGCACTTGCTCCACCTGGTGGCTGGGAACGTCCCTATTCCTGCAGCCAGTTTCTGGAGCCCACCTGGGTCTGGGTGATGGATTTGGTGGGAGCCCCACACTCCTGAAGTGGGGGGCAGCCAGTGAGAAAATGGGTAGATTGAGGCAGGGGAGCAGGACAGTGCTCGGCTTTCCTTGTGGAGACATGGTTGGGAACCCTTGGAAGGATAGCAGATGGTGCCAGAGATGCACACTTGCAGCCCCAAAAGCATGTGCTCTGTGAGGCAAGGAGCCAGCAGGCCTGGAGCAGGGTGGGCACGGGATCTGGCAGGGCCGTGCTCGCGTGCAACCGCCTTTCTCACATGACACAAACCCACCGAGTGGGCACTGCAGTGGTCCACCGAGCACCAGGCAGAACCTAACAGGAGACCCTGTGTAAAGCAGGGACCCTCACGGCAGCATGTGCGGCAGCAGGGCCAGGAGAGGCCAGGCCTTAGGGATTGGAGAGTGAGAACACACCTCCCTCGCTGCCCCTACTAGACAGGCCCCACACTGTCCAGACCGTGGGCACCAGAGGCAAGTCCCAAACCTGACCTAGGAGCGCACGTCCGGGCGGCAAGCATGGGGCCGCAAGGAGGGAAGAGCTTCATGCTGAGGGGAAACCACCGGCCTGGTGGGCTGTGTGCCTTCTAAGCCACACCCCCAGGGACGAGACCAGAGCAAAGTCCACTGGGGCAGACAGGCCTGCCACCACTCGGCGGGTCCTTCTGTGCACACTGCCGACGCCGGTCAGCTCGTGGGGCTATTCTGTGCAGTGCAGGGCCTTTGGTACCAAAGTGCTCCCCGGCATGACAGCCACACAATCCCCAGGGCCGATATCTCTCAGGGGGCCACATCTGCCCCCAGGAACCACCAGCCTGGTGGACAAACTTCAGGCAGCAGGAAAATAATCCACGTGCATGGCATCGATGTGGCGGGGAGCAAAGCCCGCGGGCTGCATCGTGCACAGCACAGGCACGGATGGGCCCTGGTCCTCCTGGCCTGAATTGACACCTCACGTGCGCGAGGAGTCTTTGAGGCTGTGCAGAGGCCCCGACCCTCCCACCCCAGGCTACTGCCTTGTCATAGGGCCTGTCAGAGCCGGTCCCCACCCTTGGGGTCATCACTGATACTTTAAGGAGCCACACACTGGTGACCTTGTTTTGGGCTCAGGCGGGGGGCTGCTGACTGCACACCGCCTTCAGGGAAAAGCTCTTTGGTGGTCTCAGGCCGCTGGGACTGAGGGGCCATCCGCCGAGCTGGAACTGCCCACAGCCGGGGTGGTCAGTCCAGGGAGTAGTCGCCTGGACCTGGCTGTCACCGCCAGCATCCTGAGTCTTGTCCCACATCAAATCGGAACCAACCAGAGAGCCATGTGCCCCGGCCAATCACGGGGATGCCCATGCCCCCACAGCCCCTTCTCCTAGGAAGCCAGCCCCCCCTGCCACTCTTGAGCCCCTGCCATGCGCAAGCTGCCCTGCCAGTTGTGTGCATGAGCCCCCCTGGCCTTGCGGGGCCACATGCCCACCAAGGCTTCAACAGCCAGACTCAGGCAGTGCCGTCCATGGCCTCCCAGCAGCACTGAGGCTGAGGGCAGCAGGTGGTGGCCATGCTCCCTGGAGGAGCTGCTTTGGGTCTCATGCTCACATGGGTAACAAGCAGCCCTCAGGCTGTGTATTCACAGCTGTGCGTTTCACTGCAAGTAAACCACA